>NW_028277083.1:8933225-9611087 GCF_059951505.1 Python bivittatus
ATCCGGGCATTTTCCCCTCAGACGCCTTTCGAGCGGGGTTCCTAGGGGCGTCTCTGGGACTGGGGATAGGGCGTCTGCCCCCCCCGCTCCGCAGCCTTCCCTTTCTAGTTAAAAACCAAAGTAAACGAGATCGTCCTTCGTGAGGGGCCGGTTTTGTTTCCCCGTCTTGTAAAAAAAAAATAAAAAATGCAATACTGTACACATTTGGACTTCATTAGTATTGATATCAATATCCCAGCTTGTGGCCCCTGAAAGGCAGATTGATCAAGCTGCGGGTGTCCTTTTATTATTGCCCATTAATTAGATGCGCACTGTTGGTTTATGCCAAGCTCTAAACCAGTGTTTTTCAAACTTGGCCACTTTAAGAGGTGTGGACTTCCAACTCCCAGAATTCCCCAGCCACCCATGCTGGCTGGGGAATTCTGGGAGTTGGAAGTCCACACCTCTTAAAGTGGCCAAGTTTGAAAAACACTGCTCTAAACCATCCTTTACAAGCCTCTTAGCCCTACCTATGGCATGAAATCTAAAATGTATTAGCATGCTGCCTAGCTTCTCAAGTTCAGATAGGTCTTAGAAGCAATTCACGGAATATCTACTGGTACACATCAAGCAACAGGAGAAGAATCAGTCAAAGTTACAACTTGCAAATCTGGAGAAAGACACAATGGCCAACAATTGGAAGGGGTCGGTCTACACACCAATACCAAAGACAGAAGACTTAACAGAGGGTGCAAACTATCATTCATTATCTTTAATTTCACAAGCCAGCAAACTAATGCATAAGATCATCCAACACAGATCAGAACCTTACATGGAAAAAGAGATGCCAGAAGTTCAAGCTGGCTTTAGAGAAGGCTGAGGAATACGAGACATTACTGCTGATGGACGCTGGATAACTGAGAAACCCAAAGAATATGAAAAAGAAGTAAATATGTGCTTCATTGATTATAGAAAGGCCTTCAACTGTGTCAACTTCATCAAGCTGTGGAATGTGGTTAGGAAAATGGGAATCCCAGAACATCTCATGTATTCATGTGAAACCTATCCAAGAGCAGGAAGCCACAGTCTAGACGCGACATGGCTCCAGGTCAACAAAGGAACAAGACAATGCCATATACTCTCTTTATTTGTTCAGTCTATTGATTGGAAGATGAGTGTGAACGCTGGAGGAAAAAACATCAATAACTCCGCTATGCTGATGACTCCACTCTAAGAGCTGAAAATGGAAATGACCTCCAAGCTCTAAGAGTGAAAGTCAAGCAGCACAGTGAAAAAATAGGACTAAGATGAAATGTAAAGACCAAACTAATGACAACAGATACAGCCTTTACAAGCCTTTTAGCCCTACCTATGGCATGAAATCTAAATAAATGTATTAGCGTGCTGCCTAGCTTCTCAAGTTCAGATAGGTCAGTTGACAATGAAGAACGGAAGTGAAGAACGGATTCAGTTGACAATGAAGAATGGAAGTGATGGATATCTTCTGCCTTTTAGGATCAACTGTCATAATAAAGGAACCAGCAATCAAGAAATACACTTCACACTTGGAAAAAGATATTCACATGTTGTGATACGTCTATACTTGACATATCTAATACACATAGAATTGTGCAAGCAGTGGTTTTCCCTGATATTTTATTGATGTGAAAGCTGAACTTTGAAGCAGGATAGAAAGAATATTAACACTTTTGAACTTTAGTGTTGGAAAGCCCACTTGAGAATATAATGGATATCCAAGAAAATAAACAAATGGATCATAGAACAAATGAATCCTGAGCCTCATTGAGGCACAGATATTCAGGTTCAAATTATCATATTTTGGACACATTATGAGAAGACCCAGCTCCCTGGGTGGAAGGAAAGACAAGGAGAAGACATCCAGCAACAAGGTGGTTGGACTCAATTGCAGCAATGTTAGGCTCACCATTGCAACACCTGAAGGACCATATTGGGGGCAGATGATCCTGGAATTCTGTCAAGGTGGTTGCTAAGAATTAACACTGCCCTAATGGCATATAATCAATCAAGCCCTATTGAACTTTGTTTAGTTTTGGCTTAGCATTTGAAGCAACTGCACTGCAGCCATTGTTATTTGTAAACCATGATTGTCACTTAGCACGTTTATTTTTTTATGTTTATTTATTATTACATTTATATGATGCCCATCTCCCCCAAAGGGTGACTCTTTGTGTAATGTGAACCCAGTTGATTGTGCCTCATTCAACTAACCATGATTAATAAATTGATTAATAAACCTAAGTTGACATCTAGAGTTGGTGATCTTTATGGTTGACTGAAGATTTGATTACTAGTACTCCCATGCTGCTCCACTCCAAAACAGCTGAAATCCAGATCTTAATGTAAATCCAGTATACCAACAGACCACATTCTGAGTTCTAAAGGAGTGAGGAAGTTAGTTTGCTACAGCATCTAACCATTTATAACATTCTGTAGGTTAAGTATTTCAGTCAAGAAGCCTGTGCTGTATTTCTGTTACTTAACGGCCCCCAATCTTGAGCCGTTTATCTTATAAAATACATCAGGGAAAAGTTTCAGGAAGGGTGTTCCATAAGCCCTGTAGTTCTGTGTTTTATAAATGATGTTTTGTGGCAGGTCTCCACTTGTGAATCTCTGCATGTACTTTATGGAAAATTCAGTTAGATTTATCATGAATAATCTCGATGATCTATGTGCAGAGATTTGAAAGAATGCCCAGAGGAACAAGGCTAAACAAGTTAACCTTTCTGTAAACAAAGTCTTACAATTGATTCTTCTTTAAGTCCCTAACAATTATGCATTTCCAAAAATAATCATAAGCAAACAGATTTTATTGCACAATCACCCTGGCTTCCCAAAAAGGTTCCAGTTTCTAAAAACAAAATCAAGATGAAAGGCATATTGTTAGATCTTAGTAAAGAAATCATAAATTTGGAACAGGAAAATGCTGCATGAATGATTTGCTGTACAATATCTAATTAGGTTTGCAGCAATAATTTTACTAATTAAATTTGTTATTTTCCTACCGCATTTTTTTAGATGGGCTGGGATCCCGAGGTTTGGGTAACATTTTAACATCCAGATTAATGCCAAAGGCAACAGACAGGTATGGAAATTACAAATGAAGAATTAATTCTCAGTACCATATTACCAGTTTCCCATTTCCCCCAGTGGTACTTTTTAAGGCAAGCAACTTAAATTTGGCTTTCTTTGAAAGAAGAGTGTTTTGTAATTTTTTTGGCTAATTTACAAATATGTCAGCAGAGAATAGAAGAATCGTTTACTTTTATGAACAGAAAGCCCAACGGACCACGTTAGATCCCCCGAGCATTGTCCTCAATTGTACTTACTGCTGCAACTCCTCTCTTTCTCTTCTTCCTTCTGTCTCAGAGACTGCAGTTTCCTCGCCTAAAGACAGAGCTGAACAGTCACTGAAAAATAAAACGTAAAATAGGAATTGAAGGAAAGAGCATGTGCCAGGCTGAGGGGGAAAAAAGTTTAATCTGTAAAAGTCCAAAGGATTAAAGAGTTTGAAGAGGAATCAGTGCCAACACCGTACTATTGTATAAAATGTAAGTATTATGAGGTGAGTAGAAGAAAGCACGTCTGACCTAGGAAGAAAATAAGTAAGTGTTTGACATCAGCTGCCTACTTCAAGTGGCTTTCTCCAGTGACAGCTTCTTAAGCAATTTTGCCTCCCAGCTTTACTCTGCAAGTTCTAGCTGCCTACCCGATAACATCATCCTTTAGGAGCAGGGCGTAAAAAGAATGTTGCCCTAGGTAGTAAGATTACTCTTTGAGTGGTTGTAACCAGAGATTACATCCAAAGGTCTATCTCTTTTGGAGTAAAACAAGGGCAAATGTGACCCCAGATGTTAGAAAGAATGACACTTGGACCATTTATAAAAAGTGAGATTTGAGCAGCAATTTGAGGAAGAAGCTGGCGGTTTACAACTGACCTACTAATGCCAAGTTTTGAAAGCTTTTTTGGAGGTTGGGGGGTGGCCAAATCTCAGTCGATCAAAACAGGTTAGTTTAACTAACTGCCCCGATCTGGTAGTTGATGATTTACTTATTAAATGTGTATGGTGGTTAGAGTTAGAGGTTCTAAGCACCATAGGAACTGTTACAATAAAACCATAACAGAATGGCAACCAGTCATTATTGAATGATCAGGTAACGGACAAATCCTCTTCTTAAAACTTGCCAGATAACACACCACAACCTGGGCATAGCAATAAAACTAATTCTGTGTTCTCTGGATATTGGCAGTATTATAACTGCCTTCTGGAGGAGGAAGAGGAAGGAGAAGGAGAAGGAGAAGAAGAGGAGGAGGAGGAGGAAGAAGAGGAAGAGGAGGAGGAGGAGGAGGAGGCCTCTTAACTGCAGTGTAAGAGTATTCTGGAGGGTATGGCCATTAAAAAGCTCTTTTCTAGCCCCCCCCTTAACATGAAATCATTCTCTCTAATGTCCTTAGGAGGGATCAGGGAGATCCACCGTGGTCTATTGTCAGCCACAGAAGCTGTCAAAGTGACATTAAACTTTGTCAGCCCAAATAACCCTGTATGTTGTTGCAGAGAAAAATGTGAGGAGGAAGCACTACGTATGCTACCCTGAGCTCCTGAATGAAAGGTGGGATATAAATCAAGCCAATAACTAGAATGTATGATAAGGCAGGAAGATCTGGAAGCAATTTATTTATACAGTTCTAGGAAAGTGGAAATATGTCATTGAGTAATGAAGGGAAAACAGTGTTAGAATGTATTCCAATTTCCTTTCTCCTCCAGCCAAACAGAATCTTTTTGTGAGAGATGGTGGGGAGGCTGGGAGAGTAATGGAAGGAAAATTAAACATAAGCCATCAAGAGATAAGAGGGGAACCCATTATCTCATAAAAGGTAAGTCAGTCTGGGTGGCAAGAAACCTGGGGAGAAACTATTCAAAATGTTCTGAGAAACTCTGCCTTAATGAATTCATTAATAAATGAGGATTCTCTATTTACCCCTATTACTAGCATTAAAGACACCTTACTCATCTATGTATTTCTTGTTTCCTTGATCTTGCCCAACTGGGTGGATGTTATAATTCTGGCTTTACCAGTTTGCCCTTTGGTTAATGGTGCTACTTCTGAGCTCCAGGTTGGTAGAAAATAAAATGAATTAGAGATTGGTGCAAAATCCTTTATCGGTTTCTTGATTTTAGTTGAGCAAGCATTGCGTGCATAAGAGAGACCAGGGTTGTTAAATAGTGTCTTTCAGCTTTACCTCCTCACATTCTTCAATATCAGAGAGGAGGGTTGTTCTGGTCTGCAAAAATCCTATTTTTCAGATTCATTTATCAGGGTCCTCAATACAAAGGTCCCTGAGATGCTGTTTCCTTCTGTTGAGTTCCAAGAAATGTTTCTTGTGGGATGTCAGTATCCATGAATCAGTATCCTGAATTTTGGAAGTGGAAAGAATAAATTGACAATGATAGCATTGTGAACTTTGTCAACAAGGGTAACATTGTGTGATACTAGCAGAAACTATTTAAAAGGCTTAAAAATCAATACAGCTAAAAAAATCATGTAATAGCAGCTAACTGGTATCTAGGCTTTCAGAAGAGATATAAAAGATTCAGTGAAAAAAAAAGTTTTCTTCTCAGCCCAAGAAAGGCTATACAAGAAGGCTTTAGTAAAAGGAATAATCAGTTCCCAGCAATAAAACAAAATTCAGAATAAACATCATAAGGCAAAACTAAGCCTAGTATATCTCATGGACATACAGATCCTGAACTTTGTAAATGTATTCTAAAAATGCTGATTTTTTTTCCTCGTGCTTTTAGTATGAGTATTTTCATATGAATAGTTCATCCAGTATAGCTCATTATGGAGAGGCAATTAGATATTTATTCTCATGATGATCAGCCAGGATGTATATGACAAGCATCTAATGTATGTATTAGATTATTATGTATTAACTTATGTATTAGATGACATGGGTTCATATTGTTCTGAAAAGATGAGTTGTGTTTTCTGCAAGTCACCTATAGCAAAGACATTTTCCCCATTCTAACACTTCTAGTCTTTTAATTGGGAACTGTCATAGGGATTGAATTTCCGCCCCTTTAACCCTAACGTTAACCTTTTTCACATAAAGAATTATTGACAGAAGATTTTAATTCACTTATTGAGTCAATAAGCCAAACAAGAGAATGGAGATAACGGCACAGCAACCATCGATATTTAGAGGCTCATCCCCTCAGCCATTTTGCCCATGCTTCCCTCCCATCCTGGAGCCAGAAGGCAACTGTCTCAGCAGAGTTTATGCTCCCCGTGCATCCAGAATGGGGTCAGACCATAATGCTGTCTATGCAGCTCTTCCAAGTGACACCGTGAGGGGCGTGAATGGTAGTTATCCTGGGCTGAAAAGCACGTCACCAATAGTTGCAGAGTTGTGCTAGAGTGCTTTATGCTGAAGCCATATCTGCACCAGGTTATGATGGAGTGAGCTTTTTACAAAAACACTCCTTGAGGAGAGGACCTGAGGAACCAGGTTTCTCTATGAACAGGGGCCACTGGAAAGGGCTTTCTCTGCATGCAGGCTTAGAAGCACAAGAACAGAGTCCTCTGAACGACGTGCATTAAGCTGGGGACAGGGTAATCAATTTTCACTCTCTAAAATGATGAAGCAACCGATTTTTAAAAACATCTTTTATCATCTCGGGCTACAGAAATGTAAACGGTCTTTCTATTCAGATTTATACGCAGTCTTGGTTAGCACGTCATCCATCTCAGGGATGGTGTTATATAAATTGGCAATGGTCCAGCAGCCTAACTCTTAGCTGGATAACTCTTGGCACTATAGTGCATGGACAGGTTCAGTGCTAGCATATGCGCCGTCAGAGTTTCAGAGTCCTTGGGAGATCTCATATTTGACACTTCACCCTCACCAATAGTTGCAGAGCACAATAGGGTAAATCGCCATGAAGGCAAGAAGACATTTCATTCCAGAGTACTAATTTGGGAGGTGGGGATTTGAGTTAAATCTGAACTAGCCCAGTTTTATCCCCATGCTATGAAAGGCTTCAACACTCAACTTCTTTTTAAAGCAAAGGCAAGTGGGTGAGGCTGGTTGCATTTCCCTTTTTGTGGTGGGCCAACCCAGGCAAACTAAGCTGAACCGTGCTGGAGTTCCTAGGATTGACATTAATGGTCTGCATGCGTCACTCACTTAAGAGAAACCAGTGACGGTATTTTAGGCCACATCATCCACAGGAGTTCTCCAGAAATGTCACCGAGAGGATTCCCTTAGCCTGACAAAGACATTATACAAAAGCCAGAATCCTTTCTGTGTGGGTAATGTGAGACAGTACCTGTATCTGCGAGGATGACGCCTGGAAACTTTAGCTAAGCAACTCTGCTTTATATATAGAAACAGTTTGTTTTATTTGCAGACCTTACTCAGAATAAATAATGAGGTAATTTTTAAGAGGATCTCAGAGTCATCTGTTATTGATAATCACACAATGGAGCACATTTTCTCCATTTCAGAAAGAAACGTCATTAACACCAAACTAATTGACTCTTTGCCAAAAGAAGGGCTTAAAATAACACAGATATGAACCATACATTTTTCTCTCTATGGTTCCTCCTGCCCATTTGTGCAGCCCCGCTGGTTTCCACAGGGTGTACCCACAAATAGGAGCAGCCATGGTGGGTCTGCAACTAAATGTTACATGAAGGTTTCTAATTCATTTCATCCCCATCCATTTAGTAATCTGTGGATGCTAAACATGCTTAATGCTATTTGACTCTTCCAGTTTCCACTACCTCAAACATCTTACAATTTTTAAACCCCATATGCTTTTATAATTCTGCAGATTTTCAGGTTTCCACACTGATGAACTTTTCCTGTCTATGAATAGTATGTTTTGGCTTTGTAAGACTTAATACTTACAAATAGGTTTATGGTCAGGATAGGATACAAATGTTGCATACAGATCTAAAAGCCTTAGTGATGTCATACTTTGAATTCAAACTGAGAATGCCCAAGTCCCCTTTGAAAGATGGGTTTTAATCAGACTAATATCTAAGTTGGCGTAGTTGTCCGTTAAACAAGCATTATGTCACATCGAACCTCACTGCTAACCCTCAGATGAGCCAAAATCCATTTCCAAGGGAAACAAAGGTAGGTTGTGGGTTTTCTGTCTCTGTGACAAAATGCTTCTCTTTGGGTATACCACCCCTGGTTTTGACAGAGGTGGGGAGGGTTGTGGAATTTAGGGAGCTATTTGGGGGGGGAAAGCCTGTGCTCTAGGGCCAAACAGTAGATGCAACTTAATGCCTGGATTTGTATTCTATGCTACCTCAGCTAAATTTGAATTGGGTAGTTTGTACTAGCTATTGTACTAGAATGTTGTACAAACTACACCTTCATATTCAGCTGCCACATGGCTCATTGAGGTGAGTATTGCATGCATTTATGTTTTTGCTACAAGTTTAATATGCATTAATCTAATCAGTATGTGCTATTAAATAGTAAATGTGAAAGTGTAATTGTAAAATTTAATAATATCTGTACATTATGTACAGTTCTGGGCATGGTACATCAAAAAGGATATAGAGCTGCAGAAGTGCAGCCAAAATTAGATGTTACTGCAGATCCCCTATTAGAAAAGTCAACAATGGCTGTATGTTGTTAGCTTAGGAACGGATGATAAGGGATGATAAGGGAGGACAGGATAACAATACATAAAACTCATTGTGGCATGCAAAATGCCCCATTATGCACAATAGTAGAACTCAGGCGCATGAATCATATTGGTACTGCTAATAAAATACAGACTAGAGACAGACGTGTTTTAACTGAAAACGCACATAACATATGAGCAAAACCCATGAATCTAAACATGTATACCCCTCTTTATATAATAGGGAAATACCACTTTTAAGATGGAGCTTCCCACCTGCATACTTTTTTTTCTAGATGACTGCCCCCCAATGAAGGGACCTTTTCAGATAATCACAGTCTATATCGGGGTCCCCAAACTCTTCAGCTCATCAACCCCCTCGAAGTTTCAGACTGTTCATCAACCCCCAAACATTTATTATATGAAAATAATTTAATAAATACTACTTTAACTAATAGTACTACAAATAGTAATAACAACATCATCATCGACCCCTTGGATAGTCCCGCTGACCTTTGGGGGTCAATACTGACCACTTTGGGGAACCCTGATCTATATAGTTTAGCAACTTGCACTGCAGAATTAGGATTATTCTTATACATAAAGGGCAGCTGGTTTTCAACAAATTTGGTGTGTTGAGTTTCCCTTAACTGCAACTCTACACTTGTTTACGTCAGGTAAATTAGTTTAAATTGGAGCAATATTTTTGGAATTTACATTCCCTTAATGAACTCAGTGGGGTTTACTTCACAGAATCCATACAGAGAAGCAATTAGGAAAAGTTTTGCACGAGGGCACAAGCATGACATCTCCCTGCAACTCTTTAAGCAACGCCATCTTTTCCAGGGATTGCACAGCAGCAACAAAGCATTTTTGGGAGTTGAATTTGAAGCACTGTACAACCCTAATGTACTTATTGCATTATTAGCTTCTTAGCAGAACGCTGGCTGCTCTTTGTGACTTGCAATAAGTAACTGAAAGGTATTCTCATCTGGATTCGCTCCCAGTTACATTTTTCAAAGGCTTCTTTCTAAGCCTCTCAAGAGCTATAATTTTTATAGGAAGATGGAGCAGAAAGTAACTTCTTTCAGATAGTGAACATTTTTTAATGAAAATACACACACACACAAAACACCAGTTTTAATCGCAGAAACTCTAATGTTTGTAGGACACCCCAACTCATTACATCATATAAAAATGCAAATTCTATTAGTAATGACGTATCCTACCCACATAGACTAATGCTTGAATCCCAGATTTACCTTCTTTGTGATTTCTACAAAAACCAAACATATTCCATAGAAATGTTAAATATTCTGAAGCAAAAATCTTCCATCTGCCTTATAATGCAGAATAAAAAACATGTACTGATTGGGCTCACGGGCAATTTCTAGGCTTTCTGCATATTGCGCTGCCCCTTAAGAACAAAGAGGCATCGCCACTCTTCTTTATCTGCACATTTTTTCCCAGGGCTTTAATAGAAAAGTACTTCCTATTCAGTTTCCAAAACACTAAATGACTGGCGTGATATTTCCCCATCCATCCACAGGGAGGCTTGGTCTTTAGAAAAATTAAGGAAAGCGTTTCGCCTGCTTTAGAGAAGACCATTTCCACCTGAAGTGCAATAAAAAGACAATTCTCTCTCAGACTAAGAGTTCTCCATTGGAAGGGCTGCACAGCTCAAACCTGGTTTAAAGATAAATAACTTAAAAAGGGTGAGCAGAGGCTCTCTGATGGTACCCCCTACCAGCAAGCACTCTGGGCAATTACCTGAACATGCATGAAAATCTTCCCCTTAATGATGACATATACTGTATTTCTGTTTCAATTTGAGCAACTATTTCTAATCATACATCTAGGCCTGTACATTAACCTCCGTCAATGTCACGCAAATGACTGAACTCGTTTTTAGCAATGCATTAAGGGGATCATCCTAAAATCAGGGACTCCATTTGAATCTACTCCCCCAAGCAATAGTTACTTATCTGCTGCCTATTTCTCTTCTCTCCCTGTCCTCTCAGAAACTCATCTGCGTTTTAGCATCTCAAGCGGGTTCATCATAATGGAATGCAACTAAAGCATGAATGAGAATTCTTACATTTGACTAGCAGAAATGATAGGAAGCTGAAGATAGATGTCTATGCTAAGATACTGTAAAGGTCACTGACTGTTCTCCCTGGGGGTAAAGACTGGGAATTAAGTGTGCAACGCTATCATTCTATATATGTTAATTAAGTCAATTTGCATACATTTGCACTCAAATAAAAATAGTTTCAATGCAAAGACAGAGATTATTAAGTTTATAAATAATTCCTGCAACATGCTCTCCAGACCCCATCTTAAAATACACTTACTCTCTCCTGCATGACAGCTTATGGAATGCCTCTTCTAAGATGGGAAATTTCCCTTTCCAGCTTCTATAAGCATGAATATGAAAAGGAATAGTATTAAAAAAAACACACCTGATCAATAAGGCTGTACTTTATGGATTAAAACTGAATCAATTTGTGTAATTAATTGAGCACTCTTGCTACACATTTGGGACCTGCAACAGCTGCCAGCAGCCATCATAAAGAGATTATAGGAAATGCAAATGAGCATCAATGCATAAAAAGACTTGAATATCTGCAATGTTTTTTTTTCCCTGAAGTGTTAATTAAACAGAAGTGAAACCTACTTCTATTAGAGCTGTTTTAACCAATGAAGGGCACACTAAAATTATCCACTGATTTTAGAACACTTCCTTTAAAGCTTGTAAAGTAACCAGAAAAAATGTCCAATGTGGGGCATCTGGGGGAGAGGGGTGGTAAAATTTGCAAAATGGCAGACACCATACCTGCCATCTTGCAGACTTTGACACACACACACACACACACACCCCTCAGACATCCCTGTCCAATGCTTCCAGGAGCTAGGCACCCTTCAGAATCCATCATCACATTCTGCAAAAGATTATGGCAAAAGGAGAAATTACAGTACCTTATATTAAAAATAAAGTGGGTGGAGACAGCTTAGCACATCAAAGAAAAACACGATGAAGGAACTTTTTGATATAAGGGAACATCTGAACAGTCCAATACCTTCGTCTGCCCTCTAAAGTGGCACAGCTTAAAGAGACGGTAGGCACAGGTCACTCCTAAGATACAGTCACAGTTAATCAAGGCACTCTCTGAAGCCCTGTGTGATACATCATCACCTCTTTGTTTTCCCTTGAGAAACAGCTTCTGTCAAAGGTAGTTGAATGAACTCATAGAGCTGCTTAGCATTGGCAGCGTTGCCCAGAAGTTCTGCCAACTTGTCCTGAGAAAGGGTGGTAAGTTCTGCAATGCTCTTAACATGATTCATTATGGCCTGGCAGTTTTTGGAATTTATTCCAGGCATTTTTAGCAGGAAGTCTTGAGGACCTGGGTTGTACTTGTCCTGTTCAGGGAGGCTTTCAGAATCGGCTGTGACCGCCAAAGCGGTTGCTGCGTCAGGCTGAGGCCTGTTCTGTTTCAGTTCTTCGAACAATTCAGCGGTGGCATACGGAGAGGGGCACCACAGGAGCCGGAGTCGTGGGAAATGGAGGGTAAGGAGTGTGAGTTTGGAGATAACATCGTTGCTGGAGATCTCTTGGTACAGAGACCCCCGGGGAGTGAGAGAAAAGGATTTATTGGGATCAAATTCAATGAGGAGGACGGGCCGCTTATAATAGCGAGACATAGAAACGCACTGAGTGTACAACCTCCCATTATTTAGAGAGCCAATGAGATCACTGATGCTCTTCCGTTCCACGCAGATATCAGGTGTGAGAATGTAGTCCCCCACTTCTAACGTCACGGGCTCAATGTCAATGCCCCGACGATGAATCAAGGATGGAAGCTCGCTGCGAAATTCACGCATGTCCACCACAATACTGTGCTGCACGGCCTTCTGGTGTTGGCCACCTAAGAAAAGCAGCGAGAAACAGAGGTAATTTAACACGGAAGCCAAATTAAGAACGGCGAGCTTAGCACGAGGCTGAGTATTGACAGGTTATCTGGTTGCAGGACGGGAGGTGATCGTGCCCCTCGCTGCACCCAAGACAACTCAAGTATCTCCACTTCAAGGATGGAAAGCCAAACCAAGGGGAAAAACTCACTTCTTCCATCTCTGGAGACTGGCTGCTAACCAGAAAAGACACGTTCTCAGCCAGTTCTTGTTATTGGCCTTTAATATAAAGAATTTCTAAGCATTGTTGCGGGGGGGGGGGTGCAATGCCATATGACAAAGCTGTCCCTTCTCCTTCCATCCTAGGAGAATGACTCATATATGGAGAAATGCTTGGCAATATGTAGCAGTGAAGGTGACCTCTTGGATTTTTTTCTTGTTAATTTTATTTTGCCATCCGGCAGTAACAGAAACGGTGCCTCTAGAGAGCATTTTTCTGTGGCAGGGGACTTGCCACTTCTTCGGTACAATACGTGGCACACAATGAACCGTGGGACAAAACAGTAACAGCCGGGCTACCAAGGGATAAGGTATGCTTTGGCTATCTAGGGCAGCAAAAAAAGAAAAGTGATAGAAAGAAGGCAGGGTAACCCCATCTTTTCAAATAGTAGAAAACTCTGCCTCCAAATCAGAAAACAAGTCTGCTGCTTTCCTCAGTGTTGACTGGTGCTTTGGAAGTGAGGCCCTTTTGGATTCATCACTATATGAATGAAGAATCTGGACACCTTCTTAGAATGGTAACAAATGCCCGTATATATCACCCACACCAGTTTACAGCAGTCATGTCCATTTAGGGTGCCAGCCAGCACTACCCAGGACGAACGATCAAGTGGAGTCATCATTTCACTGATCCGGGCACAAACCAAAGCTATCACAAGCGACGTGGGACGTTCACACGACCTTTTCATCAGTCGGTGTGAATCCAGCCCCCAAAAAGGATAGCGACTGAGACGGGATTTTTAAAAGGGCTGCAGAGATTCCAAAACAGACCTGCTTTGCGAGTATCAATAGAAACTGTGGCTGGAGTGGAATCTCTTGCTAAATCCAAGTTGGTTTCATCTCGCCCTTCTCTTTCTTCGGGGATTACCATGCTGGCCTTCTCTCTGAAATGAAGAAAAAGAAAGGATGCATCGGTATTAACTTTTAAGCACTAAAACTGTCCAGCTTGAATGTGGGGAAAAAAATCTATCCCAGAGCCATCGACAACTCCTCCCATGGCCACAAGGCATGGCCACTGGATACCTTGGCTGGAGATGGTAGACGGTGCTATCTATCATATTGTATCTGGAGACCAGACTGGGGAAGGTTGGGCTTGTAATTCACCAATTTCCTCCTAGCTAGCTGGGAAATACAGAAAGACTAACACAAATGTTTTTAATTTACTATTTAACTTACTAACAAGCCCATGGTTCTGTGAGACGGGACTCGGGGCAATTAGATACAGTGTTCCCAAGCAGCCTACCATCCAAGGAGAAACATTATTAAAGAATAAGCCTATCGAGAACACACACAAAAAAATTGAGACTCTATTATATTACTTCAGATTCTAAGGCAGAAAAACTTCTCAGCGTCTAGCTGCTGAGACAACAGAGGGAGGTGGGCGGGTTGCTGAGCCACCGGGTCAAACAGGATGGAGGGTTAGGTGAGGGCTAGCTTGATCCAGCAGTTCTCTTCTTACACGACAACGCACTGCAGCGGACAGAGCACTGGGTGAACCCAGGAGACACTCAGGCCCAAATCCCCACTTAGTTTTGGATTTCCTTCATTGATTTCCCGTTCTCCCCACCCCCTAAAAAAATCCACCTGCACACAGAGAGAGACACAATACGCTATTTCATCGCCAAGAAGAAAATACCAATGCCTCCCAAGGCTGTTGCTGACAAAGGGGTGGGAAAGAATTCAAGAAGACTCCCTCTGCGTGCTTTCTCTCACTTGTTATATAATTCTATGCCCATCCTCCACAGTATTCATCTTTTTACATAAGTTTGCTACCTTGGAAACATGGCAAGGGAAGAGGATGACAGGAGCTGCATAGCAACAGGAAGATACAGAGCCAGCTCCGACAGTCTTTCAAATGGGTAGAAATCTTTGGGGAAGAGCAGAAGTTCTTGCAGGTAATTGCATTTATAGGAATTGGCATTATAACTTGGCCAATTTCAGAGGGGGGTGGTGAAAAAATTACTCACCGTCTGTCAGCCCTTTGAGGTAGACTAGTCTAGGAAACTAAAGTTATGAATGCTAATACTACTTTTATTGGAACAGTATTTTGCAAGTCTGAATGTGCCTCCCCCCTCCCTGCTTTTATGCAAAAGAGAACTAGGGAGGATCAAGCCTGAGACGCTTTCTCAAAGTACGTTTCTGCCTCGGACTCAAATTTCTTTTATCTGACTGTTGTCCTGGCTGTGGCTCTTCCTCCTGCTCTTCAGGGTTATTCCTACAGCCCATTACGCCATCACTCAGCATCCTTGGACAGCTCCCAAGGTATTATCATTATCCTTATTATTTGATTGATATTCTGCCTTCATTTGTACATTCAAACATCACAATGAACCAGATTTTACCACTGAGACTGTCTTTAAATGGTTTCCTCCTGACCAGTGCTACAAGTAGTATTGACTCTTTGGGGCAAGTGGTCTCTGGTTGTACTCCGGAGTGATACTGTCACAAGTAACAGTCATTTGGCACTGCTCAAAGTGCCCCACAGACATCTACTGCTGCCACAATATAAAAGGGTTATATAAAATATAAAATGGTAGCACACAGGAGGCATTGTACCGAATGAGTTTTTCAAAGGCTTCCTTTTCTTTCCTTAGCATCGTAAGGTAGCGCTGTTCTTCAGTTGATCCTCCATAAACAAGGAAATAAACTCTGCAAGGCAAGACAGAAAACACTTTCAAATTCAAAAGACACTGGCTGGGTTACATACTGCAATAAATCATGGCTTGCCAAATGAGCCACAATGGCGAGACACATTCATAATGATAAACCATTTATCATGTCTTACATATCACAACACCAGAGTCCGCACAGTGTACTAAGTGAAAATCAGGTTAAAATGAATCCGGCTAACCTGTATCCCAGAAGTTTCATTCTAGCCATTTTTTTTTATTATTGACCTATATAATATGACCATAGGTCTTTCAAAGTTGTCACAGCAGACGGCAGAACCCAGCTAACCTTGTCAGATCTCAGAAAAGCTAAGCAGGCGAGCCCTGGTTAATAACTGACTGGGAGACCACCAAAAAACTCAGGTCTGTAAACTAAACTGAGAAGTTGAGAAGACGTTCCAGAAGAAGATAACTACAAACCATCTCTGTAATGTTGTCAAGAACATAAAATGTATCCATATAGTCACTAAGAAAGCATGAGTTATGGGAGACTTCATTTTTCGTTTCATAATTAGAGCCCTCTTAACAGCTACCTAATTAGATTGTTAGACCAAGCAAAGGAAGTGCTTCAACAGACATGACAGAGGAAGCCTCTCTTCACAAGGAAGAGAATCTCAAACAAAGGAATCACCTCAGAGGATGACAACGACAACTAAGAACAAGAGCCACAGAAGATATTCTCCACTGATTGAACTCAGGAAGTGTTTTCATGCTTTTGCCTTCAAAGAAGGATCAACAAACTGAGCTGAATAAGATAGGAAAAGTTGGGGCTAGAAGAACAGAGAGGATGCAACTCTGCTTGCAAGGTGGCCAAGAGGAGGGCTGTAATATTTGCACTTTCTGTTGCAAAGAAGAGAAAATTGTTTGAGTCAGCCAGATAGGCTGGTTATTGAAGTATGCTATTTCCAGGAATTTGATGGAACAAGTGCCAAGCTCAGTGACAAATAAAGCTTCCTGTTCCTTTACGTGGGGACAAATTATGCTACCCAAACTAGCTCTAACTGCATCACCTTGGACTTCAATGCACTGTGAAGAACGCTGAAGAATCCAGGGGCTCAGGTGGTGGCCTCATTCATTACCTTGCCCATGGAAGAGAACTGCTAGTGCATGACTCACTATGGAAGTGGTATTAGTAGGAGATATCTGGGTTTGGGGATCTTGGTCTGCAGCACTTGGATGACATATGGCTGGCATGAAACGGCTTGTCCCAAGCAAAAATTTAGAAGGAGTTTGGGCAGGGCATGTCAAATCTGGTCCAATGGGCTTTAAACAGAACCCCATGAGAAATCTGGAAGCTAAGAACTTCACATAAGGACCCGTATTCTGCAGAAGTCTGTGAGTACTGGCTTCATGTATCAGTAAGTATGTTAAGGTTGGGCCTGCCTGTTGCCTTTAATCTTCTTTCTGAGTCTTGGTTTTGGGGAAGGATGCTTAATCACTTATTTAAAGCCCAAAATAATTTCTCCTCTTGTTCTGAAATACTTTGGAAGTGTCATTTTCATCCTCTGTCATCGGTCAAGACAAATTGCAGCAAGCACAGAGAAGGACAACAAGGATGTTCAGCATCTTAGGAATTAGATCTTGCAAGGATGGACTGAGGGAACAAATGTGCTTATCCTTGATGACTAGGAGAGATATGAAACCATCTTCCAAATACCCAGGGGAATGTCATAGAGAAGAGTTCAGGACATGGAATAAGGGTCAAACTATAGGAAGATAGATTCTGATTGAACAGTAGAAAAAGTTTCCCAAAGATAAAAGAA
Source organism: Python bivittatus (assembly GCF_059951505.1). Lineage (NCBI taxonomy): Eukaryota > Metazoa > Chordata > Lepidosauria > Squamata > Pythonidae > Python > Python bivittatus. Next base: position 8,950,512 of record NW_028277083.1, read on the forward strand.
GATAAACATAGCCTCAATAGTACCTTCCAAATTCTATGCAGGCATCTCATGACCTCCTTGTCTTGGGCTAGCTCTGGGAACTCTAAGCCTCAGAACAAGAAGCAGGTTTACTGCCTTAATAAGAATTAAGCCTGTGATTCATTCTGTAGGAAGGAGAAGCTATGATCAAATTTCACAATCTACATATCCTTCCTCATTAAGAGACCCTGAATAAATAATGCAAAATGACTACAGGCACGTATTCATTTCTCCAGGCCACAAATCCAGTTGAGTCCTTTTCTTTTTAAAGGGAACATGGTATTATTTTTATTTTTGGTCCGAACTAGCCTAGAATGCAAACATAATCAAAACAATCTCTTTCAGCAATTACTCCCTTTCAAACCAAGTTACCTCAAAGGCTTTCCTGGCCTGCTAGCTTTGTAAATTTCCAACTGACGAACAAAAGTCAGCTCTGCATCATACAACACAACGTATCTTGGTTCCACCTCATGCAGGACGGATGTGAGGGCATAAGGGTCCCCACACCCATTTAAAGGATGGATAACAGTTAGTGGTTCCTTTAGGATACCATAATAGGCATCTGAGGATGACAGCTTTAATTGGAGATCTTCTGATCTTTCACCATTGCTCTCCTGGCTACTGCTGAAGCCCTCAGAATCTTCTTGTTCTCCCTTGATATTTTCCTGCTCTTCTTTGTTTAACATTTGTGTTAGAGTTAACTCTGCCTTTTTCTTTCTCTTGTTTGGTTTGGAGGATTCTGTTTTTGCTTTTTTGGCTGGTGGTTCTCTGGCATTCTTGTCATGGCGCTTAGCTTCTCTCCTGTTCTTCAGGCAGCTTCCACTAGCTTCCTTATCCAACCCAAAGGTTTTGTTGTAGAGCTTTGTTAAATAAGCTTTGGGCCCGATCGTGATATATTCCTTGAGCTGAGCACAAGTACGGTCATCGCTGGCACAAATAAGCACTCGCCCTGCAGCCAAAAGAGAGTTTCCATGCTTACAAGATATCAAGTCAATCTTCCATCTCACAGTTCTAACAGGAAAAGTAAGTATGGACTTCACAAAATAGCGCAGCTGTCCTCGCCCCCTAACAAAAGTGCTACTGTTCAGGGATTCAGACAGCCTGGAACAAAAGTTTTGTATCTGAGGTTCAACTGAAGAGGTTTCAGGAGGGGATGAAGGGAGGCCGGCCTGCCTGCCTGCCTGCCTTCCTTTTCCTTCCTTCCTTCCTTCCTTCCTTCCTTCCTTCCTTCCTTCCTTCCTTCCTTCCTTCCTTCCTCCCTCCCTCCCTCCCTCCCTCCCTCCCTCCCTCCCTCCCCCATCTTCCTGAAAAATTTCCCCCTCGTACGTTACACAGTTCCAAAACTGAGTGTTTTATTGCCTACATGATTTCAACAATGTTAATGGTGCAGACTGCCTCAGGAGATGGTGGGTTTCTTTAATGGTTGTTAACCTGAGGTTGGACCTTAGGGATGCTGGAAGAGTAGACTTCCTGCACTGGCAGAAGCCTAAATCAGATGACTTTTGAGCTCCCTTCCATAGGACTCCCAGATGATTTTATAATGTAAAATTTTCTCCTAATACCAAAACAGCTTTATGTCGAGACTCTAATTGCTTGATGCAACCGAGTACTTTAAGAAGGAGTGTGGGATCTATTTCAAATTTTAAAAGAGGCCTCTCCCCCCAAAGTGTGTATAAACAGGGCAGAGTTTCAAATGATATTTCTGGCTGCCTCATCATGTCCATCCTTGTCTGGAGATGCGTCCTCACCTGGCCCACCCAGGGCTTCACTGTTGGCATTCTCCCCTTCAATCTCCTTCAGCACTTCTCCGAGGGCATCCCACTTTGGATTGCTTTCCAGGACCAATTCCCTCTTCTGTTCTGAAAGGGAACACAAATTAGGTTTATCCATTTTCAGCATAAGCTTAACATCAAACCTTTCCTTTTTTCCCCTCTTTGCTGAACATGAATTTATACAGGAGCATTAGAACAACATTGGAATTACATTGGAAATTCTGTCATAACAGTGTGCAGTATGTACTCAGATGCCTCAAAAAAAAAAAATCATACATGTTATGCTACATAAGTGAAAAAGGGGTTGCTATACCTTTTGCTTCTTTTACATCTGTTTTTTCAGAGGCTTTTTTTTTCTTACTCGCATTATTGTCTGGAAGGCGATAAACTCTGCTCCGAGCATTCAGAAACATTGATGTACTAGAATCAAGAAAAAGCCAGCCTAGGAGATAGATAGATAGATAGATAGATAGATAGATAGATAGATAGATAGATAGATAGATAGATAGATAGATAATGTAAGGGTGTGCGTATTTATAAAATAAATCCAAATATTCAACTTAACTGCTTTTCTTTGCTTCCACCCATTAGTTTTTGACTCAGCGTTTAAAATTAATAAAAGCCACATTTTTTTAAAAAAATATAAACCTATGCAATCATGTTCAAAGGAAAAAACTTGCTTTGTTCCTTAGCAAAGCATGTGTTTGCAGGCATTATTTTCAAAGAGGAATGTGCTGCTACATGAGAAAGAAGAGGAATGCCTCTTCTGATTCTGCCATCTGCTGCTTTTATAAGAGTTTCTATCATCACTGTTTAATCTCTTGTCGATTTAGGAAAGTACAAAACGTTGAGTCACAGATGGTCCAGCCCCAAAATGGGCCATACAGACTTCAAAATGGGCCGTTCTAAATTTCCTGGAAGTGATCTTTTTTTGAAAAAGGTACTGTTCCAAGGTCAAAACACTTGGAACAAACCTATTTCAGGGGGCAAAGAATTGCAAAATGTTTTGCATAAATCTGGGTATACCTAGTTAGCCTCCTAACTGGCTTTTTTAACTTACTGTGTTGCAGCTTTAATGCAATTATTCACTATTTAGGATAAAACAGTGCAGATCCAGGGAACCTGCTCAGGTTGACTTCACATACTTGCTTGAAAAAGCCATAGTGGCCTGGATTACTCATAATGCTATGACATAACGCCATGGCTTGTTCTCCGATGGCTGCATTCACATCTCATACTAAACCAAAATGAGACAAGTCACTACGGCTTAGCTTAATGTGTAGAACCAGTCATAGGTTCACCATAATCTAATTCAGTGTTTCTCAAACTTGGCAACTTTAAGATGTGTGGACTTCAACTCCCAGAATTCCCCAACCTCCTTCAAGGTCTGCAGGAGGACAAAGATTCTACAAAGCCAACTGACTGGTGCAGAAAGTATGTTTATTAATGAATAAAGTGGGTTTATTACAGGTAGGTAATGAACTGGGAAAATTCACTTTGAGTCCTATCATATGCAGGACTCTCACAAAATTGATATGACAATGGAATGAGGGATTCCAAAAGAAGATAAAAGGATAAGCCATTTTTTTTACCCCAACATACTTGCTTGAGCCAGACATACATGCCACTCTCCCCCCACAATTCCAGAAAAAGGTTTACCACTTAATTTTGCTTTTTGCATGAAGCAGACTCAACAGATGGCATCAGAAATGCTAATAATTTACATGTGTGACAAATGTCCTCAAATAGCACAGCTTCCAGATCCTTACATTTCCCTTCTCCCAGCAGCCAAGACCTTCTTATATAATGACTAAGCTACGAAGAAACACAAACCAGGCTTCTGATGGGAGCACTGCACATTTTCAAGCAACAGCCGTTAAGTGGGAGGCTGAAATAATCTGTGTCCTCCAGCCTTCTGGCTGGATAGGAACACTCAGGAACATTTGTGCACGTGTCATCTTTGCTCTAATTAAAACTTTACTTTTTATAATCCAGTTGATTAATCTATTCCTACCTGAATTCTGACCAAAAGCTTTTTCCGACACTCTTAGAGACTCCAAAAGATGAAGGAAAGTGACGCAATCATACTGAGTCAAGTACTGTAGCAACGTACGGAGGATCTTCAAATCTTGGACCAGAGATTTGGTCTTGGTTCCAAGCTGATGCCAAAGAGGATCTAAATAGTGACGAATTGTCTGTAAGTGCAACATTGGGAATACTTGTTAGTGCATGATGCAGTGACCTATGCTTGACCCAACCAGCTGATCTCTTAACAGATTTAGAACCTGAAAACCTTTAACAGGGGGGCGGGGGGACCTTAATATCAGGGTTTGCTTCTTCCTCTGAGCACCATTCTCTATAGTACAGATATATTTCCTTAATGCTTTGGATCTAAACCCTTGCTTGGCGTTATACATTTTCTCTGGTCCATTTGGGCTGTCAACCACTTCCTTCCTAGTCTCAACACTCTCTGGAGTCTGATAGCATGACAGTCCCCATGTTCCCCAGAAGACTGCTAGCTCAGGCTAAATTATCTCTTCTCTCTCTATACCCCCTCCCGCTTAGGGTTCACCCCTTTCTTTGCTCTCCACTACTCCAAATCCTTGCCCAAACAACCAAACATTTACAGTTCCAAACAGTCTGCAAACTATGCATATTGTCACAAGGCATTATAGAGTAGTTTCCTATGTTTACTGAGGTCAAAACAGATGTAGTGGCAAGAGAACTGTGATTAGATTTTTTAAATTGTACAAAATGTGTTTATGAAGATTCTCAGTCATCCAGGTAGAATTGTCTGGAGGTTGAGTCATGGCAATTGGACCTCTTGTCTTTTTGGTTAGAGACATTTCGCTACTTGTCCAAGCAGCTTCTTCAGTCTAAAAAAGTTGGTCAGGGGGACCCCATAAAAGTCTTCCAGGGTGGCTGGGTTTCTTACTAGCATGATAGGCTTGTTGAAGGGACAATAGGAGATGTGATTAGTGGAGTCTTTGAGATGTAGATGTCTTACTCCTAGATGTAGATGTCTTACTCCCCTTAACCAACTTTTTTAGACTGAAGAAGTTGCTTGGACAAGTAGCGAAACACATTTAACCAAAAAGAAAAGAGGTCCAGTTGCCATGACTCAACCTCCAGATGATTGTACAAAAGGGTCATCTCCCCAACTGGACTGAGATCATAGGATCTCTGATTCAAAGGAGGGTGATTATCTTTTTCTTCCACACAAATTCCTTGAACATACATACACAGAAACATTTCCATTAAGTCCTTCTCTTCTGGGGACCACTCATTATGCAAAGCACCAATAAGAAATTAAAGGCATGAGATAAGAAAAGGAAACATAGCGAAGCCATTGACATCAACACCATTCACTCATTCTTTCCATATTTTTCCAGCTACCACATCCATTCACCACTCATGCACTCAAGAAGTTCAGAGAGTTATTATTTATCCTGCAAGACAAAATACTGAAAGAACAGGAGCTCTGGGAGAAGGGACAAACAGGGAAAATAGCGCCTTCATCCAAATAAGAGGGAAAATAGCTGCATTTAATTTTTTTTTAAATGTGGAAGATCTAATCCTCTCCTTTCTCTTTTTTAGAAATGTTTTTAAATTGATGTTTTATGTATTTATATATACTTATGTTTTTAATGTTCTTCTGTGTGAGTCTCCCAGAGTTCCCCCATTGCGGGGGAGATGGATGGGGGAGAAATTTGATAAATAAAATAAAATAAATAAATAAATAAATAATCATAGATTTCTTGCCATCCTTCAAAGTTGTCCATTCACAGCCACACTTGATTCCACCAGAATTTTTTTGTTCAACTTTTAGGGACACTAGATTAAAGCTGTTTAGCACAAAATATACTTTAAAAAAAAAAAAGAACAATCCCAATGATGTTATGATCCTGGCACACAACCACCAAATAAAAGAACATTTATTGTTAACAAGCTTATGATAAGCAAGCCAGAGACTTGGAGAGCTAATAAAACATTCTTTTATGTAAAAACACAGTTCAAGTATTAACAGATGTCAGACCCTCTATTAAACACACACACACACACACACACACACAAAACAGACTTCTCTCCCTAAACCAAATACAGCTGGTAGTAAAGGAAAAAAGTCCAACTGGAGAGTTTTGACTAGGTGCTCCTGAAGCTCATGACATTTCACCAAAAAAACCCAGCACTTGTTTCCTTCCAAAAGAAACAGATACACACTCTGGGGAGCCTATTGCCAAATTAACAAAGACAAGGGAACCTGCCATTAATGAATGTAAGATGCAGTACTTCTTAGGTTGGCCTATAATCAACAGAAGTATTTCACTACTCTTTCCTCCTTATAACTTAGCCGAGCATTTCATCTGAGCTGGGTTCTGCCCTAGGACGCCTTTCAAATGCCACAGCTAAGCTCAGGAAGCTGAAGGCTGTCTCATCTTCATTTTAACTCCACAGATCATTATTTCCTCATTACTGAATGACTACCACCACCACCACCCCCAGTAAACATCCCCAGGCTCAAGAACAATGAAGTCCAACTTAGATCCTGCAGGTGCAGCTTTAGTAAGCAGCATATCACTTGTTAGTTACAACTGAGTTACTGCCACCCCAATGAAGCACCTGAGATCCAGGCCCATTTTACTTAATGGCCTGAGAAATGTATGAATGAACTGGATGTGTGACCAACCACAGATGCTGTCTTCCCATGTACATTCAATGAGATCTACATTTATTCTATACATTTCCCATAATTCCCCTCAGGAACACAAGCTAGTATACATGATTCTCCTCCATAACAATCCTATGCAGAAGGTTAGGCTGTGAAAGAAAGAAGGTTTGGCCAGTTCAAACAAAGTATCACTGAATGGAGATGTGAATCTAACTTTAGCACATCTATGTTTAAAAGTAGTATACTTTGAACTATCAGATACGGGGGACATAGAAGAAATAAAGGTTACTACTCTCATACATACGCATACCAATATAAAAATAATCAATACAACTTCACATTGCAAGCTGATGAGAAAGAAGCATTAGACTCTTCACTCACAAGAGGAGAAGTACCTTTTCAAAAGCCATCCCAATGGCATTTTCTAACGACAGATCCTCCACTTCCAGAGCAGGGTTGCACTGCTTCAGTTCTTTCAGACATGCATTCAGGATGTCCAATATGGAACTCTGGATGGCGCGCATGGCTGAAGTCATGGTGATGTGTATTTCCACCACTTCAGGTTTGTGTTGCTCTAAAAAGGAGTGTACCACAGCATGAAACCTGGGGAAGAGAAAGACAGAAAGATCTCACCAAGGGCCTGCATGAATCGACACCAGTCCTGGTCCCTAGCTATGGACAATTCATCCGAGCACTAAGGTTGGAAGGATTCTTTCGATCCTTACCGCCACCTTACCTTGGCCAGAGATACAGCTTCCTTACAAAGAGGTTTCGCATGACTCTTTCCACGTGACAAAAGCCAGTGTTAAAAGCAACCGCATTATCTGTGAAGGCTTTGATGAAACCTTGCTTGTTCTTCTGGCGATAGAGCCGCAAGATAAAAGCTTCTTGGCAAGACTCAATGATTCTGTGGGCTTTGTACACCAGAATTCCTGGCAGAATAACAAGAATAAATTGGAAGCAGGGGTGGAAGTGGGGAGCTCAGAACAAAATACAGCACAGGACATGAAGTTTCAAGACAGGTCAAGAGTTTTAAAGGTTTTACCGATTAAACAGCATGAGACATTTTAACTATCCTTTGGCAACTTCTCCAGAGAGGGAAGAATGGATGCCCTTTAATTCCTTCTTCAGAATGGTATCAGTGAAAACCCTACCTTGGTTTAAGATCTGCTATAACAAGACGTGGAGGTACTCCCTGATCTTAGAAGAATTATTCCAATGAAATACCAAAGTTTTATGGGATACATCTACTCAGAAATATGATCCATGGAATACAGCAGGGTTCATTCTCAAATAAGAGCTCACAGGATTAAGCAGCACACATTAAGAGCCCTCCTTGCTCAAACCACTATGGGCAGCCAGAATCTCCAGGGAGCCACAAAGCAGCACATAAAATCAATGGTTTGTGGCTGCATTTCCTCTTTAAGCCATTGGGCATCTCCCCCAATGGAAAGACAGATCTAAAATCAAGGCATCATACGGATTTTCAGGAGTGAACATAGCCGCTACATCCTAATGCTAGGTGTCAACCACAAGAGGCTGTTACTATTCCGTATCGCTTCCACTCCAACCTTTCCTCCAAACTGGTCAACGGTCTTATATCCAGCTCTCCATCTCCAGTTTTAGCTGTTGGCTTTACGGCAGTGTTTCCCAACCTTAGCAACTTTAAGATAGGTGGACTTCAACTCCCAGAATTCCACAGCCAGCATGGGGAAGTTTACAGTGCTGGCTGGGGAATTCTGGGAGTTGAAATCCACACATCTTAAAGTTACCGAGGTTGGGAAACGCTGGCTTAGAGAGAGACAGAAAGTGACTAGCTCAAGATTACCCTTCAAACCTCATGACCTAATTCCACTAACATCTCTACTAAGCCAGACTGGTTTTTAGTGCAGAAAATAATGCCCTGAGCATGGCTTGATGACTAATCTGTAGCTTACACTGCATGTTTAATAGAGCTTCTCTCATGCTGACCTCTAGTGGGAAAGACCCTATAAAACAAAGAACATTATTTTAAATCTGCCTACATGTGAACAGAGAAGAACAATAGCCATGCATTTTTCAGTCTAGACTCAAAACTATGCATGGCATGCCGGGAGGAGGGAATGACAACCGGTTATAAACTTCTTACCAGTGATAAGATCTGCAGGAATCCTGTCTGTCAGAAAATCCACCACCAGAATTCGGCTAGTGGCAAAAATAACTCCCCCTTGGGTGTAAGCTTCATAGCGGCTGCTGCTGACAATTTCATTTGTAACACGCCGAGGAAGATAAGCCACGTTATCAGTCTTTAACTGGTCAATAAAATACTCCTGACAAAGGAAAAATGATTCAGAGTAAATGCAATGCAGAAAAAAGGATGATTTACTAATGCATTGTTCAGTAACATGCCAATAACATTAGCATTGTGGGCTGGTCTTATCAAGGGGCCAGCTAGCCATTGGTCTTCTCCAGGATATTTCTCTCTTTCCCAAACTCCACTTTGAGGATTTGTACCCATTAGGCTCATTCCTTGCAGCAATTATTTTAAGGTTGTTTTCTACTTCTACAAACCTTAGGCTCCCCAAACTCACTGCCAACTATTGAGGATAAATGGAGAATTTTGGCTATATGAGAACTGGTTTTCAGCAAATGAGTTTGCTACTGGTATATACAGTTGACTATTAATAATTAATTATTAATTAAGGAAAGAAGCAAATCTGTATATCTCCTTTCCTGGGCATAGTTCTAAGCACACAGAAGAAGCAATCCCATTGAAGAAGTGCACTTTACTTCTGAGTAAGCATTCTTAGATCATGTTATCAATCTGAATTGCTTCTTTATAGCATCCTTAGGTTGCAGGGCTATACAATATTTGCCTAGGAATGAAGCCCACTGAATTAAATGGGTGCCATTTCTGATTAGGTATGCATAGGATTATATTATTAGTAGGCATCTGAATATTATTAGTTGACAGGAGACATATAAGTGTTAAATGTTACTAAATATTTCATAACCTTGACGATGCCTTAAGATCTGGCACAGCTTTAACATTTTTTCTGCAAGTTTATTTCTTCTTTTAATTGCCTCTGAGTTTAAACTGTATGGGTTGTTTCAAATATAAAATTAAAGGCAAATAATTCTCATATAATGAAACGTTACCTAAAATGATTGAAGGTTAGCCCACGATGACAATGCAGCCTTTCTGTGGTAAAGATGTGTTTCTGTAAGGTATATTTTATTTTAAATTTTGTGAGAGCTACAGCTTTGGCTGGGAACCAACAGGGCAGAACAGTTGAGCTGAAGAATTTTTACACATACCCTTTGTTTTGATTCTGAGGTTTCAAAACCTGCCTTTTTTTTTTTTTTTAAACAAAAAGGAAGTTCAGGCCAGCAGTGCTGTGTTAAGTGGAGTGAAACAGCTCCACTAAGAGTCAATAAAGGAGTCTCAATTTTGTGCCACTATTCAGCTAAAAACAGGTTTGGAGAGACGACTGAATCCAAGTGAGGGAAGTAACTGGTAAGAGGGCCAAGAAGAGATCAGGAGAAGTCTAAGACTAAGAAGCTGTAAGCTAGAGCAAGTCCTAAGGAAAGGAACCTAGAGTCACAACTGCCATGAAGTCACCAGGAAGCCATGTGGGTTAGAGACAGGTGACAAACCACCAGTGAATTAGTTACACATGTCCTAAGGAGAGGACCCAAAAGAGTAGCAGCCAAGAGAAGCTGCTCTGATCCCTAACATCTCCTCATGAAGAAGGAGGAGGAGAAACCTGCACAAGTCTTCACTTTGGCCTTGTTCATACAACACTCTTGATCAGGTCAGCTGTGTTCATTCAACATGCTAAACTTGGTAGTTTTAAATGAGAGAGTGGCGGTTAATGTTTTTAGGCCAGATGAGCATGTTAGGCAAGCCTAGCCCATTTTGTCCATGTATCCTGCAAATCCAGAAATCAGATCCAGTGAGTAACCACATTTCTGTAAACTCCGTCTCTAAGCGAGTGTGAGCTGAAGTAAAAGACAGAAGGACAGAAGTTGATAGAGATGTCAAAAGGAGGAGCGCATTTTCAACAGCCCCCCCCGTTAGAATATTAATATAAGCAAATGCACATTTAACATCTGCCTTAACTTCTTCTACGTTTTGTTACTGTCCAAATGTTGGCTGTTTATTTCCTGACAAATAAGAAGGAAGATTTGGATTTTAAGCGAGTGTGCATTTATTCCCAGGGTCTCTTCTCCCCTTTCCTACCTCAGCATCTTCCCTCAGAGCTCCCCACTCTACGTCCCACCATATCTCCTTTTTGTAAATGCATTTCAGTGCAAGCCTTATTGTGGGACGGAGGTTGCCCAGGCCTGCTCTGAGCTCCTTGGAGGAAAGACTGGCTAAACCAGAAGGGGAAATAAACTTTGGAATGATTGTTAGTGCCAGCTGGTCTCACAAGGAGCCAGGAGGCAGGACAGGGTCAGCCCCCCCTCACACAAAAGGAGGAGTTACTGTCTGGGGTCGTGGTGAAGGCTCCAGGCTAGAAACTGGGAGACCTGAGTTCTAGTCCTGCCTTAGGCTCGGAGACCGGCTGGGTGACTTTGGGCCACTCCCTCTCTCTTAGCCCTGGGAAGAAGAAGGCAGAGCAAACCACTTCCGAAATCTTGCCAAGAAAACTGTAGCGACTTATTATTACTTCTTCTTCTTCTCCTTATCATCATCATCAAGTGCCATTTTGGTGTAGAGAACAAGGCGCCAGGCTAAAAACCAGAAGACCCTGAGTTCTTAGGTACGAAGCCGGCTGGAGGACTTGGAGCCAGTCATTCCCCTCAGCCCTAGGAAGGAGGCAAGGGCAAGCCACTTCCAAAATCTTGCCAGAGAGCCACCTGGGGCAGAGGTCAAGGCCCCAGGCTAGACACTGGGCGACCCCGAGCTCTAGTCCCGCCTGAGGCGCGAAGCCGGCTGGGCGACTGGGCCAGCCCCTCTCTCCGCCCAGCCCACCTCACAGGGTTGTTGTTGTGGGGGGAAAAGAGGCGGGAGCACTGGGCACACGCAAAACATACAGGCGGGACAGGAAGCTAGCCTCACTCCACACGTAACAGGCTCGGCCTCCCCGCCACAACTGGGCTGCCCGCCCGCCTGCGCTTCCACAAGGCCAGGCGCTCAGGGCCGGGCTCCCACGACCTGCCAGGCTCGGCGAGGCGCCGCGGGCCGGGTCGTCCGGAGCGCGGTGTTAACCCGGGTTGAGCGTCTCGTGGGAATGCGGCCGGGGTCGGGGTGAGGGCCGCCCGTACCTCCTCCGCAGGGCTGGTGTTCAGCACCAGAACCAGCCGGCTGGGCTCGCAGTAGAGGCGAAGGAAGCGCAGGAGCAGGCGGTCGACGCCCAGCCCGCGCGCGCAGATGACCAGTCCGTCCTGGTGGAAGAGATCCAGGAAGATCTGCGTCTCGTGCTCCAGAGGCGGCCCGGCCGCCATGGCCAGCGGCTGTCACCGGCCGCCTTCTCCGCGCACGCTCCGGAGGAACCACGGAGCTGGCAAGGTAGAGCGACGCAGAAGTCGGAGACTTCCTCTGCGTGGGAGAGGCCGGAACTTCCTCTCAGGCCGGAAGTTCGTCGGCCTACCGACGCGGGGCGGGAGCGGGAGGAGAATGCGCCCGTGAAGGAGGCGCGCCTGTGGAGCGGCTCTCGGCAGTCAGAGACCCAGACCGCGCCGCTGCCATCTAGCGGCGGGCGGGTTGGCGCAGCACGGCTCTCCCAGAAGGGATGGCCGCGCGTCGTTGTAGAGGGCTTTGCGAGGAACAGAAGGAGGTCGTTTTAAAAGTATCCCCGCGGGAAGCCAGAAGGGATGGCCGCGACCTGGGCCAACATTAAGGGAGCAGAACAGAAGGGGGGTGGGGGTGCACAGCCGCGGCCCTCCCGCCGCCAGGGCCAGATGGTGCAAACTTTCCCCCAGCGGCGAGAGCGCGAAGGAAAAAAAAGGGGGGGGGAGGAAAAGCCCGTTTAAAGCATCGCTTGCAGCGTCCCGTTCAGAGCCGCAGCCCGTGCAAAACGCCGACCCGGCACGGACCCTCCGTGCAAACCGCCGCCGCCCTTGGACTGCGGCAGCCGCGCGCCCCAAAGGCCCGGGCAGAGCTCCGCCCCCGCCCAAGGCGGGTGCACGCGCGCAGGCACGCGCACGCCGGCCGGCCGGTCTCGCCTGGCGGGCCCCCGCCGCCCCCGCCATGATCTTCGTGCTGGCTTTCTTCGCGAGCATCTTTCAAACAGGTGAGCGGGGAGGACGCCGCGGCGGTGGCGGGGGAGAGGCTGGGCAGAGCTGGAGCCAGGTGGATACCTGCGTAACGAATAGAGGCGAATATGGGTAGCTCAGGGTTGAACTGTGGAGTCCTTGGGGTCCTCTGAGCTTGGCTCTTCTCTTGCAGACGTTTCGTTACCCGGCTAGGGAACATCTTCAGTGACTGATCCCATCCCTTCTGGCTTGAAGATGTTCCCTAGCCGGGTAATGAAACGTCTGCAAGAAAAGGACCAAGCTCAGAGGACCCCAAGGACTCCATATCTACGTAACTAACCATGGTCTTCTCCTCGTTTCCATGCTGCTTGCCACTGCCCCTCCGGGAGCTGCGTGTCCAGGGTTCCTCCTCTCCCACGCGCAGAAGACCCCAGCCCTCATCCTGAGATGGGCCAGAGGACTAAGGCGATCTGAAGCCTCCTCTCCTCCAATGTCATCAAAACCTCTCCGGGTTAATCTGGAATTAAGCGAGCGGGGGAGGGGGGCGAGGCAGGCGTCCTCTGTCCAAGGAGAGAGTTCACCTTTTCTCCGCTGCTAACCTGACCGGGCTGGGCAGGAAGGTGGCTGGAGGGTGACGATGCTGCAGTTCGCGGGGCCCTTGTGCCTACTGGCCTTGTGCTAATTCTGAAAAGCACCCTTAAACACCCATGCTCTGAACAAGCAGCTCCCCGTCCTTTTTCCACAGACCGATCCTGGCTTGAAGGGAAGATGCTGTCAACACACCAACTATTAACCCCCTCATAACCTGAACTTTTGTCATGAGACAGCCATCCCAAGAAAGTTTATTTGGAGTTAAAGTCCATTGAGATCTGTAGGATTTAAGACACGCGAAATGTGTTTCTGACGCAGAAACCGTACTATGGTTTATTCTGTAGGAATGTGGGAGAAAGCTTGGGTGGCTCCTGAAACACTCTTTCTGCTCTTGTACCGTCTTCGCCTCCGGCTGGGTCCCTGAGTCATTCACCCTGCCCCTTTTCCTAGAGTGTTATCAACACAAGTGAACATTTAATGGGAATGACTTGGCATCTGTGACATTACCAAGCCGACGATAGGCGCTAGATGTTTCTCCATCCTTGAAGTCTTCATGCCTTGCCAGCGCATGATCCCTGTTTCTTGTTTCCAGCTTTTGCGGGGGTGAATGAACGCACTTTCCTTGCCATCAAGCCAGATGGGGTCCAGCGGCATCTGGTTGGCGAGGTCATCCGGCGTTTTGAGAAGAAGGGCTTCAAACTGGTGGCGATGAAACTCATGCAGGTGAGAACAGCCAGCTGGTCCCCCAATCCCAACCTGCAGGAGTGATCTTAGTACCCAGTGCTTTTAAAAATGTTTATGAATGAAATGTTGATTGCATCTGAAGTATCTTCTGCCCAGGCCTCGGAAGAGTTGCTGAAAGAACATTACATCTCCCTCCGCGAGCGTCCTTTCTTCAGCCGCTTGGTGAAATTCATGAGTTCGGGACCCATCGTGGCCATGGTGAGTGATAGATATATGAGGGGCTAAAAGACGAGTGGTTAAGTTTCCTGAGGTCAGATGCTCTTTGCTGAGAGACAACAGCTGACCAAGGGCTTGGCTAGTTTTTTAGACCCAACCTGAGATGTTTTGTCAAGCCAAGCAGCGTTGGCCAAGTGGGACTCCCGAGTTGCAAGAACTTTCCCTCCTCTCTTTATGGATACCCAAAATGTTCTGTCCTGGAACATTTTGATCTGCCTTCTGAGTTTTCTGGGTCAGCCTCAAAACAGCTTGAACTAGAAACAGTATTAGCATTTTTCATGAATATTTGGGGCACATTTTGTTGCAGGCTTTGTTGTGTTTTTCTTGAGCACTCTTTCTTGGCCTCAGTGGCTTTGAGGAGATGCCATAGCCCCGTGGCTGGGGAATTCTGGGAGCTGAAGTCCACGCATCTTAAAGCTGTCAAGGATGAGAAACAGTTCCATAGTCCTACCTGCCAGTACGTGTGTGCCTTCTTCAAATTTTTTTTAATTAAAAAAAAGCAGGAACATTTACCAAAATTACACTATTCCTGCAAGTTTTGAGTAGCAGAAAGAGAGATGCATCAAAGCCGCTGCTGTGGACCATTCTTCTCTCACTTTCTGTAGGTCTGGCAAGGGCAGGAGGTAGTGAAGACTGCCCGCATGATGATTGGCGAAACCAACCCAGCCGATTCCAAACCTGGAACTATCCGAGGAGATTTCTGCATTGAAGTTGACAAGTGAGCTGAAGTCATTAGTTTCCTTGTACTTACAGGCCTCTTCTGGAAGGCAAATTCCAGCATTCACCCAGGGCATGAAATATCTATCATATAGTAACAGCACCCAGTGCAGTTTAAGTTTTGCATTGACCTACTGTAGCCATCACATCATGCCTGTGTGAACTGAGCCTAGCAGGAAATTGGTATCCCTGTGTTTGTCTTGCTGTCTTCTTCCTTTAAACATAGCTTACACCAAAGCATTTTTGCTGTACAGCTATTTTACACAAAGCCCAGTTAATGATGCTTGAAGGTTTCAGCCTGGAGTCCTTTCCTCACAGATAGCAAGCACTGAAGTTGGGTCTTTCTGCCAGCAGACGAAATAATCTATCCCCAAACTTGTCATCAAATGTCATTGCCTGCTTGCAGGAAGGGGGGGGGGGGACTCAGCCCCCACCACACAGCATACGTAATATATCTTTCTTTAAATAGGTTCAACTTTTCCCTTTACAATACTGTTTCTTTCTCTGTAGGAACGTGGTTCACGGCAGTGATTCAGTAGAAAGTGCTGAGAGAGAAATTGCACTCTGGTTCCGTTCCGATGAGCTGATCTGTTGGAAAGACAGCACGGAGCACTGGATTTACGAATAATAATAATAATAAAAAATCTCAGTTATTGCTCTTGTGGTCTGGACTTCCCCAACCTGGAATCTTCTGAACGTATTGGACATTGACTGGCATCAAATACAGTGCTGGTTGAGAAAGTCTGTTATAGCTATTGAGTCTAATATTAGAATAATATCTGTGGGCTACAAAAGCACAACTACACAGAAGTCTTCCAATCAAATATTCTTCTTCAAATGTTCTTCTTGGCTCCATTAAGTGTTCCGCCAGTGTCTCTTGTTGGCTGTTACAAAGATTGCTTTGCTTGGACTGTGTGGGCAGAGAAGGGCAATGTTGCTTTAATCTCCCCCCAGAACTTCAAGATAAGCTTGAGGTTTACTGCCAAGCAATGAAAATTAGCATCCTGCCAATTAGCTAATCCTGCCAATTAGCAGGATGCAGGGGGAATAAAACCTCATGATCAATGTTTCTGGTTTGTCTGTTTTTTGAAATTTCATATGCTAAGGCAAGTCTCATTCCCTTTGGGGCCACGAAAGAGTGATGGTTGAAAAGGCCGAATTTCTGGCACTGCACTTTGATTTTTTCCACCTGTCTAAAATTAGTTTTTAATAGTTCAGAGCAAGCAGGTGCTTTTAATGCTAGGCTCAGCCCCTGGGAATGCATATATATATGGAACAGGGAACAAATTAATCCCTGCTTAAGGGAGACCTGAGAGAGATACAGGCTTCCATGCTATTATCAACTCGTGCTGGAACTGGACACATCACTGTAATTTGCAAATACTTTCCAAGGACATTTGTTTGTACGTCTGTACAAGCCCATTGTTTTTAAACATTGGCTTGCATTTTGTTTTGTAAAATAAATGTTGGAAAGACAGCCATTTTCACTCCTCCTGCTTTCAGAGAAATTGTATAATCAGGGACTGTGGACTGTTTAGCCTAGAGAAGACAAGGCGAGAACAGGACTGTCATCTTGGGGGACTGCTACAGAGGATAGATAAATCTGTTTGTTGTCACTCCAGAAAGACTTGCCCTAGCCAGTAGCCTCCCATCCCAAGAAGCAGGATCTTGATGAAACATTAGGAAGACCTCAGTGAGCTGTTTGACAGTAGAACGGATGACCTCAGGACACGTGAGCTTCTTTTAGAAACAGTTTTTTTGTCTTTAAAAAAAAACATTCATAGAGATGTTACCCATTAGCAGAGGGCTTTACAAGATTTCTTTGAAAGTCCCTCCCAGCTCTTTCACGCTTTGAGTCATTGGGTGAGGAGAACAAGGGACACCATGCCTGCCCACCCAATCAAGGAAGACGTTTTATGGGGAGGAAACCCCCCATTGCAAAATAAGGACTCAGCCAGCGCTACAGTCACCAAATATCGAGAACTGAAGGCAATGGAACAGTGTACCCAGCCAGTTTAGAACTCTGAACAGACACACTTGACAGGTACCTTTTTTCACTGGTAAGTATTCCAATAAAAGACTGAGGCCTCTCTCCTTGGCAGTTGCATTTTGGAGCTTCCACCCTTCTCGGGGACTCAGCAATGCTCTCAGACCCGTGACGGTAATACATTTTTATTACATACAGAACAGATATGATTTCAGTTTGTTTGGTAGCACGTAAGGGAGAAAGCACAGGAGAGGTTGGTTTTCATACAGCCGTCTCTTTACATCTTCAGACGAAACAGCAGAGTTTACAGCTTCAAGACACATTTTTTAAAAAATCCCTTTATAACGTACAAGTTAACTTTACATACATCACAGTGGAATTGCAGCAGGAAGGGTCTGTCTGTGAGGTCAATCAGCTTTTCATCGTGCTGGCTGATAACCCCTAAAAGGAGCACGTTCTTTGGGTGCTGTTTCCTTCACTGTCTCCTCCTCTCCACGCCATCACACAGCTGTGCTTCTTTTCAACATAACTTCAAACTGCAAAAGGTTTGGGAGCAGATGCAGCAGACAAGCAAGGTTATGATTAGTAAGTGCCAGAAAATGAGAGAGGCTGGAGGCTTCATAAAACTTAACAATGAACAGATAAACTTGGTTTCAAATTTATTTAAGACCAGGATATGCTCTCGTGCCTTTGCTAGTAGATTACTGTAGCGTACCCATCCCAAGCTGATGGACCTGCAGATCGAATATAACTCCCATTATTCCTGCAGGGCCACACATCATCACTCCAAAGTCTGTGACGTTCTCTAGGTGCTGTGCTACTGCAGCCTTTTGAAGCATGTAAGGAAGCTATGCCCATGTTTATGTTCTCCCCTTGGGAAAATGCAATGCTATATAGGTTTACCCAGAAGCAAATCCCATCAACCTGAAAACAGCATACTTTCCAGAGAAGTGAATAGGATTGCAGCTTCTGTCTACTTTCATTCTGATCACTGGGCCATTTTTTGTTTGCTTTGAGGGTGGTCGTGTTACATCAGCCTTCCTCAATTTGCTGCCCTCCAGGTTAGGACTACAACTTTCTGAATTCCTTTTTGGCCAGGTGGATTTAGAGCTTTGGGAGATGCAATCCTGATATGTCCAGGTAGGTGGTAGCACCCCACGAACCATGGCTGATCTCCAAAGGCCAAGCAGGGTCAGACTTGCATGGGAGATCACCAGAAAATCCCAGGACTGTAGGCTAGACTGGGCAGTAGCAAGAAGGGAAACAAGAAGACAACACAAATATGTTGATGAAGACCCTAGAAGCTGACCTTAACTCAATGGGGAACTGCCTTTACAGATCCAGCTGGAGGGCACCCAGTTGAAAAAGGCTAGAAGGGGGCATTAAGCATTCTTAACATCTGGGTTGGCCCTGCTGTTAAGATGGGGATATGATCAAGTTCATCAGCCTTTGAAGCACCTCCAAATGCTGTTATCTTTATGGAGGATAAAGTTCATCTCCAGTAGCAGCCTTTTTGCACATCTGGCTCAAATTACACTGTCCCCATCTGCCTCAGATTTCTCTTGCTACTCCTACAAGCCACAGACAAAGAATGAGGGCCTTCTGATTCTCCAGCTGTCCTTCGTTTCCTCTCTTCCCTGCTTCATTCTCCCCAGACCAATGCCTATCTCTCTGCAGATTCCATTTCTGTAGGCTCCGGTCCATCTGCCTTCCATGTGCACTTCGATTCTCTGTTAAATGGCCAGTAAGCAAGACCTGGCTTCTGCCTTGACTTTTCTGTTTCCCAGATAGCCTGAAAAATACATTTTGTGACCCATTCCACAACCCCCAGCCAAGCATCACCAGACAAATCGAAGGCGGTTTCGCCCTTCAAAATATCCGTACAACTCTGGAATACTGTGATGCTCCAGGGGCAAAGAAGTTCATGTTTTCCTTGCTTGCTGTATGCAAAATGCTCAGTATACGCATGTGCCTTCCCATCCTTTAGAAAGCCATTTGCTAATTCAGGCAGATGCAGCAAGAGACGATTCTACCTTCAGATTAGCTTCCTGCTTGCCTGGTAAACACTTCTCAGTTTCATTGCAGTGAATCCTGCTGTGCCTTCAAAGAGCTCAGACGGGTGCACCTGGATGCAGTGGGCTCACTAGTGCCCAGACTAAAATGAATTTAGTGATGGGAACTCATCATGTGCCCAGAGCCCATAGTCTGGACACAGGGCCCACTGCTGACCTGCTGTCATAATCCCCAACGTACCTGCAAACCTTCCTGGTACAGACTTTAGATACTTTAGCCAAGTTCAGATTCCTCCCAAATGCTGTGTCATGACTGGACCTCACAGAATAATTGTGAAGGAGAAAGGACAGGGATGTTGCTTGCTCTCAGAAACATCTTATTCATACTGGCTTGGAGACCAATCCATGCCTGTCAACACAGTCTCCATGGTGGCAAAGGGAGGAAGCCAGTAAGCAGCTCACAGGTACTTTTCTCCATGCAGGTAGGAAGGGGGAGAGGGAGGGGGCTGTCTTGGAAACTTTGTCCAGTCCTTCTGAGCCAAGGGCGGTCTTCCTTTGCGTCTTGATTCCTGATGCATTAGACTCATCCTAGGATTCCCTCCTGCTGGAAAGCCAACGGGTAACCTGGCCAGTTTAGAAAGTCCACCAGCTCAAGACAATCACTGCAAACCTGGAGAGGAAGGGAACCACTGCATGGCGCAGGAACGGTTGCAGTTATCTGGGGTCGGACTGGCCGGCGGTAGGAATTATGCAAAAGTTCTGTATGTACATATTGGCATTCAGGGAGTGGGTTTCGGTGGAAGGGAGAAAATTATACTGGCAGGAAAAGGAAGAGACGCTCATTCAGGGATATAGGACACTTGCCAGACAATGATGTGGCTTCGTTCAGCCTTAGAGACGATAGGCTTCACCTGGGCAGCATCACCTGCATTTTCTTCGGTCTCATCGTCTTCTCCATCTCCTGTAGAGGGAAGAGGAACCAAAACACAGAGCATCAAAGAGTCCCGTCCCAGCAGGATCCACCAAACAGATCACTAAGTACAACCCGGGGGTGGGGGTGGGGGGGTGTAGTGGGTTTTGTATTTGGGGTCTTATTTAGGTAAGCCGCCCAGAGTCACCGTGAGTGAGCTGGGCGGCCATATAAATTGCTTTAATCAGTCAATCCATAAAAATAAATAAATAAATAAAACCCAGTTGAGACCTTGGATTGACACAAGAGAGCTTTTTGCTGTCAAGGAATTCAAGTTTTGCATAGTATGACAACATCTTGCAAAAGAGAAGGGGGTTCTTTTTCTCTCCATACTGTAAAAAGCAGCAGAGGCAAAGAGGGAATTCCTCCTCCTGCCAGTGGGAAACTTCCAGAGTCATTAGCCATCTTAAGGCACAAGGTGATACAATGTCTGCCACGCAGCTTCCCATTACCTGGTTCTGACTGTCATTTTATGATGACAGATGAAATTAGCTGACTGAACTCTGGCTTGGGTCAGGTCAAATGCCATCTAGCCTAGTTCTGTCTACTAACCAACATTAGCCATCCCAAAACTCAAGTAGAGATAGTCTTTCCCATCATCTGAAAGCTGAGGGTTCACGTGAAAGTGTTGGGGTCATGTGCTTTATAGGCAGAAAGGTGAGTCAGAAATCATAACAATGAATAAATAACTTTTAAAGCAGGTGCTGTCATAATAGCACCCAAGTTGGCATTTAAGGACATAGTTTTCTATAGAGACACTCCTGAATGATAAAAAAGGATCACTGAATACTTGCAGAATATGTACGAATGTAACAGATCTGCCCACCAGCAGAGGAACTCTTCCTGCATTATTGTCTAGATTTACACTTTGCAGTAAGTCATTTGCTTTTGATGCAGCATGGATAAATCAGCCTATTGTGGCTTCTTCAAGAAACCATGATTTTAAAACATGTAATGTTTTATATGTGAATAGAGCCTTATGCAGGTCACCATCCATATTTTGGGGGGAGGGGTTAGCCATAACTGCAAAAAGTATTTTTTTATTTAGTCTCTCACTCCCTTAAAAACTCAGAGGGGGGAATGTCTTTCCAAAATACTTCATAATCCTGATTATTAAAACATGACGCAACAAAATATAAAAAGGAGAACTGTAAACACTGAAATGTTAGGATACAAAAAGAGCTGGACAAAAAAATATTCGAGACCCCTGAACTGTAATAAAGAGGCTGCTTCAACTCCTGTGTGGTTTGCTACATAAGATGGGTCACAACAAAGAAAAAACAACAAAATATTAATAGTCGGTTCTGCCCTTATGTGCAACCCATGTAGCCCTCTGTGTGATTTCTTCTTTCACCCTCCCATATTCATTTGCTCATTGTCCACTGCTACTGCAAAAGACAAGGGTGTATTGTGAAACTCACCAATCCGGAAGTCAATGTACCCTTCGCCGCCGCTCAGCACTAAGACGTTTTTCAGCTTCTGCCCTTCCTCCTCGACCGTATCTGTGCTGGGGTTCTCTGAAGGACTGTCCAGGACACTCCCATTCAAAGTGGCAAGAACATTCCCTAGAGAGGCATAGAGCTGATTAGCAGCAGCTACACTCCAGCCTTCTGAGGACAGCATAAGGCCCTGGAACAGCAGCTTGAAGGAAACAGAAACTGAAGTATTTCTAAACCACAGTTCAATTTAGTAGTTATGTGACAGCCTGTGAATATTTGAAAAATGCAACCATACAAGGCTTAATTGTAATTACTTGTTCCTCCCTGCCAGTTCCTACTTATTATCCTGGAATGCTTCTGTAGAAAGAGTTTCATGGAGATCTCTACAGCGCCATCAAATCACATGCCTGTCTCTTCCCCACAGTTCTCTGATGTGCAATACCAAGACAAACACCATATTATGAAAATTATGACTCTGGTCAAAAAGGCCACTTGGTGTCACAGATACAGTGATTCAAACATGGGGCTAAATACAGGTATTTTCAACTGCTTTGTCCCTTTTTTGCAGGACACTTGGATGGAGCTCACAGGTTACCAGATTCTATATACTAGTCTAGGAACCTTTCAGACTGAACATACAGCAAGGTCTTTCCAGGAAGCTACTAATATTTTGGACATGTATAAACCAAACAGAAACTGCTTGGGGAAAGTCTGTGCCGCAGTTAAACATGCAGAGACCTAGAGATGCTCTACTGACCAGGTACGGAGACAAAGAATTTGACTGCATCGCGGTGGCCATGGAAGCAGAGCTGGGCCTGAGCCATAGAACAATATGGGATGAAGCTGCTGGCAGATTTGTCATTGCTGTCATCTCCACCGTACACATGAATGACTCCACCAGGGCGGTTCCCCTCTCCAGATGTTGGTGATGTCTTGTTGGCTGACACCAAAGAAAGAGAAACAGAAATCAACAAGCAAGATGGAAAAAAACGAATGATATCTGATTTATTAATAACTTCCTTTCATAGGGGATCTGGGAAGTGTAGCTTTGGAAATTCTCTTTCCAGGAAGCTACAGAGAGTAACGCCATGAGAAAGGCAAAGGCTGAAACCTCGAAAGAAAGAGACACGGCTCATTTAGAAGGAGCTCCGTCACATTCAGTACAATTGTATTCTTTCCTCTCTTTAGGTTGAGCTCTGGGAGAAAACCCTATTGATTCAAGGACAAACAGTATGTCACATCGTTGATGAACTTTTAAAAAGCCATGCCTGAACTTCCTATTTGTATATTTTGAAGAAAAATCCAGAATACAGAATGCACTACTTTCCAGCTGAAAAGCACACCGTTAGCAGCTGCCATTTACAGCAATAAACAGTTTTAGGGACAAAAGGCAGCCAGAAAGCAAGTGAAGTTTAACAGTAAAGAAGTTACTGTTCAGGAACCTAACCCAGGTTGACAGCACATTCCAGACAGTGCTACTGCAGCTGGGTTTATTTCAGACTAACTGTGACCAGTCTTACCTGTTTTATCAATCTATTTCAATTTATATGGCCACTCCTGTCACCAAAGCACAATTTTTTTTCATGCACCAATAACATCATGTGTATTTGGTTCTCATCTGAATGAGAAAAGGACGGAAGTAGACCGTGCTGATCAGCTGATTCCTGTGAAATCATCCATTCCCACAATTTCTGTTTGGGAGGAGTCAGACTGTGGATTCAGCTTCCTAGGTATAACTGCTGCTCAAAGACAGCCAAAGAGAACTCGCAAAATGTATATGCTGCCCATCTGGGGGAGATGGGCGGCATATACATTCAATCAATCAATCAATCAATCAATCAATCAATCGTTATTGACAATCTCTTAGTCTCACACTTTCAGGCAGGGTGGATTATAATCATCCCCAAGCATTAGTCTGATTCACCCAACTATTTCTGCTGTTCCATTTCCCTGCAATTTTTGAGAGAAAGGAGAGGGCGATGAATAAATGGCCCGAAGAAGACAAATGAGCAGATGAATCAAGGGCTGGAAAAATGAGTGGAAAGCTTTAACATCTGAACTTAGAAATCCATTGTGGGTTTAGGACTTACCCCTGAGCCCAAGAAGTTGACCTCGGTGAAGGACTACAGCTAGGCAGAGGAGAAAGAAGGCAAAGGGGAAAGTGAGAGGAGAGAAAAACCACAGATTGGGGAAAAGAAGAAAAAAGTGGTTACTGGGAGAAACAGCTAAAAGAGAATCTTGGCAAAAACATTTATCATTTTAATGTAAAACACTTATCTTTTCACAAAGACAAGAAAAAGTGTTTGAGAAAGTTCTCCCCTTGCTTTATATTAGTGTACTCAATCTCATCAACTTTAAGATGTGTGGACTTCAACTCCCAGAATTCCCCAGCCAGCAAGGCTGGCTCGGAAATTCTGGAAGTTGAAGTCCACACATCTTAAAGCTGTCAAGGTTGAGAAATGCTGCTTTATACAATAGAAGAAATAACTGAAAATGTGCACATGTCAGCCACTTACTCTCAGTCAAAGGAATAGAAATGACGACTCCATTGCCCGTGCCAACCCACAGGCGATTGCCAGCGATGAGTAAAGCTGTGATCCGCACAAAGGAGAAACCCAGTTTTCCAGTCCCTGAATAAAAGAGCAACATGGCATTGGTTGGTGTTGGGCAACTAATCCCAAAAGTTCAAGAAAGATCTGCCACAAACTGTTGCAAATTAGCCAGTTGTTCTACCAAGCCCTTTCTCCATGAGGTTCCATTCCATTCCCACTCTTCCAGTTTTTTCCTTCCAAGAACCAAGTAGTGTTTTGCAATCACCAAACACACGCAGTAATCTTTGAGCTATATATTGGTTTTGCAAATCACGAGGGTTCCTTATCCCCGCTGATTTTTCTCTCCTGGACTATAAAAGGGAGGCTTCAAAAAGCACAAACCCCATAAGCTGACCATCTCAGGAGAAATATGGACAGCCTCAACAACATCCCTGGTTCTTTACTAATACAACAAGATGACAACAAGTATCTGTACTGATGAGTTCATAGGCCATAATTTCATGAAGGGTGAAAGAAGAAAACACAAATGATTCAGTTCCACATCTGTAGGCTTATTTTCAGTATAAGACAAGGGCCTGGAAAGTGTCCTGTGCCAAGTCAGAAGCTTGGGGCTACCCTGGTCAGTATTTTCTACACTGGAGGTGAGTAAAATTGCAACCCTAGAGATATGTGCTGCCTATTTACGTTATTTACAGCCACCCCTCTTGTAAAATCCAACTCGGGGCAGCTGTAAAAGTCTTCTGCCTGTGTGTGATCAATTTAGAAAGAAAAATGGAGGGAGAAAGACAGAACAGAAAGATAAACAGAGAAGAGTTGGATGCAGAAGGAAAAGAATCAGAACAGGTGAGAAAAAGGGTGACTCCATTTATCTTCTTCACTGCCAAGATGTCCCTAGTTGGCATACCCCTGTAGCACTCAATAAAGAAGAAAAGATCTTCGGTTCTACACTGACCAGGGCTTCTAGCATGGCGTTCCTGAGTCCTTCCCAGAGATGCTAGAACTGAAGTGGGAACCATCTAAGCTTTACCCTTGTCTTTCCCTGCAGGACCATGGCAGGGGAGGCTCCATGGAAAAAGCAGGGATTTCAAGGACCATAGAAGGACAATGTTGGGGTAGGCAGCGCTGAGCACACAGAACAGCAAGGAAAAAGGGAAAAAAACTAAAAGGGTTCCAAAGGATGAATGGTTCCAATGCCATTTCACTTTACCTAACATTTTGCTGACATAGGGCTCAATATCCACATCCTGAAGATGTTGGTGAGTGTGAGCGTGATAGAGCCGTAGGGTGGAGTCCAGGCGGATGGAAACCCAGACCCCATCTCCAATCCAAGCCAACTGCCGGATCTGGCTCTCCCGGCGAGGATGGGCATCAAATGACTTCTGGAAAACCATAAAGGAAGGAGTCTTTGATTTTATTACAGTTACAAACCTAACTATTTTAGGTTTCCCGCAAGGTTTCCTGTATGTCTGCTTAACAGATCAGAACCTCAAATATAAGCAACATTACTCCAGAATTACAGCTTTTCCAATAATATCTTGGCATCCCTGCTTAAAAGGAACTTGCATTAAGTTATCTTCTAATCCATAAGGAGACAATTTTTTCCAAGAAGGAGCTGTCATTGGCTTCTGACTGGGACAACAAAGATGGCACACCCCAAAGTAGACAGAGTAAAGATACGAATTCAGTCAGGCCAGGACAAAATCTCATTTTGATTTAATTTAAATTTAATTAAAAGTAACATAATTCACATCAGGAAGATTTTTTCCCATCTGTTTGATAATTTTTCTTTTGTGGCCCATGAAAAATTACAATTTGATGACAACCCCGGGAAGAGTTCTGGGGAGGGGGCAACACCAAAGATTTAGGGGATGCAGCTGAACCTTGGCACACAGGTTGGGCATCCCTGTTTTGAAGTGGATATGATCCATGAAAGCCTATGTGAAAATAAAAGTCTTCTTTTCTACAGTGACACAACTTCTGGGTGCTTTCTGGCTGATTCATGTGCCGTTTAAACCTCTTAGTTGTCAAAGTAAATTTAGCTTTTAGCATCTCAATATAAAGCAAAGAGCAGGAAGGGATATCCTACAGACAGCTATATGACTTAGATCAGATACCCCCTCCTGGTACCTCGATCTGCATTGTCTTTGGCTGGATGACGTGAATTTTGTTCTTATAGCCACACCACACTCTGTCGTATACCACAGCCATGCAGCGAATGGAATGATGGGTGTGGCCAAGATCCATAAGATGATAGTTGCTCAGATCCCACTGACCATCTAGAAAAAAATGGAAAGAGGAAGGGAGAGGAAAAAAGAGAAAAGAAGAGCTATTTTGATTCTAGAATCTTCTAGTATCTTGTCAAGAATTATAAAACCATTGAATTAAAAGGGTCCATTCAGGTGACTGGATCCAACCTCCACTTAAGGAATTTATATTAAAGCATCCCTAAGAAATGCTTGTCCAGCCCCTGGTCCAGCAAAGAAAGTAATTTGTTCCACTGTTGAACCACTTGGATGGTTTGGAATTTTTTATACAATTGAATTGGAATTTGTTTTCTTTTCTATTCCATGCCCTGAACTCTGGAAGCGTAATCCAATCTAGGCCAAAGTTAATATCAGAAGTTCTAAATATGAGTATATCCCAAATTTCTATGGAACACACCAAATTCTTTCCTGTCTGCTAGACTCTGCCAGTTGCAGTGTAAGTGGCCATGCGATAAGATAGCTTTTCCAACTGCACCCCAGAAGCCAGAAGACCTAGTTAATTATTTTCCCCAGCTTTTCAGTGAGTGGGTATCATTTACAGCAACTGACCCTTACCTTCTCCCCGATGGAATATGGCAAGAGTCCCATCTGCCAGAGCCACAAGAACACGCCCTTTCACATGCCTAAGCGGAGAGGGGAAGGGGAACATAATTTTTAAAGTTACATGGAGGTTCCATGCAACATCTTTGAGAAGGAACAGAACGATGTACATCTGAGAATGATCCAGTATTACAATCACAGAAACAGGTGGTGGATTTAGCACCTTGAAAATCTTAGTTTCAATGAAAAATAATAGTAACCACAAACAGCCAGACTTTCTGGCTGTTGTAGCTCAGAACTTTGATTTTCTCTATAGATACAAAGCTGCCTTCTATCAGGTCTGAACTGGTCCACCACCATTTACCATCTCTGGTTCTTCAGAGTCACAAGCAGTCATAATCTTTTCATATTCTGGTTCTTTTAATTTTTTTATTTTAACAAGAAATGTCATTCTTAATTCTGTACATATTTATCCATAGCAACCCAAAATTCGTCTTGTTTACTTACACCAGGCTTAGTACTGAATCCTTCAACTTGATGGAATGTAGGCACTTTTTCCAGTTTGACACTGCTGAGTGCACATACAACCTGGCAGGAAGGAATATTATACAGGTTTAGGCTGGCAGTATGGTGGCAGCAACTGGCTAATCTTGTTTGGGTTCAGAAGCTAAGCAGGGTCAGGTCTGGTTGGTACTCGGATGGGAAATCGTCATCAAATACCTCTACTATAGGCTAGATCTGAGGTCAAAACAAATTCTTAGAAGAAGGCAGTGACAAGTTGCCAAGAAAACGACAAAGACCAGTCCGTGAAATCATCACAAATTGAGTCTGTGTGAAGGAGCTTTTACCTTTACTATACTTTTTTACCTAGCTATAGACCAGTGTTTTTCAAACTTGGCAACTTTAAAATATGTGGACCTCAACAGCATGCTGGCTGAGGAATTCTGGGAGTTGAAGTCCACACATCTTAAAGTGGCCAAGGTTGAGAAACACTGCTCTACACGGACAGAGCGAAGCCTTGATAGCCCTCAAGGAATACCAAGAACTTCCTGAAAAAAGGAGGCAAGGATTCTGTGCTTCCAAAATGGGAACTCGTGACACCATTTGTGTGAGGTTGTTCAGCCAGAACCACCTATGAGATCTGATGGAGTTAGTACTAGATGTGGTGTGTGAACAATGCTTGAGACTCATACCAGCCATTCTGTGCTCCAAGCCACATGGTGGGGGCAGCACTGGTGGTAGCACCAACTGCGTTGCCATTCGCCTCTTGGTCCTGCCCTGCTGTGCTTGACTCTGTTTTTGGATGTCCATTCTCACTGTTGACAGAAAAACACCCTTTTTAAGTGTCAGAGGGTACGGAAAAAGTGCTTTATATCTGGCCAGGCTTCATCTCCTTTAGCCTGGCACTCTCTATTCTGCAACGAACTGTGTCTTTTCCATTTATTCTAATTTCCTGTTGAGTTCCTGGGAATTTCCAGGACAAGAACAAGCAACGTCTCCTTTACCTGTTCTGCCTTGCAGGTGCTTGAGCCGGAGTTGGATCTGTAAATACATGTTCTGTAAGGGGGCCTGTCCGGACCTGGGCTGGCTCCATTTCACTCACGCCGTTCTCTGGCACTTCTGTAGCTTCTGTGGCCTCCTCAGTGGACTGGGACTGATCTATCCTGGCACTGCTTGCTGCTGCCACTTCATCTAAGGGCAGAAAAGGTGACATTAAAGATGAAGCAAAAGATGACTCCAAAAAAGCAGTTACCTTCAACAGATATAACTGTCTGGTTACCAACAGAGAAAACAGCCCCCCCCAAAAAACACATCATAATTCTAAAAGGCAAAATCACCCAGAGTTACTGGGAGTCTGGCAGCATATAAATTTAATAAATTATTATTGTTGTTATTATTATTATTATTATTATTATTAAAATAATTTGGTAACTTGAAGGAAAATGGAAGAAAAATTTAATTGTCACTTATTGAGGTTTTGACAAGGACAAGTAGAGTCATAACTAACTGAATTCCAGTTGCCAATTAAAAAGAAAAAAAACCACAAACCTCTATCAGAATATTGATAATCCCAAAGCATAATATTGATCATCCAAAAGCACAATCTGTTAGGATATTTATCCTGAAGATTTCAATGGCATTTTTCTCTGCACTAAGATTATACTGATTAGATCCAAATTTAGTTGTGGTTAGCTTAAACCAGTGTTTCTCAACCTTGGCAACTTTAAGATGGGTGGACTTCAACTCCCAGAATTCCCCAGCCAGCATGCTGGTTGGGGAATTCTGGGAGTTGAAGTCCACCCTTCTTAAAGTTGTCAAAGTTGAGAAACATTGGCCTAAACCCACTAGAACTTAAATCAGTCCCTTGATCTAAATGTAAATGTGTATATAGTTTTCTCTTTTTTCTTTTTCCTATTTATAGGCAGGACATATTCATAATTATATCCATACAATAGTTCTGGGCAGCAAGATTTATTATGTCCTGAACCATCTGGTCTTTCTATTTAGATCCTGTACAGTTCAATCTGAGGCCATTTTAGTAAAAGAACCATAAACAGGGTTAATTAAGAAAAAGCCAGCTGGGGAAAAAACTGTCCTTAAAACATTTGGAAACATACTTTGTCCTTTATCCAGCACGGGGGTGTCTCCACGGGAGGAGCAATTGCTACTGGGAACATTGCACCGCGTCGCGCAGCCGACTAAAGTAATGCCTGCTAAGACTCCATCTGTTCCCGAAGACTCTTCAGGATTCGAGTCCCCCTCCAGAAAGATTTCTCCAGGAGGATAGTCAGTATCACAGGCAGCTGCAAAGATG
The DNA here is from genome assembly GCF_059951505.1 of Python bivittatus. NCBI lineage: Eukaryota > Metazoa > Chordata > Lepidosauria > Squamata > Pythonidae > Python > Python bivittatus. Next base: position 8,979,998 of record NW_028277083.1, read on the forward strand.
GGAAATAGAAGGCTGCAAGATCGGTGTGTCACATCCATGTAAAGCAACCTCATTGGTATCTTAGGCTAGATTGTGTTAGGCCCCCAAACGGTCCATGTTCATGCTCAACTGGATGTCTGGTATGTTTTAAAGCAAAAGGAAAACATTGCTTCTACTCTTATTTCTAGGTATACAGCGTGGGAAACATTCAACTATCATATTTTTTTCTGCAGTTAATATTTTCTTCTTTTAGAAACTCCCCAAAAGAGAACAAGGAGATGGTTGGGGAGGTTCAGAAACTGCTAGATGTTTGCCGACCAACCCAGGATAAATTTAGACATGCTAGAGTATATAAAGCACATGTGTGCTTTTAAGTTGCCGCGCTTTATCGTATGCTTAAATAATAGAATAAAAATAATTTCTAAGTTGTTTGAAGATAACCCTTAAATGACAGTAAGTCTTTTTATTTCCCTCTTCCCCCTCCCTCTCTTCACATATTAAATCCCATTATTCTTGGGTTCAAGGAAAAATTAATAAGGCGTGTTTCTTCAGATCCGTTTATTAGGTGCAAATTTTAAAAAATATGCTAAACCGGCCTGCCATTAACCTGAGGCAGTTGAACAAATTTCTACTTTAGCATCCAAAAGGATTTCTGCACCTTGGATTGTTTTTTAATCAGGATTCTATTAAAAATAAAGGTGAGTGGGACTTTGGAGACCTTGTAGGCATACCCATGTAGTTTTCTCAGCAGCAATTTTCCCACTGGTTACATTTAATTGGATAAAATGCTACACATTTAAGTGGAAGTCTACAAATGCGCTAGATCATAATATCCATTAATAATGAATATATTAAGCAATTGGCTTAACTTTTTACTACTGAATGTGTAAAATACATTAGGAAGTTTTCCTTCAAGTCATGTTCAACTCCTGGTAACTTCATATGCATGTCCACAGGGTTTTCTTGGCAGTAATATGGCTCCCCATTGCCTTACTCCAGAATAGTTAGGAGGCGGGATTCTCTGGTGATTTACTAACTAGGATAATATTTCAAAGTCATTCAAGGTCAGCTAGGTTCTGCTACTCGGCTAGGCTAGAAAGTGTAAATGAACATACATATATACGCACTCACATTCCATTTTATGCCAGAGACAGGCAATCTGGCATCTTCAGATGTTTTTTACAATGACCTCAGTAATTCCTGAAGAATGCTACATGAGCTGATGATATTCAACCTCATTTCTTGGGTTTCTCATTTCTTGGGTGCAGATAACAAGCTAGACAAAACTAAAATAGTGCTGGGTGCTCTTGGATTTGGCATGATGTACTGTTGTGTGAACAAGACCATCATGTTAAACCACAATATATTTCTTTGGAAAGACCATGTCAAGTGAAACACCCATTGTGAATTGTTTGCCCAATTTCAGGGTTTAGTATGCACTGCGAACTTGGCCCTGCGTTATCATAACTTTTCCAGGCTAAGTATCCATTCAAATTGTGCAAGATTGGGATTTATATTTGGAAACGAGGAAGAGTGAAAATTACTTCACATTCAGATTTTAAAGAATCACCTCATTCCACTATGTCTAGCCAAACCAAATTCAGGCTTGGATAAGAAGCTGTTGTTTAAAGTTTCCAGAGGTAGTTTCCCATTAATTATAACTTAACAATGCAATGAGTTTCTCTTGAGAAGCTTCTGACCATCATAAGGACTAGTAATTTTTTTTCCAAAAGAAAGCTAACAGAAACATGACACAAAGTCCCAGCCTCCATATTCAATTTCAAACTTGTACATACAGGTCTGGATTGTGCTTTATGGGAGTGGAGGACTGGCTTATATGAATGTTGTAAAATCTCTTCGATTCCAGACTGCTACATGATTCTAAATCTATTTCTTACCAATTACCAGCTTTGAAAGCAACCCCTGAACATCTATGGGCTGAGGCAGCATTATCCACAAGAGTGAATGGCAACTCCAAGATCTGTCTTCACTTGCCTGGAATGCTGGAGATGCAAAGCACGTGGGCATTGCAAACTGTGAAATGATCCACTACAGTTCCTGGTTGATTGGCATCGATGATAACAACTTTGCTTGTTGATAAGGTGCTGGTGAGGATCCACACTCTACTGGATGTGGCATCCATCTCATGCAGTTCTTTGGCCTGTGAGAAAGCCAAAAGGCAATGGGCACATGGGCGGGTGGAGGGGGAAGAGTGAGAGATTGCAGACTGCATCAGAACCACCCTCCCAAGCTGAAGTACTTGTTGGACCAACATGTTGTGGCATGTTTTTGGACAGACTTCTATCCAAGGCCAACTAACAGCCCCTCAACTCTATCATGTAAGTCAGGACTAGGGAACCCATGAACCTCCAAATGTTGCTGAAATGAACCCCAGTACCAGTTAAGTTCTCAGTTGGCTCCAGGCTGTTGCCAGAGCAACATCTCAAGTGGGTTACTATCCCTGAGCTGACTGTGGTTCTGTTCTCTATGAACCCTGACTTTAGCTGAACCTCACCCAGTCTAGAGTGGGACAGCTCCTGTAGTACAGCTAAGGAGTATTAGCTTGCTAAAAATATTCTAGCGAATGTCAGTTCAAGGACGTACAGTAGCTCCTCACTCATCTGTGCATTGTCCCTGTAATCTGCAAATTTGGAATTCCAGTCAGACCGTTAAAGTCCTGAACAAGAAGTAATCATTTCAGTCAATGGAGTTCAACTTCCATTAGTTTTAACGAAATAAATTTCTATGAATGCTGAAGCTTCAATATTCATGATGCTTAGAATTAAGTGAATAGCACTGCTATGCACTGAAATGCAATGTGACTCTACCTTTAAGGAAGACAATGGCAATGGTGTTTTATACTGATTATCCAGCCCAGAAAAAAACAGAATGCCTATGCATTTAAGCAGGGACAGGTAGATTCCCAACCTTTTTCTTTTCTGGAGAGGTGTGATTACTCTTTGTGTTCTCTCCTTCAATCTCCCGATCGCATGTTAACGGATCACATCCTGGATCAGCCTTTTGACCATTTCCAGCATCTGGTTCCACCCCAGGCTTCCAGCCAGTCAGATTAACCCCAGCTGCACACCACAACTGAAAATGCAAAGGAGGAAACAGGGGAGACCAAATGCAGCTTTCTCTCTGCATTGGTTGGGCCAATGTGTGGCTGTCCATAGGTTGTGGTTCATAGCAACGGTAGGACAACCACATGGGGTAGTGGCACAATGAAATGCCTGAAGAGAGGCGGAGTCTCATACATGTGGGATGCAGCAATCAGGGATCTGCAGGGTAGAAATCTTCCCACTGTAAGAAGGGGGAAAAATTTGCCCATCCTTGGCATTACCTTCATGGTAGGGTCCTTCTCCACTAGGGGGCGACAGTAGACAGGCACGGGGACATTTTTCATCCGATTGTCTTCTTGGGCACCGTTGGGACTCAACTGTTGGGGACAAAGAGACAGCACACTTCATTCATCGGCACAACTTTGTGTGTGTTTCTAAGGCAAGAAAGTTGCCATACGTTTTGGGAAACATTGATTCTTGTAATTTTCAGATGACAAGCTCAGCTGTATGAGTTGCACCCCCACCTGACCTATAGGGGTAAATTGGAGAAGGTTGACCAAAGAGGTGAAGTTGCTATTTTAAATATGCTTCCTAGCAAGTAAGTTCCACTGAATACGGTAGGACTACTTCCTGAGCTAACATTGGTAGGAATGCACTGTAAATGAACCAAGCATATGATTAAAAGCAGGAATAAAACATTAGATTTTTTATCAAAGTTCAAAAGGGCATTCTTTGGCAGAAAAGCACACTCTTCAGTTTTGCCATGTTTTAACACAAAACTTTGCGTTTAGAGCCCTAAATGCACGCACACACGCACACACCCTTATAAAATCAGCCTGAATCAATCCACTGCAAGAGGAAGACCTTCTCACTGAATTTTATGGACTGTATATACAGACTGCTAATGAAGAGTCATTACAATTATTTGTAATGTATTGATTGTAAAGGATTGTGAACTCAACAAAGGAATCAGTGTGGAAAGGGAACCATGAAGATTTGCAGTCCTTGCAGATTTCCTGCACAGAATGGCTTTGCTGACACAACTCCCTGATTGTCTCCTTCCTCTTTCTTAGCAAAGGAACGCTACCTGTTTGTATTTAGCTGGCAGGCTCCACCCACACGCCTGTAAGCGGCCATCATCATTCCGGACGTGCTCCCGGACTTGACGGTATTGCTCTCGCTTCTGCTCACGACGTGCAGATGATGTGCAATCGCTGAGGAAAGAAGGATTAGGAGGAAGATAGACCAAGAGGACGAGGAAGGGTTCCACAGCAGTAGGAAGAGTTAGGAAGAATACAGTAAATACAGAGTCACAAGGGAGGAAACAAAGGCAGCAACTCAAGTAAGGAAACAGAGATACATCTCAAGAAAAAAAATTGACAGTGTGTCAAAACAGGGGTGGCCTGGAATCTTAAGTAATATAAAACCCCTTTGGTAGACTGTCATCAACTCCTTTGAAATAGGAAGTGAGAACACGGGAAGCCACTTTCTATCAAGAGGACTCAGAATTTACACAGTATGAAAGAAATTCCTTTAAGTTTTAGAGCAGGGAGGAGAACCAGCAGGTGGACACCAAATCCCATCACTTTCAACTTGCATGGACAAGAAGCTAGGTTGATGGGTAAGGTCCTGGTTCCTTAATCCTGCTCTAGAATTTCTCCCACTACAAACTGATCACCAGTGGTCACATACCAAACTATTCAAATGTAATAAGCAATCTTTTAGCATGGTTTAAATTTCTCCCAAGAATCTGGCATCTACACCTTTCGTATAAGTTTATTTATGACCACAGACATTTTCCTCTCTTCTCTGCAAACATATTCTTCTGTGCAAGTAATCTGAATAAATATTAGTAAGAGAAAAAAAAACTTGTTTTCACGTTGGTTTCTACACTGTTTTTAAATGTTCTGCCCTTAAATCTAATAGGATGAAGGGTGATATTTATTTATTTAATAGCATACAATAACAAAAATGAAAATTTCTAATTGTTGGCTTCTAGCCAATTGTGGAATATGCACAGCTCTGCTGACATCCCATCAGCACGCATTCTAAAAATCAGGAGGAGTCTGGTAGCACCTTTTCCGACTAACGAACGTTGTCAAAAGGCCTAAGCTTTCATGAGCTACATGAAAGCTTACGTTTTTTAATAAGATTTGTTAGTTGGAAAAGGTGCTGCCAGACTCCTCCTGACTTTTGGCTACCATAGATTAACTCAGCTCTTCCACAAAGCATACACTTCTAAGAAATCCTTCCAGTTGCCGACAAAGAAAATTATTATTATTATTATTGTTGTTGTTGTTGTTGTTGTTGTTATTAAATTTCTCACCCGCCCATCTCCCCCCGATGTGGAACTCTGGGAGGCTCACAACAAACATTAAAAACGTAAATATATATAAATACATAAAACATCAATTAAAAGCATTACTTAAAAAGGGGAAAGAGAGTCCAAGAAGATGAAAAATCTGAGGCTGAAGACAGCAGGCCTCTATGGGGCTAGCCATCCCCATGCTTGAGGTATTCCCTCCCCACCCCAGGCCAAGTGGCAGAAGCAGGTCTTCAAAGCCCTCCGGAAGGCCAGGAGTGAGGGGGCCAGTTGCACCTCTGGGGGCAGAATGTTCCAAAGAGCAGGGGCTACCGCAGAGAAGGCCCGCCTTCTGGACCCCGCTAATCGGAGTTCTTTTACTGAGGTGGTCCAAAGCATGCCCTCTCTATCCATTATAATCATAGTCAAACATACTCATCTGGGAAAAACTCAAGGGTTCGGCTCCCAGCAGAGATCTGACACATGGTGTGGCTGCGGCGCTGGCTTAACCCGGCTGCTGTGGGAGATTTGTAGTGAATATTCACTGATGGATAGCTCCTTTTTGCAGGTGGAGGGCTGGAGGAGGAACTGAACAATCGGCTGAAGCTGGAGAGGGAGGGGGTAGAGACAGAACAAAGCCCAGGTGTTTTGAATTCCGCATCTGACATTCTTCCTGTTCAAAACAGGCAGGGCGCACCATAGTTCTTCTGCTTTGGGAAGGGAGTGAGAGCATGACTTAGAAGCAGAGAACATGGGGGGAAGTTACTGAACCCGCTCTCCCAATGTGCCACTGATCCACTTTTCAAAACAGCTGATGGGGCAGTGAGTTTCTGATAGAAAGTGCAGATCCTCCTAATGTGCCCCCTGCATAAAAACTTCTAAGAGTGTGCTTTTTCCGTTGAGAGATCAGTTCAGTGTAATCATCACAATTAGAAGATGATGGGTCCGGCACCAATTCTGGCAAATGGAGTGAAGGACTAAAACAAATACTTGAACCAGGACCATCAAACTTCCAAGGCCCCTGAACTCAAGACAGCCTCCTCCACAGCCTGCTTAGGCAGTTGCAGATGCTGGCTCACAAGTTATCTTACATCAGCACTTGTGTTTTAAACGTGAACTGGGAAGAAACTAACCACAAAAACTGACTCGTGCCAACCTCTACTTCATGAACTGTGCATTCGCACAATAGGCAGAAAAGCTATCCCATGTTATCAAAAATAAGATGACTGGCATTTGACATCATTCCTGATCAGCATTGACTATACTCCCATATAAAGGTTGTCTGAACCCTCCTTAGGTGGGCAGAACCTCGGGGGCTCTCCCCAGCCCTGTTCAGATAAACTTGGCTCAAGCAGATTGTGTGGTCTCTGCTCATCAATTGGGTCACAGGGAATTTTCCCCTTTGGCAGCCTGATTGAATATCCCTGACCCACACACATTTTCCCTTCCCCTTTCTCTTGTAGCCTTTTTATCTGCTATTAAGAGTTTCTATGTGGTCTGCACTAACTGCCCCATGACTATATAGCAAGTAAGTAAATTAAACACACAAAAACTGCTAAAATAAACAGCTTTCATTTACTTATCTAGGAAAAGGGTAATTAGAGATGCTGTTGTGGCCACCGCAAAGGTGCTTCTGGCTGGGTCGCTGCAAGTGGAGGCAGGCTAACAGAGAAGGCGACTGTGGCATTCGGATTTGTTGGGCTACTGGAGTCCAACAATTGTCCAAAGGTGCCATTTGCAGAGGGAGGCTGCCCTTAGAGATAATAGATGCACACTATCTCACATACCCTGGATTGGTGCTACGAGATTATCCTAGCCACCCTAATATCTTTGTTGACTTCTCACAAGTAAACACCGGTACTTACAATTGCCAAATGGTAGATTTTTTCTTCTCCTGAACAGAAGGATGCTCCCGGGAGGCTCTGCAGACAAAGAGAACAGAGAATTCTGAAGCAGGACATGGCAAAGAGACGGTTTGTCTACGCCTCCATCACTGGGCAGGGCCACAAGCCCAGCTGCTTTTCTGATCACAATGATCCTTCCCACTGCTATTTATCCCTTTAAAAATATTGCCTAAAAGAAGTAGGTGGGCTCACTGGATGTGGAAGTGTGAAACATCTCCTCTCCAAGAAGAGGATCAGAAGGCATGGTGACATCTCAGGGGGGAAATAGCTCAGTTTGGCATAATCATCTGCTAAACTACATCACTTATATGTTGTCTCTCAATTTGCTGCTAAAGATTGCACTATGGCTACCAGCTGACTGATCACAGTCACCAGCTTAGGACAGCTTGACCAACTAATGAAGGATAGATCCCCAATTAAATGCTATCAGTCATGAATGGTTGTATGGAACTCCCAAGTCTAAAAGTAGTCTACTTCAAATGCCAGAGCTGAAAAAAGGCAGGGAGAAAAGGAAGTCCTGTTCTGGAGACATCTAGTAATTTAGCTAGGCATTTTATTTGTGAAGCTGTGAACAGTTTTTAGGGTCATCAGGCATTGCTCACGTACTTGCTTTCTTTTCTTCTTATTTAATGAATGTTATAGTAAAATCTCCAGAACTAAATTCTTACTAGGTGTTTTTTATATGGCCACTGAAGTTATTAGAACCATTTTTCTCAACCTTGGCAACTTTAAAATGTGTGGACTTCAGCTGCTGGTATTCCACTCACAGCAGCTGAAGTCCACACATCTTAAAGTTGCCAAGGTTGAGAAACACTGTATTACACATTTGGTCCCATGCAAAATGGCTCCCTGCTAGGTCCTGTCCAAGGTTCTGAAACAGGATGCCTAGCCTACATCGTGGGGACCACATCTGAACCTCAACCTAGATTCAGAATATCTTTGCATGTAATCAGTTCAGACTTCCAGCAATAAGGAGACATTCCTGACAAATATGCTGTTTGAGGGGGAAGAAGAAAAGTGAAGATCAGAAGAAAAAGAAAAATGGGTTGGGAAGGGAAGGGGAGAAATATGTTGGTTTTGGCTGTTATGGCACCCACAGCTTGCTTCAAATACAAATCAATGAAATCTGTACAATGCCAACGGGAATGTGGCTCTTAACAGCAAAAAAAAAAAAAAAAAAAAGGCCCCAGCTCTAATGCTGCAACAACAGAGGCTCATCCTCACCTGATCATCTCCGTCCACCTGACAGCCTCCTGCAGTTCCATCAACCGTTCTTTGTACTGGTTGCGCTCCATCAGGACTCGAGCCATTTCCACACGGGTGAAGCGCCGTCTCTGAGCTATAGGAATGTTGTCCTGCAGAGGGGAGGAGGATGGCTTCAACCCATGGGAAACGGAAGGGGATGGAGATTAGTACAACACCAAACAAGTAGGTTAAAAACATTAGCTCCGTTTGGGTCTTCTGTTAATCTCATCCTCCCACCAACTGATTATTATTTATAGACTTGGAAAATCTAGCTCATCATAAACTCATGGGAGGGTAGCATTCTATCTGGAGAAGCAGCGCTGGCCAAAAGGTTTAACTGTAAGGATGGGCAGAAATATTCCATTTTAGAGAGTAAATGTTCCAGGGGACTTTGGTAGATTCTGTTTCCTCCTCTAGATCATGCCAATCAGGTTGTTCCAGAGTGCTCCAGCAGTTTTCTGGAAGTAAATCTTCTCAAACAAATCCTGCTAGACCAAGAATGGCCAGCTCAGCAAAATCCTAAGGAGAAAAAGTATGTTCTCGAAATCCCTGGAATGGAATGGAACATTTTGCACCAACCTACTTAACAGATTTTTGGCAAGCTAATATTAACACCCAGGTTTAATTTCCTGTCTTTAGATGTTAATAAGAGTTAGTAGGTTCAAATTAAACCTACCCACTGAACAGCTTTAACACAGAGAAGGGATACTTTGGGAAAAACATGATAAAATGCTATAGGGAAAACTAAAGAAATAAGGATCTTAATTGCTATACAACTGTTGCATAGCTGCAGCCTGAATTCCATCTTATTCCCTCCTGTAACATATACTCATTCTTATCCATGTATTACATTCAATTTTCAAATTATCCAGAAACAATTTCACAAATATTTTGGTTCCAGAACTGGGATAGGAGTAGAATGACTGCTTTATAAATACTTATCATTTAGCACTTATTATGTCTGGCTTTTCTGTAAAATGCTAATAATTGGAGAGAGTTTTGCATCAGAAAAAGAAAAATGCTAGGTGTGCAAAAAGTAACCATGTTAGAAAGAAGACTGAAGAAATGTGCAGTTAATACACAAAACTAAAATCAGCCTGCTCTTCACAGGACATTCAAGTGTGGCTGATCCAGGAAACAGCTGTTGATCAATTCCATCATGGAAGAACAGCTAGTCCTACTCTTCATATGCATGATTCCCTGGGGGAGATCCCACCAACCCCTGAGCAGCATGGAGGACAGGGTTGGAATGCAGCCCCTTCCATACGTCCAATTAGCAAGGGTTAAAAGGTAATGGGTGGCAGATCAGGTGGCTGGGGGAAGTATAGGTAGATAGCTGGAAAGCTAGCTATGAATGGAGTGTGTGTGAGAGAGAGACAAAAATACCTTGTTAACAGGCTAGAAAGCTAAGGCTACTTCAGCAAGGGAGGGGTCAAAAGTGGGAGAAGAGATGTCACTCATCAGTAGTAGCAATCACACTGTAACTTTCTGTTGATGGTTGGTCTTGAATTTCTTCAAAACAGATGCCAGAGGACCAAACACTCTGCTTCCTGGTTCTGCCTTCACTGGCTGGGATTCACACATAATGTGGGTTATATTTGGATCAGCATAATGTGTGAACACAGGGTTTATGACTTACTTGATACATTTGCAATCCTTAGAGTTCGGCTTAGTGCAATGTGTCAAGAAAGTACTTGAATGGATTAATAGGAAACTATTAATTAATTTCCTGATCTCATGTCAGGAAAGTTGCCCAAGCAAAAAAAGAAGTAAAAAAAAAATTGCTCTCCTGGCCAGAATGGCTGCTGCAGAGGATTCTGGGAGTTGAAGAATACACATTTGGAAGTTGCTAAGGCTGGGAAACATTGTGCTAAGTCAAAAACAAGCAAATCACATTAGGGGTTGCGTGTGAACTGGATGGCTACATTATTTCACTTTGGATTTCAAAGGCCCACAAGATGACGCATGCAGTCTACAACTATTTCATACATATTTTTTTTAAAAAGCATGAATCTTGTGCATGAGACAATATGAGATCAGAAGAAGAAAGGAGGAGGAGAAAGGATTAACTCTTAAGGAATCCTTAAATTCATCCTCCTCCTATAACTACTATTCAGTCGTTTTAACATGAGACTTCCTGATGTTTTCAATACACTCAGCCTGTAAAGTGAATGTCACTCAAGAATGACTTGTTGACAAGTTACCCATTCCCATTTTCATGAGAATACACCCCCACCACAGTGACCATGGACATGATGATGCTCAAATTGAAATGCACAGTGATGTTGTAATCATTTCAGTGTCATTATTCAAGGAAGTGGGAAAGAAAGACCCTCCCCCCTCATACCCCCTCTTTCCCTAGGCATTTTAATAGTGTAATATACCAATTCTGTACAGAGATAGCTGCTTACATCCTCCACCTCTTCTTTGGGCTCTCGGCGGGCAACTATCACCTCCGATTTCACTCTAGGGGAGAGGAAGAATGAAAATTATGAAACAAGTCCAGAGGTTACACAGAAGCAGGGCAGAAACAAACTTGAATTTTCAGAAAGCAGATAGGTTGGGCTTTTTTTTTTCCCTTCCCCCAAATCTGAGAATAGCTAGCAGATATCTTTGCATCATCCCAAGAATAGCTGGAAGACAGCTGGAGATGTAAATCAGCTCGGGGCAATAAGAAGCAATAACCAAGAATTTTAAGAACCATCCCAAAAAAGTATGTGAACTTTCGGTCCCAATTCAGCGGACTCCTATTTCTTCATCTCATTCACGCAATGGTATGAAGGGAGAATCAGATCTGGAAAATGGGGCACAGATAAAAGTTATACAATAGGGTTTTATGAATCTTTCAAAAGAAGGGCTTTGAAATGGATGGAGGAACTCACAAAGTCTGCATAGCTCTTTTACACAACCTTTTTCCTCCACAACATTAGAGGTTCTCCTTGGCTGTTTTTAAAGGTTGGTGTTTATGTGTAGGTTTATATGGTTAGGTTAGGAGTGCTGACTATCTCACTGCCTAATGCCCCATCTACCTCACTTCTAGAGAAATTGTTCCAACTGAGAAATGAATCCAAAGGGAGTTGGCTACTCACCTTTTAAGTTCTTCCTCAAGTTCCTTGATACGGGCTTCCATCTTAGTTTTTGCCTGCTTTGCTGCTTCCAGCTCTCCTTTCAATACCTCCTGTTCTCCAGTAAGCTGGTCCACTTTTGCAATTAAATCATTCTTCACAATATTCAAAGCATTTCTGGAGCACAGCAAGTCATCAAAAGAAACAGAAACATATTCTGCCTCAGAATAGGGCTAACATCATAGGGAAAACTTTTGGGGAAGTATCAATCAATAGGATATCATTGGCAGTCACAGGGAGAACACAGGGTTTTTCAACTAAATTTTGTATTTTAATTATTTGGACTACCTTCATGCCAAACTATCAGTGCAACAACAGCAAACAGACACCATTCTTTCCCAACCAAGTCCCTAAATATTAATGTACTGCAACTACAATCCTCCCCAGCATGGCTAATGGTCTGGGCCCAAGAACAGGAAAGAATTCCTCTGCCTTTGCCAACAGTTTGGTAGGTTGGTGTCAAAACAGCTGCAAAAGCTCTTTGGGTGGAGGTCTTGACAGAATGGAGAAATGTGCACATCAGGGGAAGGAAAACAAGATGGGTGAGCATCTTGGCCCCCCAAATACAGCAGCCTTCTCCAAGTAGTGGGGAGGTTGATTTTTTTTTAAGTCTAGTTGGGGAAAGTGAGTTCCTCTCTAATACCATCCCATCCTGGTTCCTGAGAAAGGAGAATTAACCACAACAGCTGATTCTGATAGGAAGGGTCCAGCTTTCAGCCTGTTTATGCACCACTGTAATGGTATGTGGGAATGACCTTGGGAGATGGGGGAAGAGCCAAAGCCAGAGGAATTGTTGGATAAGAGGCACCTTAGCCCACAGTAGGAATGTGGGCAAGGCAAACATCTCAAAAGTGACTCTCCCTAGTTTCTTGGGCTGTAAAGGTGACTGTAAAGGCAGTCTTAAACACTCTCCCCTAAGCTTCTGCAAAAGCTGTACAAGACTTGCAACCTATCAATACTATACAGCCATCTATAACAGACTTGTGGAGGCTGAACTACATTTCCCATCTTCCCTGGCAAAAAGCACAGCCAGTGCACACTATTCCACCTTCAGGGGCCAGGACTGGTCGGCAGAAACTGGAGTGGGCAGGCCACTCCAACACTGGTTCTGCTTGAAAAGCCCCCACATTAGTGGCCTTTAAACCTTCTTTGAAATGCTCAACAACGCACAAATATTTGTCTTGTTTTAAACAACTTTGGTTTGTTTTAACAGCTTTTAAAAAGAAAAAGAACAACAAGAGAAAAAGCTGTAGTAGAGGGATTAAATGCAATTCATCCCAGCTTTTGTAGAAATAGAAACCTTTTATGTTTCAGACATCCAGGACAACATAAACTGGACAAAACAGCAACATGCAGAATCTCATCAACTATTAACTGGACTCATGCTACATTCATAAGGAAGCAGGAGAAGGACAGGAGTCTTACTTGGTCTCTAGCAGCTGTGTATTCTCCATCAAGAGATTCCCCACTTCTTTGCCCATTCCTGGGGGGAGGCGGAAAAGAAAAATAATAAAAGCCACACAAATTTTGATACAGACTGGGGGGAAAAATAGAAGCTGGTGCTTTGCTAACCAATTTTTCTTTTTGAAGAGACATAACCTCATTGTTCAAGAGCTTCTAATTATGTGTTTAGCTACAAAGAACAGAAGGAATGGAATCAGAAGATGTATCCCATTCATCCCAAAACAGAGACTTCCTTCAGAAGTTAAGATGGAAGATTACTTTGGGGGCTCTAAAAGTTGGATCACAAATTTGCTGCCCATGCTCTAAATGGCTGTAATTTTTTAAAGAAAAAAGTCTAGTCAAGGACTAGTTCATACTACACGTTTGCTTTCACTCTGGATTAAGAGGATGAGCCACAGAAGAACCATGATTCTGTAAAGTCAGAATAGGGCAGAAGTCAATACACTGTAGTCAGCAACCTTAGGTTCATTTCCTTATTTAGTCCAGAAGCAAACTGATGGACTTATTCACCATCTAAATATCTAGTAGAATTGTTGCAAAAACAAAAGAGGAGAAAATGACTACACATGCTACTCTTGAAGGAACGCTGATACAAACAAGGAATAATTATAATGAATATCTCCTTTGGAGCTTAACAGCAGATGGCAGCCCCTTTGCTGTTTATAGGGTGGGAAGCCAAGCATGCTCAGCCTGGTCGTTATTTGGACAGAAAATCACTAAGGAATCAAGGGCTGTCAGCTAGGCTGGGAAGTCCAAAAAGCATGCCAGAAGAAGACAATGACAAATCACCTCCAGACTGTTGGCAAGAACACTACTGTATGTGGATGTATCCTTGAAGTCATCAAGAGCTTGAATCAAGGGAGCCTTAATTTGCCTTCTGCACAGGTAGCAGCACCTTGCCAACTGTGGCTGAATTAAAAAAAATAAATAAGTAGGACTGGACCTGGTTTGCACTTGGATGGGACATACATGGAAGGAAATTCTGGGAGACAGGTTAGACTGAGAAAACGAGAAAAGATCCCAATGGTATATCATGTCCATACTTTTCCCAAGAAAAGTACATGGACATGGACATAAAGTCCCCCAGACCTATGCTCAACTTGAAGGAGACTTCATCTTTCAACTTTAGCATGTAATTATTAAATTGATCCTCCTATTACTGGGCCTTCAGGTTCTTACAAACTATCCTCCACCTGGATCTTTTTTAACCTAAGACTTTGTTTACCCAAAGCATGCACTCAGTCAGAGGACAACTCCCCAATTTATCATGGCCATTGAAAGATCTGTATTCTCAATATACTGAATCTCTTTTTCTAGAAAGCTAGAGGCACATACAGTACTGAGAGAAGGAGTTCAACAGGTACATTCCAAGCATGGCAGTTTTTAGTTTTTGAGAATCATTGAGCGTTTTTCACAAACAGCAACCTTTCTCTTCCAAATGATTGAACGAACTCAGATGCTGCCTCTAATTTGGATGGACTCCAAACCAAGGAAGAGTCAATGTGGTGGCCCTGGAACCACCTAAGTTTTATCTAAGATAAGTTATACAAAGAACAAGCTCCTCTGGACGGCACTATACTTGCAGCCAATTAAATTGCATTGAAGTTCATTCTTTATAGGACAGATTTTGCTTCAAAGCACTGAGAATTCAATACAGAAGAAATAGAGTTTTCTTCAATCACAGAATGGAAGTGCTACTTTGAATCATGTTGTTCCATTTCCAGATATTAAAAGAAGAGGCCCTTGTGATCAATGGCTAGCAAATTTCTGCTAGCAAATCTCTGCCAGTATCCAAATTCTCTTCTACTTCACACTGTGTAGAAAAAAAAAACCTTTTTTTTTTTGTGGGGTCTGTTTAGGTTGCTTTCATGGGACAAACGCACACTCAGGACAAATGAAAAGTTAACAAGAGAATCATGGCAGCATACGTAAGAAGTGAGAACACATCACAACACACTGGGGTAGTGCACAGACCTTCTTCCCACAATTGGATGGAGATGGGTTGAAGATGGTAGAGGAATGTCCACTTCCCAGGGAGAATGGAAAAGCAGCAGCAATTGTGTTTAGAGGACATGAAGAGATTACTCCCTTTTGATGTTTCAGGCAGCATTTGATTTGCATGCCATTTCTTAGAGCACACCAAGAACTAAGTATTTTGGGACAGTCTAAAACGTAAGCCTTAGCAAAACATAACCCATATATTATGTGGTCTGCCACTGTATGAAGATCCAATCAGTGGCCTGCACCATGTAAAACAAAAGGATATTCCAGAGATATAAATTAGGTATTGCTATTCCACAAAGGGAAAAAAAATCCCAAGACTACAGGGATATACAGTATATTTAAAACAGAGGCAATAACCAGGGATGTGTGTCAATTTGATCCAGGCAGAGAATCACGAAAATCTCACTTCGTCAGAAAGCTTCTACTTTTTAAGGTGACAAAGACAGTCTTGAATATAAATGAAGAAAAATGCCAGGCTGGTGGTTCAGCTGGATTTCTAGATGTTAAAAGGAAGAACACCAAGATCATTCATAACTCTTTGGTTAATTCCAAGACTACAAGTAGTGGAATCAGCTGCCCAAAATATACTTAAATATGGCACATTTCCTTTAGTTGCTTGATCTATGCCATTTTATACATTTTCCCTTCATAAGGGATTTTGAACAACTGTGCCAGAGAATCTTTATTTCTTGGGGGCACATATATCGTGTAGAACAGTTTGGGGCAAATTTCAGACTTATGAGATCTACTTATACCAGGTCTACTGCACGGGAACCGTGGTTCAGGAGCAGAACCAACTCCCTAATACTCTCATGGAACAAATCCTGGGATGATCATTCTCCCAAAAGTGTAAATCTATATCAAAGGCTTCAATATTTATGCACACTTACCCAGGAGTAAGCCCTGCTGAATACAATGTGGTTGATTTCTGAGTAAATGTTCGTAGGATTGCACTTTCAACTGCATGGGTGCAGGATTTGGATGGCCCTTGATCAAAATGCCTACAGTGGAGTGCCTATGCTGGTCTATGATCATAATAAAGATTTGATTTGATAGTGGGGTGCCTTCTTCAAATCTTCCCTACAACCGCTCCTTGTCTTGCCTTTTCCTTCTGAGTCCAATCTGGCTAGTGGGAGAGTTCAAGAATGATGTACCTGCTCCTCACTCTTGCACTCTTTGAACACTCAGAGAGAAAAGGTGAACAATGGGGCCTCTTGCAAGAATGGGGGCCTTGGTCAATGCCAATCAATACTGACAGTTAATGCCGATCTTGAATGTAAGTTTCTCTAGATACAGCCTTCTAGCAGCCCAATTTAGAATAGAAAGAGAAGTTTTTAATTGACAGTATTGCTAAACAAATAGGAGTCTGAAATCTCAGCTGCCACACCAAGAATTATCTGGTCATCTCTCAGTAGATCCCTCAGAATTAATTGCCTTTACTTTAATATTCCATTTTTAAAAAGTCCAAAAAAAAAAAAGTGCAGTGAAGATGACCTGATGCAGTTTCAAAATGCAGGTGGCAAGAAACTATGATGGAGCATCTCCACTTACAGAAAGATAGCTATTCAGGGAGAAACCAGCTAATTTTCAAAACTAAAGTTTAGAGATTGAGTCAAGAAAAGCTGCCAAAAGCATCAGCATACACGTCAAGCTAAGTGAATCAAAAGGAAGTGGGCTGCTTAGATAAATCTTCCCGTCAAGTTGCCCCAGGGGTACAGTTTCCAAAAGAAAGAAACAGGGAAAGACACATTTCATGGCCACATCTTGGAAGCTGCTTGAAACATCAAAGCGGATAACCACCTACATCCCAAGAAAGAGGAGAGGAGAATACCTCCTAGATGATGGCAACTGAAGAAGATCTGCTTCTCAAAAAAGCAACTTCATTACCATCACAGGGATCAATACAAAAACAAATGAAGTCCCAAGGAATCCCAGAAAGAAGACAAAAAAGATGAAGAGATGCTGAGTGAAAGGAAAGGGAAAAGGGAAACACCCATATGTTTTAAAACTGGCTTTCGCCTTACCAAAGAAATCATCCCGTACTATGAAAGTCATTGCATATGAGAGAAGAGGAAGGGAAGGAGCAAAGGATCCAGCAGGGGAAGAGATACAGAAGAGAAAAAAAAGGGGAGGGGGAGGGCAGGGAGAGAGAGAAAAAGCAGCCATTAAATACAACTCAGCAAATGGTGACACCGTCTTAGCACATATGTGTATGGAAAATCATTTGCATGACAGCAGGGCAATTCCCCACCTGTCTGATCCAGCTTAGCAGGAGAAGGACCTGGTTCTTGAAAGAAGCCAATCAAGCGGCAACTCCCGAGGCTATCATTGTTCTCCCCATCTGAGCAACAACCTCCTTCCAGCTCACAGAGGTGGTAATAGAAAATACAGCACAGATAAGTTCCAGAAGAATGTAACTTCTGGAGCTAAAGCATGAAGGAGCTCCCTCCCTTCTGATTTCAAAAGAACATCTGCCTGAAAACTTTCTCCTCCTTTCGTAAATAAAGTGTTGTCTAATGAATAGTAAAGAAAGAAACACAAATCAAAATCATATATCCTAATTTTTGTGGGTTAGATCCAAATGCTCTTTCCCTTTGAGAGAGAGATGTTTTTGGAACAGCTCCTTGCATTCAAGGAACAAGGAACTTGGGGATCTGTTTCATGATACTCCTAGCCCATCTCTCAGAACTAGAATACTGCAGATGAAGAATGCTGTTAAAAAGTTGTATTGCTCTACGGGCCTGTTTTCAATGTTATATACATTGACATAACAGCAAGAATCTTTACTCCTATTTAACAAGGAGATTTCTATGCCTACCCTTAGCAAGATGCATAAATAACAAAAGGGGGCAGGGGACCCAGCACATCAAAATGTGCCTTTTCACTAGGCTGCAATCAAATTAAAGATCTTAACCATTTATCCAGTCATTCCCAAAGACAATGAAATGGGATTAAAGGACATAAAATATCCTGGATTCAGTCCTGAGGTTGCAGGCACTCTTCTGTAGTATTAAAAAACAGAACACCCAAACACTAAGGAAGCTCTGATCTTCTCTTTGATGATGATGATGATTGTGTGAGGAAAGTCCTAGCATTTTTACTCTCTTTGGAGAAGCAGAGGAATGTAGAACTGGAAGAAGCAAAGAGAGCAAACCAGGGTTGGTAAACATTTTTTCTATTAAAGGTTGCATTCTCTTGGGAATAATCTGTCAGGGACCATGTTTCCAGGAGCTAGAAGAACAGTAGGTGATGACACTGCTTCTTTCACTCTCTGCTATCCCCCTTTCTTCTTTTTCTCTCTCTACCACTTCCATCTCATCTACCCCTGTTTCTTTGAATTCACTTTCTTTTCTATCATTTCCTAATCTTCTTCTCCTTCTGTGTTTTGGCCCATGCGGACCATAGAACTGCTCTTCACTGAAGCTAAATAACCCAAGAGCTGCAGACAGTCCACCCTGACAACTACCTTCCTATTTCAGAGACCCATGAAAAACATTAAAGCCACTTGGCTTCCTCTGGGCTGTTTCCGCTGCTACCTCTAGAACAAGAAATAAATAGAACAAGAACTTGACGTCCCCACTAGATTACTCTAAAACAAGCTTCCTGCTCCCCCCAGCAGCTAAACACAGTACTTGACTTGATTTTCTTGGATTTTGTGGGCCTCTGATTCTTAAAAATCTAAAACACTGGTGTGCCAAGTCTTGTCACAAGTATCTACTGTTGCCCTTAATATGTGCTAGATAAAGATGGCTTAATCATTTAAGTAAAGTGCAGGGAATATTAATGGCATGGGGACAAGTTGGTCATCCTTAAAACAAGCTTTCCTCTTTAATACTGCAACTTTTATCAAAAGTTCCTGGAGTTAGATTGAGCAACTCCCAGATCTGTGTCCTTTTGCCATATAAGCTTAACTAGTGAGACGAAACACTAAAGTACTTACTGGCTTCCTCTGTTCCATCCATCTAGATCAGTGTTTCTCAACCTTGGCAACCTTAAGATGTGTAAACTTCAACTCTCAGAATTCTGGGAGTTGAAGTCCACACATCTTAAAGTTGTCAAGGTTGAGAAGCCCTGGCCTAAAGTCACCAGGAGTTAAACTCGACTCAAGGGAAATTTTAAGTCATACCAGATGGTACCACCTAGCTGGCCTTGGCAGATTTTCAAAAGTTAACTAAGGTTGAACCTGATTAGTGTTTAGTTGAGAGAGTACAAGGAAATCCCAGGGTTGTAGACAAGACTGGGAACTTGAAAAAATATCTGAGAAAGCAGTGACAAACCACTTCTGTACTGTTACCAACAAAACAATGCTGCATCTGTGTGGTCACCAAGAGTTAAGCTCCATTCAACGAAACTATCTTTTAAAGCCAACAGCCTCAAAATAACTGTTGCAAAGACAGGGGAAACATAATTGTTCAAGTGAATTAGTTCTTGATTATATGAGATCAAAGAAAAGCAATCCCATACATTTTCCCCTAAAAGTCCCAGGATTATTATTATGAGTTTGAAAAGGAGAATATCACAAACGAACTGTAGTCTTCAGTAGTCTTTTTTCCTTTCCATTTGTATTAGAAGTAGATCCAGATCCATCCAGTTAGCACTAATTAAGCCAGTGATTTCATTCTTGCATCCCCTAAATATTGCAGGACTATAATTCTCATTATCCTTGACCACAGGCTACCCTGGCGGGGGATGATGCAACCTATAGCCCAACTATCTCACAGGGCTACAATTTAGAAACTGGCAATTTAAGCATCATTCTCCCAAATGAGGACTTTTTAAAGTCACCTGAGGAGGTGGCCGTTGCATTTCAATCTTTGAGTCATGACATGCCTTAACTAATAAACAAAAATAAACTCTTCATCCCACAAGTTATATAACAGGATATTCCACCTCCCACCTTAAGTCCCAAAGTAGATGGGACTCCAGCAGACAGAGTGGAGGGAGGCTGCAGAAAGGAAATGTGAGCAAAAAGCAGAAAGTGATCTCTTGGGTTCAGACACGTAACTGTCCAAACCAATAAAAGGAGAGAAATGTAGAACCAAGTCAACAAAGTGAACCATGACAGGACAGCAGCAGGATATATTACATGTATATGCCCTCATCATTTGCTTTAAAATTCTAGAAAGAGGAAAAGGAGGAAATAAACCAGGAATCTAAATAGAGGAGAAATACACACCTGAAAATTCCCCTATGGGCCATGTCCAGCGAAGCACAGAGAGACAGGAGGAGGAAAAGGAAATGGGGGTAGGAATGGGGTGGGGGAGGGGAAAAAAGTCAATCAATGTTTGAAATCAACAACAACCAAAAAAAAAAAAATCCCGGATTTTTAAACAACTCCCTCCCCCTCAAAAAACCCAAGACAATGATTTTGCCATTTCCATGTCAAAAGGCATGAAATCATAAAGACAAGATCCATCATGACTGTAAACAGCATGAATTTACATGCGGGAGAGCATGAGGGGCATGAGAAAGGAAGGGTCAATGCTTCTGATGAAAATGGAGTTGAAGAGCTTACAAGCCCCTCATTTAACCTTGTTTTCTCACTGTGGCATTTGGTTTCGTGTAATGTTTTTCATTAAGCCAGAATGAGCAAGAACATTTCTTTTGCCTTCTTTGCATTTTTCTGCTTCAGCACAGCAAGGGGTAAAATAAAAACATTACCTTTGGAAACCACAATTTCACTAAAATGCCTAGGACTTTCCCATCAGCTCTGCCAAAACCTCAAGCATCTACCTTAGAAGTCTAAGAAGGAAACTGTCTTCTTGAATTGTTCATCTTCTTGAAACGTTTGGGTTCACATATCACATTGTGCTCTAATGTGTTTTGTTTCTTTCTAGCTTTGTAGGGTGTGTGGACGTGGGAAGGGGGAATGGAATAAGTCACGGTTTGTTTGAGGGCTAGCGGTTTAAAACCAGCGTTTGTTATTGGCTTACTAACTGCAACTGTGGCTTAGCATGACATGCAAATGGAGAATAAGGTTTGTTGGTGGTTTTCTGGCTTACTCCTGGTTTGCTTTTGGGCCTCAACCATACTTCTAACTATCCTATAAGATGCCAGATGAGCACAACAATAAAAGCCAGGAGGGAACCAACCAGGAATTGAGCAAACAAGCTGAGTGAGATGCCATGAAGACCTGGCTCTTCCCCCAAGCACTGGGCTAGGATGGAGGGTTGAGCTGGGAGGCTGTTTGGTCTGGTGCCTGAGAAGGGTACTTTCGTTTAAACCCTAACTGGCTGAGACTAATCCATAAAACATTGCTCACAAACCATAATGGCTGGGTACATCCAACATACTACAGCAAAACGAAACAGGCCACACTGTAGCAACATGCAAAGCTGAGAGGCCCATGAAGCTCAGAAGGCTACATACAATACTAGAAGGCCATATCTGCCTTGCAAGATTCAGCTTGAGCGGACCTACACTGACAATACGTTATTAAGCTGTGAACTGAACCTCCATGGCATTAAAACAAACAGTACATCAGCAATATCATTTGCACATCCCTCGGATTTCTTTGATACACAGACATTCCCTCTTAATTGAGAGGAAGAATGCTTTGTACTCCAAAATCAGTCAGCAACCTAGATGTAACATGAAGTTGTTCCCCCATCCCATGCGACATCTTCCCATCATCCGCGACACTTTAATAAACATATTAATCTAAGATAAAATTAAGGGCCATACACACTGATTTGCTTGAAAGTCTTTGGTTTTTACCTCATGGATTGCCTATCCTCTCTTTAGTTTACTTTATTTTATTAAATGCTTAGAGGCGTATGTCAGATAAACAAACAAAAATCTTGGTTATGAATCAGACCCTCTAGCAGCCGTAACTGGATAGGCTGCTGTTTCTCGCAAGTGGAGAATATGATTCTGATTAGAGAATTCAGCTTTTTAAGAAGATGATGTCATTTTTTGTAATTCCTATGGTTAGGAAAAATAACTGCCTGAAAGGTAAGACAATTGCACAGGCAAGATTCTTAGTAGCCTAAGAATAGGAAGGCATCATTATACCACGTAACTCCTTCCCAGTCTCTAAACCAGTGTTTCTCAACCTTAACCCTGGCTGAAACCAGGGTTTCTCAACCCTAACCCTGGCTGGGGAATTCTGGGAATTGAAGTCCACCCATCTGAAAGCTGCCAAGGTTGAGAAACACTGCTCTAGACTAACGGAATAAATTAAACAAATTAATTAGAAAATGCAGAACAAAATGTATGCATACATGTTTTAATATGCTTCATTTATACAAACTGCAGAATTCTGTAGAATCCATAAACCTGCTTAGTAAATAATTGCCTTTTTATTTTATACCTATATGTTAGATAAGTCCTAGAATCATAACTTGGATTCAAATACCACTGATTGGTTTTACCTCTTCCTTTTCTCTAGAGATTTCAGTTATCCAGTTAAATATCTACTGACTCTTTCAAAGTTGTGACATCTAAGTTTCAAAGGATTGTTATGAGGATAAACAAGGTAAGAATTTTAAAAGTGATGCCTTTGAAATCATCTTTACCTAGTAGATCTGCTCCTTCATCCACGTCTCCAATGGCCTCTGAGCCCACTTCAGTAAGTTCAGTATACAGTGAATCAGTATTGATGCCAAAGGCTTTATTCACTATCCCTTGTGTTGGGCTATTGTGTAAGGAAAAAAATTAGAAATACATTGTGGCAAGCAATATTTTCATTTGCCTCGATTAGTCATGGAAGGCACCTTTCCACCCAAAATATTATTTTTTTCACCCCAACAAAAACAGCAAAAGCAGTGCACTACACATTGAGGAGACCAGAAATTTGTGACCCACTGTTTAGCAGGACAACTATTCTACAAGTAGTTCATTTAAATTACAATTAGTGGAAATAGTCCAGCTTCATAAACTATGGTGTCCATTTTAATGATCCACCACCATTTGAACCCTTTAAATGGTTAAGTCTGCCCCCAAAGCATTCCAACCTGTTTCCTGTGCGTTCCAGTCTAGGATCCTGGCACATGTCCAACTCTGGAGTAGAGTCAATATCTTGAAAATCCGACCCCTCGTCACTGCTTCCCATTCCTGTAACAAAGGCATCAGGAACCATATGTGCTCTGGAGCCAACAAAGCTTTTGGACTAAACATGTGCCATTGCTCTTCTGCTTCTCTTGAAAAACACTGAGTAACACAATCTGTGTTTCACAGCATCAGAAATATCACAGAGCAGCCATCCAGAAGGCACGCTGTCTTGTTTTCTCTCTCACATGTAAAGTACACTTTACTAACCTTCTCTTTTGGCACATTAAGAGACCATCAGACAGAGGTCATAGGCACTACACAAATTCCATCCTTGTGCAGAATCAGCAAAAGAGCCAGTGCAGAATAACTTACCTATTGCCTGTTATACCATACAACATATTACACTGAAACATCTGCGATAAAACAACCTTCAAAGGGGGTCCAGAAAACACCAATATAAACAAGGGCTATGAATGGTGGGAGGTGGAAGGAGAAAAATAGTACTCTCTTGCAGTCTCAAATGCCAAAATTACTAAAAATATTTTTGGCAAGTCTCTAAATAATTCTTAAGTTAGCAGTTTTATATCCTAAAACAGGGTTCCTCAACCTTGGCAGCTTTCAGATAGGTGGACTTCAACTCTCAGAATCCTTGCTGGCTGGGCAATTCTGGGAGTTGAAGTCCACCTATCTGAAAGCTACTAAGGTTGAGAAACACTTTTCTAAAATATACTAGAAATATAATTCTTTGGCTTCTTCCTGGTTGCCACCTAATGAAAATCCATAGAATGTGACCCAACCAGGAAGGACTCAAGAGATCATTAGCCTATTGGCTGAACTACACTGAAGAAACCATTCTCTCAAGTATTTTGGTCCCAAGCTGTTGAGGGTCCTCCAGATTAATCCCAGGATCACAAAACTAGCCAGGTAGATGATTAGAACCTAACAATTTCAGAAAACAAGTTAAGCAGGCATCTTGATAAACCAACTATACCTATGCTCACGTTCCTTGTCTCCTGGACCACCTGTACTTCCATATTTCGGCTATTCCGTTTCTCCCGCGCCCGTTTGTTGTTTTTTGTAGTAACGTAGTCATTCATTGTCTGCAGGCTCTCATTCAGGGGGGTCACAGCAGCAGAAGGCACCGATGAGGTGGGGGTGTTAGATTTCGTTCCTGTGGTGCTCGGAGTAGCAGCTGCAGAGGACTGTCCAGATTCAGACATTTCATCAGGTGGGCACTGGCGTGCAATGTTGTTTGGAGAGAGGGGAGAGAAAAAAAGGGAAAAAAGGAAAGGCATCCACGGTGATCAAATTTTTCCCTGGCTCTATTGCTGCCTTCGGAGCATTACAAAGTATGAGCATAGCACGCCAAGCAGCAGTAATGGCAACCACAAAATGAACAACAGGGGCCAGTATGGTACAATGCTTCATGGCTGAGGAACATTTTTGCTGTCAAGACTGTAATGCCTTGCAATGAATCTGTTGGGGCCTGCATGTAGGCATTGCCAAAGCCAGCAGTGGAGTGCCCAAAATGTGCTCTTTCTTTCTGCAAATTCCCTTGTGCCAGATTACGCTGGCTACAACTCTACTCACTTGCAATGGGCTTCCAAAATTAAGTCAGTGACCACATGCAGCACCCAGAAGTGGCTGCAATTTAACCTCCTTACAACTTCTTGTGAGAATTAAATTAAATTAAATTAAATTAAATTAAATTAAATTAGACCTCTAAATATGCTATAAAATCCCATACCCTATCCCATACATGTTACAGTGCATAATTAATTACGGTCTCTTTTTAGTCAACTCCAAAAGGAGTGCAATACATTAAATCAGAGATAAACAACTCAGTGTCCTTCACTTATTCTGATCAATTCCCACTAACCCTTGCCATTAGCTATAGTGGCTAGATTAGAAGTTCAAAAAATCTGGTGGGCAGCAGGTTGCCTACCTTTTGACTACACTCCATAATAGCATTAAAGAACTCTAGCATTTCAGCAGCTGAGGCAGATATGAATTTTGAGTCCAACAATATCACCAAGGCAATGGACTCCCCACCACTGCTCTAAAGCAATCTTACAAATACAAGGCCTAGGGTGATATCCAGCCTACTTAAGAAAAAGATTTATCTCCACCATCACCACTTCCAGTCCGAATCTGAGAAAAAGAATAATTGCTGTGGAGAGCAGTACAACCTGTTAGTAGCTGATCCACTGCCATTTGTTCTCAGAGAGCTGTTCTGTTAAAACCAGCTATTAACTAGCTATTTTTCCTTTATTTAAATTGTCAACTTACCTATTTGTCTGATTTTTAATGAAAGTGCCTAGCAAGATAAATCAAAAGAACCAAATAGGTTTAGGTCTTTGAAGGGACATAAAACAAGACCATAGCATGGGGACTTTAGCCGTAATAGATTCAACAGACTGTTACTGTATATCCATTGCTGGAAACAAATTTCTTCCTGGAGGTCCTCTTGAAAAGACCAGCAAAGGACAGCTGTCCTAATTACCCACCAGAGTTGCCCTCCAGGACTATGAAAGGATCACTGAATTGTAAGGCTAAAGTCAACTAAATTTCACACATGCTGCACCAACAGCACCCAATCAACTGTGCACCCATCCTTAGGACTCCAGAAAATGGGATGACACCTTTGGAAAACTTGTGGGCCAATCTAGGCAGGAATTGACAGTTGATATGACTGCCTGGAGCAGAGAGTTTAAGGCTAACTTGGTCCTTTCCCTGTTGAGTACAAGCAAATGGAGAAGCCACCACTACCTTTGTTCCAATATGACAATGAAAAGAGACTGTAAAAACAGAGCTCCTTTCTTCATACCCTGTATAAAATTTTGGAGAAAAGAAGACAGCAAAACTGATTCTTCTCCCCTCACGTTCAAGCATTTCCAATTTAGTGTTGTTCCAGCAGCATCCAATTCATAGGAAAGATGCCTGGCTGAGGGAAGATGTCTAAGGGAAGCAAAATAGCCTGAGCTAAATATTTTGCTAATTTTATAGGGTCACATTCATATCAATTATGCATTAGATACACACAACCTCATGGTTATCTCATAGTTCTTTTCAGGAAGTGAAATGAGGTTTCCAACTTAGCCTCCCACTATAGTACTAATATTGAAGACACTTGAACTAGGATGGCCATTCTTCAACTGTCTGTCTCTGATGGAAACGAGGGTGGGACAATTGAGGCTGGCCTTCTAATACAGTCTTCTCCAACCTACCCTCCAAACATGACAGCCAGTGTGGTATAGTAGTGAGGTATTGGACTAGGAATGGGGAGACCCAGGTCCAAGTTCACCATCCACCATGAAAACTCAATGGATTATTTTGAGCCAGTCACACTCTCTCTCAGCCCAATCTATTTCCAAGAATTATTATAGGGATAAAACATAAGCTGCCTTGAGTTCTTGGAAGAAAGGTGAGCAAATAAATAGATCTGGGATTGCCAGGTGTATGAGGGTGGCAAAGAAAGCCCTGCTGGCTAAGAATTCTTGAAAGTGCAATCTTAAAACATCTGATAGATGCCAGGTTAGATTATGTTGCTTGGCACTGAGGATGAAGCTATCTCTGGTGGACACCTTATTTTGTTGCGCCATATTTGACATCAATATCAAGCCCCAGGAGATCTTAGTTGTTGTCCAATCAATTAAAAAGAACAATTACTCCCTTGAAAGCAGCAATAGCCTTACTAACCTTTCCCAACCATCCTGGCTCTAACATAAAAGGGCAAAGTAGAATGACAATGAAGACCATGAAAAGATGACTGCTTAACCCTTTGCAGCCATTTACTTCTTTCAGGCAGGTAGGCCCTGCTTTGAAGTCACCTACATGCTATGTTGGTGAGATTCAAAACAGTCCATTTGTGACTAAACATCACAGGGTAATTTAACTTAACAATAGTGCTTTTCCTGTGCAGAAAGTATTAACTTTCATCAGTGTTCTAGGCTCACTTTGGTGACTGGTTATTGGCATAAAGGTTTGCTTGACTATCAGCATATGATGAAGAAATAAATTTTGATTGTAGTCTGTTGGTGAGAAAGGGACAAAGCCATACAGTATTAACAAGCATTCTGTCCTATGCTGTTTCCAGGACCAAGGCTAACATACTGAATTCTTATTAAAAAGGAAGAAGAAGAGTAATATGGATAGTTTAAATTATAAAAATCTCATCCTTGAAATATCTGAAGTGTGGCCCATGGATGATGAGGCACAATCATTGTGGGTTCCAGAAGGGCATCATCAGGCTGAAGCCACAAGAAAGGGGAATCTGATTCAACAGTAGATAGACTGTCCCTGAAGGGAGGGTTCCTTTCTTTCATTAGAATTTCTACATCATCGTGTTGCTGCACTAGATTTGTTAGAGTTTGAATTTGGTCCTTGGGGCCATTCCAACTTCCAACTTGGGGCCATTCCAATATCCATTTTGGCCCCATCTTTGTCATCAGCCCTCAGTGAGCTCTGCCCTTACCTCTGAGCATGTTCCAAAATATTAAGGATAGCAAATGGACATGAAAAGACTGGCTGCATCTGGTCATAAAATATTCTTAGCACAAAGGTAAGTCTGTGGTCCTTCTAAAATTGCCAAAAGTGAGGAATGCTGGGAGGTATGGAAGGGCCATAAGTTGCCTGTCCCTGAAAAGGTAGAAGAAGTTAAGCAAGCAAAAGGGCAGTGAGGAAAAATGGTTTAGGCTGCAAAGGGTTACAGACACAAAGGGTCCTTCTCCCCTGATGAAAACATAATTTGACGAGTAGGCAGGGAAGCTCTCATTTCCATGATAGTTATAAAAAAACCTTGTAGACGGAGTTGGACTGCAGCTGACTGAGGTCACTCAGGTGCCAGTGGTCCACTGCAGGGGCAATCTTGGCCCCCACCTGCCCACGTACCATATCATCTGTGAGGGGGATGTTCAGAGAATTAGGACGCCTCTTCATGCTAGAATGAGAGAGCAAGAGAAAAGAAAGGGGAAAGAGTCAGTGAACCATGGCAGTCTTGAATGTGTGAAAAGCAACAAAACAAACAGCTGCCACAGTAAATAGCATTCAAGTGTTTAGGGGCAATTGTATATAAACCTGCTCCTTATGTGAATTTGGGGCTGAAATGAATAATCTGTGTTATTCAAGCTGCGTAACCACAAGGGCTCTAAGAAGTTGGCACATCAAAGAACCTTCCATAAGCCTGTGTTGTTATGATACAATTCCTTAGAGGCATCAGTCAAATTATTAAACTGTCTCAAAATGGCAGCCATTTTCCATTTAAAGAACAACATCCAAGTTAGTTGGGGAAGTTATGCAGGGGCTGAAATATCTGAAGCCAGCGCTTGGGGAATAAATACGCTTCATGATGATCTTCCCCATCCCCATCCGCATCCTTTGCCACTAAGGTAAGAATGTTCCTTATTCCAGGTTGGTCTACTAGTTCTTCTTAGCCAACTAAAGTCAAGTTTCCAAACTGAGTGCAATTTCTGGTGACGTAATGGATGTGGCCATGCAGTTTTTTGGCAACAGCACACAAGTGGTTGGCCACTGTATTTTTCCATGGACTTTTTTTTTTTATCTCCAATCTAGTCAACAGCCCCAAAATTCTCATGTGGTCTCCTATCCAAATACTAACCAGGCCCAATCCTGTTTAGCTTTTCTTGATCAGCCAGGTTTGGCTAAGCATTTTAATCTGCTGTTAGAAATCAAATAAAGGTAGTCCCCAATAAATGAACAAGTTCCGTTCCCAAGGTCTGTCCTTAAGTTGAACTTGTATGTAAGCCAGAACAGTATTATTGTATAATACTGCATAAGTAGTATTGTGTAATAAACTCAAACCATTGTGTATTTAACTCAAATTTTGCTACAATAGGCTCTGTTCTTTACTATGGATCATCTGTAACCTAGGCATACTTAACTTGGGGACTCCCTGTAATTCTGATTTCTACCACATTCTAATAGACAAAAAAAACCTAGTAAAGTAGACGTAGTAAAGTTTACAGCACTAGAATTCCATTACAGTCTCTCATCAAAGTACTAACCAAGCTCAATCCTGTTTAGCTTCCAAACACAAGGTCCTCCATGTGTGTTGAGGGCTGCCTTCCATTAAGGCCTGTATGATGGACAAAACTAAAGCAAACCGTGGGTGGAATCTGAACCAAAACTGGGTGAGAATATCTTTACTCCGTCAACCATTTTTTCTCTAACACTTTCTTCTCAGCAGGAAGCTGCAAGAAGGGGGACAGACTGACCTTACCAGTGATTGGTCTCTTGCAAAATGGGCTTCAAAGCTTGCACATGACCTTAATACCAAAAGTTGCTTTTTTTGCTCTAAATGGCATAGTGGTTTTGCCAGCATTTTAAACAAGAGCCTTTTCCAGTTTGTCTTGGAAATGCCAGGAACTAAAATGAGTACTGCTGCCTATAAAGTACATTCTCTGCCACTGAATCATAGATCTTGTCTAGTAAAATCAAAAGAATTTATGAAAAATAGCCCAAAACTGTATTAATCAAATCATGAAAAGAAGCACAGAAGATTATATTCTTTCTCACAGTATTTGTTCAACCTCAAGTACAGGTTGGCTGTAGCACTGTGGCTAAAAGCATTGGATAACAATTTGAGAAGCTATCAAGAGTCCAGAGCCCTGCTTAGCCTTGAAATGATCTTGGGTTCAATTACTCAGATAATACCCTATCTAACCTAGTTGAGTTGCTCTGAAAATAAAAAGGAGAAAATAATGCACATGACTCAGGCTCCTTGAAAAAGAAATAAGATAAAAACACAAGGAAAAGAACAAGGAAATGCTCTAAGACACCTAATGTGTAGCTTGACCCATCTGTTAGGACAAACTGACATATGGGAATGAAAGCCAGATAGCACAAATCTATTCCAGTGTTACTGTCCTCTTTTTTCCCTGTTTCTCCCAATGTGGATGTGTTTCATCTTCCAGTTGCCATCATTTCCAAGGTTAAGAGGAGGAGGGTAAAAATATAAACTCTCCCCCAGTTCCTGGCTTAGCAAAATACAATTGCTGTGTTCAGATAACATGTAATTCCACAATAAATCATATTATGACTCAATATGATAATGTGGTTCATACAACATACCTAGATTTCCCAAACTATGCTGAATCACAAAATACGAAACATCATTTTAGTCTAATCTCTTCTGCTAACCAAGCCAAAAAAATTGGGAGAAGGTTTCTCCTAAGGTTCCCCCCCACCAAGGAGCTGTAATGAAGGAACATTTTCCAAATATGCTCCTTTCCAGCCCTATCCCATCAGTGTTTTTAGTTTTCTGAGGGAGGAAGAGATTTGGATATGATAAGGAACTTGTTTCACCCAGGTTTTTATAAACATCTTCCCCTCTTATCCTAAAGATAAGATTGGAGATTGTTCAAATAAGAGTCAAATCTCTTCTTATGTGACTCAGCTCCATTTGATTGATTCCAAATGGGGACTGAACCCAGCTGAGAGGCAACTCAGAACTTCAAGAATAAAACTGAAGCTTCTGGGAAAGGCAGTGAGGTCAAGGCTGATGAGACTCACTCAAATTCCTCTGCGGGTAAGAAGTCAGATTAAGGGGATCAAAAGGAACAAATGTAATCTCCTCATGGGTGGTTAACAAAATCTCTAAACTGCTATCTTTTCCAACATTTTCATCACTCAAGAACAGGGACTTCCACCCTAACAGGAGGCTAAGAGGACCCCTTGCAACTATCTTAAAAAAAAACAGATTAGCTTTCCCCTATCTTTTATGGTAGCCCCAGTCAAGCTTTAAGTCTCTGGGCATCAAAACAACAGAACCCCATCCCACCCCAAATAATTTTGAAAAACTGAAAAAAAAAAACCCTGTAAATATTGTAAGATCACCAAATACTGCAAGAGTTCAGTGCTTTTGCATGAGATCTTGCCAATCTAAACAGGAACCATTTTAAATGCTGCCTATTGCTACTACTTCAAACATTGGGGTCTGGATGATGGAGGTTAGAGGAAGGGAAGTCCAGAGCAGACACTGGGGCAAGTGGGCCTCCCAACATTCTAAACACAATGTATGGAGGTGATAGGTGTGGCTACCAGGCCTGATTCACATTCTGGACTTGTGTTCAATATGACCCAGGAATGTTTTTCTCCAATCTTTAAAAAACAGACGGTCCCACCTCCATTTAGCAGCAGCACGGAACAGCAAAATATGATTGGTCATCAAAAGTTCCATGATGATTATGATGATGATAACAAGAGAACTCAACCCCTTCCCCAGCTTAGATAGATGCCCCCAAATTACCTTTTTCTCCATGATGGGTGGTGACTGAAGTGACAAACAGAACAGCCAACACAAGAGAGGTAATAGCACAAGAAGCAAGACAAGAGAATAACCATTAGAGTGCAAAAGTCATGCAAGCACACATTGACATGCTCAGACAACATGCTCATTTGAACAGAGATTAAAACACTGTCCCACAGCCTTGCAAGCACGCAGTGAAGCAAGGATGATACAATAGTATATACAGTTACACTGAGTTGCTGGTCTCCTGTCTCAAGAAAGATGATGTTTATTTATTGTACATTGGCATAAAACATTTTACCAAGATTGGAAATAGTTGTTTAAACATGGATTCCACTGATTCCACAGTTTTATCATTCAAACAATGGTCTCTCCATAAGTGGCAGAAGATGGCAACTGTATAACATTTGCAAAATACAGTACAATAAGCCATAATGTTGTAGAATTTTTGTTTGTCATGAATGAATCAACATGCAAATGAAGTAATATGTGCTGCATATTGGACAATCGCTCCCACTTGGATCCTCCCAGAAGCTTCTACCAAGGTTTACTACATGTGAAATGGGATCCCTGACTTGTTTCTCTGATATGAACCAGGGATCAGAAACCAAGAACACACCGTAGCTTTCAACTCTAGCTTCTTCTTAGGAGTGGGACAAATAAGGAATTTTTCTGGGCTTGTTAACACTGACACAGATGATATGTTACATATGGAAGACCTATGGCCAGATCTCATAATATATTTATTTTACATAAAGGACAGAAAGAGAGAAGACTTGAATAGAAGACTCACAATGGACCAAGGAATGCTTAACTCTTTCCATAATCTCAACCACATCCCTGCAGATTCTGTTTGCCCAGCGTCAGGGAAATATAAAAATGAAGAGGGGATATATAGATATGTATTTCTCTCTGTCTGATTCCTTTTTCTTTTCTTAACCCAATAGAGCTAAAAGTCTTGGATCTGGAAATCACAGAGAGAAAGGATTAAACAATCCTGTTCAAATCCAAATCAGGTACTTTTATGTGAAAATAAATACTACTGAAGTTCTAATCATGGGTTTCCAATGTAATATCTCATCTGGCTTACTGACAATTTTCTCTATGCCTCCTAAAACTGCACCAGGAAACACATGGATGGATGCATATGCCAATAAGAACTGCAGCTTTCCATCTGATGGTGACAACTGAGAAAAAAGAGCAGCAGGTAAGTTCATAGGTTGGCTTTTGATTGCCTTCGTCTAAAACTTGAGAAATTATTTATTTATTTGGGAGGGAGGGTATACATTCCTTCAGTGAATTCCCAAGACAGGTTACAAATTATCAAAATTTCAGAGAAAAACTCAAAAATTTAAAAATAACAGGATTCAAAAGAACAGCAGAAAATAGGGGTGGATGACTTTCTCAAGTGTCATTTCATACTATTTCACGTTTTAGTGATCAACATTTCTATGTATATTTGTCCCTGTGGTAACTATCGACATCTTCTTGGAGTTAGGGTAGGTTTCTCCTAAACCAGTCATACCACCAACTCAGTGCTTGGGTCACTCCTTGTCTCTATCTAACACATCCTATACTTAGCTTCTCCCATACACAATAAAATAAACAGTTTCGAAATCTCAAAAGTTGCGTCCCTCTCATCCACAAGATCTCTGGATGAATTCAAATACCCAATTTCTGGTCAGACGACAAAAATATATGTTCTTACCTCTCACCATACCCCAATAATATTTTCATAAGGGATCATCAAGACCTGTGCTCACCCAGCAGAGAATCTGACTGTCTGAATCAGTTGTTGCCATATCTTTTTTGACCTATCTGATCTAGTACAAAAACCAGGGCAAGTTCCATGAATTCACAGAAATAAACTTCAATGGAAGAAAGTCACAATAAATGCATATCTGCGCACTCTCATTATCACAAGGAAAACATAACACCATCAATAATCTCAGGAGTTACAAAACATGTTCTGTGCTCATACACACACTCATGTTCTAAAGGGCACAATATGTCTCCACTTTACTAAAACCCTGAGCTCAAACAGCGCAAACCACATGCAGAGGAGAGATAAGCAACGGGCACTGTGCAATAAAGTTGTAATGTCTGAGCCAAATACAAAGGAACATGCATTGACTGGGATGAAGGAAAAAGACTCCTGACATTGGTTGGTGGGTCACAGGAGATTTACACAGGACACTGATTCCCACACCAAATTAGGATTTAATTAAACAACGTTCTTTTCTCTTCCCTGGAAGCAAATCATCTACTTTCCCTTTCTAAAGATAGACAACTTGTCCAACACAGAAGAAGAAATGAGTACTGCTGTTGTCTCCATGATCTCAATCTGTGTTCTATTCCCACTTCTGTAACGTATAACCTCATTGCATGGTGGGCCTGTCCTTGCCTAAGGCATAAGAGCATTTTCACCTGAAAGCAAGAGACTGCCCATAATAAACCTTACTGTGCTCCATTCCCCACCACAGCCTGTAACATGTATTCATTAGGGCTGAAGCAGAAAAGCTTCAGACCTCACACAGGCATATCACCTTTCTGTTGCTCAGCAAAGCAGCCTAGGCCTTTCTAAATTTCCCTGCAAACCTAAAACAGCTGCTTTAAGAGTTGCCTTAACTTCAAGGGAGTTATTTAATCCACTCGCGCTCACCAAGCACTTCTTCCAAATTATTTTCAAAGTGTACATAGCTTAAGTATATAGCTCTTAAGTTAGAATAGGAAGACACAGATATAATTTCCAGCATTTTGGCCTTTGGACTCTCACTTTAAAATTTCTGCTTCTAATCCCAGAGAAGCCAGACTTCTTAAGAAGGAAATAGGAAAAAAAAAAAAGTTAAAGGAAGTTGCGTTCAAACTTTTCAAATCATTTTTAACTTTGCTGTGATATGAGACTCATTCTTGTAGACTATCTGGGTTTTTCTTGAGCTCCTGATAATGTTTTTCTCTCCCACCCTTTCTCCTAAGTTATCTTCTCTTCCCTTCCCCACATTTTATTACTCATTTTCTCTTCTGTAAAGAACAAAACAAAACCAGATTACTGGTGGAACTGTTTGTGTCACCAGCTTTTAGTTGGGGGCAACCCAATTTTAGATCCCAACCCCATCCATTGAAGACCACCCTTCTAAGAAAACAGTCATCATGTAGATTGGCAGGTGCGCCTTGCTTGGACAAAACTGAGAGACATCAATCAGCCTAGGAATCAATACTATGGGAAACTCAGGCTTGAGATTCAAAACTGTAGCCAAATGATAGGAAAAAGGGGTGATTTAGAGAAGGCTAGGAGAAAGTGATGTCTTGTCTGTGGGCTCTCCCCACTATAATTCTGTATTTGTTTCATCACATTTAGATAGAGGAGAGTTGAAGAATGGAGCAGCATTCTCATTCGCTACCCTTCTGTTTGAAATCATGCTTCCCACTGCTGCTTCACAACATCTGGATAAAGTACTGGAACCCTTGGAGACAGAGTGCCACTAAAGACCTAAATCAGCTTATAAGGGCTATGCCAACTGGGGACAGTGAGGCATATTGTGTAACACAGCCAGAGGAATTTCAAGCATTTTTCCTTCACTCTCACCATGCAATTCCCATAACCATCATTCAGCCTGATCCCAAACGGGTAAGGCTCAAAGATGCAGCCTGGCTCACATGTCACCACAAGATGCTTGTTTCGGTTATTTGAAGAGAAAGGTCTATGAAAGATCAGATCAGTCTTTTCTCCTTGAAACTCTAATTCCTCAGGGGCAGAGCCAAGATGCACCCTACCTTCTCCCAGGCAGACCGCTCTCATTTTGGCTATTTCCGGCAACCTGCTGCATCTTGGATCTTTCAATGTGTTCCACATAGGTTTGGATCATCTGCAGAAGAAGGGGAGGAAAAATAAATACAGTGCTTATCCCAGATTCCCACTTGCACTTTAGAATTGTACCCTACTCCAACATTTTATCTGGAAAATGGTTTCTTTCAATGCAAATGGTTTTCTTTCAAAACAAAGTTTAGCTGGCAATGTCCTGGCTTTTCTGTACAGCAGAGACAGGATCTATAACCTTCCAGCTATGGCTGTACTCCAACTCCCATCACACTAGTACAGAAGATCAGAGATGACAGGAACGTAGCCCAACAAATCTGAAAGGAGTTAGGGATATTACTGTCATTTACCTTTAGACCTGTATATTCATTAACTAATCAACTGTTATCCACTCCTAGTAAAGAGGAGATACCTCTGTGTGGCGCTGGTGAAGAGCATTATATTCTTTCTTCATTTCAGATTCACGCTCCTCCAACCGGGAAACTGTTCATTATTTTAAAAAAGAAAAAAAAAGTGGGGTGGGGAGAAATGGATCAGTCTGAGAAAGAAGATACTAACAAGTCATAAACGGAATGAGAATACATCTTCAAGCTTGTTCTAGTTCATTCCCAGTTGATTACAAAATTACAAATGAACAAAAGAGGAGGTTTTGCCGCCAGTTTCCTTGTAGCTGAGTTGATACAGCACATATTTTTCAGGGAG
Organism: Python bivittatus; assembly: GCF_059951505.1. Taxonomy (NCBI): domain Eukaryota; kingdom Metazoa; phylum Chordata; class Lepidosauria; order Squamata; family Pythonidae; genus Python; species Python bivittatus. The sequence goes on from NW_028277083.1 coordinate 9,015,860, forward strand.
ATGTCGTGGATTCCGTCTCTGGACATTTAAGCCAGGCTAGAAACAGCCACACCTTGAGCCAAGTCAGATCACAGGCACATCTAATGCAGTGGTGTCTTTACACAGATTTAGAATGGGTTCTCTATGCCATTAATATTTGGAGAGCCAGGAATTGAAGCAGGAACCTTCTATGTTCCAATAAATGCTTCAAATCTGAAGCATGGTCCTTCCCATACACATTTGAAACTCTAGGAAGCTACTGTCAATCAGAATAGACAGTATGTAGTACACAGACAATGGTTTTGCACCTGATTCAAAAGCCATCTTCGTAACATTCTAATCTATTGCATGCCAATGGAACACAATATGAGATTGTAAGAAGGGTGATCCTGGTGCTTAAGCCAGCTAGTGGTTTGACTATTTGGCAGTTCATCATACATACAGGGAAACCCAACCAAATTCAACAAAATGTGTGTATGACCTGCAGTAGTATAGCCAAACCCTGGCCAGGGTTTTACTCACTTTGGTCTGCATAGTTCTTGGCCTTTAGCTCCAGTTGCCGTGTTTGAAATTCAAGGTGTTCGACCTGAACCTGCAGCTCTTTCTTTTCCTGTTCCAGTGCATCTTCAAATTCAATAAATTTCTATACAAGACATAAATAACAGAAACTGGTTGTGTGAGCAGAGAAATGGTGACTCTTCACAACCAGCTGTGACAAATCAAAGACTGTCCCTTCTTGCAAGTTGTACAATTTTCCTATGAAAATATATCATTTTAAGCATATAACAATCACTGAAAGAAAATTGTGTCACCTGAACTAATTAGTATTTTGAGGCCTTGTTCTTTAGAAAACTAGGAAGACTTTTTTTGGCTTTGCTTAATAAAAACTTTGTCTATATAACATTTCTTGCTTTGTCTGCAATCCTGGACATAGACATAAAGGCAAACGCAAAGACTGTAAAAGATATCTACATTCTTTATATCATGCATAACTTTGGCCAGTTCCCCATTATTGATCTGAAGCACTCTCTACCACTCCTTGCATTGGTACAAAAGTCTCCATTATAAAACTGGCTGTCTGCATCACCAATTCCTATCCCACCTCGGTTGTACCTGTTGTGACCCCTGCTGAACCATGCTATCCAGATTTGTTGTTGTCTGGTTCCTCCCTGGCTCTGCTGTTTCCCTTTCAGCATGTCACTACCTAGTGGAAAACCATTCACCAACCAGGACACAGCAGTGTGAACAGGCAGAGTGCAACTGTTTTTCTTCATTATTTTCACAAGTGACTGAAACTGAGGAATACTGGGAAGCTGGCAAATAATCAACATTAGCTCCCTTTGACATCCCTCATTGTTTTCAGAAAGTTCCAATGAGGAAAGGAGAGGGCAAGGTATCTAATCTGCTGCATACCTATGGCCTCTATTCTTTGTCAATAAAATACTGAATTCTACCCTGCTGTCCTTTCTGTGGCTGGAAACTTAGAGAGAAGTGAATTTTCAAAATAGGAAAGCAGGACTAGTATGAAAAAATAAATGGGAAATAGACTGTTATTTCAGGGAGCAAAAAAAGAGAGAAAAAGCTTTGGTGGAGACCAGTCCACCACCTAGACTCCCAGCATATCCCAAACACATCTCTAGATCACTTGATCGTGCCTCCAAGATAATGGATCGCAAACATAGTTTTTACATACCCTGAAGCTGTGTTGGGACAGTGTTGTATTAAAGAGAAAAACTACTTTTATTCCAGTACACAAAGTGACAATAGAAGACTATTTAAATCATGGGTTAAGGATAGAATAAAGCTAACACCATTTGATCAAGGGGAGAAGACGGGGGTTATCAGTGAATGATGGTGCTGGTCTAAATGATAAATAGGGACTTTTTATCTTATGTACTACTAAGAAACCCATCCATATGAAAGGAATACAACCCAACCCAACTAGAAGGAGAAAGTAGTGCAGGCTTGGGTGAATTCTACCATTCACATGCATACACAAAAGAAAATACAGAGCGAACCATAAATATCCTAATGGAGATTAAATAGACACAAAATGTTTGATATCTGATGTTGCAAGAGTAGAAAAACAGGGGAGAAATAAAATGGAGCAGGCTGGAAAAGGCATGGATAACTGGTTGGTATCCTCAATAGGATCACTCCAAATTGCAATATTTTGTTGCATGTAAACTTGTTAGCCAGTAAAGAGTTGCAGACCAGGATGTATGGAGAAGCTCCTATGCCCTGCTTCATAAAGGATCATTCCATACTGCCGTACTATGTAAACTTTGAATTGGCATGTTAGATGCATATTAGCCTGTGAAGTTAAAGAGTTGTGATCAAGATCTAATGAGACACCTTTATGCATCACTTCATAAAGTCAACATCCAAAGACTGTTCATGGGCTTTTCCAAAATGCCCTCATTTGGGAGGCATTAAAATAGACAAGGAAAAAACAATAACAAAGAGAATATGGGCTACATATCACCATATACAGGAAATGTCTTTTATAATATTCCAGAATATTATGCTACAGAGATGGTCAATAGCACAGCAAAAAGAGAGGGCGGAGCTGGCGTCGCGGCGATACGGCGGGCGATCCTGGGCTCCCAGGATGGCAGCCGATATCTCCTCCCCCGGACGGTCCCGATGGACCTAAGCCGTCCCGTAGAGATGGCGATCGCAAAGGGCACGTCCCGCGGATCTCAGGGACGCCGCAAGTCCCAGATTGATCCGGGGAGAAGCTCTTGAAGCCGGCGGAGGAGAGCCAGCCAAAATGGCTGCGAAAGCCGGGGCAGCTCCAAAGGAAGAAGGAAGAGAAGGGTGTCAGCTGGGTGAGATGGACTTTTACTATTTAACTATTCTTAGAGAACACCTTAAGTAACTTAAAGAGATTTTTAAAAGTGAAGAAAAGTGGATTAAGCGGCGAGATCGAGCCTTATAAAAAAAGGGGGGAAATTTTTTTTTTCTTTTCAACTTTCCCTTTTTAGTGGATTTGGCAAGATGTTTTTCTCTTAAAAAAAATATATTTTTAACTGGATTGGCTTTTTCTTTTTAATACTCAATAACTTTTTATTTTAAGCCTTTTTTTTGACTAAGATTTCTTTATTGTTGTAAGAAATTTATACTTTTTGATTTTGAAATGGGGAAAGTGGAGTTAAGAGAAAGTAAATGAAAGAAAGTTGCGCTGCCATCTAGAGGCTCGACATAGTGCTTTTTTTCTTCTATTGTGACGCATGCTCAAGGACCCTGTGCTTTCTAAAAAGATAGTGGGATGTGCATGTTTATACAGGTGCCATCCGTAACTATAAACAAGAAAGTGGAGTTGAAAGCGATTTTGAAAATATCAAGATGGAAAGTTTGAGCTAGTCCCAAGAGCCCTGATTAGTGGCAGTAGCTCTTCTTTCTGCTAGAAGCTCTGCTTTGCTCTCCACTCCCCCCTCAGTTGGATTTTTTTTTAAAGAGACTTAGTCTTTTCCCTCCTCTTCTTTTTTTTTTTTCTTCTCTTGCTTTTTTTTTTCTTTCTTATTTTTGGCAAGAACAAAGATAAAGAATCCTTTGACTCAATGAAGGTTTATCAAGATAATAAACTATACGAGAAACACAATGCAGAAAAAGATCTCTAAACTATTGAGGATGACTATAAAAAACTGGAAGAAGAGCTGCAGAAATTCCCGCAAAAAAAAAAAGAAAAAAAGATACTAAAGCTAAAATGGACTTAATTAAACATAAAACGGGATCAATGGAAAAGGAAGAAATAGTACAAGAAATCAGAAATATTAAACAGAATTATTGTGGTTAATTAACTGATAAATGAAGAGGGACAGACTTGTTCTTGGCACTGAGGGTGAGAAAAAGATTATACAAGATTATAATGGAAAATCGTACTAAAAGAATGCACAAAGAAGAAGTAAAACAATATTGAAAGAAACTATTTCAGATGTTTAAAGAAAAACGAGGGGAATACAACAATGATGGAACTGACAGAAGCTTCAAAAGCAGAATGTTTGAAAGGACATTTATCATTGCTTTCTCTTATCTAATAATGTAGAAAAAGGAATAAACAGCTAGATATTTTGGGATGTTGAATGAAAAGGGTGAACTCAAAATTATGCAAGCGCTGGAATAAAGTATAAATCTGAGATATATAGTTAAAAATTGTATTTGATTCTAAATATTTTAAGAGATTAGACATTTACATATGGTTGAATATAGTAACATATAGATTTTAAACTAGAGATATTTTTGTTGAAACATGTAGTGAAGAATCTGGTTAGAACTGTAACCCGGTTAGAACTGTAACTGATATTGTAACTGATACTGGTTAGAACTGTAACTTTTAAGAATTGGAAAAATTAAAAATTACTTATGCAGGAGGAAGTTATGGAAAATTATGAAATGTGCAGAGATGAGTTAAACTGAGATTTGAAATTAGAGTAAGAAGATAAGTAACTTGTTTTTATTAATGATTGGATGAGAAAATATAGTAATGTAATGGATTAGGAAACTTTATAATAGAAATTTGATATTAATTATTATATATATACACATATAATCGATAGATGAAAATGTATTACTAATCCTATTGAAAGTTAAAATTTCTTGTAATAAATGATTTTATAGATTAGCTATGAATGATTAATAATTGTTAATTGATAAGTATACAAGTATATTTTGAATAGATGATATGAGAATTTAAGATTATGAAAGGGGCACCAACGAGTTGGTAACTGGTTGACACACGCTATAAAATGGAAGATGCTTTTTTTTTATGCCTTTTTGTGGTTTTGTTTGTCCATGTATGTTTTGTGTTTGTTGTAAAAATAAAAAAAATATATTAAAAAAAAAAATAGCACAGCAAAAAACAAAACAAAACAATGAATTCATGAACAGTCTGCGGTGCTAATGTAGCCTTAATATCCAAAGATGGACCGATCCTGAGATCTTGACTATCTAAGTAATTCTAATTTTATGCTACTTAAGAAGTGGAAATGGACTGATGTGTACAAATGTGATTTTATCACTCAAAACCAAACCAAACCAAACCACCAATAGAAGCGAATATAACCAAAATGTTTTATTACAGAGACTCAGCACCCTGGAGAATTATCTCTCTTCTGCCAAGTCATATGTTGCAAATGCCTAGCTGGGGAGGGACGACAGCTCAGTGGAAACACTATACACTTTGCAGACAGAATGTTCCAAGATGTATTTGGTTTAAAAAAAGAATCTAGTAGCAGATGATGGGAAAATCTTTTGGCTGGGCCCCAGAGAGCCACTATTCCTGTTTAAACAGTATGCTGCAAAATAGGCAAATGGGCTAGACTCATATAAGTTTGATCTCTCTTAAACAACTGTCAGTGACAATCAGTTTCACAAGTTAACAAGTTATGAATAAGCTTTTTTTCTTGGGGGGGGGAATCATTTCTAAGTGGAATATCTTGCATCTCCAGCTAGAGGGACCAGCTAACAGGTAAGCCCTTTTTGCACTGGACATCTCTGAGGATGCTGCTACTCAAAACAGTAATTAACATTATTCATGATAGACATATTGATCGTATGGAATACTATGACTGGGTTCCCAAATATCCCGGTTTGCTTAATCATGGTTTATTGAACTGTGTTCAAACAAGCCAAGCCAAAATCAAACAAATTATATTACAGCTCAAAATCTATTCTATTCTGACTGTGGAGATAATATAACACAACCTAAACAACTTCCAGGTTGAAGTGTGTGGACTTCAACTCCCAGAATTCCCCAAGAAGCATATTTGGAACTTGCTTAGGTTGGGAGACTCTGCTATAGAGCCATTGAGATGAATGTGGATATATGTATAGTATGAACTAATTAACAGATTCTCCTTTCCTGTCAATAATTTCTGGAGTTTAATGTTTGTAACAAGTATACGTGTGTTTGTGTAGAGGGCAAAGGAAATGGTTTTGAAGGATAGGAAGAACTGCTATCAAGGCAATGGCCAGATAAAAGGTGCTTGACCCTGGGCCAAGCAAGTAACTTGAGAAAACATCTCAGACAAGATCCTTCCTAGTTCACACAAAGAAAAAAGAAGGGGGAAAACCCATGCAGACTTGCAAGATTCTGCTGCTATAACTATTACAATAAAAGTAGTACTGAACTACATGGCTTCTTAGTCTGGTCCACCTTGTAGGGATGAGAGGACAGTTCGTGTTCATATACGTATAAATACAGACATGTAGGTTTGGGGGTGGGAACCTAGAAAAACTCAGTTAAGAAAGCAGGAACATTTAGAAAGAGGACAATTTTATAAATGTATTTTTCTTTGTTTTTCTAAGGATTTTAGGAAGATAAGCCCTCACATTTCTATTTGCAGATATATTTATCCTACTATTCTCACAACCTTCGATCAGAAAATTGCAAAAATTAACATAAAAGCCTGTTTGGCAAACAGTAGGTTCACATCACACTATGCCACATTTCATGTTAACCGTGGTTTATTGAACAAGTCTTAATGGTTGCATGGGCACATGACACTAAGCCATAACTGATGGGTTTACAAACCACAATGATCAGGTTCACAAGTATATCCTTAGTCAAAACCAAAATATCCAGGTTATCTGTGTAAAACATAATGGGTGTACCTAGCTAACATAGAATGTAGCTCATTCTTTTTTTGTACTTCTGTACCACTCATAATTTTGTAACGTCTAACCATTTCTTTCCTAATCTTAGGCTCCAGAGACCTGACCCAGTCAAAACGCAGCAAATTTCTCCTATTGGTTTTATCTAGAGAAGCAGGTAGTAATCCTAACATAGTTATTTGAAATCAGCACCACTTCAATAGCATAAGCTTACACACACACATGCCCGTACAGAAGCTAAGTCCCACTGGATTCATCTTTGCCTGGATCACGATTCTAATATTTTGTGATCTTGCCCCAAAAGAAAGCCAGATGACAGTCATAAAAAGAGTACCAAAAGATGTCGAGAATGAGAAATTGGATTTGTTTCTAATTTAGGCAACATTAAAGGAACTGTATTCATACGCTTGCAATTAAGGGGCTGTCAGAGTGTGTTAGCAACAAAAGTGCTTTTACAGAAATATGGGATGCAATGATTTGGAGACTCCCATTTCTGTTTCAATGCACAGCTGCCAATCTCAGTTCTAGCCACCCTGCTTGTAGAAATACAGTGGGAGACCAGGTCTCCCTGCTGATTTAATAGAAAGATACATCCATGAAAGATGAATCTAGAAACATGAAAAAGATCCATTCTGACAGCACCATTTTCAGTGCATAAAGCTCCTGTCTCCCATCTCAACTAGGCATCACCCAACAACATGCCCATGTTGTGGAATATCTTCCCCCCAAAGTGAGACTGGCTTCATCACTTCCGTCCTTCTGCAGCTCCCTCAAAACCTGGATGTGTCAGGGGACTGGTGAATTATTAAGGTGGCTACACTATTATTAACATCTCTTCATCTAATATTTCTCCTCTTTTAGCTTGTTTTTACAATTTTTAAAGTTTTTAGATAATAATAATAATAATTATTATTATTTGGTATTTATTGTTTTAGCCTTGCTGTATGCCACCCAGAGTCACTGTTTGTGAGATGGGCAGCTATATGAATTTGACAAATAAATAAATAAAATAACTACAACATCACCAATAAAGCAACATTTTAAAATAATGAAATCAAACCCACACTCCAGTCTATAAAACTGCAGAACAAAATTGGAATGCATTAGAAGATGACCATAGTGTAGGAAAGCAATTTGTAGATTCTCAGAAACCTATTCGCCCACAATGACCAGACATGTTTATTGCTTAACCATGGTTTGTAGAAAAAAAATAATCTGATGAAGTTTACATGAGATATTAAGAAACCATAGCTTACAACTTACAGTGTCTGAACTCACTCAGCAAACTAAGCAGAGCACACGAAACAACTCAGGTCAGTGGGTGAACTGATTTCAGTCTTGTAATTCTATTTTTCTTTTTCCTCAACAAAGAGATCCAACTCCTGGTGCAAAATAGGGGCTTTCTGGGAAGGTTGGATTCACACAGCAGTTCAAATTTAATTCAGAGGAGTCAAGAAATCCTTGCAGATCAAGTGCAAACCCCCAAGTGATTTACTAAGTTATTCAGATCTACTTTCTGGCCACCTGCCACCACCAAAGAAAGCCATTTTTGTGTTTGGCCCTTCCTATGTTTATAAACATCTCTTTTTGTTCCATGCAATGATGGAAAGAATATTGCATCTGTTGCTAGCACTTTTACCAGCCCCAACATTCTTTCACTAAGCTAAGAAATGCATGGATGGTACATCCAAAAGCTAAATGGAAGAAAGGACAGTCTTTAGGAAGGAACCTGAACTTCTGAAAATTAAGATCTGGAAAGGAGGGAAAAAAAGAGTCTATTTTCAAAAATCGGAACAGATAAAATATATTTGCCAAAAAGACTAGTCGGATGACTTTCTGAAACCCTCCGAAGACACATGATCAAGTTTTGACACAGGAATTAATATAGGGGCAAGCCAATCTATTTGGCTGGCTGTCAAGAGTGATGGAATAGGCATTTGGATGAATGCCGCTGTAATAAACCAGCAGTTCCCACATCTAGCAATCTCTAGATCTGTTGGATGACCGTTCATATTATCTTGAGCAGAACAGCTCATCGAGGTTGACGATGGGAACGGGGAGCTAAAACTCCTGAAAGATGATTGACTAAGGCAGGTTGGAGCTAGAAAAAAAGGATGGTTGACCCGGAATTGTTAGCTTGATGGGGGTAGGGAAAAAGTAATGGGGAAAACAAATTCTTCCCACCATGCCATTTATTCATTGGAAGCCAACTTCCTCTCACTTCCCCTCTTTTCCCCATAATCCAGTGGATTTCAAGGAGGATTTCCAAGTCACCATCTCCTCTTTGCCCTTCAAGAAAGTGAATTCACAACCAGTTCAAGCTCAGAGATGCCTCCAAATAGAGGTGAGCCCCTCCAATGCTTTTCTACACCTGCTTTCATTTTTATTCTAATCCTCCATAAGAGAAACAGCTGTCAGAGCACTCTTTCAGTTACAATCCAGCCTGGAAACAGCTGAATGGCTGGAGCTCAGCCTCTTGCAAGCTCTGGGAGCATCTCCCCCTCGCCCCCAATGAATGGGTCCAAAGACTATGAAAGCTCACAGCATAATAAATCAGTGATGTTTTTCCTGCCAGAGTGAGTGGCTACTCCCCTTCTGATCTGACGATAAGGATGACCACGGATGGATGCTCGGCTGCAACCCCTGCGGCTCTGCTTGGGAGCCAGAGGGCCGGAGAGGCCTTCTCGACTTCCCCGACTGAGTCCCGCGGCCAAGTTTGGGCCTCCGGCTCGACCCCGGGGGTCTCCCCGGCTCCCTCACCTCCTCGGCCTGCTTGCGCAGCGCCTTCTCCCGCTCGTACTGGGTGAGAAGCTGCTCGTTGTCTTCCCGCAGCAGCTCCAGCTCCACCTCGTGCTCCTGGTTGTCGGTCAGCACCGAGTCTAGGTTCTCCAGCACCGTCACCACCAGCGGCATCAGCTCCTTGACCACCTCCTCGTCGTAGCAGCGGATCAGGCGCTCGAACTCGCGGTAGATGCTGTTGGCCAGGCCCGAGACGCGTTCCGACATCACCGAGCCCGAGCAGTAGTCGTCCCCCGGGTAGCCGCCGACGCCGCCATCGTCCAGCTGGATCTCCAACATCTTGGCGCCGCCGATGCGCTCCCCTCCGCCGCCGCACCTGCTCGGCCGGCCGGCTTGCAGAAGATGGACGGCGGCGGCGGCGGCGGCGGCAGCGATGCTCCTCCGGCCTCGGTCTCCTCCTCTCCAGCGCTCGGCTCTGCTCACCCCCGCTCGCCCCTGCCCTGCGCCACTGGCCACTCCCGTCGCCTCTCCCTCGCGCTCGCTGCCTTGCGCGCACAGGCGCACCAGCGAGGCGGCGGGCGGGCGGGCAGGCTGCTTCTCTTCCCGGGGGGGAAGCTGCGAAGGGGGCCTCTCGGGAGCATCCTTCTTCCCTGCACGGGGATGGGGCTCTCATTCATGGCCAAGCTCGCCGGAACGTCGGGGCTTGTGAATAATGGTAACGACAGTAACAACAACAATAATAGCTCTCCTGCACTTCTGCCCTTCAGGAGAAGAAGAAGAAACCAGCCTGCTCTCAGGAGCTCAAGGCTGCTTCTGCGGGGATCCTCCTTCATTTAGTTCTTCCAACATCCCTGTGAGGTCGGTGAGGCTGAGGGAAAGTAACTGGGCCAACCTCACTCAGTTTCCAGGGCTCAGGGTGACCTTGGGGCTGAAGTTTTCTGGTCCTGCTCCAGTCCCTGACTGCTCACCCCTTGTCTGTCAAAAGCAGGCAAAGCTCTTTTGGGGGAGGTGGCAGTTGGTCCCGGACTCACATGCACGTTCAAGCAACTTACTGAACCAGAGTAATGAAAGTTCTGGCAGCTGCATGTTCATTACGTGCTTAGCTTGGCTAGTTGGAATCCTGGTTTGTTTGTTTGCTTAGTTTATTGTGTGATTCCACACATTGCACAGATCTTTTAAAAAATGGGTAAATTCATTTAGTGAATATGCGCTTGACAAGTCCCCCTCTCCCCCAGCAAAGGTATAGTTTAGTACTGGAAATGGATAATTTTTCACTCAAGGAAATAACATAAATTGACTAAAATCTTATTTTAATATTGTATTAAGATTTCCCCACACACTCCTTTTTATTGGGCCATAGATATCAATAGATAAATGGAGGGAGAAATTTGCATTAACATAGGGTACAATGATAAAAAAGGGGAATGCCTCAAATTAATATTTTGCCCTCGTCTTTCAGAGCCTTGAAGAACCACCTGGATGTGTGGGATGAATACAGTAGATATTTGCTGCTAGGATTGGAAAGGGATGTTCAGCTCAGTATTACAAAGCTGTTTTTGCAATATGACAAATAAGATATAAATATGAGGAATACCTGCTGTGTTTGGATTTTTTTAAAATATATGTAATGGAGTGTCATGATGCCACAGACTCCATTTGTACAAATAAGACATAAATTTTAAAACTGCCATCTATAACATCATCTACATGAGACAGAGGATCAAGATTTCTTAAAGCACCATAAGATGCCATTCATTACATCTGACTAGTGCCCTGCAATCCATCTCTTAAAACTATGAGTTAAAGTGGCACATGAGCTATGCACATATTATAGTTGGCAAGGTTTAAAGAAAACGATATGGGAGATGAGCTGAATTGCAAGCCTGTGTAGCACACTTATTTAAGAGTAAGCCACTGAAATCTGTTTACTTAGATTTAACAATGGTTATACTACTAAAATAAAATCACTTGATTAACTAAAAAGGGCTTTGAGTAGCAGGCCGACAGATTGTATTACTTAAAATAATCTTTTAATACATATTCTTATAAGTGTTACAGATGATGAAATCATGCAGGAATGGATCTGAAAGGAATTTGGATGTAGAGGCAGGTATTCTCTTATATATTGCTGAATTCTAATTAATAAAAGACCCTAGCTGGTAATGAGATAATGTTGAGGATTATAGGAATATGTTGAGCCCCATTCTACATCTAGTCTACTTCTCCATTCAGTGCTGAATCCACAATGCAAGACGTAAGTATAGCACCTTAAATACAGGGTCATCCAGTTTCTGCTTAAGTGCCTCATGCCTGTGGGGTTCATCTTAATGCTGCTTCCTTGCTATATCACCCATTGTTTCTAGGCCATGTCATCTCATCACTCACACTTTGTGTGAATGAAAATGGAATGAAAGATCTCTTTTAAGAAGATGCAGGCATTAATGACCTGAATAAACTCTTTTTTAGTTAGAGCAATTTTTCTCAAATATCAATATATGTAATGAGTTCTTTATTGCATTTTTAATAATAGTATATAATTTTTTAACATTTTGAAATGTCAAAATATATAATATTTCCCAAAAGACAAACAGAACAAAGTTTGTTCAGATTGTTTAAATGTCTGACTTCCATCCAAGCTTGTTTCCAGTTATGAAATTAGGGAGTACAAATAAATCTGTATGGAATACAGATAAATTTCTTTGATTCCCCAGTTCCATAAAGCCCACGAAACAGACTCTGCTTTACGCCACAATGTAAGATCATCATACTACATATGCAACTTATTTAAAGCCTCTACCTGAGTTACACCAGGAGGAAGTCCATTCATCCATTGCCATCTTCCAACTATTATTTCCCATTCAATTATGTCAGATGGATGTGACATGCTTTCTATCTGATAATGTAACACAGCTTCCCCATCATAAAAGTATTATTGGGCTAAATGGAATACATTTTTACTTCATGGGAACATTAAGAAACATCAGTCTGAAAGGACAGACTGAAACCCATCTGCATGTCCTGGGAGTAGGAATAGCATTAAGATCATATTTTACTATTCAATTGATTGTTCAAGGTTTATTTTTTTTCAATTAAAATATAACATCATGTTTCTGGTAATATGGAGAAAAAACCCTGTGGATAATGTCCATACATAATCTTTAATAAAGAAGTATTCCATATAATAGATGTGTATTCTGATCAGCTCAGTAAAATATCTCTTTAACAATCTGTGAGTAAAAGTAAATTGAAGCTAAATAAATACTGGTTATCAGCAACAATAATCTCACTATTAGCTCTTCTGCAGCTTCTTTTTCTAAATTAAGTCCTATTCTGTTATGTGAAATAAATGAAAATTAATCTTCTTGTTACTATCCATTTATTTTTATTTGTCAGTGAGGTCTTAGATTAAATGCCTCATTTTTGTCCTAGCAGTTTACTACTATGTTCTTGAAGACCACCTATGTTTACATAACAATAATGGTTTGATGGCTGTAACTATGCTTTTAGCCTGTTCCCAGCAATTTAAATGGGCCTTGCACAAGATACATTCCTAAACCTGGTAGCACCTTTTCTAACTAAAGTTTTATTAAAAGGCATAAGCTCTCATGAGCTGCAGCCCACTTTAGTAGATGTCACTGATACCTCACAAAAGCTTTTGCCTTTTAATAAAATTTGTTAGTCGGAAAAGGTGCTACCAGACTTCTGATTTTTGCCAGCATATAGACTAACATGTCTCTCTCCTACAAAGATACATTCCTGGTGGATTATGCTTCCTTTTATTTTAATGGGAGAGAAATCTTCCCTTAACCAGTTGTCCCTGGTGCATCAGATTCAATCTAACTCTTTGGAGTAACTTCATTAGCAAACATCAAAATATATTAAATTGTTCTCTTAGACAGCCAGATTGTCCTTGACAGAATATAACAAAGCTGCTACTTCTATCCTTATTTATTAAATTTGTACATGGCTCAAGTCCCAGAGACTCTGGGCGGTTGTAGCTTCTCCCTACAATAGAGTCACCCTCTGGAAGAGATGGGCAGCATATAAATTTAATAAATAAATAGCCATTTTACTGAGAACAGTCCTCTCTGCAGGTTTGTTCAGCCCTTAATTTCTCCATTAATATGTAAGACTGAGTTTAAGCAGGTTACCTGGTCATGAACTGACTGACATTATGGTATGGTGAATTGTATTTTTATTTGATAGCAATTTTAAAGCAACTGCTGTCTCTTTAATGCCATTCTATTTTTGCTTTCTTTTTGGATGATTTAGGTGATCTTTTGGGGAGATGTGTATCATTCAGGTTTTTATCAATAGGAAACCCATGCACATGACTGAAGAGCAAACCGTGAAAGATTCAGTTGAGAGATTCTTAGTACCTTCTCGGGAGAGAACTGGAGTTGAAATTGACTGCATATCTAGGGCCATGTAATATAATCCATCTCCCCCACACACATGCCACTTCCCAAATGACTAATCAATGAGGCATTAGGAGGATCTGAGTCTGGTTGTAAAGCATCAGTGTTCGGAGGAGACAGAAGGCGAGGAACAGGGAGCCACAAACACTCAAGGGAAATCTTTTTTTGTTGCTTATAAAAGAGCTATAAAAGATTGTTCAAGGCTGTGGATGAATTTGTCAGGATCTCTGTGGAATGGAGTTCTGAATAGCTGATATCAAAATGTTTGTTGGCTTCCTTTATTAGACTGATTTTAAATAGTTGCTCTTCCCACATGCAGAAAATAGGTGAGGTGAAAGGAAATAAAAATGTGCGGAAATGAAGAAAGCAAATTGAAAAAAAACAAAATAGTATGTCTCTAGGCAGGGTGAGGTTTGGGAAAACTGCAGCTGGATACTCCTATCAAGACAAGAAATTATCAGCAATAAATATTTTGCTAATGTGTTGGATACACTTATGTTTTTTAAAAAAGAAGCTACTTTCACATCTAGGAATGACCATGGCTGTATATCCTACTTGTGCTGGAAGTTGAAAACTTCATCTGTCTTATCTTAATACTATCACATTTTGCAGACTTGCTTTCATCATGTTTTACTTTGCTTACCATCAGATGTAGATGAGCTTAAAAATAGTTTTGCCTGTGTGTTCTTTTAAAGCTGACCCTAACCAAAGGCGTTGCTGTGCTGCAATTATCCCATACCTTATGCTATCCAGATGCATTAGGACTGTAACTCCCAGAATCTTCAGCCAACAGACCCAATTATCCAATCCAGACTGCTTGATCAGTTACTGTTTTCCTTGGCTCCGGCTTTTTTTCTGACCTGGCTTCGTTTTATGTTATCTTCAGCTAAGTCTTGTCATAGGATCAACCTGATGAAATGCCCTCTATAATATAGCAAATCTTTCCTCTGCTCATGGCTCTGTAAAACCCTTTTCTTGGCCTTTCTGTTATAGAATGGTACACAACATGGTCCTCTGGAAACCCCTTGGGGATTCTTCAATAACCTTAAATATGCAATTTATAACTATTACAGGACATATTTCTGTGCCAATATTGTATTGCTCTAATTGCCAATATATTGACTGCAACTCTGATGCAACGAAGCTCTTCAGAAATTGTGTTTTCTGTTTGCTTATTTATTCCTTTTTGTCTTTCAGTGAGTTTTGGCCTCTTCTGATTTCCACCAAAATAAATAAACCTGCTGACTGAGTAGAGAAAATACTCCATCCACTGCTAAAAATACTTGGGCAGCCTGAATATATTAGTGGACCATCTAAAGTCAATTTTGTATCTCATCCAAAGTGAATGTTATAGCAGAGCATTATATTACTTAAAGATTATCCCAGAGTAGCATAAATAAGGTTAGTAACAGTCTGTCCCTGCCTGGATGCTTATAGTGTGAAAAGCATAAATGGTAATGGCAAAAAGATGGGAGAAAGAAAAAAGCAAGGTCTGGTGAGTTATTACTGTTAAATGTCTTATAATAGCTAACATGAGTAGAAACTGTTCTGAGAAAAGAGATGTCAGAAGGAGCTGAACTTTCAGCTGTACCAACAGATTGGGCAGCCTCCAATTTCTCTCTGTCCTGCAACCACTTAGAATAAATGCTGCTAGTCTGTTGAAAGAAAGGAAGAGTCCGATGGAATAAATCTCACTGCAGAGTTGATGGATGGATGCTTCCAGTCTCTTCCTCTGTTGTGCACTCTGGTGGACCTATGTAACAGCACACTGAGTGGTGATTTTTTCTCAGAACTAAACAGTTCCAGGTTCATATCTAGTCTTTAAAATTGTTGTCTGATCCAGCCATAAAATGCACCCATCTCTATCAAATGCTTTTGAATTTTCAGCTCTGCATATAATGTATAAGACTAGAATATTCTTTCCTATTTGTGAAACATCTCTAAGACAGGACATAAGCAACCATCATCCATAGCATTTTTTTTTTTTGGGCATGGACTTTATTCTCTGAGTCTGGTCCACTTGTTTACAAGTCACTTAGCTAATTTTATAAAGTAAAGCCAACAAGCAAGAAGAATGATTCAAAGGCCTTGATGACAGTTTGATGTGTTGCTCTTTGTGGGGAAAGGATGATTAAAAGTAGTCAAGCAACGGGAAAGGGAAAGTTTATGTTTTCTCTTATGCCACCGACTCCCAAGAGGTATTGTCAGAGGAAGAGCTGAGTCATTACTATTCTCACATCTTTCCATGCACATAATAGTCTGCACCACAGACTATCTCATGGCCTGAATAATTGGCATGGCCTGATAAGCGTTAGTGAAATACATATCTCAGATCCTGTTGTATCCCAGAAGCCAGAAATATATCCCAAACCCCTATACTTTAATGCCTATGACAGGGTCTCTATCACAATTTGGTTGACTCCAGGAACGACAGTGGCAGTGACCTGGAATGTAAGTGAGCATAAAACCGTATAAATTATTGTGCCTATATTCACACAACACCCCAAATCTTGGTTTCTAGCATCCCTTCTATAGAAAGACTTTGAGCTGACATGTAAGAAGGACTACCACTTGCTGGATTTGCTGTAAGAACTTTCAGCAGATAGCTGCTTCTTGCAAGCTTCTTCTGATGTGTCTTTATTCTCTGCTTACCATCTAAGTACTTAGCTGGACAGCTCCACTGTTGTTTCATTTGTTCTTCCCCTGTTGGACAGCTCCCCTGCCTCATTAGAGCTGGGAATCACAGTCTCACAGCTCTGCCTTGATGGGAGGGAAATATTTGCTAGCGTGACTACCCTTTCCCATTGATTTATGAAGAATGAATGCTGTTCAGAACTTGTACTTCCCTTTTGATGTGCAGTTGAGGTTTTAAAGAGCAACAATACAGAAACAGAAAAAGAAGAGATGTGATATAATCTAGTTCTCCCTGGCTATGAGCTGTGATGCATGAAATGAAATGATTCCTCAGCTGGCGGGGGGCTGCAGGATTTAATTGGGTTTGAGACTGACTGGGGAAAAGTTGCATTTGCAGCTGTTCCTCCTCTTCCCTTAGGCCTTGCTTAGGCCATTTGGGTCTAGAAATGGGAATGTGAGTCATCACAATGAAACAGCAAATAACTGAAGCAGTAACTACCTCTAAAAGAAAGCCATATTGAAGCAGGGAGAATTCCCACTGATTAAAAAAGAGGAAGTCACAATAAGAATGTTTTGGGAAAAGCAATTTAGCTAACATATTTGTGTTCTTACATGTCCCATGTATGTGATTTTATACACATATAAACACACATTTTTAATTTAAAAAGCTTGATTACTTTGTACTATATCTTATATTTTACATCCTAGAACCTTTGTTAGAATATTGCATAGTGAGGTTGTAACTTAATGCACCTCTGCTTTCTTTAATATTCCAAAATATAGAGAGGAAACAAGTGAAAAGAAAGCTGTTTTTCACAGAAGCTCTTTAGTGCAAGCCCCAGCCAGTTATTTTACTCAAGCACTTCTTCCTGCACTGTGTCCTTGAAGCTTTCCAAGTGCTAGAAAAATTGATTAAAAGAAACATCTGAGGTTGTAGAATTATCCTGCATCAATAGCGCAGTATTCTGCCTGACACAGTGCATGTATCTTTGTGGAGGTAATTTTTCTATAACGGAAATCTTTGCTACAGAGAATAATTCAACCCTATTCTTTCTATACAGAAGTATCAGAGAAGATAATGGGCAGTGGAGATCAAACAATCTCTGAGGAATTATGTGGATTTTAGAGAGAGATAGAAAGCACAGGAAAAATGAAATGGGAAGAGCATTGGAGAAGGCACAGAAGAAATTGTGTGCTGCCTTTTAAACAAACAAACAAAGCATGAATTTCCTTGCATTTGAAGGAATTGGAAAGGCACCAGATTGAGAAAAGCAGTTATATACTTAAGCAGCGACACTGAACTCGGTAAGTTGTATTTCTTAATAGGACTATGCTGTCAAGCAATAACTGGTTAGAATAGGTCTTCTATGCATTTCCTTACTTTCTTATGAGTTAAAAACAATCTCGAAATTAAAATGAACAAGTTCTAGATACCAAGATATCATGCCTTCCAATGTTTTAGAGATGAAAATAAAGTCTGGCTCAAAAGACCCTCATCCTGTATCAAGGCCCCATGGCCTCCATTTTTTTCTGCTTTCTCCATCTGCTGGATGCTATATTCATTTGTTCTGCAACAGCATTGCCATCTGCAAAGGCAAGATGTTGATTGCTTTTTGAGAATGAGCGTACTCTAAATGTACTTTGTTATCTAACACTCTTTTTCATGTCCCATCTCTCGGATAGGTGAGGTTATAAAAATGACTTTATGGACAGTAATGTCCCATTTAGGATGGCTTTTTCTCAGTAAAGGAATCATATCATTCAAGTTGTTGGTGAAATATAGTTCTAGGAAGACTTTAATGGCTATTGTCACTGTTTTATTTTTATTCTCTGATTTTATTGTGATTTTTTTTCCCTGTCTGCCTTTATCAGATTTATATACTTGGATTTGTATATAATATTTAATTAATTTATTAATTTCTAGCCCACTCCTGTCCAGATGATTCTGGCAGTCTAACACAATTAAAAAAAAATTAAATTCTGTACAAAACAGGATCAATAAAACTAACTGTCCTTCAATCATGTCCCCCCACAACTCATGGGGTCCATCCATCCATCTAACACAAGGCCTGCAGAAAAAGCCATTTTTAAAAGAATGCTTAAAGACCGGCAGTATAGGAGCCCTGCAGGTCTCCAGGGGGATATTATTCCAAAGGGCCAGTGCAGCAAACAACACTTAAAGGGCACACTGTATGAAAATGCAATCCATGTTTATACTATATAAACAGATGCTGGGGTGGGGTTGGGGGAACCAGAAAGCATCTTGTGGTATTGGATGGTATTTTAAAGATGGTGGGAATGCATCCAAACAGTAAATGAATATAAAGCATAATTCCTCCCTACTCAGAGATACGTATAAAAACCAGCATGAATCACACTAAAAGTATTTAGACAAGGCACTACTCAAAAACAAAATCAACAACAGTGTGTTTGGGTATGTGAATTACATATGGAAGTATATATTGCTTCAGAAATAGACCTCGGGCTGCAATTTTCAGCATATTTACGTGGAAGCAAACTTAACGGAACAGTTTAGTGAATTATGTGCTATCAAGTCAGCTTCAGCTCTTAGCAACCATACAGATAGATTTTCTCTGGGAAAATCTGTCCCAAACTTGGTCTTACCAGTCTTCCAAGGGTGCACCCATCACCGATGTAACTGTGTCCATTTACCTTGCTGCTTGCTCGTCCTCTTCTTCCCTTTCCTTCCATCTTCCCCAGCATTATATACTTCTCCAGAGAGCTAGGTCTTCAGATAAGGTGTCCAAAATTCAATACCTTGAGTAAGGACTCTGGGTTGATTTGTCTGATGATCCATTTGTTTGTTTTCTTGGCTGTCCGTGATATTTTCAGGATTCTTCTCCAACTTCAGAATTCAAAAGCATCAATACGCCTTCTGTCCTACTTCACTGAACAGGACAGGTAAAGGTTTAGATTCCCCCAAGTCAAGTCCAGGGGACTTCATGGACACTTCCATACTGCTTTCTCTGCCACAATATGGAAGTGATTTGCCATTGCCTTCTTCCAGGTTGTTATCGTTGTTTGTTTTATTTCCCAATCTAGGCTACAAAACTGGGCTGTCATCCCCTTGAAGCACTAACCAGGACTAACCTAAATGAACTTTTCAGCAGCTTCTAAGGTCAACTAGATACCATCACCAGCATTCCTTGATAAGCTCTGTTTATTGTGATTGGAAGACTTTCCTTTCTTCTTTTTCTTTCTCTGGATTTTCTTCCACCTCTAGTCTTCATATTTATTTTCTGATTTTCATTTTCTTTCTCATTTCATTTTTCTTCTCCACATGGGTAATATAATGGAAATACACCATACTTTACAAATGCATTTCACTGACTTTGATAAAGGCCTTTAGACTGAAGGGAAAACTGTGTGTGGACATGATGAAAAATATAATCAGAATTTTTTTTTTCAAATTAGTATTAAGGAAAGGGCAGTGAAAATGTAATAGGACAAGTTGTTTAGAAAATATTGTATTGGTTGGGCTTTCTTGAAAATAGGCATACTGTATATTTAGAATTTATTGTATTGGCTCGATGTATCCTTGAAAAACAGACTGAAGTTATTTAAAATTTATGAGTTGAGTATTTCTCAAAAGTAAAACCGTTTAGAACCCAATGGTACTGTTTCTGTCCCAAAACACACTGCCTGGTATTTTTTTCTATTGGTGCAATACACTGGAAGAAAAAAGAAAACGTCCTTAAAAAGCCTTGTCTTTAGAAAAGACTTAGAAGCACTCTGTTTAAAATTAATTGGATTGTTAGAACGTGTACAGAAAATGCATATAGGTCAAATTTTAAATTAAGCCAATGATTTTATGATCTGGCCTGGGGCTGTAATAATGAATGTTCAAATACAGTGTTTGTTTCTGAAATGTTTTCAGTGAGGAAAGGAAGCTGGAAAGGCCGGGCACAGCCCTGAAGTGAAAGCCAGGCGCCCACCGCCAGCGAACAGACAACCGCCGGCCTCGACTCACGAGAGACAAATGCACCTCCTCAGAAAAGGCGGGAACGAGCCACTCACGGGGGGCGGAGCTTCACGCTGACAGGCGGGGAGGAGCAGAGAATCCGTCAGCATCCAAAGGCCGTCAACTGCAGGGGCGGAGCTGGTGACTCTTCACGTCTCTCGAAGGAGGCGTGGTTTGGAGGCAAAGCTCTGGTCCAGTACGTGGACGGAGAGGGGGAGAAGGGCGGGGCCACGTCACGAGACAGGAGGGCGGGGTCTCCTGGCGGCGAGAGCAGGAGGCGGGGAGGAATGTCCCTCCGGGACGACGCGCGACGGGAGGGGCGCGAGCGAGCAACAAAGAGCGTGGCTGAGGGAGGGGCGGAGACTCGGTCCCGGGAGTGGTGGGCGGGGCCAGCCCGGAGAATCCCGTGCCTGCTTTGCGCTGGGCGTCAGGAGCGGAGGGGGGCAGCCGGGCACCGGAGCCATGGCGGAGGCCGCGGCCGAGAAAGGTGAGCGCGAGCGGGGGCCGGGCCGGTCACGTGCCTGGCGCCCCGTGTCCTTGGCACGAGCCCCTCCAATCCGCGCTCCTTCCCCCCCCCGCTCGGATGCAGAGAAAGGGAACCGGCTGTAGGGGGAGCCCTCTTTGAGTGCAGGATGCTCCCGGGCGCTCTTTGCATGTGCTCAGAGGGGCCCTTTCGCAGGGGCGCCTTCTTGCATTGAGGACCGAGGCCGATGCTCAGACCTGTTCCACTTCCTCGGGGTGCGCGGGCAGGGGCTGGAGGTCAGGCTGCTCCGGCCCTGGGCATCGCTGGCAGGAGACGAACGATGGTCAACTCCCTGGGCAGGTTCCCAAAGGGGGTTACCGGGCAACTACTCGCGCTGGCTGACCACAGTATTAACTCTGGCCTCGGAAAGGATGATGGTCTCAGGCTCTGGAGGGGAACCTCTGGAAGGGAGCAGTAGCGTTGCTTCCGGGTTGGGGGCTTCCCCTTGACGTGGGATTGGCCATCATGCGAGCAGGATGTTGGATTAGGTGATCATTTGGCTTGACTGAGCATGGCTCTTTTTTTTTTTTTTTTAAATCCCATGGTTAATTGAGAGGGCTGGGCTGGGGTGGCTGTCTTTCGGCCTTTGCATCTGGGCAGCTCCCATTTGTTAAGACCTCAGGTTGGGTGTCAGCTGGGATGCAAGATTTGATTAATTTATTTGAATATTTTTGAATGGCAAGAATGAAGAATGGTATACGTGAAAGTATCCAAGGGGGAAAAAAAAAGAACATATATTTGCAGTAAATGTCTTCTACTAGGAGTATTCAAAAATATAAAGCACCTTCTTGTGGTCTTCACATGAAAAGGCGGGCCTCGCTGTACTACATTCCGATCATTGGGAAGTAAAGCAAATCAGAACCACAATTCCGCGTGTGTAAACTAGTAGTGCAGTGCCCGGGCATTATATCAGTTTTTCATATGCATAGGGCAAGTGGAGATCAAAGTCAAGCTTTTCCCAAAAGTCATGGGACAATTTACCATGTTTTTTTTTTCTTTGCTCTAATTGCATATAGCTATTTTCTACCACTATAACAAATTATTTCCCTCTGCAGCTTATTACAGGTTCCTTGTGCTTTTCTTCAACTGTCTCTTGACCTTTGGCTCCTACTTCTGCTTTGATATTCCCAGTGTCTTGCAAGAACAGTTTCAAGGGGTAAGTGTTTTCCCCCTTTTCTTTCCAGTCCTGTTAGAGGTCAACTTGATTTCAGTCCTGAAGCAAATAGATTAGAAGTGCAAAGTTGCAAAGCCTTTTTGAACTCAAGTCTTTCCAAAGCTGCAGGGATTAACACAGAGCAAACATCAGCTGTTTCCATACCTGAGTTACCAAAGATATATATAGGAATTTAGGAAACCATGTGAATGCCAAGCCACATTTTTGATAGGTGATGTAGCAACTTCGTTTGTTTTCCATATATAAGTGCCAACCCCTACTTTAGATTTTTTAGATTCTGCTACATACTGGCTTCACACGTTGTACTAAGCTACAGTTTTTAAGCCATGCTTTGTTGACTAAGCCACAATCGGCTGGGCTCTCAAATTACACCAAGCCATAAATCCTGATCAGAAGAGCACAGTAGCTGAATGGTGCATTCCTCCAATACACCTGAGCTAATAAAATCACACAACATCTTATGCCATGCATGTACCCATCCAACATCTTAGTCAGTAGATTAAAGTCTCTAGTTGTCTGGAACAAATACGCAGCTGGGCATGACTAAATCAGGATGTAATTCAACTTGGCTCCATTGTAATGTCTAATACTGATATTTTGTTTTCGTTCTGATTTGTCATCCAGAATCTAACCTGCCCCAATGGGACTCAACACAATGGCACAGAACATAATGCAACAGCTGATTGCGTGGAAGGCCTGGGAATGACTCCTGAAGAATACAATCTTTTGTATGCCATCTATGCCTGGACGTGAGTCCCTAAAACACACACACACACACACACACACACACACGCATATATGGGAAGAGGAAATGCTACTGATTTCTACCTCCTGCTCATTGCTGTTATTTACTTCTTTGTTGTTCTCTGTAGTAACGCACTGGTGGTGATTGTGGCTGGCTTCCTGATTGACAAACTGGGAAACCGCTGTAAGTTTGGAGGGACTAAACCATGATTGTTTTTCTGTGCCACTTGGATGCCCTCTCTCTGAGATCATCGCGGGTGTGGGGGGGGGGGGAAGGCTGTTCTGTACATTCCTTTGTCTTCTGAAATCCAGCTGGCTAAAGAAGACCTTTTCTGCTTGGTTAACACGTTGTGGAGAGTTGCCTTTCCTGGGAGTTTAGGAGGATTTGTTGGCATTCATCTCTGCCTGCAAAGTTTGGCAAGCAGCTTTTAAATGCTTTGTGAAATAGAATGGTTCATTTTAACCATGTCTGCCTCGATGCATTGGCTTGGAATGTTCTAAATCAGTGTTTCTCAACCTTGGCCGCTTGAAGATGGGTGGACTTCAACTCCCTGGCTGGGGAATTCTGGGAGTTGAAGTCCACCCATCTTCAAGCAGCCAAGGTTGAGAAACACTGTTCTAAATGTATAAAGGAACTCAATGGTTAGGGATGCGTTTGAAAGTAAAGCTTTGTTTGGGATATTTAAATTCCACCTCTTTTCATCCTGAGATTAAAAGAAGCCGATTCTGAGTTGCCAAATGATGTTCAGTCTGTTCTTTCGACAACGCTCGTACAGAGGTGGTGTCGAAAGTTGGCAAGCCATGTGTGACCTCAGACCATAGCCTTACTTTGGTTATTTCTATAGACGTCTGCGAAAGACACGGTTTAAAACTTGTTGGCAGACGTTAATATGATTCTTCTTATTTCAGCCTTGGATTTGATAGGCTACCTTTCACGAGGGTAAAAAGATGTAAGACTGTCAGGGCAGCTGAGAGTCTATTGTTACCCTTTCAAAATTTTCCAGGCGTTTTAAAAACCAGGTCTTCAGATCATGTTTCTTGGGAAGCATATTCTGTGTGTTTATTGATTTTGCGCTGCAGAATTTTGAATAGTCTCTTCGGGTTACTTCCTACAACTTGGAACAGAAAATGTTTGATCTCTTTTATGCAGAGACAGGGACAAAATGTTATGTTTGACAGTTGCAACTGGAAACAGTAGCAGCATAGCTTATTTAGAGACAGTATTTATGTGGTCAGAAGTGATTAAAGAGTTATAAACTTGGATCTTGTCCCCTCTTCGATTCTAATTTGCACGGCTATTATAAAAGCCGCGTGTTTTGGCTTTACCAATTTTCTCCCATGTCTTTTTCTTTCCCCTTCTCTCCATAGTTGGCGTTTTCGTCTTCTCTTTCCTCACTGTCTTGGGATCATCTATTTTTGCACTGGGCTCCCACTTAAAAGGCACTCCGTACCTCTTGCCACTGATGCTAACAGGCAGATTGCTTTTTGGTTCTGGAAATGGATCGCTCACAAGTAAGGACTGAGTAGAGTTTTCTCCACAGATGGGAGAACACACTGTGCCAACATGGATAAATCTGCACTTTGAGGACAAGGTTCTGTGAGCTCAGGCAAAGCTTTGAATTTCTTAACTTCTTTCTATTCTTTTTTTTTTTTTTTGACAAGAAGGACATAATCACAGCTGCTTTCCCTGATTCTGTGCTTATTACATACAACAGAAATCTTGGTTTGAGTCAAGGTGCATTTGCATCTCTTACTAAGCCCCCTCCTTTTTTTTCCAGCTTATCAAACCAACAAACCAGATAAACAAATGATGACTTGGGGCAACTTTGGGGAATCCATCTTTATCTAGTTAATTGCTGAAAGACTTAACTTACTTAAAAGAATTTATCTTAAGGCATACTTCCTGATTGAGACTGTGCAAACACAAATTAGTTCTCCTGTAAGATGTATTGGAAAGGGATTGAAGAGAACTTGCAAGCTAGGAGGATTAGATGGGCTCACAGTGGCTGTTCCCCACTTTAGTCTTATATGGGAATGGAGGCCTGTGAATGTCTGGTTTTACCTCCAAATCCATGCCTTTTTCCAGTGGAAAAGCAGAGTGGGTTTATTTTATTTCTATTTATAAATCAAATGTACAGCTTTCTTCTTCAAGTACAAACAATTAAAATAGCAGTATTTAAACCGCACCCTGCCACATGCAGAAATAATGTAGCGGAGAATGCAGTATAAAAGCAGTGTCAATTGAGGTCTCAAAATGGTTGCTGTCTTGTTCGATTCTGGGAAAATAAATTAAGAAATAAAGATTAGCGGGAATTGAATTAATAATGATAAGGGTGCAAAAAAAACCCTTCTCCTCATCACTATTCTCATGCATTGGCAGCACTCAGAAAAGAGACTCTTACAAAATCTTCAGTCTAATGCTAAGTGAACTCCTTGGAAAATACAGAAACACAAATAACATAATAATAAAAAGTAGGAATACATAGTGCATTAAATGCAGGGGGGAAAGCAAAAGCAGTGGAAGTGACTCATCTGCTCTAGATGTACAAAACAAGTTCAGATTACGGCTGAAAGATAGTCCCGCTGGCATCAGGCAAAAGTGCCTGAGAGGGTATTTTATACAAATGGTAGCTTGTTTGTGGAACATTAACCCTAGAGAGATGCCATCACTGTGCTCCTGCAGGTTGCTCACTAAGACCTTCCATTCAAAGCAAGGTGGGGAATCTGGTTTAATTCTGTTGGTTTTAATGCTGTGTCTTGGGGGAATTATTGATTCAAAATGGAACGGATAAGCATTTTCATAGATGTTACAACATTTATTTGTCTATTTATTTATTTAAATTTATTGGTCACCCAATTCCAGCGGACTCCATAGATTGGATCCAGTGAACTCTGGGTGGCCAGTCCAGTAGACTCTGTTGAGATTGACTAGCATGGTTTCTGCTGTGTGTTCTTTCTTTATACTTTTTAACTCTTTCATTTTATTTTGCTTCAAGTGTTCTGCTTACTTCCTTGAATGGAGATACACGTTATATAAAATTCACAAAATATGCCCTCCTCTGCATTGTCCTGTCCCTAGATCTTCTATTTGTATTACTGTCCACTTAATAATGCTGATTTCTTTTCTGCTTTTTGAGTTGTGCAGAATCGCATCACTGCCTTTTGGTTCAAGGGGAAAGAGCTGGCTCTAGCATTTGGATTAACTCTCTCTTTCTCCCGTCTTGGGAGTGTCCTCAACTTCTTTTTCACCCAGCAGTTTGAAAGCCATTTTGGAATCCAGTGGACCCTTTGGGGAGGTGAGTTTCTCTTTGAGCATTATCTCTTGATTATTTTATCTCTACAACAGCATTTCACCCAAGGTGATACTCTCTGAAGGTGGTGTGCTATAACTCCCACAATCCCCAACCACATCTAGAAGATAACTAGATTGGGAGAAGCTGCCTAGAATGCCCCATCAGAGCTTGGAGCTTTTCCAGAAGGTAAATCAACCAATAACATAATCCCGCTCTTTCTCAAGAGAAGAGCTATAATGGAGTGATACATCAGTGCTTTGAATACAATGCTTACCTGACTTAAGAATGTCATGCCAACAGTAGGGTTCACCATTGACGGAGGTTCCACTGATTGGTTCTTTTCTGTCCACAGGGGCTTTGTTATGTGTGCTGGGCTTTATTTCAGCAATCACTGTCAGCGTGCTGGACAAAGTGGGTACGAAGCAGCTTGGCTTGGATGGAGTTATCCAACAAGAGTCCAAGAAAGTGGTAGGTGGGATGGATGTTGCATCAGGCAACTTCTACTTTGTTATTATTAGCTTTGTTTCCTGGGTGTGAGTTATTCATGACACTGGCAGTCAGGAGAGACTTCAGACACTTAAGCCAAGTCTCTGTGCTTAGCCGCCCAGTTTCCCTAACTCTGCAAAGAGGAGAGGATGGGGGTTGTCTGAATGGCCTTGGGTACTGAATACTTATTTGCTTAGCAGGTACATTCTGACCTGGTTCATATATTCTACCAATACCACTGTTTATTTATGGTTTGTTGAATAAAGACAGTTGGCTGGTCTTATACAATACTCTGAACCAAAACTAAAGGAACCATGTTATGACTCAGAATTAAGGTGTGAACCTGGTTTCCCAGTTGCTTGCTTTGCTAGTTGATTTGCTAGAGCAGTTCAGGGCCTCTGATTTTTTTTTTTTTTTGAATGGGGGATGGTTTCATTAAGGACTTGTCTGAGTCTTGTCATGGTGGTAGGGTGTCAGCTTGTTCATGGTGCCTTTGCAAGGCCACCATTTCTTCTGCAGTTTTGGGTGGAGGTTGGAGTCTTTCCCTGACACCCTCTAGATGTGTTAGAATTATGGCTGTTTGGATGTCTTAGCCCCTTTGGCTTTCCTTCCATTGAACAGCGGGTAAGCCAAAATGTGTTCCCTACTTCTCCTAGATGCTTGTGTGGAGGTGATGACAAGCAGAGAGAGTTTGTGACCCTCACCGAAACATCTGGCACTTTCTCAAAACAGTACAGTCAAAAAAAAAATGTTTTGTGGTCTGTGAATATACATTTAAGTACTGAAAACACCTTCCCATACCACAAGGGTCTTTCAGCTCTCAGCGTATGTGGCAAGTAGCTTTGAGAAGGAAAAATGACTGGGGTGGATTGGGCTTTGATCTGGCACATTGAAGTTCAGGTGCTACATTACTGCATCTTAGTCTCTGGAGGCTGTAAATGCTGCCAGTGAAAATGAACAACTTTGAGCAAGAAGGCATGATGGATAATTAGGAAAGACTGAATTTGCTTCTCCCGTTTCTCTGTTGTATGATCATATGGAACAGCGTGGAATCCATAATGCATCATTATTTTTTCTTCCCTAACCAGGACCAGGGTGGAAGGAAGCCTTGGTGAAAATATAGATCTAAGGCCATCTTCTCCAGTTGAATTGGGTTGCAGTGCTCAGCCAATCCAACCAGTATATCAGAAATGCCAGGCCTTGAAATTCAAGAACGTCTGTTGTGTCTTTAGAGGAAGCTGTCTTTAGAGATTCTAATCCTCAGAGCTACGGTTGTAGGTGTTTAATGTGTGCTTTATTTTTAACTTCTAGAGAGTTCAAGATATTCGATACTTACCTCTTCGCTACTGGCTTTTGGTCCTTACTATTATGTTCTTCTACAATGGAGTCTTTCCTTTTGTGGCTGATGCAAGGTAAACTGTTCCACTTTGAGAAATGGGATAGAGGGTTGGACACTGGCAAGAATGGAGTGAATCCTGTGGCACAGTATTTTCCAGGAAGAGCCATTAAGTTCCTTAAAAAGGGTGGGTTCTCCAGAAGTAGAGATCTCTTGTGCAGTCTCTTGTAGATGTTGCTGTGCCAGTTCCCACAGAATAGGAATCCAGGGTTAGACATGATGGCCCAAATGCCCCCTTTCTATACAGTGTTTCTAGGAATCAAGATAGCAACTAAGTTTGAAAACAGGGCTAACCAATGGTCAAGCTATTATTTCCTCCAAATTGCAATAAAAAGCAGCCCATTGGAAGGTGGCTGTGATCACTTGGTTTTCCAAGATATTCTCGGCCAACGAATCAGTTCAGTGCATGCTTTAATGCCACTGGATTCCAATCTGGTAATGTGAAATTATAAGTAAAGGTCAGTCAAAGGAACCAATGATATGTCTTGGAGAGGAGTTTCTGAAGGACATGGCTTCTGGGGAGCCCTGCCCTACAAAGCTTCTACCAACCAGCCTCCTGTGCTATCCTTGGACCCAAAAATGCTGGGTGTAGCTTTTTTGTACAATGTTGTACCTTCTACAGAGAAAGGAGCTGATTCTCTTAGGGACTTGGATGCTTTCCTAACTCTTGTTTCAAATGTTGTGTGACCTTGGCAAGTCTCCCGCATCATTCTTTTACATCAGCAAAATATAAATATTGATTGGGGGATAAATTAGAAGTGAGACTAGATGTTAACCAAGGACAACACAGAGTATCTGAGTCTTTGCAGGCTTTTCAATCATGCCATTTGGGCTCGTGCAGATATAAGCTGGACATCTTTGCACCCTGAGTTTTGGAGAGAAGCTTCACCAGCCCACTGTCCCAGAGACTTGCTTTAAGATGCCAGCTGCTTTGGGAAGTGGCATGTTCTCTGTCCCTAGATGTATTCAGAAGCCAGGAACCACCTGGTGGGGATTCTCTATCTTGGATACTTAAGACTGAGCAGGGAATGGTCTGAGGGGCCTAGTATGGTCCATTTCAGTTCTGTATGAAAAATACATCAGTTGTGACTGAAAAATAATGATTGAATAATCAATAATTAATCATCAAGCTAATGTTGCCTTTGGATGAATAGATAAGTTTGGAAGCAAGGACTGGGATTTGGTGGGGAAATACGTCTGGGCTCACAGTGAAAAAGCCATATTGGGTGTGTCCCTCCACCAAACCTTAGCTAGTATGAGCATGGAGGCTCTCACCTTGCTTGGAAAATTGACTCCTAGACATTGGCTTTGCTTGCCAAGGTAGCATCTTAGAACAAGGCAAACAATGTCACCAAAGGTTGATAAAAGACCCTAAATGTTCTATCTGGAAGAGTTGACTTGTTTGTACAAGAATGATTTTTTTTTCCTGTCTCCATATTAGCGCTAAAATAATCTGATTTGGAGTCCTAATGGGTTTCTTTCTCCTGTCATCCCCCCCCCCATTTCTTTTTTCTAGTAAGTTTATCCAAGATAAGTATCCTGGCTACAGTCAACAGGCAGCTGCTTATATAGCTGGAGCGGTTTACGACAGCTCTCTTGTCCTCTCTGCGGCTGTGGGCATATTGATTGTAAGTTTTTAGGGATGATTTTAAGACTTGAGGGCAGAAACTGGGCAATTCCTTGATGAGGCATCTGCCTGGGTTTGCGTTTATAGGGTGAGGGAAAGCACCCCACAAAACTGTGCAAAAGGAAACGAAGCCTGAAAAGAACATACAACACAACAGGGCCTGCACGTTTCTCTGGGGTGAGGGCTGCACTGAGTTTTTGCCTGTATGCTAGAGGCCATGTTCCAAAAGGAGTGTATGACAAGAACAAAAACTATTTTTTAAAAATCTCCTTCAAGTCAAGCTTGGCTTCTGATGATTTCATGAGCATGTTAGCTTTTTACTGCTTTGCTCAGCCTAAAGTTCTGGGGTTTTCTGAGGCCTCCCCTGTTCAAGTACTAATGAGTACTGGATCCTGCTTGGGGGTTTGTTTGTTTTTTTGGGAACACCTTTAGTTAAAATTGAGTACAGTTAATTATCACTCTTCAGTAATAGATACATTCAAAAATTTACGATGTGAGAATTGGGGAGCTGTCTAGGCTTCAGGTTGTACACTTTTGCCTTAGAGTGTATTCTATATAATTAGTCCATAAGGACTATAATATTTTATTTCTTACAGGGATTTATTCCCATTTTCTGCTGGAATCCTGTTATGTGTTGGTAAATAAGGTTCATGCATTTAAAGCCACGTACTTCAAATAACCCAATTCCAAAGCATTCACAACAGAAGCAAATACTTGTACCACCTGCACCTGGTTGACGTATTCATCCCCATGGTTCCTCCTCCTCAGTTTATCCTCATTACAACCCTACAGGGTGGGTTAGACTGAGAGAGACTGACTAGCACAGTCACTTAGCTTCGTGGCTGAGCAGAGATTTGAACCTGGGCCTTTCAGTTTCTAGAATGTTCTCATCTCTATATTGTATACATATATGAGTCCTAGTGTCACGGCCCAACATGTCTAGGACATTGTGTTGCTTCCCTTAAAATTTGAAAGCATCAGAGGATATTACAGAAACAATGTCGGTTTCTGTATGTCCCGATATAACTAACCTCAAGATCATCAAGTCATCACTGAAATAAATATTTGGGGGATGGTATCACTTCTTTATTTATTCCTAGTTCGTTTGCCTTCTGTTTCCCCTTTTAGATGTTAAGTTTCTTGGGGTAGCAGTCTGTGGTTTTGTAAAATGCGAACTTCACTTCTTAAAGCTAGATCTGTGTGTAGTCCCAATACCTGGGGGTCTTGGTATTTCCCCATCAGGGTTTTTTTTGCTTTGTTTTGTTCCTTCAAGTCAGTGTTGACTCCTGGCGACTGCCTGGACAAGTCCCTGCAGTTTTCTTGGCAAAATTTCAGAAGTGGTTTGCTACTGCCTCCTTCCTAGGGCTGAGAGAGGGGGACTGGCCCAAGGTCACCCAGCTGGCTTTGTGCCTAAGGCAGGACCAACCCATCGTCTCCTGATTTCTAGCTTGATGCCTTGATCTCTACACCACACTGGCTCTCATTTCCCTCTAATAGGCCATCTCTTTTTTTGCTCTCCCGCAGGACTATGTTGGGCTGAGAGGCGTGTTTGCCGTTGGCTGTGCAGTGCTAACATTGCCTGTATTTGCTCTCTTGGCCTTCACATTCGTTCCCCCACTTGTCTCCACAGTCTGGCTAGGAATCACCTACTCCTTTGCAGCCGTAAGTCTTCAGAACTGTAATGTATTGATTCTCTTTTGATTTCTACTCAATTGTAAGCCATCAAAAAGTTTCTATTATTGACCTAACGATGGCTCATCAAAACATGTTCCTGGGTTCTTCTTTAGAAAGAGAAAGGCTTCCCTTTAGAAGGAGGTGCGGAGAGAGAATCAGAGCAGAAAAAGAATCTTGTCCCCAGTTTAAGTGGAATTTTGATTTGCTGAGTCTCACATTCCACTGCTGGCTTCAACGGGTTTAGAATCAGAGTTGGAAGGGGTCACATAGGACATTGTGGCTAATTCCTGCTCAGTGCAGGAATTCGAATTGAAGTGTCTGATAGGTTAAACAGTCCTGAGAAATGAGTTGGCTCCTGCTACTGGAGAGAACTAGTCCATCTAAGCTGGCTGGGGAATTCTGGGAGTTGAAGTCCACACATCTGAAAGCGGCCAAGGTTGTGAAACACTGGTCTAAGCAGTCTAATCTGGCATCCCATTGTGAGCATCAGTAAACAGAGGCTTAGAGGAAGGTTGGAATCCCATGATCACTTAGAAGTTGTTGCTTTCATATTGATTCTGGACTCTAAGACTTTATCTGATTGCTTCTTCTGAGATGATAAGTTTGAAGTTGCTGTGAAATTTGATTCTTCCTTTCCTACAAAAGTGGCTTCTCTCACACTATTTCCCTGGTCTGTCTTTTCAACTGCTTTTTGTACAGGCGAGCATGTGGCCTTCAATTCCACTTGTGGTTCCCCAAGCAACTTTGGGGACAGCTATGGGGCTCGCGACATCCGTGCAAATGATTGGCATTGGCCTCTCTAATGTGATTGTGGGACGGATCTTGGGAACCAAGTCCAGGTAAGAATAGCTGTCTTTCTGCTTCAGTGGAAGCAAAATAGTTATGCCTTCAGATGGAAAAGTGTCACAATAATTCCAAACTGCTTCCACAAATTGTTTGATACTTGGTTATGGAACTAATGTAGTAAGATGTAAATGCTTGGACTTTTGCTTCTCTTGCTACCTATGCAGGCAGATGATGTTCTTTTTTTAAACCTTTGCCAGTGAACTAAAGATCCCCTTATGGCGCTGGCAACAGATGATGATCTTCATGCTGGCAAACACCATCGCTTGCATTGGGACATCTGTCTGCCTTAACCTAGTAGATAAGAAGCAGGTAAGAATCAATCTTGGCCAATTAACAGAGGGATCCGTTGCACTGGACTATGTCCAGAAAGATTCAGCCTTCACAAAACTTTCCCACTTCTATGAATTCCCAGGGTGGCACACTGAACCGCTCAACCAAACGCTCACCAACCGAGGCGGTGGGCCAACAGCCTGTTGACACAGCTCCCCTCCTCAACGAGGTGGAAGAAGAACCATCTATCAACTAAGAAGAGGCCTTCAGGACATGGAATATAACACAGAAGTGCCAGTGGATCTCATTCTTCAACAGTGTATCCCCTTTTTCTCCTTTCTTCCAGGGTTTAATAAGGGAATTTATTAAAGAACAGGGCATAAATCCAGCCTATAGGAATAGCTCCTTTTTAAGCAGCTGTTAGGTGCTACATAACTGGCTTTATCTTAGAAACAGAGAATCTTAACACTATAGTTAATTCTACAGCTGCCATGAGCGCCAAGATTTTTAATGCCAACTTTTGAGATATTTAGCCATTAAGATTTATTTTTCAGAGCAGGAAATTTTCTGCTGAAGAGGTTGAAGTAATTTTTCTGTGAATCTTATTGGAAGAAAGGCAAGAATGCAAATTCAGTAGCTACTCTGTGCAAGCAGTTTTATGTACAAATCTTGCACTCATTATTTTAAAATCCTCTTGCAATGTTAAAGGCTGAATAACGGATTTTATGTTCAGGGTCCTTGTGGCATCTACCACACCAGTATTATCAATATCCATGTCAATTTACAGAGAAAATCCTTTATAATCTTCCTTTTCCAAAGCCATGAGGTATGTAATAGTCATAACTAAGTTTAAGTCAAAGTTTGCCTTCCTGACATGTCTGTTTGAATTCTCTTAGCTTTTTTTTGAAATATATTCTAACAGTGTTGAAATTCTTAATATATTCAGAAACTGAGGCATTATAGTACAGAACCAGATTTTTCAGTCAGTTTCCACTTAATCCTGACCTCTCCTTCTGCAGAAGGGTCGTGTAGCTCCATCTTCACCATTTTGGGACACACAGACTAACGCGAACGATTATTGATCTGATTGTGAATCGAATATTCTGTACTTCTTCCGCATAATATAATTACTAGTAATTGTGACTATATAGGTTGGTAATTTCTTAAGAGGGCTGTTTAACTCTGCTCCAGAAGTATAAACGTTTCTAAACTTAATACACTTTAAGATAATCTAGCAAGGCTACTGTTAGCTATATTCACATTACTCAGTCTGAACAGAGCTAGCCAGACAGCCCAGTGGCATTTAATGCTTTGAGCCAGCAGTAATATGATTGAGTTATGAGTTTGCTTTTGGCTCTGCTGTCCCTCAAGTGGTTAGCTGGCCTTAAATTTAAGATGTTGCACTACAATTATAAAATAACACCAGCCCATGCTGGTAACTGTTCCAGCATTATGTAGCCAATTACTGATGGGATCACCATTTGATAGGAAAACTCTGCTTCTGATTTGGGGAAGGGAGGAGGTACCACCAAACACTTCAGAATTTGGAAGAAATTAGGATGTAGACTACATTGAAGGTAGGCCTCCCTGAACATAGATGGGCTTATCTCTGTAAAAATGCACATCAGCATTTCCAATCCTCTCCTTTCTATCACCTTATTATCAAATTACAAGCCCACTTGGTTTTAAGCCACAATGCCAACCTTGGCTTGTTGTTTTCCTACCTCAGCTTGTAGAACAACAACAACAAAAAAACCCAGTGACCTATAACTCTGCTAAAGGCAGGCCACTTGGGATCCTAAGATTTAGAATGCCGCTACAGGGTGTGTAGCCATTCACAAGAGGCCTCTTTGCAAAATTAAAGTCAGTGATTGTTCCAAGCATTCCCTCTAGCCCCCCAGGATGTTCTGTGTGCTCCAAGGCTACTTTTGCCATTACTTCTAAACAAAGCATTGGGTTGCAGCCATCTACCATTCCTCAGAATGCTTGTGTAGCCCAGCTTGAATGAAAATAAGACTGCCAGCTTAATTTTTTCTTTAATTGAAGTAACTATCAAATGATATAAAGAGCAATGGACACATGTTGATTTGTCTAATAGCAACATTGTTCACATTTAGATCCTGGACAGGAAAAAGAAAGAGATACTGGTAATGTTACAAAGGGATTATATTAAAAAAAAAAGTGGATACATCAGACAACCTTGACTAATGTGAGAACCAATGGTACAGCAATGGATTCAATCAAGTTAATACTATTTCCCTGATCATTGTTACAAAGAAAGTCTTAAAGGCATTTCAGTAGAACAAAAACATTGTGTATTTATGGCAGGAAGAACTGGGGAAATCCTTTTCATTCCCCTGTATAGATTGTCAATTTAACAAAAAGAACTATTTGCATCATAACCTGTTCAAAGCTTTGGGAGTCAGTGGATTACCTATGGAAACTGAGCAGTCAATTGAGTGTCAAGGTTGCACAGCTAATGGTCATGCCACTCCACAATGGCTATTAGCACAAATAAAAGGAATTTTATAAACCTTGCTGCTTTTTTTTTTCACCCCCAACAATAGCTTCTCTGACTCAGAATTCATGCAGTGCACTGTTAGTTTGGTTACAAGTAAGTTCTCAGGATTACCAGCAACTTCACAAGAAATGACTGGTTTTTATGAAATGTATCTTGGGCTTAGACTACCTTAGTTTCTACATGTAAGACTCATGAGGTTATAAAGGGATAAAAGTCAGGACTTGAAGAATCCATCAGCTTTACTGTAATGGACTAACAAAATACAGCTGTTTATTAAGCAGCACATGATTCAACACATTTGAGTTGTCATCATTAACTCCTGGTGTAGTTTTTTTTTTTTTTTTGCTTAAAAAGAAAAATACCCTTTCTAGATACACAGCGTAATCCCCAGCAACCTCTTGAGAGAAATGGTAGGCACAAAGTTAAATCAATAATAACTTAAGGCTTAGCTGGAAAGACTGCTCTCTAAAAGAGAGGCACTGGTGAAAACACCCCTTTGAAATTCTGCAACCCCAAGTAATCCATGTGTAGCAATGACCAATGCAAATAGCATCCAAAGCTGGCATTGGTCAGTTGTTCCCATATTGCTCCTTTTAGCACACCATTACAAAGCTGAATAGTGTCTGCACTCCACTGTTTTTTTTCCATCTCCCTAGTACTGAGGGAATGCTATTTATTATAACCAAGTGTATGAAAGAAGTTGGCAATAAATATTAACCGAAGTTGTATTTTAAGCATGGTGTGACCATTTACTTCAGAGTTTACAAGAATGCTAAACTACTTCAGCTTCTGGTATAGAGCTCCTCAGAAATACTTTGCAGCCAACTTGTGATATTGCTGAGGGATCAAGCTATTCTACAAAGGCCACTGGTTCTCTGGGGTGCCTAATGAACTTCAACAGAAGATGGGAGTTGAAAAGGCAAGCCTCTATGGTCTGATCATTTGACACTGAGAAATCCAGAATCCTACCACATAGTCTAGAAGGAATTCATCCAGAACAATATAAAGACCCTTCCCTTTTGTCTCTTCCCCACCTCACACTGCAGTTATGGGAAACAGTGCAAGATGACAGCCACCAGAGTATGTTGCAAACATCTTTGATGAGGAGAGACTAGCAGGGGTCTTGAGTCAGCTCCCAACAGTCTACAGTCAAGTCAGCTAGTGCATACCTCCAGCTTGTGCCTGGAGATGTTAGCTAACCATATGTAGCAGAACTGTAACACTACATTTTCCCTTGATTCTATACAGTATAACCATCATAGCCAAGTTTCTAATTCTGCCAAAGGCAATTTCTCAATAGGAACAAGTACGGAAGCAGCCATTCTGCTCCTTCAGTCCTCCCTTCCTTGGCAGTCGTCTCACAAATTTGTATCCATCTTTTGCTTCTGTCCTCTCCAGCAAAAGATTGCATGTAATACACACCTCAGGCAAACTTTCAGGATAAACCACTGGCTGCCATTTTGCCCATGTTCCTTTGGGATTTGTTACCCTGAGCTGCATCTGCATAGCAAAAAAGCAGACATGATGTCAGTAGGACACTGGTGGAAAATATGCCAGCCAAACAGGTTAGTATGTTTCTGTGGTCAAATAAGGAAGGAGAAACAAGGGAGATAGTATTTGGGTTTTTTTTCTAATTTTGCTTTCCCATGGTACTGTTTTTATAGGGATTGAACAACAAATGTTGGAATGTATTTTGAGAATGATCTTTTCCATAGCCTCTTGTAAAGTAACATCCATTCTAGGGTGACTTGCTTGTGAATGTCCTTTGGATTACAGAACAAGGCTATCTGAGCGTACAGTACTGATCTGGGTTGCTTTATGATTGGTCAACTCATATTTGTTCCAATGTGAAACAGATAACTGAAAAATTATAAAAATATGCAGTTTTATCATAATACTTAAAAATATGTTCACAGGGAAGAGACTACGCTACTGTAGGAAATATTAGGGCAGGACAGCTCTGACTTGGAAGGTAAGTTCATTACTTGTGAATCAAACTGAACAAATGACATTCCAGTTATGCAGACATCATACTCTCAACTGAAAGTGCTCTTGATTGTTTCCTGTTAAGGTTTAAAAATGGAGTAAGTGTGTGTATGTGTGAAAACTAGGCTTTACCCTTTCTCAATGGTATTAAGCTGTTGGAAATGTGCCTCAAGGAGTAGGTCATCCTAAGAATTAGGTTATGAATTCACAGGAAGGCGATAATCACAGTTTAAGGGTTATAACAATGTAAGGGCATTTAAATACTATCTTGCAAGTTAAAAGGCACAGAGATGTTAATGTTCAGTTGGCACACCTGGAAGTTCTCCCTGGCTTCCAGTAACTACAGATTAAGTGACCTCTTACATAAACTGTTTTTTTTTTTTTAAAGAAAGCTTTTACACTTCTGTCCTTTCAAGGAATTCTCTCCATCTACACTCCTGAGCATTCAGGCTTCTGTTCCAGAAACTTGAGTGTTACACAGAGGGTAGAAGTCAAAACGTCTACAGCAATGTTGTATAGATGAGGTCCCTTTTAGCAGTCCCTCTAATTGTTTATATATGAGGCACTTTCAGTACCTTGGTTCTCAAGCTCTCTACTGTTAGGAAATCTTGTCAGTCACTAATTCCCTGGCCATTTGGGGGAGTGACGTTCAGGATCTGTCGGCCACATGAATCGGCACTATGCAATGTTTGAAGCAGGTGTATGGGGGAAGGAGCTGCTGAGGAGATGAAATAGATGAACATATGAGATGGAGTGAGGAACTGTTCCTGGAAAACACAGGAGGGCGAATACGTGAGTTATGAGACTACCATGGTTAAGTAATTTTTTGTTTTTTGTTACTCTGGATCCACCTCTTTTGTTACTGCCTGCCCTACTAGAACTAGTGGGCCCCACAATCTGACTTTTTTTCTGTTGGCAGAGGGAGTGGAAGCGGTGAGCCAAAGAACTTGAAAAATGAATCAGGCAGCAACTAAGCTCCACCCTAGTAGTTAAAGGTAACAGTGCTGTCTCTGCATGGAAAGACCGAGCGGTGTTTCCAGAGGGGAGACAGAAATAGCTAAAGGCAACCAAAGAGCAAAAATGGTAACCGATTAAGAGTCAGCAGAAAATTAGACTAGAACCTTTTCTGCAGCAGAAGCAGTTCACAGCCTAATGGAAGTTAAAATCTTCAGGCACAATAGCTTGTGCACCGAGGTTAGTGATGAAGGACAGGGTTAGTCACTAGCTTCTGAACAGCCTCCTTGGAGAGGATTCAGGATCTAATTTTAAACTTAAGTGATTTGGTTTAGCTCTGTCAACAGACTGTTTTGTGCCCCCACACAACCCGCTTGTTTCATTACTCTGCTTGTCTACTCAACCAGCCAAAAGAGGAGTGGCACAAAATGAAAGCTTTTAAAGCTCTTTCAGAAAGAGATTCATGCATGATTCATTTCAACTGTAATTTCTCTCAAAACCGACTTGCTCGGCAAGGTTCTCCTTCACTTTTTGCAAGATGACAACCAAGGGACAACTCTCGTTTTCAGTGCAGGCTGCAGCAGCATCCTTTCCTTTCAGACCCAGAGAAAATCCCCTCGAGGCTGTATTACCTAACTGGCACATCAAAAATTAGCATCACGCCTGGATTGGAATGTGTTCTGCAATCCGTCACAGGAAGGCTTCCTTAATTATGTTCAGAATGCAGAGGGAATGCAGGAGCTCAGGACTCATCTTGTCTTAGAAACAAACAGCAGAAAAGCTTATACTGATTGCTGCCCTGTATTGAATAAGCCAAACCACTAAGTACCTCCTCCTCCAAGCACCAGAAAACTAGCCTTTTGGTTCTGATAATGAAAACTTGGGGCGTTGGGGATGGGTGGGTAAGAGAGAGTGGCCTTCCCTAATAGAATGCAATGCTGGATTTGCCTCCAGGGGGGTTGAGGACTTTGTTGTGGGAGCGCGGCCGTGGCCCCAGCCTGGGCTCGTGATCATCTATCTTGGGGCCAGGTTCTTTGGTGCTCTCCTTGGGCAGTTCCTTCTTCTCACTCAGGTCTTCTCCCTGTGATCTTTGGTCTTCTGTAACTGTGCAAGATGATATGTTGCAGGTTAGAATATTATTGCCATTCATTTGGTCTTATCACAGCTATGGTGGCAACGCTTGGGTTTTACATGCGATGTTCCCAAGCATGGTGCAGCATATGATTCAGTCTCTACTCCCAATTAGTCTTCCACCACTGCCATCCTAAGCAGATGTTAGCTAGCCCAGCTTATGCAATGCTTCCCCACATGATCTCCTGGAAGGATGAGGGGGGACGGACGGAGGACTGTCTTAAACTCTAACATTTGTAGCATGGCATATCAAACATGGTACATTGTTAGGATTATATGGGAAAATCTATCAGAGGGACAATGGAGATTTCACTGGGTATCTCTCACACTACTAAAGCTATAATGTAGTTTTCAAGAGCCAATACGATATAAAGGATAAAATTATGGATCTGACTAGAGTGCATCTACACTCCGGAAGCCTTGCTCCAATTACCTTTTATTTCCTTTGATGAATCCCCTCTATCATTCAAGATAAAGGTGTGATCCTGGATGAGGGGGAAAAAAGGTTCTAAATGTTAACCAACACTTTTAAAAGGCCATTTTTTAATTTATTTGTTTCGAGCTTGAAAAGAAAACAAGTCTGGCAATCTAGCTTTACAAGACAGTGCTTCTAGGATACACAAACTCCACTTCCTGTATCAGACAGAAAAATCTTTAGAGATTTTGTTTTGTATTAACACCAACATTTCCCTTACAGACAGCTCAATTTTAATGCTACTGTTTATATTGCCTGGCCAGTCAGGACAGTATTAATTTCATAAGAAGTTTCTATTACTCAGGTGGATATTCAATAGCTTCCTTTATACAAACACAACTGCTTTGGCTACACCAGTGTTTCTCAACCTTAGCAATTTTAAGATTTGTGGACTTCAACTCCCAGAATTGCGTAGCCAGCTGGCTACGGAATTCTGGGAGTTGAAGTCCACAAATCTTAAAGTTGCTAAGGTTGAGAAACACTGCCCTACACGGGTTAGTGTAATTTGGGCTTCCCTTTTGGTGGCTTTTTTTTTTTTTTTTAAATTAAAGGGAGTGAAAGCTGTAAGAGAGTTACCTTGGGCTTATTTGGATGTGCTTTGACTGTGCTGACAGGTGACGGAGACCCAAAGATATTGCTTGCTTTTCCTCCAGGTGGATTTGTAAGTTGCCGAGATGGATTAGGTTTATGATCCTCAAAAATGCCACTGTCCTTCCCACCTGCAAGACAACAATAGCTGGGGAAGTTTACAAGAACTGCTCTTCCTCTCAGATTCTCCAGGAGAGGAGGAAATGAGCTATGAATTCTCTAGCTAGGATACTGAGGCCCTTCTGGGTCTAGAAAAGCTAGTAAAGCATTGGATAAGTGTTTGCTTTTTTAAAATCCTGTGGGTTTTTTTCAGATTTTTTATCTCGCCTTTATTATTTTTATAAATAACTCAAGGCGGTGAACATACCTAATACTCCTTCCTCCTCCTATTTTCTCTACAATGACAACCCTGTGAGGTGAGTTGGGCTCTATTTCTTAATACTCCTTTATTACAATCTTTGACCAGCATTACAAATAAGGAAGGAAGGAAGGAAGGTAGGTAGGTTATAGAAAACCCATTACTAAATAAATTATCATGTAAAAATAAAACAACACATCTAAGCCAGAGATTTGCACATCTGCATGGCTTGGTAAGTGTATTTTGTAACCTGAAATGTAAGTGAAGTGTTCACATCTCTTAAAAGATAATGTAAGTCAGATTTATCTGTACGATCCTTAAATTCTGAAATAATTGGGAAGAGCAAAGCACGTCTTGGGATACCATAAAAGGACCCCATAGGAAAACATGAGTTTCTACCTCTATAGAACCACAAGCACAAAGTCACTGAGGATAAGGAATCTCTACTTCCAAATAATTTTTGAAGGGTGTACCACCCAGTCCTTGTGAATGGCTCAACTTAAAAAGCAGCAAATAAAAGAAAAAGTATAGGCAAGGGGCTGCCATATTAAACAGACCTAATACTGAAGTATACTAGTATTAGTATTTACTCCAAGTAAATTAATCCCATTTCATTCACAAATGAAATTTTCGTACTTGCAACCAGGGGTGTCCACAGCATGTAAAAAACATCAGGTTTTTGATCACATAGTTGTGGCCACTATCCTGACTTTACTCCCTCCTTGTGGACACCCCTGCTAGCAACAGTATTCTTCAACTCCAAAGTATTAACACGCAGGCACCTAAAAATCTTACATCTTATCCAGGTGCCCAAGAACGTGATCATAGTACTTCATAAAACTTGTTTAAAAATTACATTCACAAGTAACCTTGCAAAACACTTCACTTATGCACATAACAAAACTGTTCTTTTTATGAGTATTTAGCTCTGAAATTGTCAGCAAACTAAATTATGTCGGCTAGTGAACAATTGGTGTTCTAGTTGAAAGCAGGATAACACATTCACTGTAAATGAAATCTCGTTGATTAGTACAAGGTAATTTGTATAAAATATCTAAGTTTGAATGGAGGCACAATATTATTTAGTCAACTGTATTCTAGAGTGAGGACCATCATAAATGATAGTTATCTTGTTTTGCAGATGAAACTACGAAACCTGTCACTCCCATCCACAGTATTTTCAAGAAGAGTATGGCTCTCACCTGGGGGATTTGTTCTCTTTGGGAAATTCAGAGGTTCTTCAGCTGCTCCAAATATGTTAGAGGCCATTCTGTGTGACTTGGAAGAGGAGGACACTTCTGGACTTCCAAAGAGATTGCTGGAGGTCCCACCTGGTGGCTGCAGCACCCTGTTTTGCAGAATATGGACAGCAATCAACCATGATCACTGAAGATAGTCAATACACAGAAACAGGCAGTGGGGGTAAGGTTCCGATATCATGCTAAGACTCAATACTGTTTATTCGGCTTCAGTTTAGCATAACTGTGGGAACTGTGTGATCATTTAATTTGAAAACCTTGGTTTGTGGCACAGAACAATGTGCAAACCTGGTCAGCCTCTGACCAATCGAGGTCCTTCTCATTGTCTGGCAGCCTTCATGGAATAATTTATCTAAAATATTTTTTGGGATGGGGCAGCAACAAGAGCTTCCCAGGAGGGTATAATACGTAACTATTGTCAAAATTAACATTTGTTTAAATCCATGTGAAGAATTCTGATTAAAGTATCAATCTCTGCTGGCAAAGAATGTTCATAATACAGACCTTTGCTATGAGAACTGTATGTATACTTCCCTCCTCTCTCCCCCCAAAAAGTGTGTGTGTGGGGGTTGTTGGAAAGAAGGATCAGCAATTGGCTTGATTCTTCTTGCTGGAGATCTTCCCCTTCTCTCAGTTGCTGGGTGAGGCCACAACCACACCCAATCCCAAACTGAACAAAGCTGAAAGCTTAACTCAATTGATCCCTTGGGAACTTGTTCACACCCTCTGATGAATGTATGAAAACTACTTGAATACCGATTCAGAGATACACACTAAGTTATATGCCTTTTTTTTTTTTTAGATTACAGATTTGCATTATTGCCTACTACAATACAGTACTGCTCTTTATTTTTCTCTCAAGGATTAAACTATTTTAGTACTGCATTTTATATATTGATCTGTTAAAGGCTATTAGTCTAATCAGCTCTCCCCAACTGATGGACTCCAAATGTGCTGGAACTTCACTCCACAGAATTCTCCATCATCATTTAACATGGCCCAGAGACATTAAAAAAAAAAAAAAAAGCAAGTTTGGAGTTGGCAGTTACAAAGAGTTGGGGCTCATTATCAGCAACAAATGCAAATAGCACATGAAGGACTATATCACAGAAGATTAACAAATATATATCCTTTGTTTTGGGCATAGTTGCATACACTGTTAGACTGTTGCAGTCAATGGGAGGTCAATTTTCAAAGTAAAGTCCAACTTGCCTGCAAAGCTACCGACTGCATCATTAAAGAATATAGCCCTAATGATACAGACCACTGTACATTATACACCCTGAAGGATTATAGTTCTTGACTATATGGTGTAAAGAGCAAGGACCACCTATGATGACTAATGCCTATTAAAAAACATGCACTTCAAGAATATGTACTGGAAGTCTCAGTGACAGAGTAGTCAGTTGACAGATTATGATCTAAAAAAGAAGGAAGAGAGATAAGATGTTTCCCTGGTAATGCTATTTGCCAAGGGGGTGGCAAGAATGTACTATTATAATCCATTCCAGATACTATTATAATCCATGCCAGATGTTTCCCATGCTTATTTCAAAAAGCAAATTTCCTGTACAAAGTGCTTGGATAAGAAAAAAAAATTAATATAACTCCACTACAGAATTGCAGCTATTTTCTTTCAATGTGCCACAGTGGAAAAGAGCCTGCAGTATATATTATATATTCATCAAATGGAAGTTATAGAAGTAGCCCAATAATTCAGACATGGTTTGGCATTACTTCACACAATTTACATATAAACCATTTTTCACAGGCAGCTAATCTATCTTGGATTCAACTTCAAAAATGCATTTATGTAATTCCTATTTCCAGAGCTCATCCCATGCTCTACCCTGATGCCTGGGGAAAGAACCAGAGTTTCAGGACCTCATGGGAGGCCGGGAGGGTCAGGGCAATGTGAACCGTGAGGTGGACATTGTTCCAGAGAGCAGGTGCAGTAACAGAGAAGGCACCCCTCTGGGGTCCCACTAGGTGATATTGTTTCATGGAAGAAACCCAAAGCACACCCCCCCTGCTGGATTTCATGGGAGAAGCAGAAAAACTGGAGACAGATGGTCCTGCAAATAACCATTTGCAGATGGTCCTGCAAATGTACCATGAAGGGTTTTATAGGTAATAAACAACACCTTGAATTGCGCCTGGAAGCCCAAGTATTGGTGCTACATAGGTGCACCAATAACTACTCGAGTTGCTGCATTCTGGACCAACTGCCACTTCCAGGTTTTGTTTCCAATCTGAAACATTTTGCATACTTCTTGAGGCTAACAGAACCAATCACCTTTTTTAACAACTGTCACTCTTTCCTTCTCTGCAGGTTCATAGGACACAGCCATAATTCTAGAGGAATAATCTGTATAATCTTTAACACTGAAGTAAACAGTGGGGTGAGTTATTCATTAAAGAAAATTCTTAATCATCAAACTGCCAGGCTTCTTTTGTGAGAAGTAACTTTCAGCCATGTTACTGAGACCATAACATTGAATGCTGAATCTTGCGTGTTCATTTATTAAGCAACTTGAATTTTGAATATTAATTGTAAAGCAGCTTTATTTGGAAATTCTAATCATTAGATTCATTATAAGTTCACTAATGAAAT
Source organism: Python bivittatus (assembly GCF_059951505.1). Classification (NCBI taxonomy): domain Eukaryota; kingdom Metazoa; phylum Chordata; class Lepidosauria; order Squamata; family Pythonidae; genus Python; species Python bivittatus. The sequence continues at coordinate 9,060,146 of NW_028277083.1, forward strand.
AAAATATATAGAAAAGATATGTGTGTTTCATATAATGCCCCTACATCCCACTGAAGTTTAGAAGACTACTCTTTAGGTCAAGATGCTGCCTGGCTAAAAAATGCCAGAGATCAGTTACAGTAGTCTGGCATAATTTCAACATATGATTATCTTGTGAAACTGGCATAAGTCTTGCTGACTTATGATTTATTGATTCACTGCAAGCATGACAGTGATATTGATGAAGCTTTTGCATGAACATTGTGGAAGGACATAAATTCCCAAATAAAATTTCACAGTGCTTGAGTAACGGATGAGTTCTACAAGTCCTCTCAGCAAAAGTCTGTGGAAAACCATTTGGGACAACCTATCCCAAATTGCTTAACAGAGAGTGTGGTATCAAGAGTCCTGAAAGAGTCTGCAGTGAACTCCCTGTTGAAAAAATTAAATTTGGATTGGGATCCAAATCAAGATCCTTAAAAACCTTCATGTGCCAACCAAATATTCACTAAACTGAACCTTCCTTCGCTATCTTGGTGGGTAGGGAAGTTTATTCTCTAGGATTCTTAGTGGTTTTTGATATCAGAAGTTATGATATATTTCTGGATGATCTCATGATGATGGATACTGTTTTTACACTAAATCCATTTAATCTTTAGAGGATCGGTTTCAGAAAGTGGAACTGAAAGACATTTTGATCATGAACGAAATCCATTCAAACTCATTATCCACATAATTTAGATTGTACAGACCAATTTGAGGCCATCTAAATATTTTGGAGTAGAACTCCCATCATCCCAAGCTGGAAAATGGCACACTGGGCAGTTTGGTACATACTATGAACCATTTTTTTACAACCACTGTAGTATGCTGATTGTTTCAGATTATAGCTGGAGAAAATATGCTCCAAATCCAGATTCAGTCATAAACTCATATAGGAAGTGATCATCTCCATATTTACACACAACCACTTGTATCTAGAAAATGAAGGTCACCCAGTCAAGCGCATTACCAAGGTCTTGAAAGGGCCAGTGATAAATCTATTCATGAAGGTGTACTTGACTGCTATCAGGTGATATACCCACCTCTTCTTTTGGGAGAAGTTTGTTGACAGACCATGGGGCTCCAATCACAGACCGGCAGAGAGGAAGAGGGTTATCTAGATCCAGTTCAGTCAGGATTCTACCCAGGAATGGGATAGAAATTCCCCTAGTTGCCCCAGTGGATGACCTGCACCAGGATATGGATTGCGTCCCTCTTGGTCCTTTTAGACCTGTCAGCAACCTTTGATACCACTGATCATGGTATCCTTCTGGACCAGTTGTTGAGCTGGGAGATCAACTAGGCAGTTACCTGTGTGTCTCTCCCTTCAATATTTACCATCTACATTAAGTCAGAGTGTGGGGAGGGACTCATCAGGATGTGGCACCATTAATATACCAATTATATCCCATGTTACATTGCCACCCCTGTTCAGGCTGGGGGTGGGAGGTGAGGGAAGGGACAGTGCCTGGAGGCTGCAGGGAAACAGCAAGATGGGACAGGATCCCTGCAAGATGGAAGTGCTGTTTATCCAGAGACCACTGTGCAGTCTGCCTGCTCCTTTGTCAAATTTGGATAGGGGGACATTTGCCCTGTAGGAGGAATTCCACAATTTGGGGTCTTAGACTTAAGGCAACAGCTAGATAGGCAGATGGAGACTGTAACTAAAGGGGCTTCTGCCCAGGTTTGGATGGTACACTAGTTGTGGCCTTTCCTGGAACATTACGCCCTGGCAACATGCCCTCATCACTCTGAAGGCTACTTGGAAATGACAGTATAGAATGCAATAGTCTACTAACTGGTGAGTGAGAACTGTCAATTTCACCTAACACCAATGCTGCTCTGACAGCCAAAGGCTTCTGAATACAGTTCAATGCCCTAGTTTTCATTTATAAAGCCCTGTATAACTTGGCATTGAAGTATCTGCAGGACCACAGTGCCAAGCCATACAGTGCCAGCCCTGAGGGGGGTGTTGTGGTCCTCCCTCCCCCCAGTGAGATCAGAAGAGGGAAAGCTGGAGTGCATTGTTTTCATGCTGTTCCCCTCTGTTATGGCACAGCGAGCTGCTCCAGAGATCCAAATGGGCCCTTCTTACATTCTGGAAGGCAGTTAATGTGGAACTTTAAGAATCTTTATACCAAAGTTGATATAATGCTCTGACATTAGGGGAGGGTTATGTTGTGGGGCTTACTGTTGCTCTTATGTACTTTATTTGTTGTAAACCACCATTAGTTGTTTGGAGCTAGTGGTCTATAAATATGATAGAATGAATAAATAAAATATATACCGTTTAAGTTATGAGAGGTCTAGTAAGAAAAGACTGAATTCCAACTTTTATCCTGAGTTCCTGCTTCATAAAAAAAAAGCCCACTTCACACTGCCTGAAGGAGCAATTCGTTGGCAGTTTTAGAAAGAAGATTTTATGCCTCAGGCAAGAAGCAAAACTGCAGAGATGTAGAACTACAGCAAGATCTTGCCTCCCACAACCAACACCCACTTTGTAACAAAGCAAGTCAACGCAGTTGAGCCTTCTTGAAAATTCATACCAGGCAGCATGGCTGGATGCCCTTTAATATGCAGCACCTGATTTCCTTTGACAGCAAAAAATTTATGCTAGAGCATTGCAACTTAAACACTAGTAATCAGATTGAGGGTTCAAAAGAACAGCAATCAAACTCATCTTGGTAATTTGAAATATTACTCAGATTCATCTTCATAATCCCTCAAAGCAATTGCAGAAGCTGCTCAACATGTGCCTATTAAAAAGTTGTTTCTGGCACATGCAAAGTATTGTTCTAACTACACACAGCCATATTCAATGGAAATTTCTGCATGTCTATTTTGGAAATTCCTAACATCCAATCCCAGTAATACATATTAGCAGCCTGTATCTGCAAAATGGATGACTTCATACCTTCCAGACATGATAAACTACAATCCCATCATTCCCAGCCAGTATGAAACATTGTCCCATGATCTAATGCTGCAAGGAGACATCTCTTTCTATTCCCCCCCCCCCCAAATTGTCTACCAGCAGCCAAGCCCCAGTAAGTTTTAAGGACTTCTGGCCTGCCACATTTTTAAAAACATGAAGCAAGTGAAATTTTTAAAAAAGCTGCTTTCTGCCTCAGATCCACATTTTCTGAGCTCGTCTCTGTCATGGTCAAAAATGACAGACAATAAAGAGTAACATTTCGACAAGTTTAAAAAGGTAACATTCCAAAATAGGAAAATTTAATCCTAACAAAGGAATTAGTGGTATTTTGAAGATGTACTGGAGAGTAAGGAAATGAGAGAGTTATCTTAGTAGATAGACAGAGGTCTAACCCCTTGAACATTCCCAAGTACAGTAATACTTTCTCTGGAAAAAAAAACCCCAACAACATTGTGACTGGCCCATAGAGCCTGACTTTTGGCACTTACTTTAAAAAATTATATTTTTCTCTTCAGCCCGAGTTACAGAATAAAAACGAGGCATGGTATTTAGCAAGATGTATATCCTGAAATGGTGGGCTACACTTAGCATCCATAAGCGTCAAAGGAAAGTCACTACATATTATTGCCAATGTTTTACAACACCCATATAAGTGTTATCAATGCCTAGACTCTGTGGATTTAGCGGCTTATAAATATAAATAAATATTCTTTATTCGTTCAATTGATATAGCCGCCCATCTCCCATGTGTGACTCTGGGTGGCTCACAAAGTTAAAAACAAAGCGCATATAAATAAATAAAACCCACAACAACAAAAACCATTAAGGACAAATTAAAATGTGCGAGAGTACCAACCCACAGCTTATGAGCTTATTTTCTAACATCTTACTAACCCCCCTCACTTCTCATCCCAAATCGGAGGCTTCTCAACTTTTAGCCATCACACCACCCTTTAGTGTAACCTTAACGGACAAACCCCCCTTAAAAATCCAAACCCTAAAATAAACACAAATGAACAACAAAAACAATACAACGAAAGGCTGAGAAAGGCGGATGGACTGTAAGCATGTAAGGAGATCTCCCACCTCCCCAAAGAAGATACACCCCTGGGGTGAAAGCCTGAAAACAAAGCCCGGCATTAACGCTGGGACGTAACGACCAGCATCGCAGCCGCAGCCCGGACAAGCTGATTTTGCAGCGGGCGTTTTTGCAACTTGGAAGGGCAGCCGGGGCCGGGGCTGCTTCTGGCCGGAACGTCCTTCACGGCGCGTTTCCCCATCTTGGCTCCCGCGGCAAGCCCGGGCGAGGCGGACGTAATACGTGCCGGCCGGCCCCCGCGTTGCTGGGGCAGGCGACTTCTTTTTTGGGGGGAGACGACCCCCTGCCTCGGTCCCCTCCAGCACCGCGGCGCAGGGCAGTTCCTCGCCCCGCCCGGGGCTGCAGCCGGCTGGCTTCCCCGCCCAGCGAGCCCGGGGCCGCGGCCAAGTCGCCTCTCCGCGGGCATCGAGGGGGCGCGGCCGGAGTCGGCCCGCCGCGACAACCCCAGCGACGCGCGGGGCTGGCTCCCCCGCCGCGGTAGCGCGAGAGCCCGGCCGGGCATTCCCACGCGACACGCGCCCCGGGGAATCTGGTTCGTGGGTGGCCGGGGGGAAAGGGGGTCTTCCAGGCCTGGGGTTCCACGAGTCGCGTGAGCGCGGCCCGAGGGTTTCGTTGGAGCTCCCCTCCCTCCCAGGCGGCTCCCAGGTGTCCCCCTCCCGCCAGGCTGGGCGCTCCCACAGAGGCGTCGGGGCGTGGCGACACGGCCCGGCCAGCCTCAAGGCTGGGGATGCTGGGATTTGGAGTCCCTCCCCACACTAGGGCGGCCCAGCGCTCCTGAGGGGGAAACCCAGCCCCGCGGCCGCCTCACCTGGAACTGGGCCTCACCGCGTCGGGGTCGGGCCCCTGGAACATGGTGGTGGTGGCGGCGGGCGGCGCGATGGGCCGAGGCTGCTCCGCTGCCCAGCCGCGACTCGCCTCTCTCCCGCGTCCCCTCCGGCCGGACGCTCGGCCCGCCCTTCGAAGCCGATTGGCCGAGGCTCCGCCGCTCCACCCAGCCTCGACCAACCGCGGCGGGACAACCCGCCCCTCGGAGCGCGAGGCGGGGACGTGTTTTTGAGGGACAGAGGTGGCGGGAGCCGAAAGGGGCGGGGCGCCTTCTCTGGAAGGGGGCGGTGGCCGCTCCAAAGAACTCGGGCGCTCATTGGATGAGGGGGAACAAGGAGGAAATGACTCGGGAAGGGTTTTTTTGTTAAATTTAAAGGGCCGCGGCGTCTTTTCCCTGCCCACGTGTCTCTGGGGCGCCTGCCCGCCCTGCGCACGCTTTAACCTGGTTCCTGAAGGAAGCCTCCTTTCTGGGCTCGCGCGCTATAGAAACGAACCAAACGGGCTGAGTTCGCACAACATGATGAACTGCACCAGACCTGACCGAGGTGAACCCTCACCGAGCCCCAATATATGAATGAATTAAATCATCAGATCTTAACCTGGTTAAAGGGGTCGTGTGAACGCAGCCTGTCGGTTGGAAAGGGAAGGCGCAAGCAAGAGATAGGCAATCGTTGAACTATTATTTGGAAAACCATTGAGCTTACTTGGCAGAGTTTGATTAGTTGGTTAATCTTTGACAAATTCACACTCGTTCTGTGCTGGTTTGATTGGTCCGGGTGAAACATGGCCAGTTACTGCAGGGTGTTTTGTGATCATCCAGTGTGATTGTAGGTCAGGGTATTGGTGCTAACCCGAACATTTGGCTTCATTCAATAGGGTTCGGTTATACTCGGAGGATTGTGTGAACACAATGGGTGGTGTGTTAAATCATCAGCTCAAGATATCAGCTTCAAGTCCACCCACAATGAAGTTAATTACAGTAATGACCTAGTGTCATTATCTCAGCCAGGGGCATCAGCTGGGTGGGGGTGTCAAAAAAGTCATAATAGGAGCTGTGACCACGAGATTAAAGTTACCCCTCTTTTTTACATGCAACACACACATCAAAAGGAGAAAGGCTTTAATCACATATTCATAGCCACCACCTTGACTTTTTCGCCCTGGCGCTGGGCAGGGGGTTGGACTAGGAGACCTTCAAGATCCCTTTCAACCCAATGATTCTATGATACCTCACCACCCTGAGACACCTCTAATCTCAGCCTAATCTGTTTTACAGGGTTTGTGGTGGGAAAATGGAAATGTGAGGTGCCTTGAGTTCTTGGAGTAAAGCTGACAGGAAACTACTGAACCGTAAACACTATTTATCTACTTAAAATTATACACCCTGCTTTCCTTTATACAATAAACCCAAAGAATGCTATCCAAAAATGGAGTGGAGGAGCATGACCTTAAATCAACGTTGGCCACATAGGACAGGATTGCCAATACAATTAATCCATGTATTTCAGAGAAACTTTCTGAGCGTTTGACAGAATTACAGCATTTTTCCAAGGAAATGGGATTTTATTTATTCTGTGTTCTGGAGATGTGAAGCATTTTGGAACCCTCTTATTCTCATCCTCCTATTGACGTTATTTACAAACACCAGGGCTATCCAGTTAGAAAATGGAGAAACTGAATTAAAAGTGTGTCTTCCAAACTAACAGCAAAACAAAACCAAAAAACCTGAACTGGTCCTCAAAGAAGTTGGAAAGCTGAAACCAATGTATATTGTAATTTTTACTATATGGCATTCTCAAACTGTATGGAAATCAGATAACTGATTTTTAATTTTCTTTTGTTCTTAATAATCAGCTACTGCAAGAAAAATATATTGTATTCTTTCCAATCATTGGGTTAATTAGTACTTAATGACTGCAACATTCTTTGGTTTTATTTTTTTGTCATTATAATTTGTTGTGAGTTGCCTCCACGAGAAGTTAATCATAACTCAGTAGTTTTAAATTGATGGGTTAACAAGCCACACTGATTTCAGTGAGACTAAACTGGATTGATTTCTTCAGAGTTCACCCTTTTGCCTTCCTGTATCTAATGGGGGCACTTTTCTCACATCTGGAAAACAGACCTATTGTTTCACATCAAGGAAGAACCTGTGAGATGTGGATCTATAATTTAAAGCACTGCTGATTAGGTTGACTGGGATAGTTGGCAGTTCTCATTGGACAACATCTTGGAGGGCTATAGGTTCCAGCCTTTTGCAAATTGGCACTTTCTAGATGTGTGAACATTTGCTCCCAGAATTCTCAGCAGTGGCTATACTGGCTAGGGAATTCTGGGAGTTAAAAGTCCATAAATGGCCAGATTTGGGAAGGATGGTCTGCAACATTCAAAGCTGAATAGTGTTGCTTTCTATTCAGAAGTTGACGGCAGAAATCCAGGGTCCTTTTTAGCTGTGGGTAGCAGCAGCACTGGCTGACCACATTTTTAAGTCAATAAAGTACTTACTCATTAGAACTAAAAGTAAAATGATTGTATAGTAATGCCTCAAGTGTTAAAAGTTCCAGGATGTTTCTATACTTAATTTCACCAAATGTAATGGTACACTGTATTTTTCCATGGAGCGTCAAAGAGATTACCAACAATCTCTAATGCCTCTGAACTCCAACTATGTAGGAAACTTGGAGGAATGAGTATCAAATATCTATCTCATACACAAAAATTAGACCAAGGATTAGTAAGTGTTTATGGACAATCATAAAAACAACTTTACAAGTTGAATTGGAAATTGAAAACAGAGGAAGTTAACTTTTGTATATTATATTAAATAACCCAAACACCTTTCCTTTTTCCAAAAATTGATAAAGAATAAATAATATAATTTACAATATGGTACAAAAAATAATCAGTTAAGGACAGGCATTCTTGCTTTATACATACACTATATATGCATATTATCTGAAAAACAAATTCACATTTCAAAACAAGACAGAAAACTTTAGATGATATGGCTTAACTATTATTAAAAGAAACAGCAACATAGTTTGCTGCCAAATCCACAAGCTCTAAAGCCAGTTATCACATTTTGGCAACTAATGATAACTCATTGCTGTAGTGCTTGCAAACATTTTCATCATTTAGCATTTACAGATCACGAGAAAAGTTTTTAAAAGGGCTTGGTAACTCAAAAAAAGTGCCGTATTCTCCTTACAAATTCATCTGACTTCTCTGTGTAGGCATACATGTATGAGTGTATGTGTGTGTATTTAAAAAAACCCAAACCCCAAATGCAATGCTTAAAAACCCACAACTGGTCAAGTCAAAGACAAGCCATCTTGGTGGGTATCATTGAAATCAAGTTGTCTAAGCTGGCTAGGAAAGCATGAAGTTAACAATCAGAGAGGTTACATAATGCCAGTTTAGAACAACCCTGTGTAAAGAAAAAAAGTGTGTGTATAATTAGGACACAGTTCACAGGGAATTTTATTTCAGTGAACGTTGTGTAGATGAAGCTCCTAATGAACTGTATCCCAGCTGATAAAAACTAAAAGTCAACGATTGAATTGATTGGCCAGTTTAAATGCAACGCACAAGCGAGACCGTCAACTCCTGTCCAATATAGGCACTCCAAAATTGGCAGATACAACGCCTAACCCACATTCTTAAAACTTTACATCAGGTTAGGAGCCAATGATTCTGATTCCTAGTGCCCTATCTTGTAGGCCTATGAGAAAAGCTTATATCCACTGCATACATTCTCATTATCAATCCATCATGCGATAGCAAAAGGAACACGGAGGCCAAAAGCTTTTCAGGAACCAAGTACACAGATGAAAACCAGGCAATCACAAGAGCTTTCTTTCAACGCCTCAAGCAAAAATAAAGGTAAGACCATTCGACTGAGAAGCAGCCATGCCTGCAAATTTCCTAGAAGGCGCACGGATGTTCTTGACAACAAATTCAACATTCTTATTGATCCAACAGGATTATTCTTATCAGCTCAAAACTGTCTCCTGCACTTATCGAGTCAGTGTCTCTCTTGACGGCAGTCATGCTGCATCTCAAATGTATAAATGCTGATGTTGTTCAAGGCCAGCAGGTTCCCGAGTACTGAAGATTTGTGCTCTGTAAATAAGCGTTGCAGCAAAATCAGTGGAGTCGAGATCACTGGAGATTTCCTTTCCTTTAGTTCCAAAAGCAGAGTTGTCACTGCTCTTTCCTTAGATGTAGAAGACATGACATAAAGGGCCACAAAAGGATTTTCGTCTTTGTGGACACTTTTGCTTAAACGCAAACAAACAGGAAAGGAGACAATCAGGGTTTGGAAGCAAGTTCAGACTCGTGCAGAGAATTTCAGACGTACTAAAGCTGATGCTGCTTTAAAACTGCTATGTATTAGGACGGGCTGCTTTGAATGTTTGCTTACTTCCTGGATGCTTCAGGCAACGAAACGATATTAAAAATCTGCTGACCTGACGTCTAGCTATAATAGCTCTTATGACATCCTATGTTTTCATGGATGGAGAAAGCTGCTGGCAGAAGGGAAACTGATCGCCATGCAAAGGACAGGTACGCGAGTAGGACTTTTTGATTCTACTGCAAGGTAGGTGAATAATCCAGACACACTGAGAACAAGGGGCTCCATAAACTTACTGAGTTTAAAAAAAAAAATTCCGTGTGAATTAGGCCGATAATTAAGAGGAAAGAACTCCTAAGGAAAGATCCACATACAGGCCTTTAACCACAGAGCACGCTGCATGATGATCGCTGGAAGATCCAGCGTGCGTTGCCTTATTTGAACAAAACGTGCTGAATAAAAAGTTTTCCATGGGACACAGAACTGCAAAGAGCTGAAGGGTATTGATAAGGCAGGAGGTTGTATCTGACAGACTCAGAGACTCTGCTTGGGGGCAATAAGAGGGCTCCAGTGGTGTGGTATCTAGGCTATGATGCTGCTGAAACCCCTCCTAAATCACAGATGCTGTCTGGAGGCGTCTGGCATCTTGATACGCTCACATCCAGTATTCCATCTTGATGATAAAAGAAACTACAGGGCTGCCAGAACTGTCTGGACCACTATTATGTCCCCCGATCTCTCAATTGTGAAGGACGTTTTGGCCAAAATAAGAGAGTACGTTCTGCTAACAATTATGACAGAATACTTGAATGGGCTATTATTTTTGAAGGAGCAGTGATATCAGAGGATTATGTTATAACAATTAGCCCAAGAGGTATACATGATCTCAGCGTTTTTTCATTCAGCTTATCCAGAATCTGGAGAGCATCTTAGTTTAATGAATGGCGGGCAGACTCAGCCACAAATATGATTTGCACTGCAGCTAAGAGAGGCCCTCCAGTTCTGCAACAAGGCAGAGGGCAGAAGCCTGGAGAGGCACTAAGAGAGGGCTGAGGGCAAGTCCCAGGAACAGAGGTCCTTCTCCTGATCAGCACCATTTTTGGTCCCTTTGCCACAGGTTTGGGCAAAAGCCACCTCGCCCGTGGACAAGTTCCGAAGTCACACTGCCAGTCGAACATGGAAGATGACACTTCCACAGCACAGGCTTGCAAAGAATAGTGTTGCTCATGGGTAAATAGCATTTCATGAAGAACGATGTTTTGAAATGCTCGCTTGCAGGAGATGAACAACCAAGTGGACCGTTACGGATGGAATAAGCAGTACAGGAGAAGGATTAGATGGTTCTTGACGGTTGCAAAAATAAAGTAAGTGCTGGTTGCCTGCAATCCAGGCTGTGAAGGCTAAGAGGCAAACGTATACAGGCTTCAGGAAGAGCATTTTATAACTGTAGATGAAGATGAGAGACCCCAGTGTTCAGCTGCTATTCATGATGGGAACCTCCAGGAAGTGGACAATTTTACCCCCGTTTCTTTCATCTGCAGGACATGATCAAAGCGTTGCACCTCAACTGTAACAGGAAACTTGTGTAAGAGGATTTGTTCTCCAGAAGGCTGAAATCCAATAATCAAAGGGGGCTCTTAAAAAGGAAAGATAAGGTGCCTTCAAGTCAAGTGTGACTCCTGATGTTTAACGTGGCACAAACATGATTTTTCGGCAACAATATTGAAGTGAATTATTGTTATCTTCTTTGGGGATTGTTTTGACATCCCAGTCTAGTCTATGGGCCCGATTTTGCCAAGAGGTCTCTCATCCAAATACCACCAAGAAGTCTCTGAGCTGCAGAACAGACTGGGAAGTCAGAAACACATCCTCAAAGACCACTTCTGTACTGTTGCCAAGGAAACTACAAGGACATACCCATGACCATCACCAGTGATCATGTTCAACTCTAAGGAACTTGACTTTAAAAGGACAGTGGAAAATATCTAAAAGACTCTAGAACAGTGTTTCTCAACTTCAACAACTTTAAGAGGTGTGGACTTCAACTCCCAGAATTCCCCAGCCAGCATGCTGGCTGGGGAATTCTGGGAGTTGAAGTCCACATCTCTTAAAGTTGCTGAGTTTGAGAAACCCTCTTCTAGAAGAATGAACAGGTTTACCTGGTATTGTAAGTCAGAGCCCCTTTAATAAGGTTTCTAGCCCTTACAGGAAAAATGGAAGCCCTTTGGTGACAGCTGGCTTTTCTTTTAAGGATGGGGAAGAAGGTATGCAGGTTCAGTCAAAAAGGAGCAGACCGGGGTAAGTACTATGTCCTTCCAAGGTTCCCTCTGACCCTATCCTAGTTCTTATAGATGGAGTAGAAGCAGGGTTTTCTCCCCTCCCATGCCATGCTGGAATGTTAATGAGTGCAAGAAACCATGAAAGAATTCTGGTAAAAGCGTTGTGGAATTTAGCCACTGGGCGACAAGAAAGCGCAAGGAGTACCAGTTCAACTGACTTGCCCACAAGACAACCATGACAGATCAAGAGAGGCACATCTTAAAGAAAGTTCTAAAAAGGAACACAAACAAAACATACCACTATTTACCCCCCCTTTCAGCTTATTTGTGGATATCCCAACAGCGGTTTTGGTTTCTATCTAAAATGTAGCTTGTAGGACTTCTTGCTCAGACCATAAACCCAGAGCTGTCTTGTAAACTTGGCCTGTCACCAGCTTAGACGTGTCACTTCCTATAATACTGCTCCACGTTGTATTGTTCCCAGCATATTGCACTTTCCAGGAACCTTAGGAGGTTGAAGACAAAAATCTCTCTCCTTCTCAAGCATGCTCCAGCCAGGACAACGAAAAAAACCAATCAGCTGCATAGCTATGACATCATTCCTCCACCTTATGGCCAATTCAATGGTGCCCACCAGCCAGCTGGTGGGATGCGTTCACTGAGAGAGGTCGCCAATGGGGGGGCCGCCACTCCCTCCGTCAAAGAGAATCTCTCGGCGGGTTGGCTCAGGGATCGAGAGCTCCTGGGCAAGGTCGTTGAAACGAGATATGTAATCTATGCTGTTCTCGTTCATCATGCAGGCCAACTGGGAATCTACCACCTACAAAGAAAGATGGGAGGAAGAAAAGACGGATGATTGGCTTCTCTGCCAAGACCAGCTTTCTAGCGTTGCTTTGACAGAAGCTGAATTGAGGATATGGTCAAATGCACACTAGTTATAATGAGTCTGCACCGTGCAACTTTACTAGCCAATAGCTATACTTAACATTTAGGGGGGAAGAAGAAGAAGAGTTGCTGGGGGTAGGGTAGGGATGCAAACGATCACATGTATGGGCTGGGCCAGGAAATAATGTTTTATATTTCAAATTTAGTCATCGCCCATCTCACGAGGAAGTAATAACAACATCTCACGAGGAAAAATAAAACAACAGCCTCCAACCATTATTTTGTACAACTCCAGGTGGTGTACATAATGCTCTTGCCTCCTATTTTCCCCACAACAATCCTGTGAGGTGGGTTGGGCTGAGAGTAACTGGCCCAAAGTTACCCAGCCAACTTCCATGGGTAAGGAAAGACTAGCTCACGGTTTCCCAGTTTCTAGTGCAGCATCTTAACCACTGCACCAAACTAGCTCTTAATCACATTTGTGCCAGCTAGACACCCTTCCCCTCCTGATTTTAAGATTATTTGATTTAAAAAATAAATGAATAGGAAGCAATGATGCTGTAAAAGTCCAGACAGACTTCGGAAATTTTTTTAGTGAATAACATGACTGCGGCTTTATTTTATCATGTCTTTTTTCCCCCAGGAAACAAAGAGACAAGAATACACTTGAACACTGTTTCTACAGTAGAAAAACTGCCTCTCTGTAGCACTTAAACTGCTAGAGAAGTGTAACATCCCATTATGCATACTAAATATCAAGGTCCGGTTTCTGCACCAGAAATTGTGGGTTATTATCGTCCAGAGACTAAAAGACAGATGCAGCTTGTCTGGGAAGAAAACCACTTTTATCCTAATCTTACCCTAATTTTCCAGAGCAGTGTTTCTCAACACTGGCTGGGGAATTCTGGGAATTGAAGTCCACACATCTTCAGGTGGCCAAGGTTGAGAAACACTGCTCCAGAGAATTCTAGAGTTAAAAAGACCATTGAGTTTAGCCCCCTCCAAGATGGCTGTCCAGTGGTAGCTGATTCCACCGTCAAACTGATTGTGCTATTAGGAAGCTCTTCACCACTTCGGTCAGAAGCCGCCTTCCTGTCACTTAAATCAATGAGATCTTCTCCAATACTCTGAGAGGACAGAGAACAAGTTTTGGACTTCTTCCACAGAACACCCCCTCAGGTATGTGATAAATACTATCAGAGCCCCCCTCCTCACTTCTCAAGGCCACATGTGCCCAGTTTCTTCACTCTTCTGCCAAAGATTTAATTCCCAGACCTTCTGATCCCTCCATTATTATTAGATTTTTATCCCTCCCTCCCAATCAATCAATCATAACTCAAGGCAGTGAATATACCTAATACTCCTGCCTCCTATTTTTCCCCACAACCACCACCCTGTTGGGTGGGTTGGGCTGAAAGAGAGGGACTGGCCCAAAGTCACCTATCTGGCTTTCCTGCTGAAGGCCGGCCTAGAACCCAGTCTCCTGGGTTCTAGGCTCGCACTTTCACCACTACCCCAAACCGTCTCTCTCTCCCTGCCATCACCCCAGCCAAAAGCTCTGTAACAGATGACCCGGATTAAGCAGGCTGTACCTCAGCGACATCTGCCATGGACCGAGAGACAAAAGAATCCCGTGAATTCCCATCCAGCAGACCAGGTCCCAACAAGGAGGTGCTGCTTGGGTTGCCCACTGAGGTGGGCAACATTTTCCGGCCCTTCTCCGGAGAAAGGAAACTTGCTGCAAAACAGATGAATGGAGATGTCAGACAGCAATCTCTGTCTTTTGCGTCAAAGGCAGAAAGTCCAATGATGTCCTCAGAAAAAGCCCGCTTTCAGGCAAGAGGCAGCAGTCAGCCTGTGCCCAATTAAACCAAGTTCTTTTCCCAACTGGGATCAAAGCATTAGTAAAGAATTTGATATCCCAGTGATCTTATTTTTTGTGTGTTAAGGAAAAGAAACCAACAAGATGGGGGTGGGGGTAGAATAAATTGCGCTGATTAAATGGGCCGCTGCTTTGCTCAGATTTTAAAACACCATGGTTGGGTCTCCTAGTTGCTCAACGTAGTCTCCGAGTCGGGTTTTGACAATCAAGAGGCTATGAAGCCAAAGATAGAGACCAGCTGGGTCATATCAACCACCCTGGATTGTAAATCCCTCTGCGGCCGCACTCACAAAATAAGCTGCTGAGCGAAGAGTCAGTGGAGTCGTTGGGATACCACTGCGGATCATGGCTGGGTGAGGCGATCCAGCTCTGCTGGGGGCTGCAGGAGGGGGATGGAAGACTTTTGGAGCTATCACTGCCATTCAGCTTGGCTGGGGACAGAGAAACGTTCTCACCTGTCAATGGAAAAGAAACAAAGGGGTGAACAAGAAGCAGCCAAGACATGCATTTTCACCTGGCAGTGGCCCCTGGCTAATGAAGGAACGATCGCCTTCCCAATTTGATCCAGCAGCCAACACAGAATCAGAGACTCAAATTCCCCCTTCTTGGAGCAATGAAAGTGGCCCCATATTTGTCTGCCGGAGAAGATGAACTCACAGTCCAGACAAGCTCCATTTATTCTGTAGTTTCTCCTCACCACGGAACTGTGGAGTCAGTAGTTAATGTTGCTGTTCACGCTCTCTAGTCTTCCCTGTTCTTGTTTCAGATCTGAAGCAGTGGGGAAGATTATGCTGTCTCTCCCAAGCAATGCATGCAGAAAATAATTCGCTGGGAAGCACACTCATTTGAGAATCCTTTGCGTGTGGGATCTTTAATGTTTAATTTGATCTAGTATGCTTGATCTACTAAAACAGAGGCTTCTTTAAAGACACCCCTGTGTATTTCAAGGAAGTATAATATTGTGGAAAACAGTGCCACATACCCTCTTGAATTATACTCACAAAATCTCATCTGTCCTCCGCTGTGATTTAGGCAAGGCTCATAAAAAGTGTTTACAGGATCTACTCTGACACAATATCTGCAGGGGTCATTTACATCCAAACAGTTAACAAAAGGGATTTCTCTGAAATGGTGCCTTGTATTTTGATAACCCTGCCTTAAGACACCAGCTCATACTCTTATTCTTCTGCGCTCAGTCAACGCTAAGGCATTTCTCTTTAAGTAAGTGTTTGTCAGTTTCTTGAAAGTTTTGCCTTAGTGTTTACTTCTCTCCCTCTGCTTTCAGTTTGTTCAATAATTGACAGTTATCATTCATGTTTGCACATGTATTTCATCAGCTGATTTGCTTCTCTATGTGTGGGTTGTGTACATGTGCACGTGTGGGTGTGTGTGAGAGAGAGGAAATTATTCTACTGCGATATTACTGAAATGTGTAAAATATGCAACCACCCTTTAAGTCAGGGTGGAGAACTGAAGCCAAGGTCTTAGTTCACAACATTTGGAAGGTCACAAGTTCCCCACTCTTGCTTTCAAAGAACACTCATCCATTCTAATTGCTGAAAGAGCACTGTCAAGGTCAAAAAAAGCCATTGCTGAACCATACCAATGGTACTTTTTTCAACAGCTAATCTTTGATAGCTCATTCATTCATACATTCATTCATTGTATGCCTCCTCTCTTTATCTCTTACCATATTGGCCAGAGCTAATTGCTATTTCAATGATGGAATCACTGATTTGAGTAGCAGGTTCTCCCTGAGACAAAACATCCTCGGGGGGTCCAGGAAGAGAGATGTCAAGGAGAGCAGAGACATTGGGAGGAGACAGACGGGTACTGGAAGTCTCAGAGGAGGCAAGTGGAGGTGAAGACAGACCATTCTGGAGAGATGTTTTAGGCAGCTCTGGCAGAGAAAGGACTGGTGTTCCCTGTGGTAGCAAGCAAACAGTAATAGTAACAACAGTAACAACAACAAAAGCAACAATTTTCTAAAGCTTTTATGGAAAGCTGCAGAAGACCCAGAACTTTATCAGGTTGTCAGCAATCCTACATGCATTCTTGGATACAAAAAGCTTCCTTACGCTAGATATGACCAGTCTTTCCATCTATAGTTCAGTAACTTCTCCCTGAAGATTGCCAGTGATAGAAACTTTTGCTTACAATCCCCCATCCGTTCCTCCTTTCTGCTCCTGAGAAACCCATCATTTCCCCTTTTACAGATGGCAACACAACCAAGTGGATGGGGCAGCTACACCAAATGGTGGGATCTGGAGAAGAGTAATCCATCTACCCTGTCAAAGAGCAAGGTGAAAATCAGATCTCCCCCAAGATTTAAGCTCACTGCTCTGTTGGGCAGGATTTATATGAGTGTCTTGTCTGATGTATGTTATTCAATTAAACATTTATTTCAGTAGAGTGTCTTCTGTTGAAGAAGTAAACAGGCCAGTATCTAACATGGATGCCTTTCAGATTTATGGACTTCATTGCCCTGAATTCTCAGCAATAGCTCTGCTGGATGGGAAGTTCTCGGAGTTGGTCCACATATTGGGAAGTTGCACCCAGCGGGGAAGCTTGGTCTAGATTACAGGATGCCAGGCAATTCACAACGAGATGGCATTCTTGCATCTTGTTTGCAGTTCAAATTGTACATCTTGCAATCTTTGAGTCTCACATTTTGCTTGAGTATTTTTTCTTCCTTCTCTGTAACTATGAGTGTATCAGTGTTTACAGTGGCCAGCATATGTCATGTGTTTATAGATTGTGGAAAAAAGAGTTCAGGTATCTAATAACAGGCTCTAAAAGTTCACACAAGATTCAGATGAACGCCTCACCAATATTCTTTGTTTACGGGTGAAAGAGTTTCCAAAATGACTATTCGAAAAAGACTATGTCTAAAAATAGGCTGTAAGAGGCTCAAATACTGGTTGTACATACAGCCTCCTTCTTCAGCACCACAGTGATGGTGTGAATCCCCCATCGGTTCTGAAGGGTAAGTAATTACGACTTAATGTTATACTTTACCTGGAAGCCATCAGGAATGGCCTCTTGCTCAGGCTGGGATGGTAGACCAAGGAAAGGAACCCGACATTCATGGCTTGAACCCTGGAAATTGGAAGCAAGAATGACTGACTGAGCCATGCGGCTGGAAGAGAGACACTGAAATTATGGAATGGAAATGTTTTATCATGCTTGCCCTGCTACTGCCAAGATGAAGAAACATGGCAGTCAGTCTGCCAAGGAACCCACCTTCAGAATTTAAACTGACAAAAGATACCTTACAACAGAATTTGTATTTTAAATTCTTCTTGTGAGTTCCTTCACAGCAGAACCTTAGAACATACTAATAAACGAGTCAGTGTGGTACTTTAGTTAAGGTGCTAGACTAGCATCAAGGAGACCCATATTCTAACCACTCCTCAGCCACAGAAGCTCCGCAAGGTTTTGGGCCCATCACTCTATCAGTCCAACCTACTCACAGGATTGTTGCTGTGGGGGAAAACAGGAGGACGGAGCACGATATATGCCCTATTGGGTTTCCGAAGAAAAGAAGGGAAATAAATCTAACCAATAAATAGTAAAATAAAATAAAAAGGGAAGATACAGAATGGAGGTTCAGAGAAACCAGAACTAACATCTCTGGCTAGCTGGCCTGGGAGCCTTTCTCCTTTATTACAGAGGGCAGGAATGACTGTCCTGCCAGGTAGAGTAACAGGATCATTAATGCCAAAGATGATAGAGGAGCTGTTCATCTGGATTGGGGTGGGCAACTTTTTGAGGTTGGGGGGCCATTTCTGGAAAGCTGGGACTGTGGGGTAGGGTAAGGATGCGAAGCAGGGAAGGTCAAGATTTTTAAGGGGTCTTGGTGGTCTGGAGGAGTCTAATTGGTGCAAATTGTGCCCAAAGCAAAATTCTATCAGAATGAACTGGATAATGTTGCTGCCAGTGGTTCTAGAAGAAGGAAGACATTCTAGCAAGACTGAAAACTGACCGCCACTGTAGCTACGGAGCCTCCATTCTGACGTGCCACTGTGGAATCTTGACCTCCAACCACGGTGGTTACTGCCTCTGGTGAGAGCGGAGAAACGCTTGGCAAGCCTTCGGTTCCCAGAAGTGGCAAAGGACTGCCAGGGATAATACCGGCAGATTTAGCTGCCAGATCAATAGCACCTTTGGACAGAAAGCAGAGCAATGTGAGAAAGGTCATTTTCCTCAAGGCAGAACACTAAACTTGAGGTTCTTGCAATGTTATTTCAACCCCTGCAGGAAAACACTTCATTTTAATAGTGCCTTCTTATATTTACATAATTCACCAATTCAGTACAGGTAGTTCTTGCTTAGCGACCACAATTGGGACCAGCAACTCAGTCGTTAAGCAAAGGGGTCACTAAGTGAAACTGGACTGTGCTTATGTTCTTACTTCAGCTTTTCTTTGCTTTACAGACCTGCAAAGGTTGTAAATGCAAGGACTGGTTGCAAAGTTACTTTTTCATCACCGCTGTAATTGCAAACAGTTGCTAAATGAGGCAGTCACTAAATAAGGACTACCTGTACCTCAAAAGCTAAAATTTTCCACTGCTTCATTCTCTCAACCATATTTAAAACCTTAATCTATACTGTCAACAATTTCACCTGAATTATTATCTTAGGTAGGTTCTTTTTCAAAAGGATTC
The DNA here is from genome assembly GCF_059951505.1 of Python bivittatus. Lineage (NCBI taxonomy): Eukaryota > Metazoa > Chordata > Lepidosauria > Squamata > Pythonidae > Python > Python bivittatus. Next base: position 9,079,093 of record NW_028277083.1, read on the forward strand.
AGGGCCCTGGGTGAACTTATATACATAATGATCACTTCAAAAACTAATCATGGGGGAAAACAAAACCAGTTACTTCAGAACTAGTAACATTCCTCTAAACATCCTACGCCTGAACTTTCTTCTTTAGACAAGAAGACGTACTGGACAGACGATTGGTGGCTTGGGCTGGAAGAATCTTGGGAACAATGGGACGCGACACAGCAGCTTTAGTCAGCGAAGACTGGATTGGCCGAAAAGATCCTCTTCCTAAAGAAGGAACAATCAAGAACATCAGGAATGGTTAAAAGCACACTGCATTTGGAAAAAGTCACTCAGGAGTCATATCCCACTTGGCACCCAGTTCTGATTCTTTCTTCCAGGAAGAAAACTGAAGACCAAAGCCTTCTTCACTTGGATCAGCTAAATCAGTGGGCATACAAAATCTCAGCACTGATGTTAAAACCAAGTTCCGAGAATTAACAGCAAATGGGAGCTGGTGGGGGGCGGGATGAAGCTAAGGAGACTCCATCTACTAAAAGCAGGCACGGGGGATCACACTTCCTCTTTCTGCCCAGGGGAGTATCATGGACATGACCGATATGATGACACTAGAATGGATGAACCCCAAATTTGAGGACCCTTTTTTCTTTTTTTTACATTTTGAGGCTCTGGGGGATGGGTTAAGACACAAAATCAGTACTTTAAGTTTTGTAGAACCTTAAGATACCCCTTTTGCCTGTAAAAACCACTCCAAACAAGAAAAAAAAAAAAGGCTTGATTTGGGGGAAGGATTTGAGGGTCACAAGGCCCCTCAAATAAGAAAAAGTCTGCCTATCCTGCAGGGGATGGTGCATGTGACACTCCGAATTAAAGGACTGTCTTGTCTCTGAAGCCAGTGGAAAGTGTAAATCCACAGCTGGGCAACCTTTACCACTGAGAAAGAAAAACTGTATTTTTTTTTTAAATTTTAAAAGATAAACTAGAAATAGTGAAAATGCAAAGCAATGCTCTGATGACTACTGAGTTGCAATAGTTATGTTTAGGGTATGTCCTAAAAATCAATGGGATTTCAGTTAGTCATGACTAACCCAAGCCACACTGATTTCATTCAAACTGCAGTAAGCATGACTTAGCCCAGAACTATCTTCAAGAGAGCAAACGGGGTGTAGCGTACTATATTCAGAAAAATACTGAACAAAGATAGAAAACAGTGGTGGATTCATTACCCATTAACTGACTCCACAAACAAATTATGGAAGCCAGCCTGATTCAAGTTTCAGCATCTACTGCATGGAGAGGTTCCCTTATTCAATGATTTCAGTAACGCCTTTTTGCATGAAGAGGCTCTCAGGAGAATGAACGGTCAACACAAGGATATGGCAAACATCTGCTGACTAAGTGCTGAAATCCTCTTCTCCTGGGTCTCACCGGGGGTATCATGGCAGTTTAGTAGCATCCCAGGACCCCCAGATTTCCTTGAGGCACACTCCCCTATAAGGGTGCTTAGTTAGGATTCTACCCAAAGGGTCACGCTTCACTTCTCCAGAGGAAGGAAAAATGGCACATCAAGTGAGCAAGCAAAATAAAGACTTGCTGTCACGTGGCTGTTGGGATGGCAGCTGCTGAGAGTTGTACGTGCTCCGTGACAAGTGCACGGATTAGAACTCTAATCCAGCCAAAGAACAGAAGTTAAAGGCTTCTCCAGCTCAGTCTAAATACCTTGCTCAGGTTAAATACATGACTGAGGCTCACCTGTTATGGAGGAGTTAGGTAAGATGGAAAAGGAACAAACATGCTGGGAAGGATTTTCCGATGGCCTAGGAAGCAGCGTTCTCTGGAAGAAGAAATCAAGGTAACGTTTCAAGAAAATTAAAGATCCCGAGCAGTATTTGGGTTGTATCTCCCTGGTCCACGCTCAACAAATTAATCATCATATAGACAATCTCTAAACATGTTCTCCATAACAACACATTGATGAACGCCTGGGACTCTTGCTAATATTTTATCACATTCAGCTAAATTAAGGGTTGGGGAAGTTTGATTTGATATTGAGAGCTATATTCTGTTGGGGTTTATCTATTGAGGGCCATGTGCTGGCAACAGGCAGGAACTAAAACCTGTGCAAAGTCACCCTTTCTCTTATTCCCTCTCCCCCCAGGAAGGACAAATTATCTGGCCAAAAACTGTCCATCTCTTTAACGGATGGTGGTAAGAACCAAATATCACTTTTACGATACAATGTAAGAATCAAGTTTCTGCATCTTAAAAGAATTCTAAAATGTGTATTCAAGTCTGATCCATTCCACATTACAAAGAGATGCATCTTTGCCTGGTTTTTCATAGCCCAGCTGAAATGCCTATGGAATCTGTTTCTCACTCATGCTGACAGGCCTTGTTAACTGTCTCTGCTTGCTCAAGAGAAAGCAGAGAACAACCTAGCAGGAGGAACCAATTAACTCTGTCCAAATGGATGGGGAGAAAAGCAAGTAACAATAACCCAAAAATCAGCCAAATGAATCCATTTGTCAATCAAGCGAAGAATGTATTTTAATTAGCTGTTCTCTTACCTGTACAACTAGTGGCTTCCGCAGATGTCTGCTGCGTAGTTTTCTTGGCTTTGGCAAGAAGAAATCAGATTGCATCTGAAGAGAAATAGTACTTTCTGATACACCATTCTGATAATCTAAGAAGACCATTAATGCTTTGCCTGTTGCCTGAAAGGAACTTCCAGCAGCTCTGGGCCAGCTAAGGTGCCCCATATTGATGTAGTGTCTCCTGTGGCAGAGACCCCATGGCTCTACTTATCTGGAACGAGGGAACACGAAAGGTGTCCAGCTAATCTGGTAACAGGAAGAACAGGGTAACTATTCTGCTGCAAAAAAAAAAACAGAACCAGAAATTGGGAACGGATGGCAGGCTCTTCCCACCTAAAAGCAGGAAGTTGATCCATGGTTGTATGGTTCTGCCTGGAAAGTGAGAATATTATTTGATGACAGAGAAAACAGGAAAGTAACAGTAGAGAAAAAAGCAGGCAATTTGATTCCCTACTGGCTGGAGCTCTGCAGTCTTTCCCAACACTGTGTAACCTGAGATTTCTCTTCTCATTACCAACAAAACAGCTTTGAACCAGAACATATAAGGCATGTAAAATGCCATAAAATCCTATGGTGTGACCAAGATTGAGATTTGGAACCGATACTTGCTTAACTTTGCCAGCTACAGGAATGCTGGATTAGTTTTCTATTAGCGTCGCATTTGCCCATTTTAAAGCCGCAGAGACTCACACTGATGGTGTCCAAACGCTGGCGGAAGCTCAGGTCTGCTTCTTTGCTTTGCAAGAAAAGCTTCCCGTGCCTGCTGTTCGGTGGGAGGGTTGTGGGAATGGCAAAGAGGCCACCGTCTGCATCAGGATTGCTGGAACTTGAAGAACTAGCCACCAAGAGGGGTTTAGAAGGATTTCTCAAACCTGACAGGAAACGATAATGACACAAGTGTTGATTTACACAGAATGGCAGTCAGGGATGACTTCCATTAGGAAGAGCCTTGGAAGTAAAAAGACCCCTTCCACAAATCTGTATGGATCTGCAGGAAGCCGTGAGCCACATCCCAAAGAAACAGGGAAATTAATCATGAGTATTTCTGGAAAAATGTCACTATTGATCAAGTTGTCAAATTCAAGGGGACAGAGCCAATTTTCTCAAACTCAGCCTTTGAACTTGAAAATGGCTCTCGGACAATATTGTCCCATTTAGCAATTAATTCACGAGACCCAAAATCTGGAGACGTCCTAGCTGCAGAATTGGGAGTGGGGCATAGGTGTGGGCACTGTAGGGGGTGGGCAGCTTCTCTGTATGACTCTTACCTGAGGAGCTGGAAGTGGCGCTGGGGGAAAAGGTCTTCTTATGGAGGGCAGGCTGATTGCGAGCACAGCCTGGACTCCTGGTGCTAACGGCAATCACCTTTCCAGGGGGGGTCAGAGCGTGCTCCTCTTGAATGGGCTTGATAGGGGATGTTGCAACGGAATTCATTTCGGGGATCTAAAAAGGAAGCAGTTTACTCTCCATTGCAGTATGCTTCAAATCAGCATCGTCATCCAATGTTAAATAGCAGATATTCCAAAGAATGTTCAGAACTACCATGGTGGGGTAGCACAGTGGTTAATTCACTGGTTGTCTAGCCCAGGGGTCCAGAAATATTTGCTTTAAGTCAAGTGCTATATCATTTTCAAAAGCTTTTAAAGACTACCATGGAAGCCAGTGATCCTCCTAAGAATTTGGTGTGCCCACCCAAAATTGATCATTATATTTATAGTTATACATTTGTGTGTGTGTGTGTGTGTTTTATTTATATTTCAAATTTGTCACCGCCCATCTCGCTACAGAGCGACTCTGGGCAGTTTACAGTAAAAACAGAATAAATATTATAAAAATTAATTAAAATACACTATAACAAGAAGATTCCCATATAATACTTCCAAAAGGCTGATGTTAATTAAAAGTTAATAAATTCAGGGAGCATCTTCAAGGTGCCAGCTGCCCCCAGGGTTGGTTGTATCTCTTATATTATATATAATAATCAATTTGATTACACACACACACACATGGTGTGCCCACCCAAAATTGATCTCTATCTCTCTATCATAATTTTGGGTTGGATATATATTTTGGATGGATGGAACCTTACAGCCCATAGAGGACAGAGGGAATGGGACAGGAGGGACAGGAGGAAGAGCCGCTGCCAAGGCAACGGTCAGATAAAAGGAACCTGAGTCCAGGGCAGAAATGTGGCATGTGTAAATGCCTCAGACAAGACCCTCCCTAGGTTGAAGAATAATCATCACATTGTGGTAAAATTTAGTTTTTCTCCTTGCCCAATCACTACTCTTCCAAGTGCTGCTACTGACACTTCAGGACTAAGTCTCTTAAAAAAAAACAAAAAACTGGGGAGTCCTATCTAGGTGGTATCCCAACCCTGGATGTGATGGAAACCAAAAGCATGATGAACATGACTGAAAGGAAGAAGGTTGGATTTTCTCTGCTGGCCATGTAAAAAATGAGAGGGGTTAACTTATATGACTTGGTCTTATGTTTTATTGGTATCATTTTGGAACAATATTTTATTTTTTATATATGTACAGTATGGATGTATGTTCTGGAAGGCACTGAAAACCTGGTTATCTTCCCAGGCCTCGGAGTAGGATGGTGGTGAACCCCTTGGTTTGGTCTTCTCTTTTTTCTGGATGCACATCTCTTTGTTTTCTTACTTTATTGTCCTAGCTTATTATAATATAAAGCACACTGAATCATTAGGAGTCAGGCAGTTTTTCAATCTGTGTAAATAAATAAAATAGAGAGAGATTCATGGGAAATCTCTTAAAGTTAATATTAAGATATTAATGCTATGTTGAATTATGTGCCAAAAATGTGGAACTTGACCATTTTTGAGGAACTTTGATTATATCAGTGTGGGAAATTGCTAAGAGAATTATTTTGAGAAATTAGAAAAGTACTATTATTCTGGACATTAAGGACTGTTATGCCTTGTCGTTAATTATGTTCTTCTGTTTTGTATTTTTGTTTATAGTTTGTTCTTGCTTTTTTGTACAGGTAGTCCACATTTAATGACCACAGCTGGGACTGGCAACTCGATTGTTAAACGAAGTGGTTGCTAAGTGAAATTGTAACCGTGCTTATGATCTTACTTCAGCTTTCCTTGCCTTTACAGACCTGAGAAAGTTGTAAATACGAGGACTGGTTACAAGGTTACTTTTTCATCACTGCCGTAACTTGAATGGTTGCCAAATGAGGCAGTCACTAAATAAGGACTACCTGAAGTTTGTCAGGAGGGTTGTATTTTTGTATATTTTTATTTAACTTGTACAGGTAGACCTTGTTTACCAACTACCTCATTTAGTGACCATTCAAAAAAAATGACACATTTATGGCTGTTGCAGCATCCTGCAGTCACGATAGCCATTTCTGAGCTTCACAACCAGCTTCCAACAAGCAGAACTAATGGAGAATGCGGAAGTGAAATCGCAAGTTGCGGTCAAGTGATGTCTCGCTTAACAACCACGGTGATTTGCTTAATGATGGAAGCGGAAGTGATGTCGTAAGTCCAGCATGGTCATATGATTTCTCACTTAGCTACCACAGCGCTTAGCAACAGAGTTGCAGGTCTCAGTTGTGGTCAGTGTGAGGACTACCTGTAACTAAAAAAGAGTGAAAATTCTCCCCATTTTGTCTTCTCCCTTTTCTCTTTCTTTTTTTGGGGGGTAGGATGGCAATGAACAGTAGATGGAAGGTTAACCACCACGACCACCTGCTCCATTGACAATTAGTCTTAAAAAGAAGATCCAAGCTGGATCAAATAAACCTGTTTCCTAAAGTAATTACTTCGGGAGAAAGAGGCAAGCAGAGAAGGGAAGCTGCAGGCCAGTTGCAAAAGACCTAAAGGCCACATCTGGAGAACTGGAAAGCCAGAGGACCTTCAGCCAAACATGTACACAAGATCTGTTATGATCAGTTGGAGATTACTGTGCATGAGTCCAAGAGATACTTACTGGTTTGGGGTTAACTTCAGTAGAGATGAGTTTTAAGAGGCAATTGAGGAGTTTCTGTTTATGAAAAGTGGCTGATGGAGGAGCAGATTTAGGTTCAGAGACCTGCTCCCCAGCATCCTGGGTTTCCTGCCCCAAGACAGTCAGCCAATCATACTCTAGCTGCAATTTGTTCGGCTTGCCCATCATGAGGTAGACTTCAGCCAAGGTAAGGCTTTCAGAGGTCCGCAGGCTCCATCCCTCTTCTCGGACTTGCTGAGCAAGGCGGCTGGGGTCATCCTTGAGAGACTTCGTGACCATCTGTCCCTGAGGTGGAGGCGGCGGCGGCGGCGGCAGTGAGGCGTTGAGCTTCTCTGGAGAGTCCTCCATTACTGCATCAGAGAGCTCCTTAACACACAGTTCTGCTTGATGTCCATAGCAGTGGAAGGCCTGAGTTTCAGATGTGGATGGACCACAACTGGGCAATTCCACCCTGCCACTCACCAGCTGTGTGGGACTGAGGTTGCCAGCCTCTGTGCTGCCAGGAAAAAGCCCACTGGGAGGGGAGCTTTCTGGCAAGGCAACATCTTTCTTGTCTGGCTTGTCTGCACAAAGACACTTCTCAGGGACAATCAGATCCTGGCAGGACTTCATGTAACGAGGGAACGGATCAAGCAGAGAGAGTTCCTCCAAATCCGGGGGGAGGCTGCCACAATTGCACTTTGTGCTGCTTGAGTCTACCTCAGTGGACAAGGCAATGACGGGAGCTGCCTCAATGCTCTCAGTCATGGGAACAGACTTCTCAAGGCTCCCACTTGGGTCCTGAAGCCCAGCAGGTGGTTTGCTGAGATTGTTGATGACACTGAGATCCAAAGATGCTCCTTCTGCAAGCCCAGCTTCTGGGGAGCAATCTTCAGTGCTCACAATGGGATCAAGGGTCAACTGAGGATTTCTACTCACTTCTGCAGTACTCTCAGGCTTGGTTCCACCTTTATTTTCTGCCCCCCGTGAGTATTTCACCTGCCCTCTGGCTGTTCCCTGACCACTCTGTATGCCCAAGATTTGGGCAGGGGGCAGCAAGTGGACATCCTTTGTACTCTGCTTGCACCGGCCAGATTCCTGCCAATGCACTGTGCAGAAAGCTTTGGAGTGTACTACTCGGGCAACCCCAGGCAGGGGTGTAAGCGTACAATTCTCTCCTGGGAAGAGGTGAAGCATCGTTTTCTCTTCTGAATAGCTGCTGCTTGCTTCAGCATCTCTGGAATCTTGCAGCTGCCTTTCAGCTAGTGTTTTCCTCTATGGGCAGGATGTTCAGGAAGACAGATGTGTTAAAAGGGGAAGCTATATCTGTAAATATTTTCCCATAAAGCCCAAACAAGCCAATGGCATCTTGTTGGATATTCTATGACTTCTAAATGAAGAGGAGGGCTACTGAATACTAATAAGCTCAAGAAAGCAAATGCAGAAAACCAGAAAAGAAACCCTAGTTCTAAATGGAAGAAAAGGCTTAATGAACATTAATAACATCAAGAATGCCAATGCTGGGAACAAGGAAAGTAACCAACTTCTGCATTAGGGAAAGGATACAACACGCACTTCATGGAGAGCCCATTTCTGTTTCAGGAACTCAATGAGGCTGGATACCTTCCGATGCAGCTCCACAATCATTCTGACAGGTCGTACAAGAAAGAGCAGAAAGGAAGAATCAGCAAATGACAGATACCATTAGCGTGGGACCGAAGTCACCAGATAAGCTAAGCAAAGCACGCATCAGCCGTCCCCCTTCCTACCTCCAACCCAACCTAGGATTGCATTACTCCAATTTTTACTTCACCAGCGAAAGAAGACACAGTAGCACTGGAATTCAGGATATGAGATCACTTAAACACCTATCTTTTGGCAGGAAAGAAAAAATCCTACACATCTTTTCCTCTTTTAACATTCTAAATTCTCTGCTCAAACTGAGTCACCCAGTTATTTGGCTTGACGTTGTGAATCCAATTTCAAAGATCCAGATTCACACCAATTCACCTGCCCACAGCCAGCCTTTAAGGTACCTGAGACGTGGGTTCTGGGCCAGACTCTGCACACGGGCCCATGCATGGTTATTCCGTGGCTGCAGTTCCACAGGGACCTTCAGTGGAAGACGCACAGGCTTCTGATCTTCCTCATCACTTATACCTATAAGACAAAGCAGAGGAGATGCTTGAAATCCATCCAGCCCTCCTCTACAGCCCAGGTACAGTTAAGCAAAATGCTCTGAGCAATCACACTTCAAGAGAACAATGTATCAGGGAACTGAACCTCTTTCTGATGTAGTGGAAGCAGACTGAATAGTGTCTTTCTGATCCTGCAGCATCGACATAAGGAGATCAATAAAAGTAACTGAAGTCTTAAGGCACTCCTATAGGATATATATCAATCATCAAGAACAGATATTGTGGGCTAAGAAAACAGTAATCCCTCTAGACTTCAGGTAGAGGTCAAATAGAAGGGTCAAGGTAACACAGCAGGGAACCCAAATTGCTATACTAATTGCAAGTTCATGCTCAGCCTGGGGTGAGGTTGAGGGAATGAAATTATGGGGCTGGAGGCTACAGCATAAGAGAAACATGCCCATATATGGTAACTTGAAAAGAGAGCTGGTAGAAGATAGGAATGAGATGAAACTATCATCCCTAACAAGCCCCACTGGAGGTAAGCAGGGGGCATTACCCACGGGACTGCTATATGATTTGAAGATTCAGGAGGAGGGGAGAAGCAAAGCAACATTTGTTCTACAATTACAAAACTAGACCATGGGCCCAGAATAGCTTGATAGGTACAAAATAATAATAGAAATAAAAAGAAGGTCATCCTAAAACCCTCCAGACAGCTTCCCAAGACTTATGAACAAATACATGCCCAGCTCACATTTCAAACATCTCTTTGGTACATGCTACTTCCCGTGTCATGCACTCAAGCCACCATCTCAGCATCTGCCTTTAACAGTGAGCGTTAGACTGCTGGTGACACGTGGATTTTTCCTCCCCACAAGCTGTAGTCAAACGGCTTTCCTGCCCAGAATTTCTGACGTACCATCTGGATCACAGAGCTTCTTCAGAGCCCTACACATGGGTGCCTTGATACGAAGGTTCCTGCCTTTGTAGCGAACCGTTGTAGCTCTAAGAAGAATATTAAAAAGGGGTGAGATGCTTGATGATGCCACCAGGGAAGTACAAAACCTGTGTGACTGGCAGAAATCCAGTTGTTCCTGCCTGTCCAATCCGGCCCGGCAGAATGGGCATGCTCTGGGTCCCATCAGCCATGGAATGTCAGCTGTCGGGGACCAGGAGACGTGCCTTTTCCGCTGCAGTGCCTGCCCTCTGGAACATCCTCCCTGCTGAGATTAGGATGGCCCCGACCCTTCTGGCTTTTCGGAAGGCCTTGAAGACCTGGCTTTATGCCCGGGCCCCTGAGTATGTGAAGGGCCCCATTTCATGGTTGTACTGACACCAATGGTTTTTAAAGATCTCTTGGCTGTATTTATATTTAATTTTCTGTATTGTTTTTTGAGTGTTTGTTTTTATTATTGTTAGCCGCCCAGAGTCACTGGTCTGAGATGGGCTGCTATATAAATTAATTAATTAATTAAATAAATAAATAAATAAATAAAAGCCACTCCCTTTCAGTGGCATTTGTCTATCTAGGGTCCAAAGCAAGGGCAAGACCATTTTCTCATTGCAACTCCCAAGCAAGCATCCAGTCATTCTTGACAGTAACGTTCTTATAATTATGATTTAGATTAATTACAGTATAGCTACCCCACTCCAAAGGACTTTGGGCAGTTTACAACATCCAAAATACACTGGAATACTTCCATCAGGCACTTGACAGAGTACGAGAAAACAAACATCTGTTCTTAGAGCTTGCAATGTGAAAGAATGAGGTACCTCAGAAGACAGTAATTACATTTTCAAAAAATTACTCACCCAGCTTGGATAAGCTCATTGAGTTTAGCTGCATTTTTGTCATCCATACCTTTAAAGAACGTGAAAAAAATGAAATCACGGGCAGAGTATCAGAAACAAAACATGACAGGACAAAATAATTAGCAGCTTTAGGACCATCTTTATCACTACACAATTGTCATTCCTATGGGGATATCCTTTTAATTAAACATCAACAGAGCAAGATTCTTCAAGTTATTCTAGAAAAAGCTTTTTAGCCATCCAACCAATACATTTAATTGCATGCAAAGCACCCCGAACCCGGAGCTCCTCAAATCACAAATCTATGATATCGGATTTTTTAAAAAGTATAAAATGCATCTCTCTCTGAACTCCTTGTATAAAGGTGTATATTGCAAAAAGAGCTATGATGATGAATGGAAAAGAGGGAGGAAAAGGAGGAATGTGCACAACTGAGAAAGCAAAAACCTGAAAGAGGAGGATGAAAATAGGATAAAAAGAATGTCAGTGTCTGCACTGAGGGTGGAAAAGTACCTGCCTGATTATATTAAAATTACAACCCCACTTGTAAATTAAAACCTGCACATTTCTATCACGGCAATTGGGATTCTCTGACATAAACAAAGAAGAGCTCCTGAATATCTTGTGACAGTGACAGTGAAAACTATTAAGCAGAGTTTGCCTTTAAGCAAAACAGTTTGCCTCCCGGAGTTGTGGGTGCTTCATCACTGGAGGTATCCAAGGAAAGGTTGGACAACCATTTGCCCAAGATGGTATGTGGACTCCTGCCTTGGGCAGAGGGCTGGACTAGAAGACCTTCAAGGTCCCTTCCAACCCTATGATTCTATGATCTTACTCTGAAACCCAGTTACCAGGGCAGCCGTTTTCACAAGCCTTGATGCTGCCCAGAAAGATGGGCATTCCAAATGGTGCATTTGCAGAAACTAACATTCACTTCATCATATTGAAAGAATCCAGACAAGTTCCACTCCTGGATCTTTACAATTACCTCTGGTTAATGATATCAGAGTCTAGAATAAGTTGCTGGGCAGGCACGCCTCCAAATTCTCTACAAGAAGGGTTATAGTCCACAGGCAGGAAAAGCATCCCCCACCTGTTCAGAGTTCTGTGTTTGCAGGGAGAGGAGAGTATGATTCTGAAGGACTAGCTAACTTCCCCTCAACCATGAAGCTAGTTACCATCTGTCAGCCTAACCTACTTCACAAAATTGTTGAGAGTAGAAGTGAATGTGAGAAAAGCTAATGTGACAGCCTAAACTTCTTGGAATAAAGGAAATAAAAGATATAGCATGGAGATACAAGCATCTACCAGGACTGGTCCAAGACGTGTTGCAAAATCAAACATGGTCACAGACCATTTCTTGAAACAACGTGGCAGTGTTCATTTTACATAAGACAAAGTTCCTCAAAGAAATCATTATCCAATAAGAAATTTAAAGGTACTACAACAAGGCTTCCCTAATTGGCCTAAGCTAGAAACATTCATTACTTCAAATGATTAAATAGGACCAGGTCAAATCAGCTAATTTTGACCAGAGTGTGCAATAAAACCAAATCTAATATAAATCATATGGTCAATTTAGACAAGATACAGTTTGATACTGAGAGGATTTAAAAAAAAAAAAAGGCTACTCAGAATGCATTTTATTTTTCATTCCTAATCTGTAGTCAGAGATTACCCCCGTTTTCAATTCTGCAGAAGTCATAGTGTGTAGTTCTTATCCTTCTGCTAGGCAGAGACAAGCAGATTTCTCACTGTATGTGAAATTACACCCACAAATAACAGATGCTTCCTTGCGTGTTTTCTGCTTCATTGTACTGCACTCTGCATGAAGGAGCAAACTACAGATTATGCTTGGAGATCTCTCCCACACAAAGCCAGAGAAATACATACAGCAGAGCTATGTGCGAAATAAAGGGGAAACTAGAAACATCTGGCAAGACTGTTTGGAAGCTGTTTTCCATGGTAGCAAAGAGAAAAGTCTCATACTTTCTAATTTCATGGCATCAAAAAAACTGTAATACTCACAGCCCCCAATCTTCTTTCTGAGCTCCCCATAACAAATTAAGCCATAAAGCTCAAGGGAGGATTTTTTCAGCCCTTGAGAAAACACTGCAAAAGAAAGAAAACCACAGGTGTTCAAGGAAAAGAATATACCACTCACATACATATGCAACTTGCACATGACTTGATTAAGCGAAGAGACTCAGCAGCCTCTTACTTAAGTATCTATGAGACAATGAGACAGATACTGACTTTATTTCAACATTATCTGATGCATTAGGAGGTCTCCCTGCAATTAATATATTATAGTCCAAAAAGGGGATACATTTTATAGTGGGTTTTAGGATGACACTGGCACCTGAGCCCACATTTACCTATTGCAATATTCTGATTATCCAAGGTATAAAAAACCCTATGCTGCTGTGTAACTCTTCTATCCGGTTTTATTTGAGAAATCACCAGAATAAATGGAAACCTGTGTTTCCAAACGCTGATTCTCTCACCCAAAACTCATTCGCTCCCTCCAGTTCCACACTGATTGCAATTTATTTATCTAGTAGGTTTATCTCCCACTTTTCCTTCTGGAGCAAACAGAATACATAGTGCGCCCTCCTATTTTTCCAACCAACACCCTGTGAGGTAGCCATGGTAGACACAATAGGTGACACAAATCACTCAGGGAGCTTCTGTAGCAGAAGGTGGGCTAGGACCTTGGCCTCCCCACTCCTAAACTGAGAGAGGCTACGGGCCAGCACATCTGGTGGATGCCAAGCTGGGGGAATATAATGAGGTTTTACAAGAAACTCCATTTTAATTATCTTGCCCCTAAAGGGTTTAGACTTTTTGGTATGCGTTTCATTGCCATCTTTCTGACATTCTATTTATTGTAAAGCCTTTGGGCTTGTCGAAGAGGAAGGTGTAACATTGTTTTGTTTCATACAACATGTTCCTTAACCAGCCTTCACCCAAAGTTTAAAACATACATTAGCTAGGGACTGCATGTTTTGGGGCAGATTTATTCACCTCTTCCTCCCCAAACCCCAAAGCAGAGTCAAGTTAACGAAGTACGTGCTAAAGAGTATCCTTTGCTGCTCCTCCAATGATTTTGCAGATTTGCCCAACTGTCCCTGAAAGCATCACGTGGAGCAACCACCTGCCATATTGCCTGTGTTAATCTGATGTAATGAACCAATGCAAGAACTACTGTCACAAAGGTGTGCCTTCTTATAAACACATATTCTATCTTTCTTTTGACAGGCGTCCCAAGACTATATAACTGGGATTACAGATGACCTCTACTTCAATCGCTGATGTGATGGAGGCCTGCTTAGTCTGAACAACAAGAACATGCTCTGGGCAAATCCTAAATGCCCCCTTTCTACAAGCAGTTCATCCAAAGATAATCTACACTAGCCTAGTTGCATTGCTCAGAGAACTCAACCTTTCTGGGTGTGCTCACCATTATCAAAGTCAATGTATTTGGAAATCTTGTGCCAAGTGCGGTAATAGAAGTGCCGGACCTGCTCCTTGTTCTTCACCATGCTTGCAGGCTTGCTTTTCTTCTTGTACTTCAGGGCAATATTGTTTTGAATCGCTTCAAAGTCTTTGCCATGCTGAAAAAGGCAAATGTTACAAAATGAGAAAAAGAGGGGCAGCCGGAATAAGAGGATGAAGCACTTCTTCTAGAGCCGGGTCAGCCTCTCGTAGGTTTTTAGGAACAGGTGTTTCCACATCATATAACCAGACAGCTAGATATCTAAGTTAACAAGTGATTTTCCACAGAGTAGTCAAAACGACATACAGATTTCTAGAATCTGACCTTTATTCCAGAATGACTATAGAAAATAGGTATTCTGTATGAAGGCCAGCATTCAGAACCCTACAAAATGCACAGGTACAAATCCACTCTCCTTAAAATAGGCAGGATTAGACAGACAAAATTCTGGCGAATTTCTTCATAATACAATTTCTGGGAACCCAGACAATGCAACAAAAACATGGGTGAAACATTGCCAGGGAATTACAATTCATCCAACAGATAATACTCTCAAAAAGCCGGGACAGCATGATGTATTTCAGATTGCTCAAATGAAGCGAACAGGACACAGAGTTTGCCTACTTCTCACAACAACCAAATATTTGACACATGTCTAAGTTTGCCTTAAATCTGGCTTATACATTTTTGGAACATGGTGCGGCACTTCCCATCCTTTTAGAAAATGTACCTCATAGAGGCCCTCAAAGAATGTATTCTTATCCTCCGTGCTCCAGGATTCCCACTGACGCCTAACTTTCTTGCCTTCTTCCTTTTCTCCAGTTGATGAGCTCAGGTTCCTTGCAGCTGATTTTGAATTGCCAGCTGGAGTGCTGGAAGGAATTCCTGAGGAGTTGCTAGATGAGGTCCCACCATTATCTGCACCTTTAGAGAAAGGGGGGGAAAAAAAAGGTCAGCCCAACCAACCCTGCAACCACTGTTTATATTAGATGACTTTTCACGAATTTTAAGGTGGCTGGAAAGCAGGATATCAGTCTTTTAAAAGAACTTTAGCCTAAAAATTTATTTATTTATCAGATTAATATCCCATCACAATCATAAAAGACTCCTGGCAGCTCACAACAGTAAGGAAGCACAGTAACTCACACAAAATCTCTTTTATGCCTTAAATGAATCACAACACAATATATGGTGTCAGGTCTGTAAACCCCTCTGGAAAAGCTGTTTTCAACTTCTTCCAGGAGGCCAATAAAGTTGGGGACAAACGAATTTCAATAAATTGTAAAATTGTACAGTGTAGATTTAAACATGGTGCAAAATGGTTATTCCATGTTTTTCAGCCTAGAAATAAAGCGCCCTGTTTTCCAAGCTCAGGACAAGACCATGCATGTGTGTGTGTGCTTTGTTCCACCTTGTCTCACGTGTTCTGTCGAAAGGAATTCACAAGCCTTTGCACTCTCATTTTTCATCTCAAAAATAAGAGGGATGATGATGATCACTGACAGCTGCCACTCAACCTACCAAAACATTTGCCAAACACTGGATTTGTACAGTAGAAAGCAAACCACAGAATACTACCTGATCTACGCATGTTTTGACCCATGTACAGAATGAAATAGGTCTCCTCTGTCCCACATATGGACAGAAGCACATTGTTTTGGGCAGAAGTGATTCAGGGGGATGGAAGCAAGAAAAACCAAGACTGAACAGTGTGGGTGAACGTTAATGACAGCAGTGACTTGGGAAGGCAAGTGGAAGGGAAGATGCTTGGAAGATTGGGGGTGGTTAGGCTGCTGGGATGTGCCACATCCTTATGACTGACACCACAGCCAAGCAGTTGTAGAGACCAGGACATCTGTAGTACATCTCCAAAAACTATTATGACAAAATTCAGGACAACCGACACACAGTTCACGAGAAGGGAAAACTAAGGTAAGCACAGGATGAAATGAAGATTAAAATCATTCTTAGGAGATGCCACACTTTTACCAACAAATCCATCTGAAAGAAGAAAACTTATTCAACCTATGCTTTGGCTACTATTATACATACTTCTTTATACCATTTCTGTTCAAACTGGACACCAGATTTTCCAATGCAGTAATTCACTGCCCCTGAGAAATGTTTCACTCTTCAGAAATGGAGGCCTGTTTCCTTTCTTTCTTTAAAAAAGTGCAGTTAAATCCACAGACTGGCTGCAGGCCTCACAACCCTGCTGTTCAGGAAAAATGGCAGGACTAAGAAGGTGAGGAGCCTAAGAGTAAAGCTCTTCAGTGTATTCTCTGACACAGTGATGTTCTAAGCCAAGGGGCAGGAGTTGTGTGCTTCCTTGAGTCGAGGGAATCCTGCTGGAAGCAAGCTGAGAAGCTGAGAACCCCAAGCGACACATGACATGACTAAGATGGAAGCTAAATATCTCCAGGAGGAGATTATACTCCATATTCATCCAAAATCATGTTAATTCTCATCTACTGAGGGTGTGAAATATGAAAAAAGAACAAAAAATAAAATTCAACGTCCAACTGGAGTTTGTTAACACTGCAGAAAACCCATTCATACTCCTGATCTAGGAATGTTTAAGAGAAATGTAGTTCAATGGTGCAATTAAACTCATTGGCTATCCCAGAATAGCTTCTCAAAATAGGACTCTACTACTGAATAAAATGTCTCTGAAATACTACAGGGCTTGTGGAACTAATCACATCATCCTACGGGTCTTGGTTATTCCTTCCACAGTGGAACTGTATAAACTGGCTATACTTGACACTTCCAGTAACACAGTTAAACACTGGAAAAAGTTAAATAATGTTTGTTGCCTTCCATCTCTGCAGCAATTCAGTAACAGAATACAAGCAACTGGTCTGACTGAAGTAAAGGAGACAACAGACAAAAAAACCGGAATGACTGATGTAAACCAATATATTCCAATGATATCTAGATCCCAAGGAATACATAAAGGTAGAGAAGAACTGTAACTGTTTAGAAATCTATGCAACTTTAGAGGTTTAGTTACAACTTTGGGTAAATAACTGTGCTATTAAACCAGGATGAAGTGTCGCCTGGGTTGGCCTGAAAGCATAATCAGCAATGTTCCAAGATACCACACCCGCAAAGATGAAATGATGGTGGACTGGCAACTGCTACTATCATTTTGATAGGGTGTGCCAATGCTACTTTACATAGCACAGGGTGGAGAAAGGAACTACATGGGGTGCCCAAAGACTGGAATCAACTTACTCCGGAAGGAACAACAAAAGATTTTGGCCGCCGTGGAGGCTGCAAGGTTAAGCCATGGTAATTAAAGAGTATCAGTGGCTTGTAATTAATTACGTAGAAGATCAAGACTCATCTGCTGCACTTATGGAAATGGCATTATCAGTCAGGCTTTGCCCAACAACACCAATCCAGCTGCTACTGAACAAGTCTACAGGAATGGGGTGTTGTAACTTGTTTGCTGCAAATTAACCAGCTTTTTTTTTTTTTAGTAGACTAATAGCAGTCCACTGACAGGCACATACATGCAATTTTTTAAAAACCCATCTTGGTGTGCTGAGCATCCTCAAGTATTCTGAAAAGTACTCTTAAGCTCTAATTTAAATAAGTTGTACTGTCACCATTTAAATCAATAAAACAGCTGAGAGACAGGCCACTAGGAAATAAAGTTAACTGAAATGGATTCTGACAAACCAGACTTGTTGCGCTAAAGGAATATCAAGGCCATTTTACAATTTTACATAGAAATTAACCACTACCCAAATGTGTGACTTCTCCATTTTGGGACCTCACAACCTGGATGAGTATGTCCACATGCAGGCTGAATATCACTCTGCTGTCCAGTACGGTTGCACCTATCTTGCCTCTTCCAGATCCACTGTTCCTGAAGCAAAAGTTTAAAGGAGCAGATTTGACTGATTCATGTTTGGGAATTAATCCTGCTTAACAAGGAAAATCAGGGGAGGGGAGGGAGAAAAGTTTAATTTTAGCAGCTAAACAGAAAGGCAGGAACTCAAAACCTCTGCATACTGACTGCAACTTCTGTAGAAAACAGAGAGCTAAAAGCTAGAAATAGTAAAGCAGCAAAAGCCAACCCACTTTTATTTTATGACTTTCACACAGGAAGGGCATTCGGCTGGTAGAAGCATTAGCTTCGGGACTCTCATTCCAAAATGGGAGGCAGACCAGCTAGAGTCGGAAGGAGGAGAGGAGTTTGGACTTTAGAGTTCTGTTCACAAAGGAGGCTGGGATTTGTGTATGGCTGAACACACGAGTGGCAAGAGGGATGCATTTCTCATCTGCCTCAGTTACAAGCACGGAGAACTCAGCCTCAAGCACAGAGCACTCGGCCTGGACACTCTACAACCTGTTCAGGATCAGGCATCAGTTTGGATGGAATCCTGGACGGGAGAACAACCCATCCACTTTATGAAAGAAATGGAGTAATTCAGCTCAGTGGAGAGAAGGTCTGAATACACGAGACTAGAAAACTTAGCAAGAACACCTTAAGCCTGAGCATACTTTCTAGGGAAGGTTGCCCTGTATAAGAAGGTTTGTCTGCGGTGAAATTTAAGACCTGTGTAGAAAACCCGCGCTATATTCTGGAGGATAAAGATCCAATCGCAGTCAAAGCAGACGAATGGCTGCCACAACGCAGCCACAGGTGTCTTTAAATACATGCTAACATTTTTTTTTCCTAGGCTATCCCTAAGCTTCTAATAAGACCCTCTCTATGGCTCAAGCCACACGGTTCAACTTTTTCAGAGCAGCATATTGTGTTAGACACCCTCCACTGAACCCAAGCGAGAAATGGATGCATGTGATTACCTAGCTGAGTTCTAACGGGGTTCTAATAATTTCCACCTTCTAGTTAAAAGGAAGGCACTGTCAAGATCCAGGACCGTTTTAGTCTATAGATGTTAGCTAATGTTGATGACTATCGTAGACCCGCCATCATAAAATGAATATATACATCATTCTGTAGGTTTCTAAATCTTTTTCAGTTTTTAGGGGCTTATGAGCCTACAACAAAGCAGCTGAAAACAACTTCTGGGTAGGCATGCTCCGCGCAGCAATGTTTACCAGTGCTTAAGTCGCTTACTAGTGACAGCCTAATGCAGCGTTTCTCAACCTTAGCAATTCTAAGATGTGTGGACTTCAACTCCCAGAATTCCACAGCCGCATGCCAGTGTGATACTGGCAGGGAGACTCATCAAAGAATTAGGTCAAACCAGGTGACAACCCATTTACAACTATTATTACAGCTTTGGGGAGTCCACCACCAATGGATTGCAACAGCCTCTCTATGGAGATATACAAAGAAACTCTGAAGTCATTCAGAGTGTAGATGTGCTCACTAAGACATGACTTGTTCTCCATTAACCAACTGGTGCCCATCATGTTGATGTTATTGATGATTGCAAAAAATAAGCAAATTAGATATACTTCTCTGCCTTATGGTATGTATTACATTTGGCTTCTAGTGCTGAAAAATTTGCAGCCTCTGTACTGATGAGAAATTTTGAGATGCAGCGAAACTGCATTATATAAATTGTCTATTTAAACTATGAAACAGAATTGAATAAATTGATAGGTGAGATTTAGAATTCATGGCCCCAGGAAAACTAAGTTCCATTCTCTTTAAAGGCCAATCCAGCAATACTCCTAAATCATGACAAAGTAATTTAGCTAGTCTGATTTCTGATTGTGCCCCAAACGTTTTTGACAATTTGAGTTATTTACTTTCTAGGCTCTTTTGCAAAAATGCCTTTTGTAACATATAAAATTCACAGGCTCCATGATGTACAATGTACAATTTCGCCAGATTATCCTGTATTTATTCAGCACTAAGAAATTATAAACTGTGGGTAGTCTGTCACACAGAAATTTTGACAAGTTTGCTGTAAACAAATGCGGCATAATCTCAGTTGTGTCCATGAAGGCCTGATTTAAGTGAATAATGGAAATATTATTATAAAGTAAAGAGTATTTATTTGTTCAATTTTATTGCCATCTGCTTGCCAGGCACTATAAGCTAGTATGAATGTAAGAATAAACAATGGCCAACCCATGTCAAAAGCAAAATATTCTAGGCACAAGAACAGCCTTTTCAAAAAAGAGAAATAGTTTGTATCTAGGGGATTAGATGCTTTTGCAACCAAAGAAAGGGAACATCCAGATAAGCACAGCATCCAACCCAACTACAGCAATTATGAATTCTCCCCAAATACTCAAATTTTGGAAAAGACCATTCACAGATGGTTTGGTTTGATATTTAACATTAACAGCTGCCTAATAGTTTGCATTCAGAATACACACAGCACATTCATTTGAAGCAATTAATTAATATTTTCAAAGAGTTAAATGGTAATATTCTTACATCAGGAGTTCTCCTCCTAGGTATGGTAAGTATTGAATATTAAACCAAGCCATTTCTCTTTTAATTTAGATATATTTAATCAAATAGCAAAGCATTTTTTTTGCTCTAACTATAAAGTATTTGTAAGATTACCCTAGCACAACGTTTAGAAGTTGTCCACCAAGTTAGCAACTCTACCATCACCAAGTTCAAAGCAGCAGGATAGGAATAACCAGCAACAATTTAAAATTAAATACTAGATTTAACAAGCATGTTGTTAATTTCTCTCTTGACACCTCTCCTGAACATCCCCAGAAGACATTGCCATGGTTTTTAAAAGGAGCAGTCCCTAAAGAACAAAAACTTCCTCTAATAGCTTAACACAAGACAGACTCCAATCCCACCAAAACAAGCAAGGATTCCACACCAAACCTTTCTGTAACATACATAATATTCATGCACCAATGCATCTTGCAGCACTAGTCCATATCCCCCAAAGCTTATGTCATAATCAATGTATCTCTTCTCTTTAAAGATCTTTTGGTGTTTTTACTGCAACAGATTAACACAGCTTCAATTAGAAAAAGAACCTGTTCAAGACCATGAGTGTTGACAACTAACAAAGGGCCAACATCTGGAAGGAATAAGCTTGACAAAGGCAATTTTCTTTTCCTACTACACCTTAATATGCTGCAAATTCATATTTTTTTAATTAAGCTACTTTCTTTTAAAGGTTTGTCAGCAATCATTTTAAAAAATGGTGAAAATGTCAACAAGATGGTTGTAATAGTTAAAGTGTCAGCAAGCACTGAAATTTAAAATTTAAAAGCATCTGACCTTGTAAATCTATTTATTACTTTAAGAAACTTTAATCTAATAAAAGAAACTGATGTGTAAAAAGAGGTGTATGTACATAGCTTCCAAACTGTATGCATAATAAAATATACCTTCTTATATGCTACACACCTGCACAAATATTGGGTTATTTCATTTAATTTAAGGCCAGGGTTCACACATTGCATAAACAACAGTTTACTGAATAAACAACGATAGGTTCACACAACACACTAAACCCAAATCAAGCAAACCACAATGTGGCTTAGCATGATGTGTGAACCCAGACAACAGGAATTAACTTCTGAATAAGCATAAGTAAGATTGGACAGACAGTGCTCAATCCAGACTCAAGTACCTATTTTATGCCACAGAGGCCACTCATGTGGCTCATAATGCCTGTGATCACACAACACACTGAGCCCTGAACTAGCCCACCTTTTCCCAAAAGTGCCCTCCAAATATGTAGACTTCCTCTCGTGAATTAAATTTTAGCTGCGAGTGGTGCATGGATCCAGTCAGTGTGGTTGATTTCTGCTTCAATAGGATGTGAAAACCCCAGACTCTGGGTTGAGTAAGCCATGGTTCAGTTAACTATGGGTTAGAGTGCTACACTAGCATAATCAGCTAGAAATGGAGCAATGCCAAGGTAATGATGATGATAATCATGCCACATAAAACCTCCCTAAATTGGGAGTTTATAGGCCTATGAAAAGGAATAACAAGTGTAGTATTATTTTAGCAACTCTACCATCACCATACAATTTAAACAACTGAAAACTATTACGGTAAAGTCCTTGAAACAGTCTTTTTAAGGTACAGGAATGTCCTTAAAAATATATACCATAAACCTTAGAAACTTATGCTTTCTGGAACTCTAGTTTATAAATATCAGACCTTGGTTCAAATACCACAGAAATGATGGAGACAAGAAATTACTGTTTCTGCAATTTATCCTGCATGTATCACGCTGAATTGCCAAGGAGCACTTCCATTGCTGCTTGGCCTCCATGACCCTTCTCCTTAACCTCAAGGAGGTGCAGCAGGTAGTAGCATGATCTCAAACGTATTTGGGAGAATAATCCCCCTCTTTTACAACTCCCCTCAAAAAATAAGCAGAGGGAGCATATCTTTTACAATCAAAAAGTGCTTAAACAAAGGTTATTCCAGTTAACCAACATGCAATAAAAATGAGTAGCACTGGAATTTTAGAGGAGCAGGATGCAGGGAAACAATTTTTTCTTTATCTCACCAGAATGACCCACAGTTATAGATCAGTGCAACACTACTGTCATTAGCTCCACTGGAAAGATTTCTGATCCAACATTCACCTATGTACAAGTTACTGAATTAATGGAAAGGAATGGCTTATTTATTTATTGCATTTATTTCCCACCATTCTTCTGGCAGTTCAAAGCGGTATACATGGGATCTGAGCTCTCACTTCATTTTACTCCCACAGCAAACCTGTGAGGAAGATTGACAGGGTGTGACTGTCTGAAAGTCACCTGCTGATCTCTGAAGGGTCAAATGGGGACAGTTATTGAGTCTCCTAAATCAGGGTTCCTCAACCTCAGCAACTTGCTGGCTGGGGAATTCTGGGAGTTGAAGTCCACCCATCTTAAAGTTGCTGAGGTTGAGGAACCCTGTCCTAAATTATAGTTCAACTTCATTGCCACTATACTACATTGTTATGAACACCTGAAATGAGAGTGAAAAGCCATACCTCCATTTATCTTCTATTTTCCCATACCTCCTCTAATGTATGAGATATGTTTCATTGTTAAACACTGGCCATTGACTCCCTCTGTTTGTCTACAACTTAAATCCATAATGATTAAAGTAATATACTTCATTAACAGACTCACACATCAAAAGACAAATGGAAACACTGGCACTTCCCTTGCTATTTTTGCAAGTGTTGAAGCAGGTTGTTCTGTTGAAAAGGTAGATTTTTCTCTTCCACTACAATTATGTCAAGAACGAAAAACAAGCTCCAACTTCATACATTCCTAGCCATGCTGTTAAGCCCATTGAAAGAAAGTGAGGGTGTATTAGCACATAGCTATGCTTTGGTAGAATTTCCATTCATTCCAGTATGAGTTCTGCAGGAGCTTATTCAATTGTATAGCACAGACTTTGCTTGCAGAAGACTCAAGATTCAGCCCCCAGTTAGAAAGATCAGGTAGCAGATGAAAGCTTTCCATCTAACGCTCTAGAAAGAACATCTGCCAATCAGAGTACACAACAGTAGTCTATACCAGTGTTTCCCACTTGGGCAACTTCCCGATCGTAGACTTCCATTCCCACAATTCTTTATAAAGGCCAAGCTGGCTGGGGAATTCTGGGAATTGAAGTCCACGTGTCTGGAAGTTGCCATGTTGTCAAAAGACAACAGCTTCCTCTGCATCTAACTATTAATAAGGACTAGATCAATGTAGGATAGTGCTGAATATGACAAATGCTTCTTTTGAATTTGATACCTAAATATGTTAATTTCAGGTTGTCAGAATATACATCTAAGTGAAATATCGCACTCCAGAAAGACAGATCCACGTAGGGAAGTAGCATTTCATATAAGCAGCCAATTTGTGATGCCTATTTTGCTTTCACTAAATACACACATTTACACCAAGAGGTTATTAGCTGTTCTGGGTGCAGCAGTATGATAAAAGATTTCAGGGAATATTGTAAGTGAATGTGGGCACAATTGTTTATAGTAATGCAAAGGGTGAAAAAAGTAGACTAATAAAGTGGTATTTCTTTGCTGAAACAATGCTGAAGATACATAGGGCTTTGACAGGTTTAGCATATCATGTTAAAATATGATATATTTAACTGTCCTTCACTGAATAATTGACAACTGACTGGATTAACACAATGTTAGGACAAAACTCAAAAAGCCACAGCATTGTATATAAAATCAGCCAGTTAGGTGTTATTCAAAAAGCCATGTTTAATGTCACATCTGATGTGGCATCAACAATTTCTGCCATATTGCCAAGAAATATCACATAAAGGATTCTGTAATTTTGATTTATAAAAAACGTTCTAAAGTCGTGGAAGGTTGTCTTAAACAGACTCTCTAATGACACCTCTCAAATTATTTATTTCTCCCATCCAATATACCAGTTCATATTTTTAACAAAATGACCCAATGATGACCATTTTAGAGAAGCCTTAAGTATTTCCATTTCCATAAATGCAACTGGTTAATAAAATCAAAGGTGGAATAATTAAATCCACAGAAATGTCTTATAATTGCACTGAATGAAATATACTGATATCAGTGATTACCTAAAACACTAACCAACTCACTTGGTTCTAGTTCAGAATTGCATTCAATCCATCGCTCAAAGACCATGGCAGAATGGATCAAGAGAATCACATTATGTGCACATCAGATCCATCCAAACTGTTTCCACTACTCAAAAAGCATCAGAAATAATATTCTGAAAATGGGCAAGAAAATATTGCGACTCATTTGTTGAGTAAGAACCAGGCTGTGGCCAGGAACACCAGATGCTAGGTATCCATGGTGGAACTCAATCATCATGCAACAATCCAAAGGAGCAGACTGAGGGTGTTAAAGTAGGCTGTTTCTAGGAATATCAAGGCCGATTATCCTAGGGATAAAAAAATTAGATTCTTGACCCCTTCAGACCTGAGAGTGGGCAAACTTAAACCTTGGGTATTGGAGGAAGATAAAAACAGAAACACAGAGTTAAAAAAAAAAAATCCAAGCAGCAGGGATACAACAAGGAAGGATCCCACTGAAAATGACTTCCCAAATCGAATCCAAGACTTCTGGGTGGATCTGATGCCACCAAACCAATTCGGAAAAAATCAGCCCACCTGCACCCCCTCTTTACAAGCGCAGGGTCCGCTCCCTGGAGCCTGCTCGCCCGGAATCTCTTTCTGGGTCGGCTGGCCGTCGCAATTTGGGGGTCCGGGTGTGCGACCCAGGCCGTACCTTTTCCTTTCCCGGTGGGGGCAGCGCCGCCACCGCCGCCCGCTCCGCCAGCAGCCGCGCAGGATGCCTGGGGATCCTTCCTGAGCCTCTTGCTTTGCGGCCGGACGCTGGACCTGAGGAAGTGATGCTGGTCGTGGCCGGGGGCCGGGCCACCAGAGGCCGGGGGCGAAGCCGGGCCACCCGAGGAGGGCCCCCCATTCGCCTCGCCCCGCAGGGCCGCCTCCTCGCCTTTCTTTGTGCCGCCGGGGGCCCCCTCTGCGCTGCCGCCTCCTGCTTCGGGGCACCCCTCTTCCTCGCCGGCTCGCTTGCCCAGCTTCCTCACGCCTTCCTCGGCGCTGGCGCTGCTGCTGTGGTCGCCCAGCTTGACTGTCATCCTGGCAGGAGGAAGAAGAGGAGGAGGAAGAGGGTGAGGCTAGTGGGCCCGAAACAGCGCCCCGGGCCGGGCGGCCCCCCGCCCCGGGGGGGGCGCCCCCCCGCGCCGAGGGGGCTCGAGGGCCAGCCCGGGCGCCCCCACCCCCGCGGCCCCCGGGCTCTTTCTTCCCCCCCGCGGGGAGAAGTTTAGCTGCAGAAATTCCGCTCAACATGGCCGCCGTTGTTTGCGACTCAATCCCCTCTCGCCGCCTCGTCCCGACCCAGCCGTTCGGCCCGCGGGCGGCGCGGGGCCCGGGGGGCCCGCCGCCCCGCCCGAGGGGCGCCCGCGGAGCCCCCGCGGCGCCCGAGCCCGGGAAGCGGCCCAACTGGGAAAGTGCTGGGCGGGCAGGAGGGGAGAAAGAGCCACCCGCGGCGGAGGGCCCGGCCCAGAGCGCGCGGCGGGCCCCCCCGCGCCCCCCCGCCCCGTCCTACCCATGGCGCGGGTCTGCCGGGCCGGGGGGGCTCTTCTTTCTCCTCACCATGGAGCCGAGGCGAGCCGAGCTCCCGGAGGGGGTGCATTCATATTCCTAGATGCAGCAGCCCAGCAGCAGTTTCTCCTCCTCGCTCGCTCGCTCGCTCGCTCGCTCTCGGTGCGAGGAGGGTGTGCGCCTGTGTGTGCCTCTGGGTGTGTGTGCGTGTGGGAGCGCGTCTCCCTCTTGCTCTCCAGGACCGGGACTGCGAAGACTTCCAACTCCCCCCCGCTTTAAAGAGGAAGCCCCTTCCCGACACGCGCCCTTTCCGACAACGCGCGGCTCGTTCCGCAAGGGAGGCGCCGGCCGGGGGTCGAAGGCAGGGACAAAAGTAAGGGGGGGCGCTTTGGGGGTGGGTCTGGGGGCGCAAAACGGCGCACGCCCACCGGGGAGGGCGACCCGCGGCGGGCCCCCGCGCCAGAACTGCGGCTGCCCCCCTTTTACTGAACTTCCTCTTAAGGCTGGAAGGATGCTTTATTTCTTGGGGGGTAAAAAAGGGGGGGACAGCCAAGTTAGGGCGGGTTGGAGGAGTTCAGAACTTTATTATTATTATTATTTTGTAGGGGAGGTGGATATAACACACCTCCCCCCTTCAGTTTGGGGAATGAATGGCCCTCGTGGCATCTTTCCAAATCAGGGGCCGCGGGCTTGCCAGGTAGAACTTTTTAAGCAAAGGGGCCCTCCAGACTTGATAGTGACACCTTTTTTCCCCTGACAATCACATCACTGGGCTGATTTTCTTTTTTTTAACCTTATCTTCTAGGCTGGAAGCCTGCAAAATGCTATTAACCCCTTCAAGCCCCCCCTTTTAAAAATACATGTAGAGGAAAACATTGGAAAAGATGCAAAGCAAAAAAACATCTTTCCACACCTATCCCAGCTCATAGAAATGTCAGAAGAGACAGCTGTTTGGAAATAAAGTCTGAAGAAATAAGCATTCTTCAGGGTATATTGAGAATTAAGTGGCCCTTATTTAGGGCCAAACACCCAGACGACCACTTTTTCAGACTAGAAATCACAATTCAGCTCCCATCAGCAAAAATCACTAGCCTAATAATAATAATGGTACCAACAACAATAGTAGAAAGGTGTTTCAGGCAAAAGATTCAGCACCCTTCAAAGAATATAATCTTTTAAGAAGATAGTGCATATACATTTATTTCATAAGCTCCACTGTGAGAAGAACCTGAATACAGAGTATTCTTATTTTATACCCATTTTCAGAACATGATACCAAGATGGAAGCTCCGTGCCTTCACTGGAACTTAATGCCAGGAAGCATTAGAAGCCAAAGCCCTTAAGAGCACATTCTGGGTCTGCTTTTTATTCATTTGGGGACACGCTCGCTCAGCCTGTGATGGGTTCAAAGACGGCCAAATGAAAACGACACGGCGTTACGACCCACGGTCTGCAGAATGGGCTGCCCGAAACAGGTCCAAGAGCCATAACCAGACGTGATCTCAAATAATCCCATGCGTTATCAGGCTATTAAAAGATCCGCGATCCACACTTGGGGGACGGTTAAGTAAAGGCACTTCCCAAATGGGGAAGTGGCACTGTCAGCAGGCTGGAGCTGCTGGCCCGTTTTACCATGCCCCGCTGCATCACAATAATGATGATGATGATGATGATGATGATGATAATAACAACAGGGTTTTACCCGACCATTCCCCCTTCACACGGCTGCCAGAGTTCCACCCCTTCCCGCATCCTCCCCAACCATCCTTCCCAGCGCCCCGCTCCCGGAGACATCGCCTCGGTCAATATTTACTCCCCCACCGCTCTATTCCCTCCCCTCCGATGACACCTTCCCGGGCTCGCCCTCCTCGTCCGAACGCCCCTCCTCCGCTTCCGCGGCGCCAGCTGGCCCGCCGTTCCGCCGCGCCTCCCCGCTCTCTCCGAGGGAGCGCAGCCGGGGCTCCCGGGGCCCCCCTCGCGGGACTCCAGGGCTGCAAAGGCGAGCTGCCGCAGGAGCCCGTGCCGCTGGCCGACGGGCGCTGCACGCCCTCGGTGGGGCTGCAGCCCGACGTCGCTTTGCAGACCGGGCTGGGCGGGCGGGCGGGCGGGGACGCACCCTCCCCAGCACCCAGGCCGCCCGGGCCCCGCTCCTACCTGATGCATGGGAATCCCCCGGCAGCGGCGGGGCAGCAGATCCCGGCGGCGCGCAGGCCGTTCCGCGCCCCGGCGGCTTCTCGGCCCCGCAGCTCCTCCGCAGGCGGGCGCCTTCCGACGCGGCCCCCTCCTCGGCCCGCGAGCTCGCCGCCTCCTTCCGCTTCCTCGCCGCTGCCACGCGCCGTGAAGAGGTCGAGGATCCCGGCGCGCGAGCCCAGGAGGCCCAGCGGAGAGCTCGGCAAGCCACGCCTCCGAGGGGGAGGGGGAAGAAAGAAAGAAAGACGGCAAGGGAAAAAAAAAAGGAACCCCAAACAAATTTTTTCATTGGTCGGCGGCGGAGGGGGGAGGCGGAGCGCGAGGCCGCGGAGGCAAAGGTGACCAATCGGAGCGCCGCGCGCGGCAGATGACACGGGACGCCCAGGGCGCGAGGAGAGGCAGGAGGAGGGAAGGGAGGGGAGAGCGAAGAAGGTTGGAGGGCAGGAGAGCGGGGCCGGAAGTGGCTGAGACGGACGCGACTGGCTCCGAGGAAGGCATGGGCGGGGATTCAGAAAGGGGAGGGGACCAGGGCACTTTCTGAAGCGGTAATTGGCTGGTTCCTGTTGGATGGGCAGGGCAGGGGACCATTGCCGAAAGAGGTGGAGCAATTTAAAAGGCTGCAGCCCTATTTTTCCCGCGAATACGCCTTGTTGATCTGCGGTGCGCATCGTTTCGCGATTAAAACAAACTCATAGGATAGGGACTTTATTCCATGAAAGCTATTGTTTTTCCTTTTACTTTGTGTAAATGTGTTTTTTATAAATTTTAACTATGTATTTATTTATTGTTTTAAACTGTTGCAAGCCGCTCAGAGTCCCCCATTGGGGGGAGATGGGCGGGGATAAGTTTGATAAATAAATAAATAGATAAATAAATAGATAAATAAATAAATAAATATAACGACGCCTTCAATGAGGCGACAGGCTTTTTGTTGTCCTTGGAAGAGGAAAAATCGCATATAAGTCAGGGTCGTGCAGTGGTTAAAAAGTGGGATCAGGAGGGGGGAAAGTGGGCTCCGGGTTCAAATAGCACCCAGCCGTGAAAATGCACGGGGCGCCCTCTTTCTCCGGCCGCTCTACCTCCCAAGGTAGTTGGGAAGATGAAATTGGGAGTGACTTTCACGGAGACCGTCTTGAGAAATGGAAAAGTAATGCAAAGCCAGGAATGCAAATGGCAGACAACGGACCTGACCTTCTGACGTGCTCACGCACGTTAGATTAAGTTTATGTGGTCATTCATGTGACTTTTCAGCCTACGAAATAGGACGCCATCCGAAGACGGATTCGCTTACAGGGCTAATTGATGCCTTGTACTGAATCCAAGGATATACCAAAGAAGGGAGGGGAGAGGAGCGTTAAAAACAGCATTAATTAGCTGCCATGGATAAAATCGAACCGCATTTAAAGAGACTTTTTTTCAACCCTTCCTACAGATGCCAGAGGTGGATAAAGGGGGCTTTAATCGTTTATTTGTAAGTAAAGTACTGGCGCTGCCGTCGCACTCTCTCGCTTCTCCACGGAAAAGGCGGGGAGGGACATTTTTGCACAGAAAGGCAGAATCTTCTTTCACGAACCCGTCGGCTTGTTTGAGAAGAAACCAACAGCAACACGTGGGGTGTGTTCCAGCGCCTCTTTGGGCAGAAAGTCCAAAATGGGAGGGGAAAAAAACGATTCGCACTTGCAGACCGAAGAGCGCCTTCCCCACCGCTTTTGAAGAGGCGACGCGCGAAAGCGTTCGGGCATTTCCGTCCAGCGTCCCCTTCGGGAAACCGCGGCTCGCTTCGCTCCCCCTTCGGGTATTTCCGTGGCAGGGCGCTCGCCGTTGCCAAGGGCAACACGAAGCCGCCCCTGGAGTCTGCGGAGCGGCCCACCAGGCCTCGGTCCTGTTCGGGCCGCGCAGGGGGCAGGTAAGGCGGCGAAGTCGGGCTTGGGGGGACTCGCCTCGCTGCTTTCGGGGCATCTTTCGAGCGGGAGCGAAAAGGAGAACCTTTGGCCCAGCTAGCACTCCGGTGGAGATTCCGGGGGCTCTCTATGCTTGCCTGGCCCTCTCCTGAAGGAAAGCGTGGGTTTTCTGGAGGCGTGGATGGGAGGCCACCAGGTGATCCCTGGGCTGGCAAGTCGGGAAAATTTCCCAGACGAAGGCAAAGGCGACCCCGACGGCCGTGTTATTGCCATGCAACCTGCGTGGACGTGTCTGTGGAGTCGCTAGGAGTCGAGTTGGGCTGAACTGTCATACAGGAGGTCCCCAGCGAGGGGTCAGCAGGCGGAAGCACCTAGCTAATCTTAGCTAATCCCCCCCCCCACCTAATCCACATCATCCCTGCTGGCCCTTCATAAGGCTTTAAAGACACGGTTGTGTCACTGGGCTGAGGGATCCAGACGTGTGGCAGAGCCTGTGCAATGTTTGCGTTGATTTGATTCCTGGTGGCTTGGTTTGTTTTTTTTTAACCTCCGCTGCCGGTTATGTTTATTATTGTGACGTGTGGTTTATGTTATTTTTAAATGCTGTTAGCTGGCCACCATCATTAATTTGAAATAATTAAATGCTAAGTGGGTTCAGATTGACTTAGTATTTGGACAGGACACTACAAGAAAATTTCAGGGCTATAGGCTAGACTGGGGAATTGACACAAAAGAGACTTTAGGTTTTTTTTTTAAAAGATATAATAGGCAGTGTCTGCTTCTCCTCCTCCTCCTCGCATTCCAAATGCAAATATCTGCAATATTTAATTTATTTGATTTGATACGGCCACCCACTCCAAAAGATTTTGGGCAGCTATGAATGGGAACAGCAGTCTTACAATGGACCATGATTTCTATGATCTGCCTGCTTGGAGTCTTCATTCCTCCCACATTCCAGTTGGAGCAAGAATGCTCTTAACCTGTGTGTAGATGGTAGAAAGCAAGAAATTGCCCTCCTGTGCATTTGCCCTTCTGCTTCTGGAGGGAGAGCAGGGAAAGAAAAGGTATAACATTAAATTAAGAGTTAAATAATGATTGGGGTGGAATTAATTCCTTCCACTTGCAAAGAACATTTATTTTTGATGTATTCAGTTTATGTTTGAACATGTAAATCGCCTTTCAGTCTCATATTTGGGTCTCAGTCTTCAGCTGGTTATACTATAAATACTTTTTTTGTCTCATAGGTATCTGACCATGGCTGTGTACATTGATCATCGAATAGAAGCTCTTGAGTCCCGTGGACCCCACTCCCACATAGCTTGGCACCATCTCCAGCCACTTTTGGCTGTTGCATCCATTAATGCAAACTCTGGTGGTAGTGTGGACATTTTTCTAGAACAGGCAAGTGTTCTAAAACGAATTTTTGTCTTGGGCTAGTCAAGTCCTAGGCCTTGTTTCACATCTGCTTAATTAATATAAATGTGTTGAAGGCCCTTGAGATCAATTATTGTTCTATTATTGCTACTGAAGTTTGCATGTGAAACATTAAAAAAAAAAGCACAAACTCCGTGTTCACAGACCTACAACCCCCCCGCCCCCAAAAAAGGCATAGGAACAGGAAAGTGAACAAATCCAGGCACCAAATCTTCATAAGCTAGATAAAAGACTAGGATTTCAAGTGACCAAGCATGGCCACTTGAGTGAAAAAGGACAAAAATGATTGCGGGTCTTAGCAATTACTCAATAAAGTTTGCTTTGAGATACCAGCCAGATGTATTAAGATTACATTAGATGTAATGCTAGTCATCTGTCTTTTCTTCATATTCTGTGGCATAGCCAAAGAAAGAAAGAGTATCTGGCTTTATTATTTTTATCTATCTATCTATCTATCTATCTATCTATCTATCTATCTATCTATCACATTTGTCACTGCCCATCTCACTGGAAGCGACTCTGGGCGTCATGGCTGCCTAACTCTAAGTTTGTAGGCATTTATGCAGCATCTTTCCACTGCCTCTTTTAAAAATCTAGCATAGGACAGAACTACTCTTGATCCCATGCTTCATTTTAAAAATGTCATCCCCCTTGTCCATTTTCCATTGAACTTTAAGCACAAGACAATGGGAATGAAGTCTCTTCCTTTTTCATTGAGGGCAGAGGGGAAAATTTGCAAAAGCTGTCACCTAGCTTTACTGATGCCGCCTGCAAAAAAGAAAAAAAAAGGGAAAGGGAAAACATTCTCTTTCCACCAATAACATAGTTCTTCTTGATTCATGTTAGGTTTTTGTAAAAGACATTAATGAGGGACAGCTGACATATTCTGCTGTAGCTCCAGGTTAGAGTAAAATTGCCTTTCCTTTCTGTTCTTAGGGAAGGAAGAAACACATTTATTTCTCTGCAAGTTGGTCTTATGGAGATAGGGCTGGGAACAGCTTCCTTCAAACCTTGAGTGAGATGGGCAGTGACTAAATTTGAAGTATAAATAAATAAAACCTGGAGGAGGAACACTGATTTGTTCTGTTATACATTTGTTTGTTCTCCTGGCAGTGCCTGTATTCCTAAAAGTATTCTCCAGCTTCACAGTTCACCAGAACAGAAAAAAAGAAATGTCCCCTGCATTGTACATAAACTTAGATGTATTTGGGTGTGTGTGTGTGTGGAGATTTATTGAAGGTTTAGCCAAAAAAATATATATATATAAAATGATGCTGTTCTCTCCTTGCTTTTTTCCCCCCAGGGAGAATATGTGTCTGATGCACACTTGGAAAGAAACTTTCGGGCCACGTGTCTCAGTTGGCATCCTTCCAAACTGATCGTGGCAGTGGGTTGTGAGATGGGAGATGTGGTGGTGGTAAATAAACAAGACAAGGAACATCATGCTGTGCCCTCCAACCATAATGCTGATATTTCAGTCCTAAATTGGAGTACTAATGGTACACGTCTTGTTTCTGGAGATAAAGTAAGTAGCAAAATCAAAATAGTTTGTGAATAGCACTTCAATGCATATTCTATACATCAGGGTTCCTCAACCTTGGCAACTTTAAGACGGGTGGACTTCAACTCCCGGAATTCTGAAGGCTGGCTGGGGAATTCTGGGAGTTGAAGTCCACCTCTCTTAAAGTTGCCAAGGTTGAGGAACCCTGCTATACATTGTCTGTTTAATACAGACCGTGGGAATTTCCCTTGTAGATGTGAATTTTTCATTTACTTGTAAAGGGGAGAAAAAGGCAAGTGTATTTTTCCAAAGCTTTTTATTCTGTTTTGCCAACATTCAAAAGACAAAACAAAATGGTTGCCAGCTGAAAGTTAAACCATGTGACTTGGGTGATCCATTACTGGGATCATCTATGTTTTAAAAATTCAGAAACATCCATTGTCTGGTGCTGTTCTGCTTTTTAAACTCTTTTTTCCTGCACTTCACAAACTACTGTTTGCTCTTCATTTCTGTATGTATTTGAAATTTTCAGATAGGTGGGGAGTGTGGTAATTTTAACAGTGAACATTGCTCAGGCAAAACTAAATTGTGGTGTTGCTTTTACCCTACAACTCTAATGTTTTCTGAAAATGAAGCTTTGCTCTGCTTTCTTCTCTGCAGTTGCACTCTTGTTCAGTTACTTGACAATAAGCTCAACTGGGATTTGATTCCAGGTGACCCTGGGCATCATGGCACTACATTAAGAATTGGCTTATACATATGGTAGGATCTGGTCTTTCAGGAGATGTAGCTTAAGCTCCAGGCTTTCTTAGATATTGGAGGAAAAATGCCACTTCCAAGTCATATTGTATTTATCAGCCAGATACCTTTCTGCTGGTGAGCTGGAAAGAACTTGAATGATTTCACCATCTATATTCCAAAGGACTGAATTGACCCTAGGTAAGGATAGGAAATAGGAAAACGCTCTTCAGATGAACAGAGCAATTTTGCTTGACTGCTTCTAAAAGATGAAGATGCTTAGATGAAACGTAATTATGAAGCGTGAGATTTTTATTGTAGCTGAGCAGTTTGATGTTTTAGTAGCTTATTCATGATTTACAGCATAGTAGCTACTGTTTGCAGTCTGACCATGAACCTGCCAGACAGGAAGATCATGATGTGCATGTTGATGCCAAGGACAGCAGTGCATTGAGCCAGGATTTGACACCACTGCAAATGTAACCCTTTCCGTGCTCCTTCTAGAACACTGAACACTTATATTTCCTTCAGGGCAAATTATGGCATACATGAGATTCCCTTGGCATATTGGACAAGAGAAAATCATAAGCTGTTTTCTTTTAAAAAGACCATGAGAATATTTGGTTAGCATGCTTAGGTCTGGCCAATTATTGAGAACTTGCTTCTTCATATAAAGTTACCAATAAAGATATAAGCTCATCTCAAGACAAACGAGGACTGCACATTGCAGAACAAATGGTCACTAAGAAAATATTAATAGACTAATCTCTCTTTTGTAGCTTGGTGTTCTTGTATTGTGGCGGATGGATCAGCGGGGTAGAGTTCAAGGTCCCCCTTTGTTAAAACATGAGTATGGGAAACATCTTAATTTCGGCATTTTCCGCCCACCTCCTCCTGGGGAGTAAGTATGATACTTTGACCAGAATGTCTCTCCTTTGATACTAAGTTCCACTGGAGTAAAAGCTTGAAACTTCTTTGGTGTTTAGGCAGTAATATCTGTGATGAATCAAATGCCACTTTCTTCCCTCTGTTTCATGTTTTCTTTTAATCGTTCCTTAGCATTATCTATTTTGATAGCGTCATCCTCAGGTTGAAAACTTTCATTTTTTTAACCTTTTATTTTTTCATCCTTTTCCTCCCTGCCTTCCTAAACCTGTCTAAAAATGCATGGTGTTACTTTCAGCACAGTGTGAGTTTTAAATCAGATGGATGCCTGCTGTTCCTTTCGTGCTACGCCTTAAGTGCCCATCCCAAAAAAACTTTAATACTGGACAACATGTGTGCAATCATTTGGAAGCTGCTCTGGGCTGGGGTGAGAAATCTTTTGCGGTTAAGAAGAAGAGGTGGTTCTTTCTTATAATAGGAAGCTTTCATCTTGAGATCCAAAGGTGCCAAAACTCAAATGTCTTGTTCTTGCCTGCAGAGATTTGGTCCAGCTCGCCAAAGCTGCGGTGAGTGGTGATGAAAAAGCCCTGGATATGTTTAACTGGAGAAAATCTGGAATGGGGATGCCTCTCAAAATGGGACCCCAGGAAGGCCTGTCCTTCTTCGTTAGCGTGATAGATGGTAAGAACAAAGCAGCTTTGGTAGTTCTGTTTGAAAGAAGAAGATGACAGTATGGTTCTGCTTTTGAGGCTCAGAAGCACACAACTTTAAAAAATGAGAATGTATTGGGTGAGATGAGTCTTAACTCCCTGTGAAATTCTTATGGTGGCTAATTTGGAAGCTCACAGCTCCACCTGTTGGTAAACAATAGATGCATGGATTTAAATTTGGCAAGTCCTGGTAGCTTTTGAGATCTAAACCAGGCATTAGGAGAGCTCTTTCCTCTTGAGTCTTGGGACAAGTGGGGAGGGAGGGAGGGAGGGAGGGAGAGAGAGAGAGAGAGAGAGAGAGAGCTCTTTGAATCCGCTACATATAACTCTGTCATTTGTTCAGACTATTAATACTGAGAGTGAATAATGCCACTTTCTGTAGTGTCTTGCGGGCCTCTGTGGATTCCTTTTTGCCTATGCATTCTTGGCTCCCTTTTATTTTTCAGTCGCTCAGTCAGTTTTTGTCCTTTCATATTAACACAGTTCTTACTGTGCACGTTTGCGGGAAAGGCTCTGGCTACAAGGCAATTAAGAATCCAAAACAGACTTGTCTGTAGGTATTACAGAAGATCTTGAAAGAGTGGGTGGTCTTGCATAAGTGAACTCAGCACTTTGTAGTCCTGGCTGCCTGAGTGAAATGAAAATGGCTAAGGACCTTTCTCAAGATGGGTCATGAAAATTGTCTCCTAGCCACTTGGAATTTTGAAACTAAACATGACAAATCCTGACATCTTTATCAATACTAGCTTTCCTGTCATTGGCAGGAGCTCTAGGTTTACGGGACTCTTGAGTTAAAGCTCAACAAACAGGTTTTGTTGGTCTCTGCATCGTTTTTTTAGGCAGATTGGAATGTGCCTGTGTGTCCTACCAGCAACTGTTTGGTCTCCAAATTATCTGACTCAAATGAAATTCTAATCTGATTTCAGCCTCAGCTGAGCATGGAAAAGAAAAAGATTAACTTTCTTGAACTATGATTTATTCGTCTAGTTGTTTAACAGTGCAGCTTATAGGATAGAGTTATGGAAATTTCTCTTTATTTAAAAACGTTGCTATATTAACAGAATGAAAAAAGCATTGATGTATAGATGCTAGTATTTTCTCTTTACTCTGTGGTATCCTAATGAATAATCTGTTTTTCCATTGTAGTTTTCTCAACCACCGAACTAGTGGATGGCAGCAGTTTAATACTTTTTTTTTTTTTTTTTTTACTGTGATAGTTTGACTGTTTTTAGTATATTTTTACAAGAACCCTTGTGGAATATGCAGTGTTTGTCTGTGTCAGCCCTTCAAGGTAGGCCAGGTCAAGAAACAAATTCCACAGGGATTCTAGGAATACTACTTCATTGTTGTAGGGTATTGTAACCAAAACCTGGAAGCCTGTAAAGTACTTTACAGTGTGAGGGCATCCATATTGGTTTTGTGATCCATTACAACTTCCTGTTAATATGTTAGTGCTTCCAAAACGTTTCTTTCCAACATCCTGAAAAATGCACGTGTTGATTTCCCTCAATTTGAGATTATTCTTTTACTGTCAAATTCTGAATGTGGGATGGTGTGAGATTAATTAGATGGCCGAGTGAATTACACAATTGTTTCCATGGCAGGAACTGTGCATTATGTGAGTGAAAGAGGAAAGACAAGCCAAGCATTGACTACAGAGAGTTCTGTCCAAAAAATGTTGTTCATGGAAAAAGATGTCTTAGTAGTAATAACAGAGACTCTCCTCTTATCCCTTCACAAAATTTCTCCGGAGGGAGAAGCAGAAGAACTTCTGAAGGTAAAGAAACAAGCTTTGTGATACGTTACTTATGAATAAGTTAATTCTTGTGGTTCTAGCAAGTCTACAAGATGTGCCAAGGAGCCTTGAGGTCTACTTATTATACACGCCTGAAATTGAATAATCAAGATAATTTATGAGCTAATACACTGAACCGCCTTTTGAAACTTATTTGCTCCAAAATACAAGTCACTTTCATTCCAGTGCACATACTTTGCTTTGACCATGATCTTTGAAAGAGGATTAAACTCCATAGCTTTGCGTGCTGAATGTTCCAGGTTCCAATCCTCAGTAAAAAGGTAACAGGACTGAAGAAAACATAGGCCTGAGGTTTCTGTTGATGGACAAACATAGGATATGGCAGCTTTGTGTATTTTTTAATATTACCCAACAAGGATCACAGCCTGGATGAGAGCCACAGGCATGACCTGGCTTGCTCTATTTTGTTTCTATTTTTGTACATCCCTCTTGACAGCTTCATCCTGAGGCAAAAGGGGATTCTCCTACTTAACCTGGAAGCCTTTTGTGTCCTTCTGAGCCCCTCGGAAGTTTACGAGCCAGGCTATAATCAGTCTTAGATCTTTGGCTGTAATAAATCCCTTTGTCTTGGTGGTGCCACCAGGCTCTTGGTCTGTTCTCGTAAAAGCAATGAACGTTAAGCAAAACCACATTTGCGCC
The DNA here is from genome assembly GCF_059951505.1 of Python bivittatus. Lineage (NCBI taxonomy): Eukaryota > Metazoa > Chordata > Lepidosauria > Squamata > Pythonidae > Python > Python bivittatus. The sequence goes on from NW_028277083.1 coordinate 9,116,892, forward strand.
TGAAAGGATATTAACTATTTGGGAAATAGGAGCATGATTTGCAAGAGTAAATGCTACTCCTTCTACCTTCAACCCAGTGCTATCTCTTGGCTTTCAGTGCAGTCATCTCATTGGTTGACTTTTGTTGCCAGGTGAAGTTGAGTGGAAAGATGGGTCATCCTACTGATATCATTTTGATTGATCATAGCCTCCTTATCACTGCCACGAGCGAACCCGTTCTTAGGTAAGAAAATGGTTTGGCCTTTTGAGATGCTGCCTGGTTCACCTATAGCATTAAATTATATGTGATGCAGCATTAGATTGAAGAGCAAAGAGGTGCCTGTAACAAGCCCTGGGACCTTACGTGCCGCTGCTTTCTTAAACAACCTGGTAAAATGCAGCTAAATTGGCTTGTTCATCAAATCAAATCCAACCTTTATGACGGTCAAAGACCAGCATAAGGCTTGTTTAATAGTTAACCAGAATTTCTTTTAAACCATGGCTTCTGCCTGACATATAATAAATAAAAAGTCAGAAATCTGTTAATAAAACTGAATTGAATGCATTAATTGAATTCAATTTATACATCCTTGTGGTGATATAGAAGTGAGGTAGGGGAGGTATAAGGCTATGACTTCACATAGGATGCCCACAGTGCATAGCTGTATTATTTTTCAGATAAATATTATTACAACTTTGGTGGAAAAACAGGAAAAGAAACCAGTACCCAGATCTTACCTGCTTGGTGTCTGTAGCTTGATCATAAACCATTTGCTCCTTTCCAGAGAGCTAGCATGTAAATAGCTGCTATAGAAAAGTGTAACCTGGGAATTGATTGCTTAAATCTCCCCCGTGATCCAAACTTGCTGGATCTGGCTTTGGGAAAATTACTGTCCTATTGACTTCAAAGCCACAGATCTGTTGGGAGGACTGTTGAGAGAATAGACAGAACTTTATACAAGAAATGCCTGTTTAAATTAAAGGACTGTAATCGCTCCCATCCTGCATCACCTGTCAAGCAGTAGGCCAGCCTAGAGCTTCTGGATGGATACTGTTTAGCCATTAATATGACTATTTCTAGAGTAGCCTTAAGTGAGTTGAAGAGATTCTCATGGTTTCAGAGATTGGTACAAGAAAAGGAGATGGTAAATTGCTAAGGCAAGGGAGAAAAACAAATGTGGGCAGGATCAGACTTTGCAATAATGTCTGTTGACTTTCATGTTGAGCCATACCTCTTATCAACTGTCTTATACTGTCTCTGTAGGTTCTGGGACTTGGAGCGTGGTGAGAATTATGTCCTTTCTCTGGATGAACAGCTAGGGTTTGAAATCGGAGAATGTGTCCACTGTGTGTCCTATTGCAATGCCAAAGGTACAGAAGATCAGATTGCTTTGACCTTTAGCATCTTGATTACCCATCTTTTAAAATCCCACTGGTTTCACTATTCCACAGAGAGGAGTCCACTAACATTTATAAGGGGACAAATTAAAGACAAAATATACACAGCACAGACAGCATTTATACGTAGAGAGATATGCTGCTGAAGAATAATGTTTAAAGAAACAAATAAGCTAGTACCATATGAATTAGAAGAATGCATATTTCTTAATGCGTAGATTATATCTCTCCCTTTTACTCTGGGCTTAGATGACAAGGTTGAAATGAGATACCGCTTACTTTAAATTGATCCTTTGCCTTACATTGGTGTAAGTAGAATAATTATTCTTGTAAGCAACATTTATAAGGAACAATGGTTTCATTGTCGCCTAAAATTTGCTTCTCCCCTGTGCTTCACCTCCTTCTTTTATTCATACCAAAGTTTGATGGAATGCTGGATTTGGGCAGAAAGAGTGAGAACACTGCTGATGACAGTCTTGACCTGATCTAATATGGTACATTTGGCAGGTCTTCTAGCCGCTGGCACCAATAAAGGGCGAATAGCTATGTGGAGAAAAGTGCCACTCTCCAGCCAAACCACTGGGTCGCTGGAAGGCAAGGACAGATGGAAACTTCAGACACCTACAGAGCTTGAAGGGGATATCATTCAAATCGAGGTAAAGTCACGGATAGAGTTTTTCCTTCTCTTTGGCTTACTTGGATGCAACCCCAAGTGCCAAAGAAGGTGCATTCCCACATCAGGGATTCTCAGAGGAAGCATTTTGGCACATGTTTGCACGCTAGAGATAAGAAGGCCTTGGGAGAGATTGTGAGTAGACATGTATAAAATTGGTCTAGTGAGCAAGCAGGCTAATGTAGGCTACAGTATTGTGGAGACTGAACTTGCTTCTCTTACCTGTTTTTCCACAAGCCTCAGATCTTTGCTTATCTTCTGTCTCTGAATCTAGAAGTAGGCTCATCCTAGAAGGCTGCTTAATCATTTTCCATTCTTGCATTACATCTGACTTGTGGGCCCTTCATTGGCTTCCAAGTACAATAGTTTCTGGGTGCAATTTAAAGTGCTTGTTAACCCATAAAGTCCTTGACCTCTTGGCGTCTCCCCACTAGAGTCAGCCTGACCACTTCGGTCATGCTGGGAGAAGCAGCTGGTTGCCCCCCTTTTTGGAGGGACTGGATGGAGGAAGCCCAGATGCACTGGGGGTTTTTTTTTGTGATGGGGCCCACCTTCTGGAATGGCCTCCTGTCGGAGGTCATTTCTACCCAACATGATCCACCTTTCAGAAAAAAATGAAAATGGAACTTTTCCAGAGGGCTTTTGGGATATGATGACAGTGTTACATTCTTCTTTTAAATGTATTTTCTTAATTTTGGGTATTATGTTGTTATTGTGAGCTACCAAGAATCTGTTGTGATTGTGGGGGGATATTAATCTGATTCAATAAAGAAATAAAATAAGTTCTTGTAAATCATGTAGACGACGTAAAAGAAATTAGAGACTCATTGAAAATGTGAAGGAATAGATCATGCCTTGTTGGAAACTCTGTTTATTAGGATGTAGTGTTAATCTTTGGCAGATGAAAGGTAGAATCACGTTTGCTATTTAAATTCAGCATACACTTAAACTAGCAGACATAACAACTGTTGTTCTTTCCTTGCTCTCTTGATCAATTCTGGTGGGCAAATCATAAGAAATGATGTAGGCTGTGCAATCTTCTTACATAAATACCCATAATAGGATGTATATGATTCTGGCAGCTTGGGTGTGCTGTTTCTGGACAGATTTTTGGCCCTGCCAGCTGTAGCTTCTAGATGTCCTGCAGGTTTTTGTTTCAACCTGTTTGGTACCTTGATTTCACATTTCTGATGCCTCCTGGACTTTTTGTAAAAGCAAACATCTGTAGATTTTCCAGTCCTTTCCATCTGTCTTTGTAAGTTATTTAACAAACCCTTGACAGATTTTGCATCTGACAAGAATTGATGACCTAACCAATTAAGTTTTTCATCAAAACCAGTTAGATTAATTGGCCAGAAAAAGAGCCACCCATTCACACTACACCATTAAAAAAATATAATTGCTTAATTCCCCAAACTTTATCCTCCCTTTGAGGGGCAGTACATTTAGCAAGCCCGTTCAAGATCAAAGTCAGTAACTCAAGCAGAGACATGAGAACTGATACAGTGGGAACTCTAAGTCATGGATGTTTGTCTTCTTTTTGTGTGTTTTTTTAAGACTCCATGCCTCTGTACAAAATGCATTTTCTCACTAAAGCTGGTTGGTTAATCCTAATGTATTTTTTTCATAATATTTTTAGTGGAGTTCCAAGAAGAATCTGTTGGCTGTAAACATAACCAACTCTGTAGCAATCCTTAGAGAACAAGCCATGTCTTCACACTTCCACAAACAAATGGCAGTGGTACAAGTTTCCCCAAACTTGTTCAACATCACCTGCTTCAGCAGCAGAATGATGGATAACCTCCGTATTGATATGCATGTGAATGGAGTGTGTGCTACCAAGGTATTTTCATCAGATAGATGTACTGTACCTACTATCTTGGTTTTGGGGTGGGGATGAGGTATAGAAAACATTTTCAGGTGGATCCAGTCTTAAGACGCTACTTGTGAGTTTCACTGTGTAATCTGATGAACTAAATTCTTGTTGATTTCAGTGAGTTCACTCTTCATGTGCCTCAATGTGGATCCCAAAAGATGTCTATGCTGTCTCTCCTATCTCTGCTAAAGGACACTCAGGGAAGCTTAATAGAATTTGACAATGTTATCAACCCTCATAAAAGAAAGTAGTAAACAAAATTGGTGTTGTTTGTATAATAATGAAAGTAACAGCACCCAGAAAAGCAATTAGCCCGTGTGCCAAGCCAGGTAAAGCAAAAACAAAAACTATAATAATTGAAAGTAATAGACTTAATTTTCTGAAACCTGAATAAACAGCGTATATCTTGCTAATACCCAAGAGATGAAGATGAAGTTCAGACAAAGTTCTACAATTTTAGTTGGGGTACAGCCAGAATTGAAGCATCCACTCCAGGAGCTGTTGTATCCATGATAAATTGGCAAATTCACATGGAAGCAAACACTTCAGAAAGCAAAGCTGCATACCATATAGAAACCATAATGTATTGGTTGACCCTAAAGAAGTGGTATATAATTTTAAAGTCTGGATTAGTTTCGAACACGGATTTTTAGCTACTTTTTTGATCCCACATTTTAGGAAGCTGTAGCGTTCTGGAATGGAAAGCAAGTTTCTATCTTTGAACTCTCAGCTGCCACTTTACGGAATTCAGGTAAGATGGATAGGTTTGAACGGAGTATCTTATGCATATTAAAAAAGAATATAGAATGTCAGTAATTTGTTTTTTTACAGAGAGACAAGAGAAGAGAAAAATAGGACTGTTTCTGTACTAAAAGAAAAGGATGGCTTATATTTTGGGAATTCCTAATATTTTAGTTTCCTATAGACAGCATTCAGGGATCATATAACTTATAGCCTGTTGGGTGAAGCTCTTAGTTGTACATATCAAATAGATTAGGGCTGTTGTAAGAATGTTTCTTTGAATGGTTCCAGGTTCTTTCCTCTGTGAATCCCCTGTGCTGGCTATGCATGAAGAGAACCTTTACACAGTTGAGCCAAATCGAGTTCAAGTTCGTACCTGGCAAGTAAGCAAGCTGGCATTAAATGACAGTGGTTACAGCCACCTGCTTGAGGAAACAGTTTTGGATTTATGACACTGTACTTGTGGTTTGAAGAAGACTTTTCTGTCCATATTGTCGGGCCAATTAATAATACTGTCTAAAACATTCTGGGTCTTTCCTGTCACTGTGGGTATAAAACAGTGTTTCTCAACCTTGGCAACTTGAAGAGGTGTGGCCTTCAACTCCTAGAATTCCCCAGCCAGCACATCTTCAAGCTGCCAAGGTTGAGAAACTGTAGTATAGAATAATATAATCAGATGGTAGCAGCAGAATTTGTATAGATAGTCCCATTAATGTGAAGCCCCAACAGATTTCAGGGGGGAAAAAAATCAAGGTCACCTCACTCCCTCACATACAGACTGATCCACTTCACTCCCCCAGTTGGGAAAAAGAAATCTTGTGTTGATCATTGAATTAATTTGTCACATTTCAGTTTCAGATTGACAGAACCTGTAATAGCAGGAAATTTTCCTTATTACTTTTTTAAAAAAACCTCTTTATGCTTGGTTGTGGCAGGCCAATTAAATTGCAGAATATATTATAGCAGTTTTTTTCCTAGTTCCTGGTGATCATCAGGTACAATTGCAAAGACTGTGGTCTTTGTCAGAATAGGATGACCAAAGCAAAAGACTAGTTTGAACCCTGCAGCTTTTCTTCTCTCCCAGGGTACCGTTAAGCAGTTGCTGTCATTCTCTGAATCTGAAGGCAATCCCTGCTTTCTGGATGTCTGTGGGAATTACTTGACGGTGGGGACGGACTTGTCTCACTTTAAAATCTTTGATCTTTCCCGCAGGTATGGAGTTTAGTTATGAACTTTTCCATTTTTTTTTTTTTTAAATTTGAGGTTGTTATTGAAACATGTTAGTAAAGATTTTAACACAAAGCAGCCCCCAGTCCTTATGCTTCCTGTATGGCTCTGTCTCCGCCCACCCCATTATCCAAACATAATAAATAAAATGTAAGAGAAGGAAAAGTGAAGGAAAGGAAGAAAGAAGGGAAAAAATAGACATGGAGCAGGAGAGTGAACTGAACTGCAAGGCATAGTCAGACATTAAAAGGTAGAATGAGAAATCGAGATTTTTTTTTTCCAGAATTCTGTTGAAGGTATTGCTGGCATGACAATAAATGGATGCTTTGTCTGTAAGATCCTATTTTGATTACCCTCGTTGGTGGGATTCTGTTTTTATTTTTATAAAAGGAGCCTTAGGGATGAATTAGTACTTGTTAATTCAGATTCCTCTATGTTCATCCATACACTTGCTCTTAAACGCTCATTACTGTAAATTCAATCCTTGAAAAATTAGATGCAGTAAGAATGAAGCATTTGCTTCTGTTTACCACAATATGCTTCCTCACTTGAAGCAGAAAATTATGACTTGGTGGGTCATTTTTCCAAATTCATAGGATCAAATTGTCTCTGCCATGCCTAGAGGAGACCCAGTTAAATCAATAGAAATTGATTTTTTACTACCTTGCTCCTATTGGTGTATGCGGGTCTGCTCTGTGTATGGCTAAATATGGATCCAACTCATTGTTAGAAAGATGAATACTACTACTACTAATACTAATACCAAAAGTATGAATGCTGAATGAGTTCTAACTCATGAGTCATTATAATCGCTAAAAGAACAAAGACATAAGACAAAAGGAATGAGGTTCCATAAAGATATGAGGTTGTACGTAAAGTAATGAAAGAGATGAAAAAGCTCTCTCTTAGTTTTGAAACTAACATTCCTCATTCACTTCTGCTTTCTTTTGAAAAATGAAGGCTATGTAATGAACAAAACCCACCTTTTGTGAGAAGCTGAGCAGGGCTGAGATGTAATAGCTCCGATTTCCAAGAGGTCTTAGACGTGGATGTTTTCACAGATAATTCAGTTTGCAATGGACTGTGGTACAAATATACTCCCTTATTTTGAGGCACAATTCATTCATCATTGCGGATGCTGTTGTATCGCTGCAACCCCTATGAAGTAATCGAAACTTCAGAGGCTTGTCAAACTCCAACCCAGAAACTTGAAAATTGTGTTACAAGCTGTATAATGGGTTTTGCAACTTCACTTTTATAAGTTTGTTACAGAAGTTGAAAAGGATACCTTTGTTAGCAAAGAGCCAGCACCACATGGGTAGGAAAGAGATTGCAGTCCCATCTGGCGTGATGTCGCGTGGATTACGCCTTTATGCCTTCCTGCCTCACTGAAGGCTCTTAATACCCATGTACTTAATCATCTTGCATTATCAGTTTTGTAGGAAAACAAAACAAATGAGAGTTCATGTGACAATTGCACACTGTCCCTGAGACCTCATGTAGCCTCATTGGGGACTGTGAACCCTCATTTAAGTAGCTGACACATGTCTTGCTTGTTTATTCACAGTAAAATAGGCAGAAGGATACTTGTTATTCATGTGGATATATCCTCGTACTCCTCTTATACCAGAGTGGTTTAAGCAAGAAACGAATGTGTAAAGTGACCTGAACTGAACCCAGAATGACTCATCTGGTTTACTTGAGTCAACTGGTTTAGAAAGAATAGCATTTAAAGATAGAGATCTTGGGCAAATTTAAGCTAGTAGGGCAATTTTATTTGAGGGACCGCCTCTTCCTGATTACATCTGCCCATCCCATCAGATCCGGCAGAAGAGGTATGTTGCGGGTCCCGTCTGCTAAGGAGCTGGCGGGACCCAGGAGGTGGTCCTTTTTTGCCGTGGCATCCACCTTATGGAACATCATCCCCCTTCCCCCCAAGATGAGGCTGGCTCCATCCTTGTTAACTTCCTGTAAGTCCCTCAAAACGTGGGTATGGGGGTCCCAAGGGAATGGTGAGTTGCTGAGGTGGCTCCATTGTTGTTAATATCTGATGCTCTCTCCTTGTCTTTTAATCATAATATTAATATTTTTGTAATTGTCAACTGTTTTCTTATATTACTGTTTTATAGTTTTGTTTTGTGTTTTATCGTACGCCACCCGGAGTCATGTTTCGTGAGCTGAGTGGCCGTATAAATACGATGAACGAACGAACGAATGAATGAAAATTTTAAAAATGCATCAGATTTTTGACACGTACCTTGTCCAGAGTTTGAGCCCTTTCTGATCAGGCCATTTTACGACCCTCATCTTCCCACAGAGAGGCGAAGGTACATTGCAGTAGCAAGGCCCTGGCCGATCTGATTCCAGGCGCTCTTGGGATTGCATCTGTGAAGTGCAATGCAAGTGGCAACAAAGTTAGCATTCTTCTCAGCAAGGTGAGTCTGAACAACCCCTCCTTTAACATCAAGGCCCAAAGGGAACATCAAGCCACGGGGCCAAGGTTATGTTTAAGTGAGGCGTTGGTATTACATGGCCAGGTCCTGGGCTTGCACACTCTGTTTTTTTCATTCCATCTGTGTTGGAGGAGCTGGCAGGGCAGATATAGCCCAGTGTATTGTTAAAGTAGGTTTGATTTTCCTCATTAAAAAAAATCTAACCAGATTTTTAAATATTTTGGAGAACATAATTAAAAACATTTGGGGGGCCTCTTTTTTTAAGAAGTTCACGAGTCGCTGTAATCCAAGAAACTACTGGCCCCACTTTGATAACATTGTGGAAAGAATCTGGGACCTTACGAATTCTCTCTTTCTCTTTAGCACTTTCCAGTTTTCTCTGCTATCCTTATTGCATGAGATAATTATATCTTTTTTTAATTGTTTTAGGCTGATGGCAGTCTTGACCCTAGGATTTGTTTCTACGACATTGAAACGGACGTGGTCACCCTGTTTGATTTTGAATCAGGTCGCCAAAAAGAGGCTAAGGAGGTGCTCTCCTTTGGACAGGAGGCTGAAGGGTGAGTTTTTTTCCTTTTTGAGTCAGGTATTGTGGAATATAGATGAATTGTTTTTTGTTTTTTTTTTAGTAATGGCTTGTTCTTTTCAAATCTTTACTCTCAAGCACCTGTATATTTCTGATTGATTGGGGCTGGATTTGAACATCACACCAGGCCAAGGAGGTGTTTGTTTGCAGCTTCATACAATGCATACATTCAGCATATTTGTTTATACTGCAGAATGTAACATGGTGCCAGTTTCTACACCTGCAGGTTCCTGGTTGTTATTACTGTTCAGTATGTGAATACTGTTATTAAATGGGAGGCTGAATTGCCACAAAGTGAAGAACTGGCTTCTAGTGCCAACTTTTTTCTTCCCAGAACATTGCTGTGTCCCAGATTGACTCCAGAGCCACTCTTAGGAAAAGATAATGGTGTATGGCTGCATTCTGGCCCTGTGTTTTGAAGTATGTTTAGTGGGACTGCTCAGTGTTTCAGATTCAGTCCTGAAAGGTGCATCATAACATATGCAGATGTCAGTAACTCATTAAAGGAGCCATTGCAGGGCTGTCCAGATATTTAACTTAGTACTCAGGGACTTGCTTATAGCAAAAGAAATAACCTGGCTAAATAAGTAACTTTATTGCAGACAAGACAGAAATCATGCACGCATACATTTGGCACCTGCATAAATCTCTTTCTCTCCCTGCCTCTTCGAGGGCTTATATCCTAGGCCTTTTCTGTCCACCTTTTCAAGTCAATGATACATTCATCACTCTGTCCCCAGCCTTGAGATTAGGGGCCATTTGCTCATTGTTTACATAAAGGTTCTGTCTGGCCCAAGAACCACTGATTTCTATCTCATCAGCTTCAGGTCATTACACCTCATATGGTTGGTTAATATCATTATTGGCCTCATCTTTAATGGCACTAAGGTGTCCAGAGACATTTTTGTTGGCTTGGGCAAAAAGCAAGAGAGCTTTCTTCTGCTTTCCTTGTAGAGAGTGTATCAAAACTGCCAGTTGAATTTTCTTTCCAGTGATGGGATTGTGTTCTCTACCTGTGGCCCTGGGTGATTTAGAAAGTCCAAATCTAACAGTTTTGATCTTCAACAGAAAGGACCAGCCGAGGAAGGATAGTTGGGAGGTTACCACCAGAATCATCCAGCCTTTACCATCTAATAATACACTTGTCCCATTCTAAAAGTAGGAACTGCCCTAGGAAGACCTATATTTTCACACAGACAGTAGCTTATATTAAAAGTAGCTTTTGTCTCTCAGTTGGTAGATATGCAGCTGCAATGAAGCATGGTTGTGTGAATCAGTCTGTTGCTCATTATTGTAGATGGCTTTCACTTTACCCCATATTTGCATTAATTTTAGAGAAATTCACACACAAATTAAACTTACTCTGTAACCATTCTTACTTTTCTCTTCCCTGCTTATTGATTTAGTGAGTGGCTGTGACTTTAAAATGGCTTTGCAGACTATTCTGGGCACCAATTAAAAAAAATACGTAATTTCTAAATGCAAAAAAAGATCCAGCAGGGGTCACTGTGAAATAGAAAGGTTTATCATAATGCATTCAAAGAAAGCATTGACATCTTGGAATAGTTTTTATAGAATGTATGCATAGTAGAATACTTTCCAGCTGTGTTGTGTGTGCCAAACACAAACCCACTGGAATCTTTATGTGACATTTGTTTTTGTTTTTTTTTGTCATTAATCTAAAAAGGTGTCTCCTTTTATTGGCCTGTTCTTTTGGGGGAAGGGTTCTCTCTTTTTCTCTTCCAATGGAAGATAAATTGTTGGAATGGTTCTCTTGTTTAATTTTATGTTATTGTCTTTCTAACATTGGCTCAACTGACCCATTTTGATCTTAGCAAGTGACCCTTAGATTGCACACAGTGGGGCAAGGCAGCAGGACACAAGCTGGTAGTTGCAGCACCATGGAAAGCTCCAAGTGAGCAACTTACAGTACTCTCTCTGGTTGAAAATGGACAGAACCCTTTTATGCCTCCAGGACTAGATGTCTTCTCTCAGACTCCTCCCCTTCATTAAAGGGGCAGGCCTCATTTTGAAGCCTAGTCCAGGGCATGTTGATTGATTACAGGTCATGTTATAATGGTATTTGGATCAGAGATCAATTTGGGGATCCTTGTCTCAGGAATCTATGATCCAGTGGACTCTTGATTCAAGTTAAGTCATGATTCAGTCTCTCAATTTATGATCTGCCTCTGATCTGACAACCCTATGGTGCTTCTATGCCTAAATGAAAGAGTTCAGGCTACTTCTTGGAATAAGATTCTTGATTTGTGCCATGCTAGTCCATTTTGAATCTCTTTAATCTGAAAGAGGCTTGATAGTCCATGATTTATTTGCCTAGGAATATATTTCATTTATCTGAGTGGTCACTTCTGAATAGACATGAATAGTTGTGCTTTTAATTAAGATGGAAACTTGATGTATTTATTTATTCAATTCATATGGTCATCTACTCTGTGTACATGAGCACAGGTTCATGAACAGCATGAGCAGTCTAGAGAAAGGTTTTTTAATCTTAGAATTTCAAATCTCATCTCTGAGTGTTTTGATCCTTGACTGAAATTGGGTGTGAACCACAGATCTGTGATCAGACTTATTTTTTGCTTTTTAAACTACCAGTGAGTACATGTAGCTGGATTTTTATCTCTCCCTCCAACTTAAATCATTCTTTCAGATAAGGAAAACAAAATAGAGGAAAGTATCTCTATTTTGAATAAAGAAATGTGGTTGGATTCATATATGAGTTAATGTTTCTCTTATTTCAGAGCCACAGAGATTGGTAGGCTTAGATATAAGAATAATTTTTTGGTCGGAGGTAAGTTGTGGTAGAAACAAGATGCTATTTATTAGGCAGAAACAAGGAAGAGGAAGGTCTTGCCAATACTTCTTGCCAATTGTGTTTTCTTCCACATTTGGTGAAGATTTCAATTTACTGCAATTGATTTTTGCTACTAGTTGCTGTTAGCAACAGAGTTGAAATGTGATAAGGTGGTCTCCCTTGATGTACCATTGCTGGAGTTCAATTCAACTTTAGCTAGTTGAAGAGGCAAATCAAGTTTAGTTGCAAATCTAGGAGGGATACTGCTCTTTTGCTGATTTTGTTATCCTCTATTTTAGGTGGTACTTATATGTTTTGCTTATTGATTAGATTTATACATCTTGATTGTGTTGTCTGCATAGGAAAAATATCTCTGTATATCCAGAACTGTGTGATCGCATCCCTACTAGTCACTTCTGGGATCAAAATGAACCAAGGCTGTTCATATGTGAAACAGTTCTTGACCCTAATCAGCAGTCATTGGACAAGAAGCAAGAGTCATTGGAAAATTTGGTATGTTTTTCTTTTATCTTCCTTTGAGGTTTTGACTGTTAGGCTAGTATATTGACACTGTACTCAGCTGTTCAGTGAGAGCCTTCAATTGGTTGTAGTAGGATCCTAATGATATTCAAGATCATTCTGGTCATTCTCTGTAAAAAAAAAGCTGAAGGCCACAAAATCTTGTAACAGCAATCAGTTAAAATTAGCTTTTTGGGAGCTTAACATGAGGTAGAATTTAGTTAGGAACTTTTTTAGTCAGCATTCGTATCTCACATATTACATATTAGCCTGAATTCCTCCTATTATTCAGGAATGCATTTTCAGGGTCTGCAAGAGTGGTAGTTCCTATGTGCTTGGATGGAATGTATTCCCTCATCTTTAGGTGAAGGTAGCTGCCTGTAAATCCTTCCTCGAGATGAAAGCTAAAAACGTTCTGGCTTTATTTTTGAATCAAGGACTTTAGGTTCCATGTTTTAAGAGAACAAGACAGTTAACATTAGATGTTCCTAAAGTAAAACAGCAATATTTGTAGAATAGTATAACTCATATAAAGTACCCATCTGGTGTGTAGAGAGTCCTAAGTTCAGGCTTGGACTATCTTAGACAGAACTGGGAAAGATTCCAGCTTTGAAACATAGTCTGACCAAATAAGGAATATGGAGCTTGAAGGAATATTACCTGATTTAGCAAAAGGCAAATTTTTATGTTCCCACAGACTATTTTAGATTTTGATTATTTTAGCTGGTAACACCTCTCCAGTGAAGTCCATAATTGGTACCCAATTTGATCTCCGTGGGAAGCAATGTGTTATTATGATGTAGTTTCTGAATCTGTTTGCAAGGAGGCATCTGGTAGTGTACTGGACATATTATCTAGAATATATTGTATGCTTCTATTCTTGTCCCACCCCTTGAAATAAAATGAAATCTGGTTTTGGAACATCTAGTAGATTTAGTTACATTCCTCAATGCATAAGCATAGTAGTTTTTATATATATATAAAAACTATATATATATATATATATACACATTGTTGTTATATATATATATACATTGTTGTATATATTTTATATATATAAAATAAAAAAAATTGGAGGGAAATTATTTCTTATGGGATTTTCCTGGATTTTTTAAAATAGATATGAGGGTATATGGTAATATAAAATTATATTGCCCCAAATAATGGAGAAAAATTGCTGAAGCATCTAGATGATCATTAATTTTTCCAAGGTGTTCTCTGTTGAATTAGAATCCATATGATTCCTGAATGACAAAGCTGCATGTTTCTGTGTTGTTGGAACATAGGCCATTGCACATTATGGGGCATAGAAGGAGAGGAAGCCTGTAGCTCAGCCATCTGTAGCAGGTGTGCATTCTGTTTCTTAACTGAACACTCTGCCAAGTGAAAATGGAAAATAAAAATAAACCTATGAAAAGATATTGCACCACGAAGCCCAAATCATGCTCCATTTCCCCTTCCAGATGAATGTGTTGATAGTATCTTTCTTCAGCACCGAAGAGCATGGGCTTCTGCTCCAAGACAGTTTTCCATTGCCATCAACTTACCAGTCTCTTCTGGGCATGGAGGTACCACACTATTACTTTGCCAAAAAGGTGAGTTGTCAGAGTTTTCTTTCTCCCATGTAGGAAATTTTGTCATTGTTGTTGTTGTAGGAAGAAAAGCTGAAGCTGAGTTATCATCATCCTCCCTTCAGGTGCTTTAGGCACACAATGAAAACAGCAAGAAAAAAAGTTACCATTGCTGTTTGCAGGTATATTAATACTAAAGAGCAACATGAGTGGGATGGGAAGGAAAACAAATCAATTCAGGCCCAAATGCTCCATAAGTTATATTATAAATGTGCACAATTTAAAGATAAAGGCAAGTGACACATTTTCTAAAAGGATGATGCTGTAAAAATTCATTTCCCAGGCCATAATTTAGGGATGAGCAGCCCTTTCTTCTGCTGGGGTTGCATTCTTTCAGGGATAATTTGTTGGGGACCCTGTGGCAGCTTGGGCTAATGCAAGCAGGAGTGGGGCTATAGCCAGAAGTAGGTGGGGTCCTTGTTTCTGTCTCTATTATCTGGTTTCCTCTATTTCTCACACTCTTCCTTTTTATTCCAAGCACCAGATTACCGAAAAAGGACAGATCACTCTTACCAGTGATCTAAACTGGCTTTCTTGCAATGAGATCTTAAAATTAGGCTGGGTGCCTCATGAAAATTAGGCTAAGGCCTGAAGGTGGCTTACCCTGTTTTTAACATTATCATGGCTGGGGCTTTCCAGGTGCTGCTTTTTGGGAGTTTCATGGTGACTCTCAAGGAGAATCCCCACCTCCCTATAAAGTGTGCTTCCAAAACTTAAGCTGAGTTGCAAAAGATTTTTGCTCATCTTCGTAGCTGAATTATCTGCAGGTTCTACTTTATTCCAGGGACAAAGGAACTGTTGAAAGTTCTGGTTGGAATTAAAATGCAAATCTTCCTGTCCTAAGAATTGATAGAGAGAAAGAGATGCAAAGCAGAGGGCTTTCTGTCCAGCAACAGTAGAGGCAGTCAGATTCAACTATCTTGTTGACTGCATTTATCCACTAATCCAGGATTATTCAGTGGACTGATATTTTGAAAGCAGTAAAAATTCTCAGCAAGACCACTTATCTTTGTTCCAATCTAGCACTTCAGCAATACATTAGGAAATCTTTAAAAAGCTTCATAAGAAAATAATGGCAGTATGGCCATCGAATGGATCCCCTGTCACGATTATTCTTGAATGGTGTGCATAACATCATTCATTGACATGCAGTTGATGTTCATCTGCCTTATAGATGAGAAAGAATATCTGAGTTGGTATTTTGGATTAGCTTCCCAAGAATAAAGTTAACCAGGTTTCCGAATGGATATATGTGAAGGCATGTTCCTTGTGTATAAATGAATGAAAAGGAAGTTTAAACCACAAAAGAATGATTGATATAGTTCTGGCTTGATACTGTTGTAAAACCAGGGGTTGGCTTGTGAATTTCCCTCTATGTTTTGTCGCTGTTACTTGTTTTTTAATATACATTTTCCAAAGTATATTTTTTGCTGTTTCTATCATTTTGTTTCTTTTTTGAATTTCTGCTAACCAGTAGTTGTTGTTTTGGAGAGGATCTGTTTATTATAAACTTTATGTAAGTCATTTTTAATGTGACTTTCTCTTTATTCATTCATTTTATTTGTTTGGAGTCTGCTATATATTATTTATTTACCAGCTCAAAAAAACTAACAATTCTAAGCTCCTTAGAACCAAATCCTCATGAAGAGATGTACAAAGAATAGTGGCGAAAGCCAGGTTTTTTCACTTTGCTGCCCATGGCTATCCATTGCTATTTTCTAAAAAATAAAACTTGTGTAATAGTCTGGGCAAAATATTCTCCTAAATCTTTATTTCATTTTTGAGGAGACTCTAGTGGCAATGCAGGATTTTGGAGAAATGCCTTCCAATTTAGCAAATCTTGAAAATGAAGAGAAGGGCTGATTCCAGTTCTCATGTGGGTAGCCTGTGAAAATGCTTCTGTGTTGCTGTTGTGTATTAGGTCCTTTTCCTAAGAATGACACTGACTGTCTTCTCCTTAGTGTCCATCACTGTCAAGAATTTGAGATGTTCACATGGAAGGTATCAGAGCAATACATCATAGCTAGTAACAAATATCAGCAAGAGACAGTTTGGTGTAGTGGTTAAGGCAGCAGGCTAGAAACTGGGAGACCAGGAGGTCTAGTCTTGCCTTAGGCATGAAGCCAGCTGGGTGACCTTGGGCCAGTCTCTTTCTCTCAGCCCTGGGAAGGAGGCAATGGCAAACCACTTCTGAAATCTTATCAAGAAAACTACAGGGATATGTCCAGGCAGTCACCAGGAGTCAGCACTGACTCAAAGACACACATGTACACAAAAATCAGCATTATGTTACATGAGAATGGAATGATGCTGTTGATATTTAATTTGATTCCTCTAGTCTTAATGGTGAATATAATTAGGTTAAGCATAGCCTCACATGTTATCTTATCACACTGTTCTTCTGAGTACCATTAGCTCATCCTTGTCACATAATGAAAGACTAGTATAGATGACTTAATAGTTTATTCAATTCACTGGAGCCTGTTCTTCCCTCCAAGTATCTTGCTGTCTCAGGCCATTATTCCAGGCAAAGCCCACCCAGCCCCACCCTTCTACTTACGCAGTTAGAACTGCATGTGTCTTAAAGTCATAATGCATTTATTCAAAATGTTCAATAGTTAGACATTAAGATAACAAGTTGCTATTTTATTGAAAGGAAGATGACTCCTGCCCTGAAACGTTAGATAGGAAAAAGTTGGTTTAGGTTACTATATGCTCAGTGAACTAAAGATAATTCTCCCATTTGAAAAGTAAATTATTTGGAAGGAAAAACTTAGTCTTCCTTTCTGGTAACTACAGTATTTTGTGGGGGATGGAGTTATATTGTGAAAATGGTTTGAATATTAAGTTGGTGCTCCTTTTGAAATATCAGTGCTGAGTGATAAATATTATTTATTCATACAGGACAGGTTGTTGCTGTCATGTATAACCAACTTCTTTCTCTCTCTCTCTCTCTCTCTCTCTCTCACACACACACACACACACCCCACAAACAGCCCCACACCCCCACACACAAACATAAATATTTTGCTTTCCATGTGAATTAGTATTTTCTTTTCAGCCAGAAGCTGAGAGAAAAGATGAGGTGGAACCTGGCATAGTCCCACAGTATCAGATGGTAGCTAGAAGACCAATGAGAGATTTCATTGGGCTGGAAGAATGTGACAAGATGACGTGCGAAGCTATGCTCAACTTCAGTTTCTATCTAACCATTGGAGATATGGATGAGGCCTTCAAATCTATCAAACTCATCAAAAGGTATGATGGTTGTGGGCTTTATCTTTTTTTATTTATCTTTTTCTCTAGTTTGGTGCACTGATTACTGGAGAAAAGCAGTGATTTGACTGTAGACGTGGTGGTGTTATTGGCGTTGCTATGAATGCCGCACTTACAGTGGTACCTCTACTTACGAACTTAATCCGTTCCATGACTCTGATCGCAAGTCGAGTTGGTCGCAAGTCGAAGTAAATTTTCCCATAAGGTTCAATGTAATTACCGTTAATCCGTTCCGGTGTCCGCGGACCACGCGGCAGGGGTGGAAAAACAGCCGCGGACCACGCGGCAGGGCGGAAAAATGGCCGCGGACCACGTGTCGGGTGGAAAAATGGCCGCGGACCACGTGGAATGGGCGGAAAATGGCCGCGGAGCACGTGGAATGGGCGGAAAAATGGCCGCGGACCACATGGAACGGGCGGAAAATGGCTGCGGACCACGCGGCAGGGCAGAAAAACGGTCGTGGACCACGTGGCACGGGTGGAAAAATGGCCACGGACCACGTGGAACGGGCGGGAAAATGGCCGTGGACCACATGGAACGGGCGGGAAATGGCTGCAGACCACGCGGCAGGGCAGAAAAACTGCTGCTGACCACGCGGCAGGGCGGAAAAATGGCCACGGACCACTTGTCAGGGGCGGAAAAATGGCCGCGGACCACGTGGAACAGGCAGAAAATGGCCGCGGACCACGTGTCAGGGGCGGAAAAATGGCCGCGGACCACGTGGAACGGGCAGAAAATGGCCACGGACCACATGGAACGGGCGGAAAATGGCCGCGGATCCGGTTCGTAAGTCGAGGCGAGTTCGTAAATAGAGGTAAATTTTTGGGGCCGGAGCTGGTCGTATCTCGAAAAATTCTTAAGTAGGGGCGTTCGTAAGTAGAGGTACCACTGTATTTGCCTTTTATTTCATTGTTTCTGTGCCCTTTTGTATTTTGCTTATTCTGAAGCCTTAATTTTTATCACATAGTGTTAGCTCCATTACGTAGAGTAGACCAGAAAAATCAACACCACAGGAAGAAGACTAGAACTATATTGAGGTGGGCTGTAATAATAGAATCTGGCCAGCTTAATTGTGCTTTCCCTCCCCTCCTTTTTATACTCCAGGGAATCAGGGAAGTGTTTGCCTGAGCCACTTCTGAATATTATTTTTCTTCCCAGGTCTTAAAGAATGTTTGTTTCCTCTTTGCCTAGGTAATGGTTCTTGTGTATTTCTCTTTACACATAGCAAAGATACCCCAGGAGTGTGAGTAGACATGTGCAGGATATTTGACTAATGAAAGCTAATTGTTTGGATATTTGTTATACAAGCAGGTAGATTGTCCCATAATATTCAGCAAAAGGTAACAGCATTTTTAAAACTACAATATTGGTCAGGGTGAACAAAGCTTTTTATATCTTGAAATTCGTGTCTTTGTGTACCAATTTTCATTTGCACTGAAAGAGTCGTGGAACTAGTTTCTAAAGATAGCCGATAACTCCCCCCGTGAGATTCATGGGGTAGGGGCTAGACAGGCCTTTTTTGTGGCAGCCCCCACTTCATGGAACTCTCTCCCCCGGAGGCATGAGCAATCCCTCTCTTGTGAATATTCTGTAAGCATGCCAGGTGCATTGTTTTAGCAAACCGTTGGCCCACAGCGGTCCAGAGCAATGTTCATCATTCATATTTAAGGCTTGGGTTTTATGATTATGTATGTTTCTTTTGTGTATTGCTAGAATCATGTGCACCTAGAATCATGTCATAGGGCCGGGCTATTTGTGGGACTGCCTGCTTCCCACTGCCTCTGCTCACCCTCTCAGATCTAGAGGGGGGGTATGATTTGGGTCCCTTCTATTAAAAATGTCCTCTTGTTGGACCCAGGAGCTGTGCCTTCTCTGTTACAGGGCCTGCCCTGTGAAACCACATCCCTCTGGAGATTTAGATGGTCCTGATCCTGTTAGCCTTTTGCAAGGCACTAAAGACATGGCTATTCCCCTAAGGGTTTGGGCCAGAAGCTCAATGCAAACTCTGGTAACAGATGTTCTTTTTATTGTAAGTTTGGAATCTGTCGTTTGCAACCCTGGGCATTTATTATTTGGATTGTTCTAATTTTTTATTCTAACTTTGTACGCTGCCCAGAGTAACTGCTGTCAGATGGGCAGTTATATAAATCATTGAAATAGATAAAATAAATAAAATTCTCTGGGATTAGGGCAGATTATAAGCATTGTAAAAAAATTAAATTCCCACACCCGCCTTCCAGCATTTTGAGTATGTTGTTTTCTATTGCAGCTCCCAATATCCATCCTCTTTTAAAACTAGGGGAAGATTAAAAATAGTTTGGTATATACTATTGCAGTCTGCCACTAAAAGAAAAAAAAATCATATTAAAGTGCTGTTGCCTTTAGGCCTGTATAAACAATATAAATATGAAGCCTCCTTAACTATTGCCTTTTTTTCTTTAAAGGCAAATCTACCTTTTCAACTTTATTTCTATTTCTAAAACAAACATAGTGATTTCAGCTATTACAGTGGAATTGGGGACAGAACCATTTGTCTTTAATTTCACATTATAATGATGGTTATTGCAATATTAGCAGAAATAATACAACTTAAATATTCCAGTATTTAAAATCTTTTTGTAAATGGCAGTTAATTAGAGCACTTTTAATTTTCAGCAGCTATAGAATCTTCCTAGAAAACAAGCCCAATAAGCTGAAAGGAAGCCCACTTTTTGATTAAAGGATCCGTCTGTTTGGTCCTAGCAAGATAGCTTTCTAAGTCTCAAAAAGACTAGAGGCTTGCTTCGAAGTGGGATGTAAACTCAAGAGCATAACTACACTATGATTTGAATTTTCTCATCCTAATTTGCATGTTTGATAGTACAGAACTTACTAAGAGGTAGAATATACTGTAGCTAAAGGAATTTACATCAACATTAAGGTGCCCAAAAGATAATACTGTAGCCGCTTTGCCTATAATTTCAACCTTAATTGTCCACATCCATTGCCTGGGTGTTGTCTACATAGTCCTAAAGATACTCAGTACTTTGTAAATGTTGCAACATATTCATATATTGCTTTTTGTCTAATAGCAGGTTTTTGTGCTTTAAACAGTTGGGTAACCTAAGGGGGGAAAATGTACCCATGATTGTTTTGAAGAAATCAATTGTTGCATCTGGAATGGAAATAATTCCTCAAGAACTGCAGGTGTCGTATAAGTTTAAGTTTCCACATTTGTTTTGCCATTATCTGGGCACAGGTACTGAATGATATACCTATTTATGTCTTTTATTTGGCATCTGTTATGAAACTCAAGAGCTACTTAATTATTTCCTTTCTGAAGAAAAATTGGATGGAAAGTGAAAAGCTAAAGCACAGTTTTGAAGCAGTTATATTACAAAAGTCTCTAAGAAAGAGACATTAAATATTTAGGTTAACAGCCTCATTACTCAATCCTTTTCCTCCATAATTATCTCTATAGTATCATTCTTCACTGGTTAAATATTTTGCTAAATGTTTTATCAAAACCAGTATAATTTTGTTTATTGTATATCTATTCATCTGACAGTAATTTCTGATGGATTTTTTCCACTCCATTGGGTAAATAAGGAATCGTTTTTTTTCTCCAACAAATTTAGTAAGCTGGTCTTGCCACCTAATCCAAGCATCTTCTGGTGCTCCAATGGTTTGATTTTATATTTCAGTATTTATCTTAGCATCTTAAGCACTCAGGAAAAAAAGCTACCATTTACCACCAAATCTGAAAAAGCCTAGCAGTCAATTTTTGATTTAAATAATTGCTAAGGGTGATGGAAAGAAAAGCCAAATCTTCCTGCTGTGGGTAATGCACATATCATGAAGGATGGTAGCTTTAGAATGAACCTCTTTATCAAGAGTTAAGTGGCATGGAAATGTTTCTGAAAAATTGGCTTTAAAGACAATAAGCTTGAAATCTTAAATATTTCATTCCCTATTAAAAAACATTTCTGCCAAGCCTTCTAAACAGTACAATTATGCTAGTTGTCTTTGATTTTGGAGCATTTGCTTCAATGTAAGAAATAATTGTTCTGGCCAGATTAGATGCCTCTAAAATTTTGCATAATCATTTCTTTTTGAATTAAATATTAAAAAAAAACATTCCCAATTGCATAAAATGGGTGAAAAGAGTGACTCAGAACAGCTGTCATTTCTTCTTTCAGATTGCTCTTATTGCTGGTTCCAAAGAAGGAACATTTCTATAACTGAGCTCTTGAATCTGTTGGTTACTTTCTCACATAAACAGTTTGACCTTGAAATAATGGGTCGTCTTTTCCCATTACCAGATGCTCACAAAACCCATCTAGTGTAGGTCTCCCACACTCCTTTTTGGCTGAAAGTCCATCAAAAGTCCATGGTTGAGCTGTTAATATCTTATGCTGTACACTGGAATGAAGAAAGCATTGTATAATGTAGCTAGATAGATAGATAGACAGACAGATAGATACAGACAGACATCACCCATCTAAGTAATGAAGATGGACTTCTCTCACTGAACAGTGAATTTTGTGGTTTTAAATTACATAGTGTATGTATAGAAAGCAGTCAGTTTTCTAAATCTTCCTGTGTGGTGAATCTCCCTCTTTTCATCTACGTATTCTCAGCATGGTGACTCTACGTAGTCATTCTCCAGCCCTCGTCGGAAGCGAGCGGTCAGAGTGCGGCTGATCACGATGACTCTAGGTGCCATGCAGTCTTCCCGTCGATGAAGGATGTTCCATATAAGAATGGCAGCAGCCAATGTGGCCAAGAGACAAGCCCCAATGTTTAGATAGCAAGACCAGGACAGGCTGGTGTAGGGTCCGATACGATAGAAAGTCACCAGGCCAATGACCAGAACAAAACCTGAAAGAAATTGGAATTTCACATTAATAATGTTCCTGTGATAACTAAATCAAGGATGGGCAAATCTTTTGAGTGAAGGACAACAGTGGTGATTGTTGTATGAGAGACAGGACTGAAACATACAGGTGCAACCTCATTTACATTCTTTCCTTCAAGAGATATCTGAGAGAGTTAACACAATAATTTGCTTCTTTCCTCTCAAGATACAGATCAAGATGATTATTCAATATTATTCCATTCTTAATGATGTTACCTCTAGGCATTGTTCAATGGGGAGACCTCAACTGCATCTTCTCTGCCCTCCCCCTGTGGCACAGAATAGTTGAACAAACAATGGAATACAGTTGGATGCAAAGGAAAAAGTTGTGTTTATTTCCTTCAGAAATTCTTGGGAAAAAAACCCTGGTGGCTGTCTGTGCTCACCTTCTGCATCACGCTTACTCAAGCTGCATAGGTTGGGAGAAGGAACATATTTCCCATGGCTACTATTGTGCTTTCATGACTTAGTAAATCAGATGCACTCATTCTACAAATTGGCACGAATAGAGTATGCCCTTCATCTGGAGAGCTATTTGTAGAGTTAGGTTTAGCAAAAATCTATGGATGTAACTCCATTTGACATGTGGACAGATTTCTCTGAGGTAGGCTGTCTGAGTTTGTATGTGTGCATGTTTGTATTTAGTTTTTTATAAGATTTCTTAGCCACTCCAGGAATGTGCCTTGCGTGTGGCACATGATTTGAACTTGCCAGTATAATAGATTGTTTCTCATCAAAGGATTTGATTGATCAAAGTTAGGTTACTGAGTCACAAAGAAAGTTTCTCACACCAATAGCCTCCCACCAGGACTTGCATCCATGCATTTTTAGTTCAAGAGGCCAAAAATTAAGTCTCAGATGCTTTCAAGGAAGAATTGCAGAAACATGGATATTTTTGAATGGGAAAATACATTCATATATTTTCCCTGGGAAATTCCTTTATCTAGAGATAGATTTCCTCCTGTGAAATGGCAGGAAAGAGTCTGATTTTAAAGTGCAGCAGTGTTTTGCTTTTCTTAATAGTGCATTCTCCCACTGGTCTTGAAGATCTTTATGAACATAAAGTATTATCCCACCACAGCTTCCTTCTTCATGTGTATCCTAAATATCCGGTTATTCATGTTTCAGTGTTGAGGAAACTGAGGTGAGGAGATTTGTCTAGCCATGCAGGAAATCTATCAAGGGGTCAGAAGTAGAACCCAAAACAGCTGACCCAGAGTGTTGTGTGAAGAATCACATATCTGTCCTACTTTCCTTTCAGGCAGGTCAACAGCTTCTGATGTCTTTCTTGACAAGCCTCTTGCAATGTGTCCATCCCTCTTCCTCTCCCACTCCCTCTCCTCCACCCTTGCAGGTCTAGTTATTAACTTTTTGATGGAAGTAATTTATAGGTCTAATTAGCCTGACAAGAACAATATACAAAGAAGCAAATATGCCTTGCATAATAGGAAAAAAATCAGCTTCCCCTTCTCTCATAAACACTTCCTTAACCACCACCACAACAGAAGGGAATTCACATAGACAAAAGGGCCCATTTGCAAAAGGAGACTAGAATAAACAAAGGGCAGTAAACAGACATAAAGATCTGCAGATACCATTTCCGTTAGGATTGTGGGCAAGGACAGGTCAATCCTGAATAGGACTGACTGTCTCCACTTTTCTGTGTCCCTCTTTGTGCATCTATGGCATCGCTTGCAAATGTTCTGTGATATAACCCATTCTTGGGTGCAAGGCAGAATAAATAAATCAAGCCAGAGGTAATTTGGGTATAATTATTACTCCTGCATATAAGGATATGCTGTCTGGGCTGCAATAATCCATAGACACATGACTGATTTCATAGCTTGTTTAAATCTCATCTGAAGTGCAGTTGCTTTTGATTGTATCGATGGATATTTCTGGAAGGGAAACTGTTCTAATCAAAACTAAGAATGCTTGTTGTGAATTTTTATAAGCCCAAACCATACATGCCAAATTAGATCCAGCCAAAATGTACACTGGCTTTTTGGACTGTTTTTTTGCAACGCAGCTCTTTAAAGTATGAGGTTAAATGTACTTTAAGCTGTCTTAATTTTGTGGTTGTGTGGCTTCAACAAAATGTTGCACAGAGAATGTCTCTGGGGTATCCAATAGTCATGTCTCCAGTGACCCCCAGCCCAGCAGCTGTTCAGCATTCAGTGTCTACTGACCCTGCTTTCTCCTTACTTTATCATTTAAGCACATGTATAGGCACGTAGGTGTTTGCTGCAAACTCTGGCATTTCTGAGTTGCTGCTATTCTGAATTTGCAAGGGGTGGTTCCACTTGAGCCACAGTCAGAAGCTGTGATTCTCTCTCTTTTTCCTCTGTTCACATCTCTCCTCGCTGCCAATTGTGTGGGCCCCTAAATGCAGTCCTACCTAAGTGGAGACACTTCAAGCTGTCCATCTTTTGCTGAAGGATCCATTATTCATCCCACAAAGCTCCTAAGGCTTCCTTGTGCCACTCAAAATAAAACCACTTATGTTAGCAAGGCTGTTTCCCTTCACAGGACCTTTTGCTTGAACTCCAGCTCTGAACATTAGTGAATGAATAATGTGGAAGGCAATTTTCAGGGTGGGAGGTGCTCTCAGTATTAGTTACTTTGCCAGAATTTTTAAAAGCAAAGTAAGTAATGTTTATGGGGCTGGGAGAAGAGCACTCAGGAGGCAGTGAACACAATTTACACAAGTGCTCTTGTTATTAATTAATTTATTTCATAGAACTACTCTAAATTTCAGTTACTTCTACTTTAATGAAGGCAAAAATTCCATCTCTTGTTCTACAACCTTAAATTTATACAGACAAATCCATGCATGTAGGCTTTCTTGATTTAATTTTAATTGTAGAATTTTGAGTTTTGAACCTCAGAATTCAGAATTTTTCAAATATAACACTTAATATGGCCAGTTATCCTTAAATGTTATTCCTACTTCATGGAAGTTCTATCAGTTGCTTTTTATGCTTTTTTTGGTATATTTTTTCTCATCCTCTATTTAATGCCCCATTACAATAAAGTAACTGAATCATATCCTTTAAACTTTATTTCCTGTGGTTTTAAATGTTGTAGGGTTATATTTTAACTTGTTTCTATTATTTCTTCCAAATAAATTATTATTATTATTTAAATTTATATGCTGCCCAACTCTCAGTGACTCTGAGAGTAATAGATATAAGAAGTTGCAGCATTTAATTGGCTTGATTAATTACCTGGAAGTAAATCTGGTTAATTAGGCAGCAGATTTTTGAAAAAAATACCATTTCTACTTTAAGAGGCATCCTTTTGTGCATAACAAACAGCATGCCTTTTATGATATTCTTGGATCCCCCAAACACTGAGAAATTCCATGGATAGTTTATGATTACTCCACATATAAAATGAAATTAATTGATTAAAGATCAATTAACAACAATCTTATAATGTTTACTTCTAAGCATCACATTTTTTAATGGGTCTTCCTCATAAATGGAATAGGATTACAGCTTAATATCTTTTAATCAAGCAGCAACCCTGTTACTTACCAACTGTTAAATATGTAGTTAAACTGTAGCCATTACAGTGATCTCAGTTGCTTCTGTCTATTTGTAAACAGCTAGTCAGAGGAAGTCAAAGTAGGTGTTGAGTAGCTAATTTTACTTCTAGAATTAAGGGGATTCTAGATTTGACATTATATCTAAGGGAAATGTGAATGACTTTTTGCTTGCCTACCATTTAAAATACGGATGAGGAAACTAAGTTTTCTCTTAATGATGCTGAATGACAACTCCACCAGCCAGCATGGCCCATAGTGAGAGATGTAGTTCAGAAATATCAGGAAGGGCATATGTTTCCCATGTACACTATAAGCCACAACCAGTGATCAGAGCCACCAGTGGTACTTTGTTACTGGTCACTAATGTCCTGCTCAACAGTATTTGAGTCTTCCATTTTCTGTGTTCAGTTTTCTTCCTTTTTAGTCAAAAGCCAAGGTACAATTCAAGAATCAAAATAAGTTAGAGTGATCTATTGCAAACAAAACACTACAAATTACAGAGATAATTTCCATATGATAAAGGAACAGCCAATTAAATGAAGGCTGTTCAGTTTAAATATTTTCACAGAATAAAAAAAGACAATTTAGGTAGATGGATTAGTTTTATATATTATTTTTCATGTAAATGTTCACAAAGCTGCAAATGATAAATGCCAGTATTAAAGAGCACCCATGCTATATATAATGCAATATGAAATACCTTGTCTATTCTGTATGTGCATCATCTAAAAATAAAGCATTTATGTATATGATATCTCAGTCACCACATATGTGCAATGTAATTCAATAATACATATTGATTAAATAAACTACTTTTAATCAGGAGGTAATCCAAAATGATGCACATGCAGACTAGGAAAAACCGCACTTACTTACTAAAAGGTTGAGGAAAAACATACAAATTCTGAAACATATCAGCAGTCAGCAAATAGGATATTAAAAGTTGATATTTGGTTGGGTCTTTGAAGGCTACTCAGAGACTACAGTTGGTTCAAAATGCTAATTATTAATGGCCAACATAGCAGTGTAAGGACCATACTATTATGGGAGCTGCATTGGTTGACAGTAGGATTCCATGTACAATTCAAAGTGTTGGTTATTATCTAGACAACCTTCTATGGTTCAGGTCCTTGTTACCTGTAGGACCATCTTTTCTGAGTAGTCTTTCCATTCTGTGTGTTCTACACAGGAAGGGATGCTGCTGATTCCCAATCCCCCACTGGCTGGTCCTAGGCTCAGCACTGTGAAAACATACAGTATTTTCTGTAGTTCGCCCAAATGTATGGAATTTGACCCTACCTGTGGTATTTCATGAAAGACATGAATACCATCTTCCTCCACTGCACCTTCAGAGCATAGACTTGACAAGATGGTGACTGATTCTTGAGCTTGGTGACTATGTTTTAGTTAAGGTACATATCATGATTTGATATTTTATGATATTTTATTCTAGTGTTTTTGTTGTGAGTCATGAATGGGGCGGTGTATGAGTACTATTGAATGAATGAATGAATAATAAAATTGATGGCTATAGAAGTAATTCTCCATTCACACTAAAATCTGGGTAAAATTTTGTCTTATTAAACTCAATAGAGTATAATTCTTTATTTTTATAGATAACTTTGGATTGACCCTCAGAAGGGAGTGCCAGGCAATTAGCACTATGTCTTTAAGTTTAATTCACAACTTTAGAATGCTAAACTATAGAAATGGACAAAAATAAGATAATTTTGATCTTTACAAAGTCTCTACAGGTGTAAAATAACCTATTTAAATGTAGATGTGTGTGTGCATAGGAGCTCTTCTAGGAAAAATGTTGGTTTAGAAAGTTTATTAATTTTAGTGTGACAGCTGAGTAGCTAATAATTTTATATCCAGCCTCATCTTCCCTGAGCTTGGTCAAAGCCAAGAGTTTAACACACCTCCTCTAAGGAATCCCAAACTAGGTGAAATGGTTACTAGAGATGGCATTCCTTAGAGCGTTATCATTCTTGTGTACCAAGTGTACAGAGAATAATTAAAAATGCAAGTTTTCTCCTGCAAAATGCATTTGAACAAGATGAAATATTTTCTTCGTCACTGATCACATGTATTTTCAAGGAAGAACTCATCATTTATATTTGACGCTATGTAAAGTATGTTTATGGTTTCCAAAAAAAAATAGCCATGCACAACAACCGTGATGAAAATATTTCAATTATCAGTGATTTTTTTTTTTTTTAGTGCAAAACTTGAGAAAAATACAGAATTGCTTTTAAATATCCTAACGTCTAAAATGGCTAAACAACATTTTTGCAAAATATACATGGTCTCCAAAACCTGCATTCTTTTTTCAGTAAAAATGATGGATTATTTTTTAGTCTCCTATAGAGGTACTGTTTATCTGGACTTGTTTTCTCATCCCTGACAAAACAAGCCAGCATTGGGAGTGGGTTGCTTTTCCGTTGAGGAAGGAAACAGATAATGGAGTTTAGGAAGAAATTTGGAAAGGACGGCGTCAGTGATTGGACAGGCAAAGTAGAAAGAAAAATGTGACTTTGTGAATTTGCACTTGAGATCAGAAGAATAAGCGTCCTGTTTGAATGGTCATGGCAGAAAGCCAGATTTAGTTCTAAAGTGCAAATGGTAATCTTTGTAGTGCTGTTTCTACAGAATCGTATTTTTTTCAAGTAATAAAACGATCGTGTCAGAACATAAATAACCCTATGTTGCCAACAGGATTAGAGCCTGCTTTGCTCTGATCCCGTCTGTCATGATTCCTCTTCATCTTACTGTAAAAACATTAGTTCCACTCAGCGTAAGCACATCTTAATGCAATTTTATTATTGACCAGAAAGCTGAAGATTAGTTTGAACCACACCAGCAGATCCTGCAATATGCAGAAAAGGTGGTTGTTGAGAATTGTGTAGGCCACATTAAGAACTATTATGTACAAATGGGTTCCCATCTGATGGGTGTCCACAGTTTAAATATTTAACGTCAACTCTGTCATCAATAGAAATAGGCCCTACAGTTTGAGCTCCAATGGCAAACGGAAATAGGAAGTCAAAATTTAAGACCCAAATTGTGTCAAAAGCAATATTAAAACAACATATTTACTCTGAAGTAAGTCCCACTGAGTTCCATGTTTTCTCCCAGGAAAATACATATGGAATTAGGCATACATTAGGAATTAGGTGCATATGTTGAAGTGTATAAGCTAATGTGGCAGGCAGCTCTAAAATTAGCCTTTTAATATGACACCTATCGCCTCAGTGTAAGATTATTCAGTCTGAATCATTTGCTAGATACTTTGTACTTTTGTTCTGTAAACATGTGCCTTCTTTATGATGCATCAATAATTGATAACCGTGCAAGATCTTAAAAGAATATTAATCTTTTCTGAAGGAAGAACCAAGGCAAACTGAATATAAAATAAAACTCAGAAATTCCTTCAACTCTAGAATGGATTAAGTAGGATAGACCATATACCCGTATCACGTTTGCCAGTTCAGTTGTCATCACTGTCTCTTTTTACAGATCTTCATACTTAGGGATGCCGTTTTTCCTTTGGAAAGGGCCTGATCCTTTTGATTTGTGGGAGATCCCAACAAGTAACATAAAGTGGTTCTCTACACAGCACATCATTAAAGTATAGAATCTGTTACTCCAGCTTGCAATAAGTAAAACTTGGAGAGCTTTAAAAGAAGCAAATTTCTGGATGATAAAATCATCAGTTGCTATTAGGCATTATGGTTATTTTTTGCCTTTGGTATCTAAGATAATGTATCCCATGTTACAACTTCCTGTGGGGTATAAATATAATGGGATTCTCAGAGTTTAGCCACTGTGAAACAAGATGCTGGGTTAGTTCCCTTGAACTAACTAACTAAGGGCTTGAATCATAGTTATGATTTATCCTCTTATTCATCTTTTTGTTGGCAGCTATTGGCATGACAGAATCCTGTTTATTCTCTGCACTCCATGTGATTATTAATGCCTAATTTGGCTCTCGGTTTCCTTTTTTTTTTATCAAATAGTTGGGACTTGATTCTTGTACGTTGTTCAACTCCCACGTGATCTGTAGTTACAGAAAGTCCTTATATATAAAGTATTATAACTATTTGGAATGTGTCTTTAGAACTCTAAAGGAAATCTGGGAAATTGGTTGAGGCATGGTTTATTTATTGCTTGCTTGCTTGGGGTTATTTGCAATTCTATTTCTGAAGATTCTGAATGGCTTACAGTTAAAAACATAGAATTGAACCATGGTAAATCAGTAGCATAACCATAGCAGCAGGAAGGCCCTTATGTATCATCTTTCTGGCAGCAGAATTTTGAGGCATCCCCAAATGCTTTTCTCAAAAGCCACTTTTTCATGGCTCTTTGAAAAGATAATAGGAGGAGATGGTCCAATAGCAAGGAATACACTGTTCTAGAAATACAACAACCATCACTAAGAAAGCTAGAGTCCAGAATCCTTGTAGATGGCATTCCCTCAGATTTGGGACCCTCATCAAGTTCTGGGTTCCAGCTCCACAACAGTAGAGTTCAGGGGTGACTTCTGGCTAGTGACTGCCTCTCTTTCCAACCCACCTTACAGAGCAACTGTTATGAAGATCAACGAAGAAGGGACATACCTCTCCCCTCCATTTGTGAAGGAAACAGTGTGATATAAATGTAAAAATACGGGGGGGGAGGGGGAGTATTGAAATCTGTTTTTCCTATTTTGTTGTACTTTTATAAGGATATATCCTGTTTTATTGCTGATATTGTATATAATTGATTTACCTGTATTGCACCTACACTGTAGTGCACGTAGGTTTTAGCAAACACTAAATAAAAAGGACTCATACTTTGGATATTAAAGTTCTTGTTAAAAAAAATATCTTCTATTTAGGATAGAACTTGAACTTTTGGCCAAAGAAATAGAAAGTCTTGACTCAGTGTGTTGCATATTCTTTTTCCTCCATTCATTTGCCTTGAATTCGGTTTATTGTGTTCTTAAAACTGCTACTGAGCTTTTTTGTATGCATACGTGAAGAAAAGCAGTTAAATCATTTTTAAGTACCACACGATCTCTGATGGGGTGAGGCTTGTATGCTTCATTTACTTCTCTTTAAGTTTCCTTCAAAGGCAAATTTTTACAACGAGGGACTGGCAAAGTTTCTCCGTGATGTGCAGCAGGTGAGACAATTGGAGTCGCAAACTCTTAGTTACTCCTTTAAAGTGGTTGAACAATTTTTTCTTCCCTGAGCTCAACCAGGAAGAGGAAAAGCTTGTTTGGACTGTGAGATTGCTTCCAAGGGCCTTTCACTTATTAGCAGATGCCATAGCTGAAAGGAAGAAGCAGCTATGCAGATTCTAATCAGCGTATCTCTCTGAGGAGAACTCTCCAGAAGAAAATCTGTGATTATTTATTTATTTATTTATTTATTTATTTATTTATTAAATGTATGTGCTGCCCGTCTCCCGCAGAGGGTGACTCTGGGTGGCTCACAATTAAAATCAAGCATTAAAAACAGTCAAAATAAATATCCATATTACATTACCTAAAAAATAATACTATATAAAAACCATATAAATTTTTAGCTCAAAGCTCTCTGGGCACAAAACTGCTTCCAGTTTCACCACCATCCTTTTCCAAAGCAAACAGCCCTTTCCTGCAAGGTGTGAGGCTGTCCAGTTCTGGAACCATGTGAAGCCCAGTGGAGTTGCCAGAGCAATAGCACTTCCTTTCCTCTTCCCTTCCTCTCAGCTTCCTAAAGTTGTATTTTGATAGTTTTTTTTTCAAAAAGGATGCACCTCTCTCAAGGACAGACGCAGGTGGCTGAAGTAAAAATGAGGCAGGGCTGGGAGCCATCCTGTCAGAGTGATGGTGAGGGCTGACCCGCGAGGGTTGGTTTGCCAAGGTCAGAATTCTGTTTGGGGTATTTGAGGTACGATGACTAAAACACTCTGTTTTCTTGGTAATGTTTCTTCCCTTTTGACATGCCACCAGTTAAAGTCTGCAGACTGTAAAGTTAGAATGAAAATAAGGCTCTGGGCCAGATTAATATGTGTCCTTAATACCATTGGCGCTTCCCTGATCTGGGAGGCTAGCTGTTATGACAACATCACTATTTTTATTGTTGTTAATTTTGGAATTCTTTTTTAAAAAGAGTAAAGTTTTCAGAATCGTGTGCACTTGAAATACTTAGGTAGATAAGAGAATATATGTTTGTATCTGCATCTGGGGGTTTGGAAATGTGGCTCTAACCGAAATGAAATTGGCCACAAATAAGTACATAGTTTTGGTTTCTGCCAGGGTTTTGCGGGTGACTTCTCTCATTCAGTGGTTCAGATTCATAGGAGTTTGTGGTGTTTTGATTCATTTCCCAAAGGTTGCTTCAGAGGGCGCAGGGGTACAAACAGAGCACCTCTTTGCAATCTTTAAAGAAGCCCCATCGCTTTCTGGAATCACGCAGCAGCCGTGATTCTGGAAAACAAGGCTGCTTTACCATGTTGTAGACAGGGGTTGTACTCACACCCTCATGCTCTGAAGTCCTGCTGCCCTACCAATTAGGTCACAATCTATTGCTTAGTGAAAACCTGGCCTTTGCTTTCCATCCATGTAAGACGCGATATTATTTAATGCTTCAAGTGGTTCAGGCCAGCTCATGTTTCTGTTCGTACAACCTTCAAGATGTCCTTTAACTTATAAAATGTATTGTAAGAAAGACTCCAGTTCTACCTTTGGCTGCATGCAGTTGCAGGTTTAGGCTGTTTCAAAATTGAGGCTGTTGTGGAATTTGCTATAAACCTAACATGGAAGGTGGGGATTTATATTTATTTGTATATTATATTAAAAGGCTGGCCGATTCCAAAGCAGCTCTGGGCAGCTTATATTTTAAAAGAATAAGAAGCAATAATAGAAGAAATCATGGATGTCCAGACAAAACAAATTCCATATGCTGCAAAAAATATGCCCAGTAAGGACTCTACAGCCACCCTACTCCAAGGCCTGGGAGAACAGCCAGATTTTTAAAGACTTCCGGAATACTATCAGGGTGGGAGCCACATGAAGCTATGCTAAACAACAGTATGGTTTAATTTGGTTTAGGCTTAGCATGTGATATGAGCCGGGCCATTCTGGCTTGTTCAATAAACCAAGATTCAGGCAAGCCATGGCTCAGTGGAATGTGTGAATAACTCACTGGTGTTATAGTAAAGTGTGTTGATTTGGGGATGGCAGCAAAAACTTTCAAATTCCTTACACCTATGTTAGAGGAAAAGCACAAATCCAAGGTTTTGTTAATAGAAGTCTGCTACCGTTATGCCAAACTAGTGTTTAATCATGTGATAACCAAATTGGGTTTTCATATTTTAAGGATGGTGAGTCGGACAGCACCTTGGTATAACATTTAGAATAAGCTGAAGAATATGCCACAAGAAGACTCCTGAATCTTTATCAGAAGTTTATCAGATGGCTAATACTCTTAAAAATAGACAGTTCCTTGACGAAGTCAACAATAATGGTAAGAAACTAATCTAGGCAAAATATTATGGCCTTTATAAATCCTACCAGACAATCTGCCCTATTTATCATAGGTTGTATCTGGCCCCTGGAGGCTTTAACTCTGAAATGACTGTCTTTCAGAAGCATGGCACAATGTGAGGCTATATGACACCAAAGGGAAAATCTTACGACCCAGATATGGTCAGGGGATTTTCTGTCCCTTCACTCAGATAAAGAGCAAGCTAATATGTGAATATTTTCATTCTGGATATTAAAACAAAAAGCTTATTAAAAAATCCACAAGCTCTGACTAACATGCGGAATATATTACTTTATCTTCTTTGTTCTGTCAAACAAACATTCCAGCATCAGCCCCATCAGAATAGAGAGAAAGGCTGCCAAAAGAGCTGAATTTGAAGGTGTATATACTGGAGACTTTAGCTTCTCTTTGCTTGGATCCGGCATCTTTTACACCAGCACAGTCAGCCAAACTGATTATCTGGAAACATTTATTTTCTGTGTTGGTTCACGTTCAACTCATAAGACTTTTAATGTATACAGGACATTGCCAAAACGCTTTGAACAAACTCCTTTGAAACGTAGTGATACTTTGAGCAATACTTTTCTTTCCAGTCTGCTGTTGTTTGTTATAAGTAATAAAAATAAGTAAATTAGGGTTGGTGGGAAGACTTACGAATAGTGGAGGTTGGTGCCTCCAGTGGCAATTTATGCCAGGCCCCTGTCTCCTTTGTCTTCCCTTCTCATCTTTCCTATCCGCTCCCCTCTGCTTTTCACACCTCAAGCTCGATCCTAGTGCTCACGATGGCCAGTCTTCATAGCACTGCATGAAAAATTCTAACTTCAGTTTCCCCCTCTCCCCTTTCCACTCCCAGTGCTGAGGATTTCAAGGTTCAGCTTGCATAACAGGTAACAGCAGGCATTTCCTTCTCCTGTGTCGGGAAATCCTGGCGCCCTTCTGTCTCTCTCTGACTGTGTTTAAAACAGACTGCAGCATAGGAAAAAAAAAATCCCTAATCTAAAATTAGCAGCCTTGATAGAAGAAAGGCACACGGCCGCCCTCTTGTACTGTTTGTCAATGAAACAACAAATCTAAACAGGGCCAGAATGCATTTCCTCCCTAGGAAAAACAGAGGAGCATAGCTTGGACAGCAGGCGGGCAGAGCAGTGGGAAGAGAACTTCAGGCTGCTTTTGATGAGAAGGAGTGGGGAAATGGATGAAGTGTTTCCAGTAATAATGTATTAACGGTGGTAGGTGGCTTGCGAAGCATGGAGAGGCATCTTGTGAACATAGCTTAGATCTCAGGATCCTCTGGTGAGGTTGAGGTCGAGTTTGGATCTGCCTGGTTCAGGGGGTTGAGGGGGTCTTGCTGTTCCATGATACCATCAGCCGTTTGGCTTGTGGTGTCACTTGGCCCTTACCTATCTCTTCCACCTCCACTGCATAAAATAGATTGTTCCCCTTAATTTACTGATCGATTGGGCATGGCCTTGGGACTACCATTTTGATTGCAGTATATTGATAGAATCTGTATCATCTACTGTAGCCATTCCCCAATGGCAGTTCACAGTGCTGGCTCTGACTTTTGAAAGCCTTGAGCAATTCGAGATTGGTATAGCTTTAAGGATTGGGGTTTTTTCCCTGCAAAGTCACTTACATACTTTGATCTTCATTATTACCAGTTGGCAGCACTTCTAAACACGTTTGCTCTTCTAACTAGTGCAAGCACTGATGTTTTTTTGTAAAATTGCTAGTATAAGACCTTCATTTCAAAAATGGAAGAGTTGGTCACACCTAAGTTCTCACATTGTCATATCCTATTAAGGTGACTGTGGTTTGATAAATAAACCATAATTGGGTGATTCCCACGTTGTAAGGCATAATTTTATGTTATAGCAAAACAAAAATAAATACAGGCTGCACAAAAAAAAACCAACAACTTTAACTTTCCAACTATACCTGGTTCTTTTTATACATACATGCCATCTGGATTGGCTCATTTATATATTTTCCTTGAGATTATCAGCAATATATCTACTAGAGCTGTTTGCGATTCTCGTTTTGTGAAGAAAATTAAAAAGGCCAGTGAGTGGTAATTGTACTTGGAGATGAGTCTGAATAGTATGCTAAACCAGGAATTGGAGGTATCTGTGGTGGTTTACAGAACAAAAATTAAAATTTCCATAATATAACAGTGTAACAGTAAACATGCATTGTAAGGATATAACTATAAAATATCCACTGAAGGTGCTATGGCACCAAAATACCCATAATAACTAAAACCAATAGCATCCACAAATATCTTCTCATATAATAATTAATAATTATCATTATCCAATAAAATCCTCACAGAACAAACTCATAATTTCATACAAGATGACACTCTGCCATCAAAAGCCTTCTGGAAAAGCTCAGTCTTTACGGCTTTCCGGAAAGCCGTCCCTATGGAGGCTAACCTAATAATCATAGTTCGTTAATCATGTTGTGCAAACACAACCTAAATAATGTCAGGTAGAGGGAGGAAACCAAATCCAAAGTCTTAATCATATAGTTAAAAGTTTTGTACCTAACAAACATGGGAAAGAATTGGGGCCCAATGACTAAATCCATATTAAAATGTCAGCTGACATACATCTACTTCATAGTAATTGGAATAATCTCTTTTCCCTAGCTATCATCCTCACATCTAGCTTTCTGAAGAGGAGTGGGAATGTATGCATGGGTGCGTGTATTATGTAATGCTGGCCTCATGTTTCTTGCATTCATCCTTGGACAGCAACTGGTTTCCATTTAGGTTAGTTACAGACATATTGGAAGCAGCAGGTTAGTAATGGGAATGGTCAGAGAAGAAAAAGAGCTCATCAACAGCTTTTTGAGGCAGGCAAAGTGTCTCTAGCAAGGCATATAGAACTTAAGGAAATAGCTTGGGTTACTTCCCAAGAAAATAGCTTGGATTTCTTCCCAAGCTAGAGTCAACATCCATCCACAACATTTTTGCTCTTTGAGGAAGAACAGCAAATGGTGCCTCTCTCTTTAAAGTCTGGGAACAGCATACTATGTCAACAATGGTCAAGTTACTTGAGGCAGAAAAACCTATAATCCCAAAACAGCACCCACATAAACACATGGAGTGAGAGCAAGCATAATTGGCACTCACAGCAACCTAGAAATAGATGTATTTTCCTTGAAAAAAATAATAGGATTTGAAGGGACCTAGATTTGGAGGTCTTCTAGTCCAAGAAAAATCCTTGGCCACCAATTCTTTAGGGTAATTCCACCATCCCACTAAAGTTCCCCCCTTCCTCTACATTTCTTTTTGGGTGGAGAAGGAATGGGCCTGTTCCTTCAGTGTCAACAGTGGATGTAGTTATGGAAGGGATTCATACCAATTTGTGCCATGCTTCCATCTAATTTGAAAGTTTTGAAAGGGACTCCTTGGTTTCTCCCAGATGAGGCAATTTTCAGCTTTTGCAACAGAATGTACTCACTGGCAAGCTGGAACACAGCAGCAATAGCTTCTTCCCACCATTGGGTATCCTGGGAAATAATGGGCAGTTCTACCAATCCCAACATGAAGAGGAGCTGACCGGCTGTCAAGGCGACTGTGGCAATCATGTTACAGGCACGCATCATATCAAATTGCACTGCAGGAAAACAATTGTGAGAGGAATCTGTTAGTGTGAATGGGACTTCTTCATTTTTTAACTCAAAATGAACAGTTACACCAAAGAGTGCTTTGAAAATTAGGACATGGACATATGTGGGATGAAAAGTGCCTATTTTATAACAATCAGAGGTCTTTTCTGGTGTTTTGGGAAGGTACAGCGTAGAGATCAACTTCCTTGGTCCATAGGTGTATTAATTTGAGGGGGCATTTCAAGCAGTGAATACTGTGAATTGGCTTTGCCCCTTGAAGGATGTGGTTTCAATGGCTGGTCACTTTTGATAAGAGTGTGAAAAAAAAATGCTCGAAGCTCTGGAAGGGTCCTATTAATTTACGCTGACAACTGGGTCAGTAACCAATGGCCTGACTCAGTGAAAATCATTTGCCTAGGTTCTTGCATTCTCTATAGTTTGTTTAAGTCATATCTTAAGAAGTACAGAAGAAAATCTTTATTGTAATTAAGAAGTCTTTAGGCCAATGGTATTGTTGCTTTTCATTTCTTTTTTGTCATTTGCTGATCTCCTAACAGATCTTTGTACATTTCGTACCTGAATTTGCATTATTATGCCAGAGTTGTAGGCTTGGAAATGGGTTCTTTTGGGTGGTATATAGCTTTTTACAATTTGGGAAGGTGAAGGTAGGTTAGAATTTTTGGAAGGCCACTGTGACCATCATACAAGATACTCTGTGGATAAGATGGTTTGCATCTGACCTCAGTTACCAAAAAAAAAAAGGGGGGGTATCACAAACTGCAGCACAGGAGAACCCAGCCATTGTGGAGCAGTAAAATGCATGGACCTCTTGTCATCATCAGCACTATAGACTAAAATAAAACAATTGATGCAATATTACAATAAATCTTAACATTATAATATAAAATAAGGAGCCTCTAAACTAAAAGGTCCATAAGCATATCATAATTTTAATCACTATATGCCAAAAATGGTGGGTATTTATTTATTTATTTACTAACTTTACAGACCCATGAGAAAGAAGTGTTTTAGTGCTTTTTAAAAAACTTTTAAGAGCTCTGACAGCATAATCCTGATGGGTTGTTGATTCTAGAGCCAGAGAAGGAAAGTTGTGATGTTAATTGTGATGTGACTGTTCTAGGACATGGTAGAACCAATTGGCACTGACCTGATCATTGGGTCAAATTCACAGGGACACGAGCTACCCACAGGTCCTTCAAATAACCGGCTGTGCCCATATGCAGGCCACAGTGTGCCAACACCATCAGTTTGTACTGGTATCCTCAGATTCCCAACAAATGTAATGACTGACCATAAAAAGAGTGGGGGCAAAATAAGGAGGGTCCAGAATAGTACAAACAGCAGCATTTGGGATATGAATCCAGTCTTAGGTAACCTGCCCAACAGGCTACTGAAGAATTCCAAACATGCCGTAACCAACATGTTTTTCTCTCTCCCTGTATGTTGTAGAGTGGTATAGGAATTAATGTGCTGGATTACAATGGATAGATCAGGGATCCCATATTCACTTAACCTTGAAGCTCATTGGTTGACCTCCGTCTTTAAAGATTAATGTAAAGATAAAAATGGAGGGGTGAAGACAGCCATGGCAAGAGCTATACATCTACGTTATCTTGATCTCCTTCCGGGAAGGTCAGGATTAAAATGTGAAAGCTGGGATATAAATGAAGTGAGATATAAATCGACTCTCCATCCTCCTCCAGCATTTTGTATTTCCATTGTGTAATATAAATATAAATGACTCTGTCTGTGATGGATATTTAACAGAAGCCACTTCATACCAGACAGCGTTGAGGATTTTTATATTTTTCCCCTTATGTTTCTCCAGAATTGGTTGATTTCCTGTTTTGATCATTGCCGTTCCTCTCCCACTGCATCAATGCAAGCTATGATCCTGCTGCTGTTGCTCTGAAATAAGACATTCCTTCTCCTAGAAGTAATTGAAGGAAAATAATTTCTAGTACTAAAGTTGGACTTTTTTTATGGAATGCTTCCTAGACAGCAACTAGAACTATCGTTCAGAAGTATTCCTCAGTTTGTTATTGTCAGCTTCCTGCAGAGGATTTTCTCATGCCTTCTCAATCCATTTGATTCCTCATATCTTGTACCAGCTTTCTCCAACCTGGAGCCCTCTAGATATGTTGGATTAAAAAGCAATTTTCATAAATGCTGACTGTTACGGGAGTTGTATTTAGAGGGCACCAGATTGGAGAAGGTACTTTTCATGAGGGACACAGTGTTGGCTGCTAAAAAGGGGTAGCTCAGACCCAGAGTAAATGCTATAAATTAAAACATTCCCAAGTTTGTTTGCTTGTTAACTGTGCTTATAACTTGCCAGATCTGAAGGATGTTTACAAGGCAATAGTCAAAAACCTAAATATAATTCTAAAACCAATATTCTAAACCTAATAAAAACAAACGAACAGTGGCCCCAATCCTGTCTAACTAAGATAACTAATTTCCTAAAGCTGTCTGAAAAAAAATCTGTTTTGGTCGATTTGCAAAGTTCTTTCCTTCACCATCTCTTGTTAACAAAGGTTCTGATGCACATGCTAGAAAGTACCTCTGTCAGAGATCTTGCATATACTGGGATAGATAGATAAATATTCTGAAAAGGGCAAGTTTCCATTGTTGATAATCAGTGTGTCAGAAATATTGTGTGAGACTGCCGATCTTGTATCATCATATGGTCACCAAAGTCACTGCCACAAACTCAACAGACATGTATGGGAAAATATGAGGCTCAGTTTCAACTATACTTCACCACTGGAGGCGTGATTAAATTATGAGCCAAACTTAATTTGCCTTGATGTTGGGATGCTACTATATGTATACCTCAAGTTATGACAAATCAGACATACTTAACTGGACAAACTTCTCTTGCTTTACAGGAGCCAGAACTTTGATCTCACCAACTTACTATGTTTGAAATAGGCCAATTTTCTTCAGTATTGTTATAGCTAGGATATATGTCTGTCAACATCTGGAAAGTTTTCCTCCTCATCTATATCTCTGCTACATAATCTTCTAAAATCCAAACGCAGCTGTATTGCCCATTTATGGTTTCCTTTTGGCTTTGCCATAACTTTTGTAATATTCATGAAACGCAGACATAACATTCTTGTTACCAAACTACATACTACTGTGGGTGGTATTTCCAGTAATCATCAGCTTCTCAGTACTGTTTAATGTTGATACAGTGACAAAGTATTTCTGGAGGGTATGTTCTTGGCTCTTTTAAACAATGTATTTTTTCTTGTAAAATCTTAATTTTTGATGGGTTTCCCTGTATGAAATAATGAGTTACTGAAGGGAAGTCAAAAGAATCCTACCTCATCTTTGTTTCATATGTTGGGAAAAGTCTTCTTTTAAGATCCATGTTAATTGTTCCAGCTCCTTTTAAGAATACCAAATGTATGTAGGTATGTATGCAGCCTGTCAGGCAGCTGACAAAACAGCTAATGAATACATATTTTTACTCTGCCTCCCACATACTCATCTCTGATAGTCAAACTGTCCTGTCTTGACGTATCTTACATATCTGTGGTTTCCTCCTGTCCTCTAAGCCTGTCGTTGTTTCTGATCAAACTTATTTTGTATGTGGTTCTTTATACTTTCGAGTTAGTTCCTCATTTGGGTGTGTATCTGCACAAAGCTGGTTCTGTAGCATTTTGGGGCTCCCTGCAAAAGTGTGCCCTTTGCCCTCTCTGCCAAAATGGCCAATAATTCCAAAACAGCAGCTACTGGGGTTACATTCTCCCTATATAGACCACTTTATCTCTTTCTGCTTCATCTCCTATCTTGGTTAAGTAGCTTTTTTCATTAAGCTTCCCTAGTTTGGTGCTTTCCACAAGTGTTGGCTTGCATCTCTCTTGCCACTGACCATAGTTGTTGGGAAATTATGAGAACAGTAGTTCAATACCAGGGCACCCAGTTGATAGCTGTCATGCTCTTGAGAATTCAGGTTTATGATCCCTGCCTAATTTTACTGAGGAATGCTGCAAAGTTTGGGCTTGTAATGCTTTGGGAACAGGATAGTGGTCTGTTTTTGTCCACATGTGCATTA
This sequence comes from Python bivittatus, assembly GCF_059951505.1. Lineage (NCBI taxonomy): Eukaryota > Metazoa > Chordata > Lepidosauria > Squamata > Pythonidae > Python > Python bivittatus. Next base: position 9,157,732 of record NW_028277083.1, read on the forward strand.
GTCATTAGAGATCTTTCCAAGTGGATGTCTGATTTTTTGAATGCTGGTCTGAGCTTTCTCCATATTAGTTTCCAGCAGTGTAATTTCCTCCTTCCTCTGCCCACTCCCAAAGGTGAAAGTCTTTAATTTTTTTCGTGTACCATTGCCCCTTCAATAACTCCCTCCCCTTGTTTTATATGTTTTATTATATAAAGTTAGGGTCTGTTCTCAAATTATTCTATTCTAACTTATTTGGTTACTGAATAGGTTTATATAAATTTATGCCGTAGACCACTTTGAGTATCTTTGAGCCATGTAGCAGGAAAATAAATATTTTGAATAAGTTGTCACTGATTGTGAGTTCATACATCATGCTGAATTATAATGTGATTTGCTTGGTTTTTGTCTAGCATGATGTGTGAGCTTAGCACTGTGACATGCGTGAACTCTGATTTTAGAAACATTGCACCGCGTTATATGTGAGCCTAATTCTGTGGCAAATAGACGAGTTGAAAGAAAGACTCAAATAGTCGTTGACCAGACCTTCTGCAATCAGTATAAGAAAGATGCATGGAGATGGGCAAAGATAAATCTAATAAATAAATAAATAAATAAATAAATACTAGATAATTCTTGTAATGAAAAAGATCATGTGATGTCCAGAGCAGATTAGGAAGTGGTTTCAGGGCACACATTTCTATGTTGATACATGTAACTAATAACAGCAAACCCAAAAGCAGTATGGGACTATTTTTTCATTTTCAGCAGTTGCCTTTGAATCTATCACTTTTGAGTGAAAATGACTACAGTTTAGGATCCATCACAGTAGTTTTCACTACTTCACTTAAAGAAAAAAAAGTGTAGATCCCAGTGGTGAGGGATGTTGGGGGTTGTACTTCACTATGTTGCCTTATTTCAACTATCTGAGAAGAATCAAAGAACACTGAGATACTGAATGCGTTCCCTATTGCCATGAGCAGATACCCAGCTATTTTTGACCGACTGTTACAGTTACTAGAACTTTAATAGAGAACTGTGCTTAGCAGAGGTGAAGGCTACTATAATGTAAGACTGGAAGTCACGCCTGTTGCTCTCTAGAAAACAAAAATCTAAATAGAACTCAGAGGGTTACCTTGAGGAATTTTTACTTAACCCTGTCAGCCTCATAAACGTATCAGGACTTCAAGCATCCTTCAGACTCCAGCTATTCTCAGCAAGCATAGTTCATTTTCAGCAAGGTACAATATCATCCAGGAGCCAGGGCAGACCAGTGAGGAATATTTTACTTTCTAAAAGGCACAGTTGTACTTTTGGGAGTCATGCCCATGCCTTGAGAAGCATGAAAATGCAATCTCAGAAGGATAATACTTGTGTTTATTTTGAAAAGGAGACACTTGTAAGGCAAGCTTCCAGGCATTGTTCCAGAGTTTGGACATCTCCTCTCTGAAATCCACACGTGCGTTTCTGTTTCATCATTTTTATCCCTAAGGTTTCTCAAGGCATGGACTTTGGAGGCTAATTTAAGAACAGTAAATTGGACGTTACCTGAATAGTGGCATAATGAATGAGGGAGTCATCTCACATAGCAATTAACTGTTTTGAAACAAAACATCTGGTACTTCTTCAAATACAACATATCAGCCTTCCTAGGTTAGCATTGAGCATAAAGTGTGATGCTGGACTTCTCTCATTGAAGGCAGTAATTAGGGTTTGACAATGGTGGGTACAGGACTAAGATGAGACTGATGCTGCAGGATGCAAATAGGTGTCACAGTGGTCACTGGTAGCACTGTGCCTGCAGGCATTTATGTGGGTGTCCACTGGGCATCTTATGACTGGCCATGCCTCCCATGGCAGCTGTTTGGCAAAAAGTCAGGTCTTCTCTGTGACACCCGTTTGTACAAGTGCATACCCAGTGTATTTTCCAAATTCCCAAAGTGCCCACTGGCATCCCAAAGTTGCTGTTCCTTGCTATAGGGAATCCTATAGATTATGTGGTTCCCCAGTGAGGCTTGTTGATAGGATGCCAGATAAAGAGCCTTCTCTGTTCTTCATGTCACAGAAGATAATGAGCAAATCTTCAATTTAGGTCTTTCTATTATACGAGAAGAACTGTGGGCGTGGGATTTCTCTGTGCCTGTGTAGGAGGAGCCAATGTGGTGGCCACCTTCATTCCTGTCTGAGGTTTTCTGTATTCCCCCTGTTGCCAGTGCATGTTATTGGATGATCTTCATAGCACTGAGAAATATAGGTGTGGTATAATCCAAATTTTGGAAGGAGAGAACACTGGAGACTTATGGGATAGGTGGAGGCAAAGCAATCAATCTACTACCCCATTATTAAGTCACCAAACAGAAGTCTCCAAGATGTTTCCAGCTTTCAGCTAGATCAGTTTTTTTCTCCACCATTCTAATAACACACAACACTGCTTCTTAGAACTGAGAAGCCACCAGCAACCCCAGTCTCTAAGAATGGATAACTCATTCAATGCTCAGCAGTTGCAACTATCTCCCAAACATTACCTTACATTAAGGAAGCCATAGGCAAGGAATCTCTTTTTACCTAACAAGTGAATAGTTGGCTAGAACAATAAACATTGGGCCTTGGATTAAAATTATTTGCTACAGAAAACCTGTAATTTAATCGCTCTCCAAATCATGTGTGATAATAAAGACACACAACTTGGTTTCCTCATGTTTTTCAGTTTCTGAACCTGGAAAACAATGAAGCATCCCAAAGGTGGGAAAAATATAATTCCAATTCAGTCTTCATTCTTGTACAGCAAACATGCTCTTATTTACTGATGTTCAGACAACTCAGGTTTATTCATATTTACCTTGTTGCAGTGAGTTGAATGGAGCTTGCTCCCAAGGAAATGTGCATAAGATTGACACCCTTGTTCATTTATGTTAGTAGGGATCAAACATTTATCAACTTACATCTGGCTTGACCCAAGTTCCCAAACCGGCTCAGATTTTAATTTCCTCTTTCATTACCCAAAGTAGACCAAGCCAGGTTCAGCTAATTCAATCATGATACTTATGAATCCAGGCTTTATTTGGTTATTTTAAATGACATCTCCAGGGATACTGGTCCTGTGTAATTGCAGGATAGTGAGATCAGAGAGTATACAGACTAATTGAATAACCGTGATCTCATTTAAAAATCTAATAATAATGTGTTTAAACATACATCTATACCTTCTCCCTCTTTTTGTAACGATGTATTCCACCACTGATTTTTCAAGTGTCAAGTATGTGCAAAAGATGACTTTTGAGGAAAATGACTGAATGTATCCATACACTATTTTCAGATGCCATGTGTTATTTAAGTGACATTTATTAACAGAAGCCAATGGGATTGCTTAATCTCTCTGCTTCAAATGCACTTAATACAGTTTATATGGAGGTATAGAGGTTCTTATGTGAGAATAGTTGCAGCTGATTTCTAGTGTGAAATAGCTGTGGGCTCCTGAATCAGTCAGCCCTTTTCCCTGAACTGTTTTCCTGACCTAAATTGAGCTTGGTTTTTCCCACAAGGGGAAATGGTATATGTATGCTATGCTTGAACGTGAGCCAGGAGTGTATAAACATGGAGACACACAAGAGTTATCAGACTGCAGTGTGATATCAATTGAATAAATAAAGCTAAATTACTGTAGCAAATCCTCTATCTCCAGAGGCTTGTACAGATGATTCTCACTTTCAAATTTGAATATTGGGAAGAACAATCAATATGTTGTTAAGAGAACGGAGAGCCAGTGTGGTGTAGTGGTTAAGGCTTTGGACCAGGAATGGCAAGACCTAGTTTTAGTCCTACCTCAGCCATAGAAACTCACTCTTTTTCAGCCCTCCAGAGTGGTGGTTGTGGGGAAGAATAGGAGGAGGGAGTGCTAAGTTCATTGCTTTGCACTCCTGAGTAAAAGGCTGGAAATACATTTAATAAACAGTGAATGAGACATCTTTCCTTTACATTCTCCTTTTGAACAGACCAACTTCCCCACATCTTTTTAGTGCTAATGACACAAGTAAGTCATATTTTAAATGCCTCACGTAGGTCATGATGTGACGAGCAATATCTGAAATTAGGTTGGTTACCTTGCCTGGAGTCATGCATGGTCCTCAGTTCTGGTTTGCTTAATCATGGCTTACTAAATAAAACACAACCGACTGGGTTCACACTCTAGTTAAACCAGAAACTAGAATTTAAAAACCAAAATGGGTGACTGCACACAACCCTCTGAGCTAAAGATGAACAAGCCATGTCATGGCTTAGATTAAGCCACGTGAAGCAGGTCTCATAAATTGCTCAAGATAAGCCACTCAAATTCGAGCTCTTCAAAAGCTAGGCCCTTGCAAGAGTACCACTTTTAGTCTTGGGAAATCTCTTTCCTCCTTTGTGGTCCAAGAAGACATGGACCTCAAAGAGTGACCTATCATTGCAGAACTCTGTTTTGGATATCGCCTCATTTTTTTGGCCTGGCTGTTTTCCAAGAGAAAACCTCTGAGATGGGGCTAATACATCCCAGCATTATCTGGTCTGCTGCCTCTGTAAACATTTCCCTCTTTCTCATTCCCACACAGAGCTGTGCCTTTGGCCTCGCTCCCCCCATTTCATCTGGGAAATGTACTTCTGTAAATCATATAATTCAGCTCGACAGGTGTTTATATTTAGCACTCCCGGCAGATCACGTAGCCACTCTTCATTCTGGGCCACTCCCCTCTTCTCGAACGCTTGACCCAAAGAGCGATAATAAGGCAGGGCTGCGTTGCTCCCCATCCGTCTTTAGGAAACGAGCTTTCCATCGCCCGCCTCTTTCCTGTGGCTTTGAAAACTCTGAGAGACTTTCAAGCCCTTGGCTCCCGCACACCTCTTTTCATTCCCTGGCTGCCTTGGAAATTGTCCCCAGAACTACTGTAGCTTTGGGCCATGCGATGCCTTGAATAGGATTCCTTTGTACCCACAGCTGTTGGTCTGAGTACACCACTCATTGTAACAGTGTCTAGGCAACCAGTCTTTGGACAGTAACTGCTTATTCATAACCACTAGGAGAGCTCTGGAGAAAATAATTCCTCATCTCATTTAGTATCTCCAGAAAAGAGTGCTTCCTAAATGGGGGGCAGACTAACTGACATCCCCTTCCCCATTCTGTTTGCATAGGAATCTTGTAATGTAGATTAAACAGAGAGATGGAGTCATGCGGTGACTCTCCTTGGGATTTAAATTTTCATTTCTCCAGTCCAATTATGGCACTCAAGGTCCTCCAACACACCGAGTGCCCTTGGGGGCTCCAGCAGGTTCACATTTTTTTTGCAATGTGAGCACTGTTTCACACTTTTCCATTGCAGGACAGACTTTTAAGTAGGAACTCATAATCTGTCCATCTTGAATTTGATGGTAATGTCTAGTCCATATATAATAAAGCATACCACTATTGAAAGCTCCCTGATGTTTAAAAAATGTTCTATGTTATCTTCACCTCACACTGCTCCTGCTTTTTGATGTATAGGGTTTGTAAGTGGCCTGGATAGCATCTGCATTAGATCCTTAATGCAACAGACTGCTCTGGTTTTGAGAAGCAGCAAACCTGGTTTAGCTGCTGTAGTAACAGCTCATGACTGATAATGGCACAAAAAATGAAATGTTTGTGCCATTACATTACCTTACAGAAGCAGTCAAAATAAGGAAAAGATGAAGTATTGGAAATTCTTTCTCTTAGAAAAATGAACAAGACGTGATAGAGGTTTATGAAATAATTGGCCAAAATTGAAGAAAAAGAGGGAGGCATTCTCTCCCCACTACATACACTAAATGCTAATGCTGTGGAGATTTCCATTTCCAATGGCTTGGCTGCAGATTCAAGATGGACCAAAGAAAGCTCCATGCACATCATGTATGAAATGCACTATCTCAAAATGTAATGGTGTCCTCTGGCTTAGAAGGCTTTAGAAGGAGAACAGCCAATTTTTATGAAGATTCTAGGAGCAATAAGCCACCAAATACTGGTTCTTGCAGAGCAGTAACTGGGAAAAAGGTGTCATTTTCCCCTGATTTCTGTGAGGCCAGATTGGATTTAATCCATCATTCCTCATCCACAGAATGATGGATTCAATTGACTCTTAGACTGATCCAGCAGGATCCATTTTCCTTTTTCTTTCCATGATCAACCACAGAATATGAACCAACTATTCTTCCTCTTAAGCATCTTCACACACTGTTTAATTGCTGTGATAGGGAACAGCTTTCCCTGGTTATTTCTCTGGGTTGTAGCTAATCCCTCTGTTTGTAAATAGCATTCAGTAAAGGCACACATGCTTCTCAAACAATAGTGGCAATTCTTGACTAGAATTCTTGAGTTAAGAGTATGGCTATGTGCCAGTCGTTCTAATGGGGCCTAAATCAGGATAAAAGAGTTTTTGCAGCCGTGAGAGCTGCATCAAAAACTAAAAAAATACTGATGATCTGCTCTCTCTCTCCATCTGTTCACTGTAATTGGTTGATGTCAGTAAACCTAATGAGGGCAGACAGATTGAAGCTGCTCACTCAAAGGCAGATGTGATAGAATGTGTACTGGATGAGTTAGTACTTCACCCAAAGATTCAGGTTTGCAGTTTGGATATACTGTATTCCTGGGTTCAGTATGGTACCCGGGCAGGAAAAAACTGTCGAGGGCTGCAGTTCGGCTTCCTGACCTGCTGGAGGCCATCCTATGGTGTTTGTGATGTCACTGGAAGGACCAGGGACAAAACTTTTGACCCACTGAGTTTGTCCCCAGTTGGCATCCTGCTCCCTTCCCCATCTTTTTTGCTAGGCGCTGGGAAGGAAGAAAATCCCTACCCAGCTATAACCACTGAATACTGGCGTTGAGATATCAGGGTGCTACAGGAAATGCATCTGGTCTGTAGTCCACGAGTTGCTTACCCCTGCTTGTACTGCGATGTCCAGATTGCAGCTATAGCCAGAAACCTTTTTGCATAACTTAGATTAGTGCACTGTTTTTCCCTATCCCTAAACATATCACATCTGGCCACGTTAATCCAGGTCTTAGGGTACACATTAGATTACTAAATTAGGTTGCACCATACTTGTAGCACCCGTGCACGTGCCCATATACTTTCCTCCTACACAAGATATTCCAAGAGCACTGTGGCCCAGTTTTGATACTGTTTGCTTCTGGACAGCTAGGGCTTTAGACCAGTGTTGTCCAAACTTGGCCACTTTAAGATGAGTGGACTTCAACTCCCAGAATTCCCCAGCCAGCCATGCTGGCTGGGGAATTCTGGGAGTTGAAGTCCACTCATCTTAAAGTGGCCAAGTTTGGACAACACTGGCTTTAGACTAAAAGCTGATGTGTAGCCACTCATTTGAACATTTCATAATGTTTTGTGGTAAGAAGTAATGGGAAACCATTGAAAAACTGTAAGAGAGAGAGAATCTGATCTAAAATCTCGGTTAAAAAAATCCACAAATAAAACAAGACTATTTCATAAATGCTGGTTTGAGGTCGGTGGATTGCTGTACCAATGGCATTTTCTTGTTCATTCCCACTGGCCCCTGAAAAACAATCAGATCCTGGTTTGGAAAATAAGCAGGCAGCCAATAATAAGCAAAGTGCTTGTGAGAACTGCTTTGCCAGAGGTCAAGATGCTGGGGCCAGTTTTCTTTAGAGAAGAGAAGGTGAAGGGAAGGAAAAATAATTCTGTGAAGATGGGGATGGGAATTTGTGGCTCTCTAGGTATTGCTCACCTTACAGGTTTTAGGAGCCCCAGTTAATAGCTCATAATGAAAAATGCTGGAAGTTGCATTTCAAGATACTGTATTTAGATTCCTTCAGCTTCATCGTGCCTACTCTGAAGCAAGTCTCTTGATGTTTTGCAGCCAGTGGGTTTCCACAACATTTGCATTTCATCTGAGCTACCTTCATTCTTTCAGGCCGGATAGGTGAAGAGGCTGTTCTGTAAGATCAAGATCAGCAACACTAAAATGGAATGTGAATGAAATTGCAGGGCTGCAGTTTTTAAAGATTCCTTGCAGTTAATTTTTGGCACATTCTTTTGCATCTTAATAAGAATCTTGGTCTTTGCTAAATGTTAGTAGCTCATGACTTAATGTGTTTAGGAAATGAGTAATTAAAAGCGAAGATGGGTCTGAGGACCAGATTTCCAGTGATTGGGGGTGGGGGTGGGAGTTGCCATCCTCCACCCCCAATCAAGGGAATGCATGAAGATTTGTAGTGCTTCTTCTGATCACAGAATCTTGCTTTTCCTGGGACAGTATGTGAACTATATTGATAGACAAGTTGCATACAACTGCAAATGTATACACAATTCTGTGGATATGCTTTTCTTGTATTTGCTGAATTTGCCTGCTCTGAATATCTAGGCAGAATGTCTAGGCACAGGGGCAGCCTCATTTTTTCACTGGTCCTTTGGGAGATGCAAGTAATTCACCAAAAATATCAAGCAATATTATATAACTCATTTTCTTTACATTTTTATACTAATTTTATATTCTGGAATGAATTCTGGCCCGGATCGGTGCCAGTATGAGATTGTATTCAGATTCGGGAGCTCTGTTGCCAAGAACAGAATCTGAACTGTATAAAAAAACAAAGTAGCAGAGATCTCCATCTCTGAAAGAGATTTGGCCATTATATTCTGGGAGAAAGTCTGGAGGGATCCACTTCCTAGATTTGGAAAGGGCTATTTAGGAAGCAGCTGGAGTGGAGTGGAAAGAGCATCTGCTTGGGGTGCAAGAATTCCCAGGATGAATCCCTTTTTTGGAAGTTCTGAGGTAGCAGATGACAAGAATGTCCTACAATCTTGAGAAGCATGGCCAGGGAGGAGCAGACATTAGTGGATGAAGTGGGCCAAAGAGTCTGACCTGCTGGAAAGAAACTTCCTATATTCCTGTTTGAATTGACTTCCCTGGAAATTTTCTCACCCTTTCCCACACCTTGCCAAGTATTGCCACCTAGTGAACTGGAAATAGCACAACCGAAGGTCAAACTTCCCATGTCACTGACTTGAGTGTAGTTTTTCCCTAGTTTTCCTCTTTTTTTAAAAAAAAAAGGGATTAAGGTACAATTGAGAAGGCTGTAGCCTGCAGCAGATTTACAAAAGGAAGGGGGTGGGGAGAGAAGAGTTTCTTAACCCTTCTTTGTCATTTTTCCTGCAAAAATTATACTTTTTATCATCTCCCACCAGGAAGCTTTTGTAATGAGAGGTCTTTAGTCATGTTTGCCAACAGTTTGGGCTGGGGTGTGAGCTTGGAAGATTTCACCAGAGCTTCTACCTTGTCTCTATGCTATCCCTTGTCAGTCCCTATTTGGATCGTGAGCCTAAAGTGAAAGAGCTAACATCATAGAAATTAAGGCTTGGAGAACCTCTAGTCGAATCCTCTGCCCAGTGCAGGAATCAGCTACTACAGCAGAATCTGCTGTTAAAGACATTGCTGATAGCTTTAAGTCAAAATAGGTGCTGGACTTGCTTGCAAGTCTGTTCGTTTTGTCTAGCCTTGAATATGGCTTCTACTCTGCCTCCTGGGTCTTCTGTGCCTTTCCCCATCTGTTGTAGCCCAGCTGTGTTATTTTTCTGGACCGAATCTCTTTTTGTTTCCCCCCTAATATCTTTCTTGCTTAACTGGAGCTTATTCTCAAGAGATAGCAAATCTTCTAGCACTCAGCCCTTTTCAGGTTGAGCCACAACGTGGCAAATATTTCACAGTTAGTCTTCTGATGTTTCAGGTGCTGCTACCTTAGCAACATTTTCTACATAACAGCTTTTAGCACAAGGTCAATAGTGACTATGAGAAACAAGACTTACGTTTGACAGTATTTCGTGATTCCTGGAAACCAGCCGGCTCTGAACCCCAGCCCAAGGATTCACATTCATGCTCCACCCCTTGCCCATGCTTGGCACCTGTGCCTGCACCTCCTTTTCCCTTCTCTGCCAGCCAGCACATCTTCCACAGCCCCACGCTGCGCTTACGCCCATCCTCCAAGGTTTGGTACACCCAGTTGGGAGTAAAGGCAGCCGCGTTGTTGAGAATAAGTGACACCAGAGCTACCAACACGGCTGTGGCTACCAGTTTCTGGACAGTCATATCTGAAGGTCATCCAGTGCTGGTAGCCACTCTCTGTAGAAGATCCAAGCGTCCCAATCAGCTGCAGTACATTGAATTAGGACTGTAAATGGAAGGCAGGTGCAGGACAGTGTTAGGAATGGCTAGAGAACATCGCCATTCATTCTCAAAGTCAGCTGCTTGGAAGTTTCTGGTCACACAAACAACAAGGCAGAGAGGAGAAATCCATATAAAAAATGCAGGAACAGGACTTCCAGACTGCTTGTCTTCCCCTGTGGTGCTTTATCCACCTTCCTCCACTTTGAACAGAACCAAGCTGGTGAAGAGCTGAAAGATGAGGAGGTGCATTCTTTCTGGAACAAAATGTGCAAAGTATTGATGTAGGCGATGTTGTGCTCTTGGACAGCTGAGGCCAAAATGCCTCTAAAAGCTGTCCGTCCCTTCAGCCTTCTGGAGTGCAGCCGTGAGAAGACGCTGGGACCTGCATAAGAGGCAGCAAGAACTCAGAAATTGTTTTGCTGTCACCCAGATTCAGAACATTCCACAAGTGCCGTCGACTTGAATTCTCTGCGCCAAAGCAAATTCCAAACAGAAAAATGCGTGCATCCCCAAGGAGTCCTGGAAGGCTGGTGTAATTCCAAGGGAGTCTGCTCCACTGCTCCTGCTCTTCCACAAATGACAGAGCCCGCAAACTGCAGATGCAGGAAAGCAGAATCCTTGCTGCAAGGAAGTTTTTCCCTCCTATCTCTCAATGAAAAGGAAACGGTTGTTTGTGTGGCTGGTTTTGGTGAACCTCAGGGCGTAGCCGATTGCAACCGACAGAGCCACTGCCACGGCAGTCAGATGTGAACAGGATGTGTTTCCTGAAAGGAAAAGTCAAAGACAGACTTCTAACGTCCCGTCTCTTTCTCTCTCCACCCCCTCCCAATCCTCCCACCTCATTCCAGTATCATCCTCCTTCCCTCCTCCTCTGCTTCCCAGAAAGAAATAAGAGTTAATTTGGTAATACTGCATTAGGAAGATTTGTTATAATAATACTGTATGAAAAAAAACCCTCGAGGATATTGTGGCAGAAAATAGGTCCTCCTCTATTATCAACCCCTTACTTTTTGGAGTCAAGGGTTGGGTCTCAACCCATCAAATCTAACGTGGAAAACTGGGGGGTTCAGAGGCAAGAAATGTGTGGTTCTCTTCCCAAGCACACTCTTAGTCTAGTGCTAAGAACAGCATCGAGAATATCTTTTTTTTTCTTTTTTCTTTTGCTTACCACAGCAAAAATAATCAGAATTACTTGTGCAGGAATTTGTCTGTTGGATGAGATCGATGGAGGTGGCTCCAAGAGGATCATCCTTCCAGGAAAAATTTAACATTATGTCAGTTCATAAGGCTATTCTACTTATTCTGCTTGTCTGGCAGAAATTGGCCATGTAGAGGGACCCCCCCCCCCAATTCTACAACTCATCATTTGTGAATATTTTTGTTTTGATTTGTTTTTAATTGTGCCCTGTTTGTCAACATCAGCTCTTGAAAAGCAGCTGAACACCAAAATTCAGCCTATTATCCAAAGCATATTAACAAAACTACAAGAAATGTAGTAAAAACGGAGCAAGGTTACAAGGAATAAAAACAGAAAGTTAAAAATAAAAAATAAAAATCAATAGATGCTTTCCAGTGCAGCCAATAAAAAAAAATGAGCATTGCATGTGTGTACATACACAAACAAAATCCATATATAACCAGTATATAAGCAGTTTTCTCATTTTTGTCATGAAGTCACATAAACAGTACTTGCTTATATAATTTTAAAGAGTAAAAATTAAGAAGTAATATCCTTATGCAGTCTGAATTCTGAATTTTGGTTATTTAAACTTTTTTTTAAAAAATTACATATCTTTAATCGTACATAGATTTTATACTGGTTGTATATCACAGTGCATTTAAACTCAGTATTTTAAGGGTCGATGTTTGTAAATTTTCTTAGGAAACAATACGTGCTTACCCCACTCTTTTGCTTTATTAAAAGGAGCACATAGGCAGTAAAACTGAATTGACAGAGGTGAAGATTTACATCACAGAAAAGAGCTCATCTCACCAGGAAATATTCTGCAATTAGAGATCTTTAATTAAATATTCAGCCATACACTGTTCCTATCGTCTTTCAGAAATCCATGGTATCTTGTCTAGTATAAAACATATTTGCAGTATTATTTTAGTCTGCCCCTGTCTCCGCTTTGCACAAAACTAAGATCTGGCTTTTTGCTATGGATGATCTAAGGATGTCATTGCCAAGACCAGATCTCATATAACTAAACGGATGATCAGGTCAAGCAGTAGTCCTGCTAGGGTTCCCTGGGCATAATTTCCAGCTGCTATTCATGCAAAGACCTGAAAAGTAAGGTTTTGTGACTATATGCGTGTGTGTGTGAATAAAAATTAATTAATTACTGGTAAAGTAATGTATTATATTACTTTATAACATAAAGTAAAAAGAAAAGAGGAAGAGGAAGAAGAACAAAGAAAAAGTCAAAAGTGCACAAAGAAAAAGTAGAAATAGAAAGAAGTTGCTTCTGATTTCATTTACAGCAAGTATAATTACAAATAGAAAATTACCGCTTACTCTATGGTTACAAAGACAAACTCTCTTTTTTCTATCACCTGTTTTTTTCTAATCTTCAAAACCGCAAGTCACGTGTTCATTTTTTTTTTCTGTGTCATGTAAAAAGTCTATAATAAGGGGCTTCCAGTCAGCAGTGAACGTATAAAAGGTGTTTTGGGGCACCACCTGGATTTGTATCTAGTCCAAATTCTCAATATGACACATCTAACATCAGGATTTTTAAAATCTCCACTAGCCTTAGCTTTGTCCTACTACAAATATCCATGCCACCCAAATAGATCTTGTGGTTCTGATACTCTTCTGCTTTTGTCAGTTTCTGGGAACAGAGGGTAAGTGGGGAGCCAGCCGGGAACCCTGCTTTGCCCTCTTCCTGGGCCTCCAGGAATTTTTTTAGAACTCAGAAAACCTTGAGGTCTACTGAAGAGGTCTTCAGTATGTCTCCCATCCTGCTAGTCATCCGACAGGATAAGTCTTTTCCTTCTCTTGTTCCTGCCTTCCCCTTGAGGGAAACAGGTGGGTTTGGGACAAAGTTGTTTGTCCTGTTTCACTTTACTGAAAACTTTAGTTCTTTCTGCATATGTTAAGCAATTTTTTTTTTAAGTGGTGAAACGAGCCCTGAAAATCAGTTATCATCCAGGTCACAGAGTCCTCCCATTGCAGAAGATCAGTGTTTATCAGTACTCAAGCCAACACCCCAGATTGCCAGATGATGATGATTTCAGTTTTAATAATAAGAGCCTCAAGATGGCCCACATCAGGGTCTCCTCCCTTTGTCCTCACAACAGCACCCCTCTGAAGCAGGGTGGGCTGAAAGATATGGACCGGCCCAAAGTAACCTGGTGAGCCCCATGGTCAAGTTGGGACCTGAACTTGGGCTTAGGTCTGTGTAAGCTTCAATGTCATCCAGTCCTTTAGAAGTAAATAGGTGAAATGCACACCAAAAAGACTAGTGACAAAACCTATTGAAATCTAGAATTGTCCTAATTGCATCCATACTTTTTATTAGTCTTCCACAACCCACTGTCTTCCAGAGGTGTTAGGAGTGCAGTTCCCAGAGTTCCTGGCCAGCATAGTGGATATGGTGGGATTATGCCTTCCAGAAGTCTGCTGGCCAGGAATTCTGGGAGGTGGAACCCCAACAGTTTAGTGGGTGCCAGACTGAGGAAGTTCTCCTTATGCACTGGGTGCTTTTGTATTCCATTTTACAGACTGATTTTGCAGTTCAAGGTGCAGAATTAATACCGCAAGAGGGTCAGCGTGTTCTTCTTTAAATTCAGAACAAAAGAGGGTGATCTGTGCCCTTCCTCCACTGCATCTGGTATTCATTAGAACAGCAAGCTCTAGTTGATGAAGGACAGATGTGAGGTAGAGTTCCAAAGATAAACTCAGGAAATTCTCTGAGTTTGATATAGGGGGAGGGGTTGGAAGGCTTATTGCTTTACATTTTTTTTCTCCCAAAGCGCTGAATGTAATATCTGAGTGAAAACAATCAGCCTTTGATGGGCTTGGGCAATGAAAAGAGCAGTCTTTAGGAGAGAGATCCCATTTAAGAACAAAAAAAGTTTGGAGGTTGGATTCAGACTTGGTCGTGCTTAGAACAGACTCACTGAAGCCAAGGGAACAAGCTAGCCTGGCTAATTTTGATCCATGGAGTTCAGCGAGTGTAATATTAAGTCTCCAACCCAGTGCCTTGGTTTGCACATCAATCTAAGCTATGGTTCCTAAAGAGGTCTTCTCTCCAGCAGAAGAGCCATTTCACACATCAGTATTCCTGAATGTCTTCATAGGGTGACTTAGACCATGTCCCTTCTTCTTGCATTCTGCAGCGAAGCTGTCTGGGAGAACATGGCCCGCATGTGTGTGAAGACCCAAAGGCTGGATGTTGCCAAGGTCTGCTTGGGGAACATGGGTCATGCACGAGGAGCCAAGGCATTACGGGAGGCTGAGCAAGAACCAGAGCAAGAAGCCAGGGTGGCCATGTTAGCCATCCAGTTAGGCATGCTGGTAGGCATCCTCCCTGATGAAAAAAGCTATTTTGAGACATTTGCCAATATAACTTAAGCTTTTTAAAGATATTTCCCTTGGCAGTGCTCACCCTCGAATTGAATGTACTTTTTGTGCTCAGCTGCTTTTATCTTAGTCTGATTATTCCCACCCACCTTAATGAGCCAATATCCAAAGGCTTTCCTGCTGTGTCAAATGTCCAAGGCCTGTTCAAGGGTGACAGCATTTCCTGAGCCCCAATTTCTTTCTGCTGGGAAATTGCTTCAGAGATAGCAGAGCCTTCATTTCTTGGCTGGTTTGGAGCAGTTTCCTAGAGCATCAGGAAGAACAGGAGGTTTCCGCGTGGACGCCCCCTTGTTCTCGAAGTGACCTGCAGGTCTGATGGTTTAGCGCTTTTCTTACTTTTATTTAAACATCCTGTTTCAGTCATAATTATTCTATTTTGGGCATGTGGGCTCAGTTGGTTCCTCAGATTCCTATTGTAATTAACCCTTGCTATAATGTCAGAATGCACAGCTTGAAAGAGGGCATTATGACTTTTCATTACGGTGGGATCTCAGAGAATTCTTTCATTACATATGAAAGAATAATTCTGTGGTGGTGGTGGTGATGATGATGATGATGATGATGGCATTAAAAGCAGCATCCCTCACACGCAGCTCTTTGATCTCCATTCCAGGAAGATGCTGAGCAGTTATACAAGCAGTGTAAACGGTACGACCTTTTGAACAAGTTCTACCAGGCCTCAGACCAGTGGCAAAAAGCCATTGAGATAGCCGAAAGCCAGGACCGAGTCCACCTGCGCACAACGTACTACAACTATGCCAAGCACTTGGAAGCCATAGCTGAGCGCAACCTTGCCATCACCTAGTAAGTGTTTGCTGGAGTCTGAGGGCAGGCAGTCACAGGATGCCAAAGTTAGTCCACATCTGACTCAGAGCCTGCATTCTATAGTTTTCAGAGTCTAGTCACAGCTAACTTTTCCAGTTAATTTATTGTTTGTGGTCCTCTGTTGACCCAGTGGGAAATGTGTCTATTCAAGGGTTTATATGCTGCCTTACCTCTAAGGCAGTGTTTCTCAACCCTGGCAGATGAAGTCCACACATCTTCAAGTTGCCAAGGTTGAGAAACGCTGCTCTAAGGACTCAGGACTCATGTTACTATACATAAGATGGATACTGTTGTCATTTTCCCAGTTCTGCCTCCCTGAACATTCTTCTCTTTATGCGTGTACTGTATGGGGCCATACATCTGTGGTGCAGTTGCCTGAAACTGCATCATCATAACTGGGCATATTGTGGTTTTGGGGTAACACTTAGTTGGTAACGTTATCGTGAAGACCATCACAACCTGATCTTGCCTGCTCATTGGCATGGTTGAGAAGGGACGAGAGAATCTTTCCAGCCCTTTAAGAAATTATATAAAAAAGCATTTTGTCGATTGGCTCTTAGTGTGAGGAATTCCAGGGTTTCATAGGGTCAAGGCCAAAAAGGCCTTTTGGAAAAGAGATGCTCTTGTATTGGTGATAAATCCTTCTCTTCTTCATAGCCACTGGTTTCAGAAAAAAGATTTTCCTTACAATCACAACAGGGGAGAAAAGTGACAAATTTACAACCCAGTATAATTCCTGTAATTATCAGTCCATTCACTGTCATTATTCTCTTAATACTTAAATTTAATAAATAAATAAATAAATAAATCACATATAACCTGACTTTCCTCCATGAGGAGTTTAACATGGATTGGATGATCTCTCCACTATCCTCCTGACTATCCTATGAAGTAGATTTGAGCTGAGGACTGGGGACTGGCCCAGGTTGCACTCAGTGAGCTTCAAACTGCATGAGAATTTGAACCTGGGTATTCCAAGTCATCGTCAGAAACATTTAACATTCCATCTAAACCTATATGACATAAGCAATTTCTTTGCCTGCTTTCTGCTATTATATCTTGTAACTGTTCTTTGTTTACTGAGAAGGTCACTAAAGTGTTGGTATGTATGATTAATGCTTTGTTCGTGTGTGATCTCACAAATACAAGTTGTAGAACGCTGAATTGTAAATACTTTTCATTTGAGGCTCCTGAACGCTAAATGAAACAGCTGGTTTTCCCATCGCTGGCTTTCTGACCTCCTTTCTTCCTGCACAGCTATGAGAAGTCTGACACTCATAAGTTTGAAGTGCCTCGAATGCTTTCAGAAGATTTGCAAGCCTTGGAGTCTTATGTCAACAGGATGAAAGATAAGTGAGTGTCCACATTCCCTCTCCATCACCAACAGTTTGCCAATGCAGTTTGATTAGGCGATTCTGCTCTCATTTGCCAGCACGTTGATCTAGAGCTGCTGGGTTGCTGTGCCATTTCCTTCCCAATAAAAGATTGGCTCCCACTGCCTATTAATAGCTCAACACTTTGTCAGGCTTCATCAAATTGATTGATTGAGATCCACCCCCCACCCCTTGTTTTTCCTCCTCCAGAGGTTTGTGGAAATGGTGGGCTCAGTATCTAGAAGGTCAGGCAGACTTAGAAGCGGCTTTCAAGTATTATGAGCTGGCTCAGGATTATTTTTCCATGGTCCGTATTCATTGTTTCCTGGGTAACATCCAGAAGGTAAGTTCGCTTCCTCCACCTGTTCCTGCAGAGGTGCCAATGTGTGCTTCGAGGTGGACAAAATATCAGGATTTGTCTCTCATTTTTGTTCAGGCTGCTGAAATAGCAAATGCAACAGGCAACTGGGCAGCTTCTTATCACGTTGCCCGTCAGTATGAGAGCCGCGAGGACATCAAGCAGGCCGTGCACTTCTACACCAGGGCTCAAGCATTTAATAACGCTATTCGTTTGTGCAAGGTACAGACAACTTTCCATTATTCCTGAGCTGCTGGGGTTAATATTGTAGAGTTTCTGAGTTGTGCTGGGAGAACTGACTTGCAATCTACATCAAAATGTAAGAGGTTTCCACCCACAGGATGAGGCTGAAGACCCTTCTGAGCCCATAGCCCAGTGTAGCAGATGCCCTGAGATGATGCCACAGGGACCAAGCACGATAGCTGGGGTGTCCGCAGGATCTTGTTCTTTCTATCAAAGTTACAAAAGCAGTACCACAGAGTTACACCCCAAGTTCTGCCCATTTGGGGTTTTAGCACAATGTTGGGATATATGTCAAAAAGGGACAGGACGTGGATTACAGTGCTGCAATGCTGTTTTCATCAGTCTGACTTCCAATTGCAAGTAGTTCTTATTTAGTGACTGCCTTGTTTAGCAACTGTTTGCAGTTATGATGGTGATGAAAAAGTAACTTTGTGAACAATCCTTGCATTTATGACCTTTGCAGGTCTGTAAAACAAAGAAAAGCTGAAGTAAGATCATAAGCACATTTGTGGTTTCACTTAGCGACCACTTTGCTTAATGGCTGAGTTGCCAGTCCCAATTGTCACTAAACGAGGACTACCTGTATCCACTCATCCCCCACTGCCTCTGGGTGAAAGCTTACTCCTTTTGGAGTTTTGTTAATATTCTCTTTTTTTTTTCATTCCCCACAAATATTTTGGTATCATCAACCAATCTGACTCCTCACCCGTAATCCTAGATCATTTTACGAATGTTAAAAAGGACTGGTTCCATAAGATAATCAGAGGGCCTCTATACATCTCTCTCTTGTTTAGAGTGTTCATTTATAACAGGAAAATCTGGCCCATCAATTAAAAAAGATAAGCAGACATTTGAAAGAGCAAATGCAAATCTCTGCTAGCCTTAACCATGAAAGACCCAAAAGTGAGGTTTGATTTTTTTTAACAAAACAGGAAAACCAGCTGGATGACCAGTTAATGAATCTGGCACTTCTTAGTTCCCCAGAAGACATGATAGAAGCTGCACGCTACTATGAAGGAAAAGGAGAACAAATGGACCGAGCTGTGATGCTATACCACAAGGTATCCATTCACCCCGCTGTGAATCAGAGTTTGAAACAGGGACAAGTCACTATGAAGGAAGCCTTCCCCAGGGAGACAAGAGGCTGCATGAAAACTCCAAATCTCCTTTCTTCCTTTACAGGCTGGACACTTGTCCAAGGCTCTGGAGCTTGCTTTTGCCACCCAGCAGTTTGCAGCCTTGCAGCTCATTGCTGAAGATCTGGATGAGAAATCTGACCCAGCCCTCCTGGCTCGGTGCTCTGACTTCTTCATTGAGCACACCCAGTACGAGAAGGCAGTTGAGCTCTTGCTAGCTGCCAAAAAGGTAACGTTGCATTTCAGGAAATGAATGCATGAATGTCCTGTGGATTAAAAACCTGTTTTGTGGTTTAGCTTTCTAAATGGTTCAAGTATGATAAGGATGGCGTGGCATTCTTTCTGCACATGAGAATATAAATGTCTTCACATCATAGATGGCGAAAAAAAAATTTTCCAAATAAATTAGCAAAGAATTTTGTCATGATCAGTAACAAGAGCAGAACTATTATTCCACCGGTTGAAATCTGTCTGGAACTGGAAGAGATAAGGTGGAAGAGTCTTTCGCTCAGGTTCTTATAGACCCAAAGGATGCACAAAATGTGATAAGGGACATTACCTATGGTTCAAAGATTTGATCAATGCTCCAGATGTTGCTAGAAATCACCACTTTTCAGACACTCCATTTGGCATACACCAAGCTCACCCATGGAGTTGGTGAGCATACTCTTAATAAGGTGTCCTCCTGTCAGAACTATGTCTTCCCAGGCTGTGTTACTTGATTTCTTCCTCCTACCAGGAGATGTTTAGCTGAATTTAATCTAGTCTCTGTTCTATCTGTGCCATAGTACCAGGATGCCCTGCAGCTTTGCCTGATACAGAACTTGACCATCACTGAAGAGATGGCTGAGAAGATGACCATTTCAAAGGACTCCAAGGAACTTTCAGAGGATTCCCGGCGGGAGCTCCTGGAGCAGATTGCTGACTGCTGTATGCGGCAGGGCAATTATCACATGGCCACCAAGAAGTATACCCAAGCAGGAAACAAGCTGAAGGTAAGCGTGGGAAAAGGAGAGTCTCAGGTACTTTGAGAGGTCCTTTGATGAAACACATCCAAGCAGATTAATGCTGACCTTCAGAAAAAACAGTGTCTACTTGTTCCTAAGGACAACCAGATTCTTCTGAGAAAAACTCTGGTTCCTACCTAAGAATGTTGACTTTGAGTCATGCTGGGATGACTGTTTCTTGAGTCTTCTAGGCTTTCACAAGTTTAGTTGCATAACAGTACACAGAGCCATCTTTGCAGATTGCCCAGAATATTCTAGTTCAGAAGGCTGAACTTGTCACGTTGCATGGTATTGATACAGGGAACGTATCTATCCCAATGATTGGACCTAATTCAGCTGGTATCTCAGGTCATGCTCTAAAGAGGTCCATGCTTGGTGTCTTTGTTGGCTAGATTTAGACATTAAACTCAAGCCATAATATGGTTTGTTTGGTTTTGACTTTGAATGATGTCAGAACCATTGTGCTTTGGAACCATAGCTTATGACTATGTGTCCTTTTTAACAAACCTTATTTTAAACCAACTGCTTAAAATAAGGGTCAGAGAGGTTTTTGGCTGAAAGATAGAATGCCTTACAAATGCAGTTGAAAAACTAGTACTTCTTTAGGTCTTTGCATCCTATCTGCTTGCTTGCATTTGCCGGTGAAGAAGTAGCCTCAAATCTATCCCTTTGCTGCGTAGGCAATGAGAGCACTGCTGAAATCTGGTGACACTGAGAAAATTGTGTTCTTTGCTGGAGTCTCAAGACAAAGGGAGATTTATATCATGGCTGCCAATTATCTGCAATCCCTGGACTGGCGCAAAGATCCAGAGATTATGAAGAACATCATCAGCTTCTATACCAAAGGGAGGGCTCTGGACCTTTTGGCTGGCTTTTATGATGCTTGTGCTCAGGTCAGTGGGATTCCTCCCTCAGATACTCCATTTTAGTTGCACAATAGAAAGAGCAGATCCCATTCGTCTTTCCTTCCTTGCAGGTGGAAGTGGATGAATACCAGAACTATGAGAAGGCCCTGGGAGCCCTGACTGAGGCATATAAGTGTCTGTCCAAGGCAAAGACACGGAGCCCAGTTGAGCAAGAGAACAAGCTTGCACTCTTGCAGAGCAAGATGGCATTGGTGAAAAGATTTATTCAGGCCCGGAGGTGAGAGGGAGCCATGAGGAGTTCTTTACGGTATAGGCCTGTTTTGTTATGTGGTTATATAAGCAAGTGGTTGGAGAAGGTTACCCTGAAAGTGGTGGTGAATAGTAAGCAGCTTGGTAACAAATCTCCATCTCCATAATAACCCAATCAACATTCCCCCTTTGGGAGTAAGGAAGTCACAGCCAGTCATGAAGCCTTGCTCTGTACAGACATGCATAGAAAGCAGCAGCAAAATCTCTTGGAGCATCTTAACAACTAGCACATTTCTTCCAATACAAGCTTTCAGGAATTAGGGTTTGTTTTATCAGCTGCATCTGATGAAAACGTAGTCCATAATATATCTGTTAATCTCTGCAGTGTCACAGGAGTTTGGGTTGGGTTTTGCTGCAAGTTTACAATGCCGCAAAAGAGAGAAGGGTACTTGCTTTGCTCCTCTTGGGAGCGTATCCACTTTTGATACACCACCAGAGGCAGAGAGAAGTGTAGTAAATATTAACTTCAGAACAGTTTCCCTTTATTTTGCAGCAAAGCCACTTGATAAGAAAAATGCTTTGAGTACCCAAGTGTTTTCTAATTGCACGTTGATTTCACTGAGAGGAAAAAAATCAGCAAAGGAACAGCTGTCCCAATTATTGTGTCTGGTATGTTTTTTGCCCTCCTAGACTTTACTCTGAGGATCCCAAAGAGGCCATAAGGCAGTGTGAGCTGCTCCTGGGGGAGCCTGATCTTGACAGCACCATCCGCCTGGGGGATGTTCTGGGGTTCCTGGTGGAGCATCACTTGCAGATGCAAGAATTCCAGATGGTGAGTGCCTTTGGCTCCTCCCAGGCCCACAAATCACAGAAATAATTCTCATTCAGCAGCACCCATAGCGCCGTTGGTCTCTGTGGGACTGTACCACTGCAGATACTGGCATATTGATGCATGGGGCTCCATAATTGAATGCTTCTCTCTGTTAAAACCCCAAACCTTACTCATAGAAAGCAAACATATGCAGGAAGGATTGGGAAGAACCATGTTCAAGCCCCATTTGACAGTGGAGTTCAGGGGCTGATGTCTGACCCGTTACGGTCTCTGCTCTCAGCTCATCTTAAAGGGATACTGCTGTAAAGGTAAAGGGAGAGGAAACATCCCCCAGGTGTGAGGGAAACTGATGTAAGGGTAAATTTACAAAGTGGGGGGGGGGACCATTAAGAACTATCGTTGTTGTTTTTGTTGTGCTGGTATTAGGATATGTATTATTTTACTGTTGGCGTTGGTTTATGCAGTATATTTTACTGATTCACCTGAAATGTTGAGTGCATACAGAATAAAAATGAGTGTCGCTGCTGTTACTCCTAGTTTTCTCTATGTAAAGGTAGGGAGATTTCATACACTGTACAAGAGATCCCGGATGCATTCCGCAGATTTTTTTTCTTGGTGAGTTTCCTATCTGTTCTAAGTAACCGTCTGTAGTTGGTGGCAGTGCCAAGGAAGATTTATAAATACGGTGATCAGGGACTTGGTGTGCCCCCATTCTACAGCACTCTGGTACCTCTTCTCCCCACCTGGATGGACTGGGATGGAGGAAGTCAGAGGAAACAATTATGCAGGGCCATCTGGAGAAGAGATGATTCACACGCTTCCAGCAGGAAACATCCAAATGGCCCACTTTCAAACAGGGAAGCCAGAATTACAGGCAGAAAGGAACTGCTGCTCTTGAACCCCCAGGTGCTCTCTAGCGTTCGAGCAAAGAAGAGATGGCATTAAATATTCAGCCGGAAAGCAAATTCAGTGTACAACTATGTGCCTTATCTGTTATCTGTTGGAAGAGTCTGTAGCAAGGCCACTACAGTGAGTGCCACCTCTCTCCCATTCCCTGGATCATGCGTTAGGGTTGTGTAAATGTTTTTTTTGTTGTTTTGTAGGCCTTCATTACAAAGGCCTATACATTGTAAAGACATTGCTTTAGGAGTCGTGCAAATTGTAATGATAAACAAACATGGAGTATGTTTAACTGGGAAAAAACCCTCCCATATGTGGGTTGGAAAACTGGGTTATGGATTAGCATGTTGTGTGAAGCCAGGCAATTGCTGATTGTTATACAAACCATGGCTTAGCTTGATGCGTCCTTCGGGCAAGGACAGCTCCATTGTTGACCAGGAAAATCAGCTCAGTTCTCAGCTTGGTTCCCACATAAATAAATAAACCGTGTATTAGTCAGAGAGCAAAGTAAGTTGGCCGAGGCACCACCACCCACTGTAGGTCTCTGTGCTGTGCTCAGATGGTAGAACAGCCTGTGAATGTGACACCTTGTTCCCATTAGGCCTACCGGTATCTGGAAGAGATGCGGAAGAAAATCCCCTGTGTGAATCTCAGCTACTACGTGAACCAGCAGACGGTTGAGGCAGTTCACAGAGGACTGGGTATCCCTCTCAGCCGAAGTGCTGCTCCAGAGAGAGTTCGCCACAACAGCGTGGAGGAGAAGGAGATAGAGGAAGTGGCTGATGAAACGGAGGCACCCTGAATAGCTCCACAGGGGCTCTGGGCACAGCACTCTTTTTCCTGCACTGTTAGGGGAAAGCCAGTGGACTCGGCCTTGCTTCGTTAGGGACAAGTAAGCTGGGGGCAGTCAGGAGTTGAAATCTAGGATTTGCTTGGCGTTTCCTAAAGGGTCCAAAGACACAGGTTTTACATTTCTCCTAAAATATTCAGAGATGGCGTCAGCGAGATCTTAGGATTTGTATTAAATATTTTAGACACACAACTGTCTTGCATCATTTTGTATGGCATAAAATATGAAGGACAAGAGGTTGGGAATGGCAGAATAGTAATCATGACAGCAGGCGCAAGCGTAATTACAGGCAGTCTAAACAAAGTTCTCCTGTTAAGCTGGTTGAATTTGTCAACAGGATTCACTTTCTTCTGCCACTGAACCACTTGTACAGAATGGACCCCTTACAAAAATATAGCCTGTTACAGCTTAGCACAGCCTTTAAACCTTTCTCCGTCATTTGGCTTGGGAAATACATGCACCGCTCCCCTTCTTCAACTTCTAGGATGGGCATCATCAATTCCTACTCTTAAAAGGACACCTGGAAGCAGATCACTGTAACCCATTCATAATGAACAGGATTCAGGCGCAATGAGCAAATGTGGTTGTTTCCCCTGAAAAATACCCAGCAGTTACAAAACTTTGCTTCTGACTTTTGGTAAGTTGGCTAGGCCCATAAATAACTAGGACAGAATACATGTGCATCAGCAACAGCGCCTGCGGGTTGTAGGTTCCATACTAAGTCCAGATGTCTCTGGCCTCCAGCTTAGTGCCCTTTGTCCTTTCCTCCTACAGGGCCTGGGTCATTTGCAGCCACCAGCTGTTTGGAGAGCATCTTTATGATCCAACTGTCCTACACTGTAGAGGAGCTGTTTCAAGCTTTTTTTTTCAAGTTTTCCATCAGTAGTAGATTCTGCAGGGCTAAATTTCTGCAGTCACCATCTGGGTCCTTCTCTGTAACATCTACAGAAAATAGGAAGAGACACAGAAGAGAGAAAAAAATGACTTGAGGAAATTCCTGTAAAGCATTAGTTGAACTGTCAAGTAGAGGAACAATAAAAGGAAGTTAAGCTGGATATGAGAGGGTTTTATTCATTTTAGACCGAACTTTATTTAGCAGCCTTTTTTTACAGTATGTTCTTACACTATAACCAAACCTTCTTGGCAATAAGATCAAAAAATTTCTATTTCCCCCCTATTCTCCCTAACCACATGACTGAGTAAATATTGGAGATGTTCCGTTTTTCACAGCATGGTTTTAAACAGAAATATAAAAACTTATCGTTGGCTCCCACATAAACAGGTTGTTTTTTTTTCAAAGTATTAGTTGGTATACTGATTTTGACATCCCTCCACAAAACTTCCATTAGAGGCCATCTGAGATGTGAATGGTAAATTTCTACCTTTCATCACCAAGAGATGCCTTTCTTAATGAATAGTAAGTTTGCAATAAGAATCTAAAAATGGCTTTTCACAACCTCAGCACAGCTTCTCCAGTTATGAAAACAGATATGCACGCCTTTGTATGATGGGGCATAAATAGTTCTTGGAAATATACCCAGAAAACCCAAAACCAAAAACCTGTGTGTGATACAGCACTGAATTTAATTCTTTGCCTCCCCCTAGAGAACTAAATATGGGGAACTGGGCTCCTGCTTGCTTTTCCCCACAACTGTAACTAAGACAGTTTTCTGCAATTTTGAGGGAGGAAGCACGTGGAAAATTCTACAGGATAATCCCTAAATTTTTAAACAGAAAAGAAACCTTTTCAGGTTAAACCCCAGTTAAAACCCCTGAAGCTCCAGTTCAGCCCATGTACATGAGATGGTCCCACTGGCTTTGCCTCATTGCTAACAAAGAGGTTGTTGGTCCTGCTCTGAGAAGCTAAATCTTGGGTTACAGGCCATATTTAAGGCAGCTGAGGTTTGGCCAAAAATGTGTGCGTTGAATGCTATGCAGTCAACACAAGAGAAATCAATGAGCTGAAACACCGCCTCCCCCTTCTCCACCCCCAGGATGCAGAGGCCACCACGAAATGCATCTTAATCTGCTCGAGTTCTGCTCAGAGACAGCTGTCAGTAGAAGATGGGGGGCGGGTGTCTGTGTGTGCAGCCTGGCATCTCTGTTCCTGATCCGCCTGCAAAGTGGGAATCAGGATATGAGACCAGCAAAGGGGAGTCCAAAAAAGTGTGAGGATATCCTGTGCGCACAAGTTGAGTGCTGAGAGTCCAGCACCAGGTCAGCCTGGGTACATGACTCACTCCCACAGCCCCACTCTATTGCTCAAGTGGCAAGAGACTTTTAGAACTGGGGCTAGGCACACATTAAAGCCCATCATCCACATGTGCCCCTAATAGCTAAACAAGCTAAACAAATTAATGTATTTTTTTCAATGCTATGGACCAATACCCAGCTTGGAGAACTGAAAGGCAAATTTGCTGTGCTATACAACACGCTACATTTTCTGCCTCCTCTATCCATTCCTCTTGCAGCCTGGAAGCTTCTGTTAGAAACTGACTTTATTTTCACAGATTTCAGCTAGCATATACTTGCAGCACTATTCTAACATGCTGACGAGCACAAACGTCCATCTTCTCATCTTGGCTGTATTTATGAATCTTACACCACCCACAGGACAAAACGTTTCAGTGCCGATCACCCAGTGCCCCGTTTTGCCCTGAGTCTTGAATCGCCACGATGCAACTCTTACTCTTTCAGCTCAGACGCAGTTAAGATATTGCTGAATTGGCAAGATGGGCCCGGAGGAGGAGGAAAGCCGGTTTCTCCGTCGTGTCATGGGAAAGGAGGAATTTTGGTGGCCTCCGTGAGCTCTTTTCCCTTTTAAGGGCACAGGACACTGGGTCCCAATGCAGGGATCAAAGGACTGGCTCTGTCAATGTTACTTCCTCTCCAGCTCTCGTGGGAAGCAGTCTTGCTTCCTGCAGATTCCTGGCATCTCACCCCTCAGGAGTGAGAGGTGGCCCAATCCCCAATGCTCTGTGACCTTCTGGGAACACGGAAAATCCCATCATCCACTCCCTCACAATGTGGGGGGTTTTCTCCTCTGCTCCGGAGCACCAGGAGAAATAGCCTCGTTGGATGTGCTACTGAGAAAGCACGCTCCTCCACAGCATCAAATTGTATTCAGCAAATCCACCACATGACGAAGCTTGCATTTATTGCAAAGGTGCCCAAATTTGGGGCATAATGGCTCCTTTGGGAGCGTAGCCATTGCAAAGTCTGATTGCTTGTGCCAATATGCCTCAGCTGTGCACTGTAGGAGCAGCCCAGATATTTTGCATCTCAATGAGATCAGAGCTGTTGCAGGAGGGCTTTCTCCACTGTGTATTCTGGCCCTGGAACTCACGATCCAGCCAAGCCTGCTGAATCTCCTCTCTACTGACCTTCTGGCAGATGGCAGAGTTTCTAATTCTGGCAAAATGTTCCTCTCCCAGACGGATCTCCTTCCTATCTCAAGGTTTTATGGCAGCATTGCTAACTTTTTTGGCATCTCCAGCTCACTTTTCAACTGCCGTTACTTTCAGCATTGTTTAAGAAAATGGTTAGCTTTTTGAAGATGACGTGGGGTACTTTTAAAAAATGCATTTAAACTTAAGTTTCTCACCCTTGATTGCTGCTGCATACGCACACGCAGCTGCCCTGGTTGGGCTCAGCGGTGCCGCTTATCACATTGACTTCTCCCAAGTAGTTGTGTCAGATTGGCACTGAAAATTAGGTGTGCCTATCTAAAGCTTCACCAAAGATACCAAAACTTCATAACCCTATCCTTTCCAATGGCCTGCCTTCCCAGGTTCTTCTCACCTGCCAGCCAGGCTTGAGTCTCTAGAAGTTCCTCTGTCATGTCCTCTAGAAGGTGCTCAGCAGGTACGCTGAGGAGTATGGAGGAGACTGAAGACAGAAGACCATGCCGCACGTATCTGCAAAGGAAAGAAATGCCCTGGTGAACGCCTGCAGGAAGGAACCTTTTCCTATACAACTGACAGGCCACAGACATGAATCCGTTTTGCAGTTCTGCTAACTTTATTTTGCTGCTGAGAACACCAGACCAGGGCCTTGATGTCTACTTTGCATTCTATAGAACCCAGCTTTGGACCTGTGTCAAACTCCCCATTTTTAGCTGTTTTATGGAGCAGGAAACATCACAACACCCACAAGCTATAGTAAAGCTGCTTTCCTAAGTGATGCACCATTACATACGAATTGCAAACAAAAAGAGCAGATTCCAAAAAACTAGCGTTGCTCATGAAAAATGGCCTATGTTCTCTTGATTTTTGTAAAAACTAGGGGAGGGCAGTATGAGTTACAATACTCCCATGGCTTGAGGCTTTCCACTCTTAATGGCCATTCCTTTTCTGTGCTAGAAAGAAAGGAGCACTCAGTGTCTTGATATCATCGGAGATTCAAGAACAGAAAAAGAGAAAATTAGGTCGGGGTGTGACCACAGCAAAATTCTGTCCTGCTGGACTACGGCTTTTTTATGCACTTTTCCAGTTCATCCAGGTGTTCACAAAAACTCACGTGTCAGTGTGGAAACGCAGGGCCCAAACGAACTCTAGCAACGCCTTTCCCATTGCAGTTGCTACCTGTCGAAAATAGAAAAACGCATAAGAAGATCCAACCGAGCAGGAAAGAGGATCTCCAGGAGACACAGGTAACAGAAGCCAAGATGGTCTGAGAAAACCAAAGAACAATATGGATAACATGAATGAAAGGGATTAGATGCCATTTAATAATGCTGCAACTGAGATGGGCCATGTCTGCTCCACCTAATGCCTTGGTTTTGGGCATTAGGCATGCCCACAAATGGAAAAAAAAGGGCTGGCTCATTAAAGAAGGGACTTCCTACACAGAGATGGAGAGTTCTGAAAGCTGAAAGCCAATATACTGAAACTGGATTATGACAGAGAAAAACTGAACCGGTCACAATTTAAATAACGAAGACCAGTAAGCTGGAAATTTTCATCTTATTGGAGAGTGGTAGGATGAAATATCTTTAACTTTTACGTATTTTCCCAAGAATAGATCTACTGATTTACCTACTCGTTTGGATATTCGTAAGTAGCCCCGTCTCCCCATAAATGCACCTGATAATGATCAAGGAACCTGGCATTTTTTTCTTTTAAGCAAAGAAGTTGCACTTTTTTTTCCTTCCAACTCAAAATAAAGGATCTCGAGTCTTGGAAGACTGTTGGGCATCTCAGAGCCAGGAAGGAGGGAGAGAACAGAGACCAAGCGCTGCCCTGAGTGCAAATAATCCACTTTCCTAATCTCTAGAACTGCTCTTTCTGCACTGCTCGATTGATTCAGAACAAAAGTAGGCAGCTTTGAGAGCTGGTGGGTAGCTTGGGCTGGATTTGAGATGGGGAGGGAGAAGGTTGGGAGTCACAGCAGGCAACTGGATGCCACATAACATGGGCAGGAGAGGGAATTTTGGAGCCTCCACTGTCAGGCAGTTGGAGCAGACCCGACCCTTTGGCACTGTTCCCTGCTTCAGATGGAGGAGAAACTAGAGTGTCCATTGTCAACAATCGCAATCTGGAAGGTCTTTGGAGAGCTGCAAATTGCCCACCCCTGTTTTAATGGAAAGCAAATCCGGAGCTACTCTCAGGACTGCAGGAAATCTTGTGGGACCATGAGCTTGTCCCTTCCTAATGCCTGGCACAAAGTGGCCAGGGACTAGGTGCATGCCAGCGCTGTGTCCACCTTCCAAGGGTTCCCATGCGCCCAATGGCAGAGGAAGCACAGACCACCAAGAGTTTTCAAAGCCCTCTCCACTGTCCTCACCACAGCGTTGACAGCAAAGTACATGAGAATTGCCAAGGTGTGTGCCAGCCGGCCCAAGACCAGGTGATCGTCCCCCAAAAGGTCAAAGGTAGTTAAAGGCCTGGAAGGCAAAGAGAAAGCGAATGTTCTGATTGGGTTAGCAAGCCATGGACTGGGCAACTGTTCCACTTCCTCTGCTGTATGACGTGGGGCGTGCTACCAGTCTCCATAATACTGAACTAGACAGGCGTTTTGGAATAAGGAACCTTTGCATATTATCTCTGTAAAATAAATATTAAAAATGAATCAATTGTATATATATGAACTCAATCTTAAGCAACCCATGAGCAAACTCCATGCATCCTACGATAAAGTACCTCTCCCCACTTAATTGTCTAATCGGGAAAGATCTAACCTCTAAACAAATGCTATTAAATAGGCTGAACTGGGGTAGAATCATCTTCCAATGCACACTTCCAAGTCCCTTGGAGTGATCCTGCCCTACTGGAAGGGCATTGTAGCGGGGTGACCAGGCAGGGAGGATGAAAAGCATTCCTACCAAGAACAATACTGCCGCTTAAGGTGACTAGCGATCTCATAAACTTGAGCCTGTTGTGCTTTGAAAAATTCAGCTGCGACAGAGAATGAAAACTTAAGCAGAGGTTCTGGTGCACACCAAGGGCTGGGTAACTGGGGCAGGCTGCCTACCTTTCAGCCAAAAGTTCTGTGCAAAAAGAGGACGTCAGCTCCTTGGGAACCCCCTAAAATCCCTATAGCAGCCTTCCCCAATTTTGGGCCCTCCAGATGAGGTGGATTTCACCTCCCAGAATCCAAGGAGCTGGAAGCTGAAGTCCTAACAAATTTGGAGGACACCATAGTGAGGAAGTCTGTTCCAAAAGGACCTGAAGATTTAGGTGGTCTCACCTGTCAAAGTTCCGAAGAAGTGGGAAGAAGAAATAGCCAGCCACTGGAGCAAACTGGTTAGGGGTACACAATGGTTCTGCTTGAGACTGGCCCTGTTCCAGACAAAGAATAACGGATGGGTGTGAGGCAGCAGGAGACACTTCACCAATCTGACATGTGGAGTTCCTCCCTCCCCAAACAGACCCATCGAAGAGTTTTTTTGCTCACAAGAGATTGTCTTGTATTCAGTCAATGCCTTCTAAGCATGGAAAACAGAAAAGAGGTTGAAAAAAACTTATTTATTTTTTTAATCAATCTGTAAAGCCACCCACCTCAAAAAGTTAATCTGGGTAGCAAACAGTAACAAATAGAAGAAAAACAATTATATCCTGAGTACAAAAATTAAAGTACACAGCAGTCGAGAAAAACAGCAGTGAACACCACTAGTAAAGCCAGGAGATGGGCCCTTTTGCACACTTGGGGCCCCAGGCCTGGGCTCAGAGCCAGGTCTTTAGGGCCCCACGAAAGTTCAGCAGGGTCGGGGCCACCCTAATCTCCAAAGGGAGAATGTTCAACAGGGCAGGGGTTACGGCAGAAAAGCAGGATGTTTTGCCACGGACGATGATTTTTATATATGACCACTGCTCCAAGACAACTATATGTGCAAAAATGGAAAGATTCCGAAATACCCACAAGGGAGGAATGGTTGGTGAAGATGACAGAACTGGCTGAGATGGTAGAATTAACTTGTTTGCTTAGAGAAAGACCAATTATTACATTTATTAATGACTGGAAACCCCTTATGGACTTTTTGCTAAAAAAGACAAAAATGAACTGGTGGTTTATGGATCTGATGATTAGAAAGGGTATTATGGGAAGAAAGTGCTGTTTTTGTGGCCTTCAGAGCCCTGTTGAAGAAAGGCCAAATGGTTCACCTGGGGCAGGGGGGTTGTGGGGTGATTCAGCGGTGCTGAGGTTAGAGGAACTTTTTCAACGGGGTGGATTTTCCTGGCCCACCTTTGCAAACCTCCGGGTCTTGCTTCTGATCCTCTCATCCACCACTTTCTGCCAGTCTGGAGAAGAAGAGTTGCAGGGGAGGACTTGGATCCTGGGCCGCCTGGGACTCTGTTTGGAGTGAGGTGAAGCTGGCCGGGACAGCTCCTGGGCAGACACAGCCAGCACCTGGATGGAGAGATCGCAGGTCGTGAGATGGAAAGCTTGTTTCTTTCAGCAAAATGCACGTAAAGTAAGAATGATCTCCCCGTTGTCTGCACAGAATAGTGAGGAGACAGAAGCAGAAGAGTGAGCATTGTTAGATCCAGGCTTACATTCATTCACACGGGTAACCGAATTTCATTCCTAGGCATTACTACTTGGTGTTTAATAATAACCCTATTAGCACCCAGCAATGTAATTTTTTTTTAGATTTTTTTTAATCCCACCTTTATTATTTTTTATAAATAACTCAAGGAGATGAACAATACTCCTTCCTCCTCCTATTTTCTCCACAACAACAACCCTGTGAGGTGAGTTGGGCTGAGAGAGAGGGGCTGGCCCAAAGTCACCCAGCCGGCTTTCATGCCTCAGGTAGGACTAGAACTCACCGTCTCCTGCTTTCTAGCCTGGAGCTTTAACCACTAAACCAAACTGGCTTTTTAATTCACTAACTATATTTATTAACTATGGTCTACTGCTTTCTCCCGGCATTAGTATAAGGGAGCAAAGCTGCCTATTCCATTATTTATCTGAGTAAAAGCTCTACTAACCCAGGAGATGTTGCTCCGAAGAAAACCAGCATAGGATTGCACTGTTCAAGATTTCAGTTCTGGCTTAGCATATTGCATGTTTATAACAACCTTTTCAAATGATAGCCCTTCAAATGCTTTTCAGAACTTCACACACATCTGGTGTGTTACCCCAGAATCGTACAGTTGAAAGGAACCACAAGGATCGTCTAGCCCAACCTTCCACGATATGCAAACCACGTCTGGCAGGCAGCTGTCAGCCTCTTCTTCGAAATCTCCAGAGGTGGAGAACCCACCAGTGCCATAGGTAGACCGTTCCATTGTTGTCAGATCTTTCCATTAGAAGCTTTTTTCCCCCCTTATATTTAAATGAAATCAAAGTAGCTGCAACTTATACAGTTTCGGCAAGCAGGAATCACGTACATCCAGGATGTCCATACGCTGACGCAGACTGTAATTCAGGGAGTAGAATTCAGAGGTTAGATACTGAGCCACCTGGAAAACAAGAGACAAGTGTTTCTTCAGAGGCTTTTCATGGCTTCTTAGTCCTCCAACTTTCCCTCTGTTTTCACAAGTGACCAGGCAGGTACAGAAGACGGAGCAAGGGATTCCAGCAGCAACCATGTAGGTGCTTTGGGTTTTAACTCTTGGGATTCCTTACTCCTTCTAGAAGGACATGTGAGCCCTGCCCATCTACCACAGGATTTCTACTTCTTTGGAGTGTAGGAAGGGGGACCCTGTAAGCCTCCAGATGTTGAACTGAGCCTCCTTTTGCCAGGTGGGCTAGCTGAGAGTCTTTCACACACGCACGAGGAGAGCCAAGAATTCTCCACCCTTTTTCCCAGCCCCTTAGCTAACTCCATTGATGTCCCTTTTCTACAAGGTTGCCAATCCTCCCCTCACCCCCAGAGTCAGTACAAGGACTTACTCGGATGGGGTCTGTGACAGTAACAGCCACCAAGGCACCTTGCCGAAGCCCCACGAACCCTTCAATGTAGCTCTTCTCTTCCAGGTGGAGCAAGACTTTTGCCAATTCCACACTCAACTGTACAAAAGGAACACACACAGAGGAGACCCTGAATTTACTATTGAATGCTAGGTGGAGGAGTGAGGAAGAAGACTTCACACAGCTTTCCTGAATCTAGAGGTAGCCGCAATCTAAGGCTGAGGAAGCAGCAACTGCAGCTTGAATGTTGTTACCTTACTTACATTCCGCAAGGCAAACTCAGAGGCCTGTTTGAAAGTAATTATTTTCGTTATCAGAGTATGCACAAACTCCAAAAGAGCAGATCAGGCCTGTTTGTTCTGGGTTAAACCAAAGAAATCAAAAACATCAGATATAAACCATGATTTATCCTCCCAGGCAGATATACAGACTCCAGCTCATTCATGAATGCCCTCCCACACTTCAAGGAAAGGAGATCTCACTTTCCCTTTTTTCCCCTTAACCACCCTTGGCTCAATCTTCAAACCCACCTTTAAATCTAGTTTAACCGGCTTGTTTCAAATGACCTGTAGTTAAGACTAGTTTGCTGGGTTGAACAAAACAATAAGCTATGGTTAATGAAGTACTAGGAAAAAAAAATTCTGATTCCCTTTTGGGTACCCTGAGACTCACTCCACACTTTGCTTCTCCACCCCCATAAGTCATGGTTTATTAGGCAGTCTGAACCGAGTCAAGGATCCAGGTCTGGAAAAGAGTTTCATTCATTTCGTTAAACCTTAACTTGTGCTACATAGATACTACTGTATTTCTTGTCATTAACTACTGCTATAAAAGCATTATTACCCCACAGGAAATCCCTAATCCCTAACAACCACAGCTGGCTAGTTCCAAATGCGAACTGCGATGCAAAGAGGCACAGGCTCCATTTACCTCTTGAGCGGTGGCTGTGTCTCTTCGGATCAAGGCTTCCAGGACGCCCACCGCGGCTTCATATTTGTCTGCATCTTCAGGCCCCGTCAGAACTGAGGGAAAGAGAAGAGGACCATGTGAAAACATGGAGGAGCTGCAAGCTGAATTGGCTCTGTCAAATTCCAGACTTAGGATAAGAATGATTGCTTGTTTATTTATCGGAAGAAACTTCCTACTGTCCTTAAGCCAAGAACAAAGGATTAGTGTAATGCAGAGTTTGCCCTCTGGCTTGCAATCTAAACAGCACTGAAAAAGGATTAGGACAGAGAAGGAAAAAAGCAAACTTGGGTGTTTTGTAATTGCAAAATGCTTAGGATGACTAACTACACTGCCAAGAGCCTGTGGAATGAGGCAGTTAATCAATTGTATAAATAAATAAAGACACATATCCATACAATTCAAGGAAGGGAGCTGCCACTCCCTGGCCTAGCTTCCTCAATATGAGCGTTTTCCAATTCCCAGAATTCTGATCAACTCTGGATGGGGAATTCTGGGAACTGAAGCCCATAATCTGGAAGGCACTTTATCCACCTATTAATATGCTTAAGTGCAAGATCTGAGTTTGCAAATACTTTATTTGGGTGATGACAAACCCAGCAAGCTGGAAGCCAGTCAGTTTTCCCAAACCTGACCCTTCTGATGGACTGAGATAACAATTCTCATCATCCTCAGCCAGGAAGTCATTGAAACCGTCTGG
Organism: Python bivittatus; assembly: GCF_059951505.1. Lineage (NCBI taxonomy): Eukaryota > Metazoa > Chordata > Lepidosauria > Squamata > Pythonidae > Python > Python bivittatus. The sequence continues at coordinate 9,192,143 of NW_028277083.1, forward strand.
CAAATATCAGGTCAAGGAAAGGTGATGGGGGACATGTGAAAGTAAACTTATGGGAAAGGCTGAAGGCCCTCTTTTTGTTACTTTAATGAGAACCACAGAAGCTTTTTGGAGAAGGGATTACAAGCTTGTTGGCTTCAGAAAAATGACAATTCAGTGGTTAAATAAACACATTCTAACTTCTGTTGCTTTTGATTAGCCGCATGGATATTCTAACCTTTGGGGCTTGCTTATGATTTTAGATAGTACTGCAATGATAGGAATTTTTGTGGATGTTATGTAACCATTGGTTTCAATGGTTATTATGTTCTGTTGTGGCTGGGTTTGTATAGTACGTACACGAATAAAATTAAAGGAGAAAGCTAAGAATTTAGGTAGTTCTGGGCTAGATGTGCCCAGTTAGAAATGACTGTGAAAGTCAAACAGATCAGAATCAGTTACACCACCCTGAGTTTCTTGAACAATAGGTATCTTATAGGCAGAACCAGGAATCAGCCACCCCACGAAGAGAATCCTGGGATCTCGAATTCTTTCTTCTTCTCTTACTTGCAATACAATCCCTGATGTAGGTGGGAGCTCTGATTTTCTTCAGCTCTTTATCCTGTGACATGTCATATGGAACGAGGTCGTCATCACTACAAAAGAAACCCGGGAAAGAACATTCATCCCCACGTCTCAATTCACACCCGGGCAGCAGCCATTTTGTAATGGAACCCTGTCGTTTCTTAGCAATGTCATTTTTAACCTACCTATCGAGCTCAGAGTCAACTCCCTGTTCCGGTTCTTCAGAAGTATCCAAGTCTGGCGTCACACTGGAATGCAGAGCAGCAATGCTGGGTCTGCTGTCCCTGTTAAGCAAAAAGGGACTGCAATGTTTAAACGCTATTAAGTCTCCTGTTCTCCTAAGCACAAGGAGAATTATTTATCCATCTCTGCTATATCTCCAAGCTGGCCAAGGACCAGTTTTCTCAATGGTGTAAAAATCTGCTAAAAACATCCCATATAAAGCAATGATTTAAAACCACTCCTGCTAAAACATCACTATAAAAACAGCTGTTGTTGTTGTTATTCAATCCATAGAGGGGTAGTTTTGCTGTAATAGTTTTAAATCACCTGCTTCATAAGGGAAGTTTTTAGCAGATGATGACGACGATGACGACAACTGCAATAATAAGTACCTTCAAGATAAACTGGCCACAAAATACTATTCAGTCATTCAAAAATATTCTCCTAAAATGCCAGGAAAGTAAGATCTCCACCTGGCACTAGAAAGACCATTATGTCTATGCCAGGCTACTGGTCTGATACGGCAATTCACAAATGGGGCTCTATCACTGAAAAAGCCCTGAAATTAGGGGAAGCAATACAACACACACACAGACATAGACGCACACACACTTATGGCATCTGCCTTTCTTATTATCTCTGCACAGCACTTTCCTACGCAGTGTGGTTGACTAATTTAGGTTATTTCTGGGTTTGGAAGCTAGGCAGGGTTGGACTTGGTTACTACGTACAGTAGATGGGAGACAAAATCTAGACTGGGGAGTTCAAAAATGATCTCAGAAGAAGGTGACAGCATGCCACTGCCATATCTTCACCAAGAAAGCTATAGGGTTTCATAAGGTTCATGAAGTCATCAGGCCTTGAGCTGACCATAGGGAGCCTTCACTTCAGCCATGCCAAGACTACCAGCACAAGAAAAGGCAACACTTTGCTGAGAAAACATCATTTGAATCCCAAAAGAATGAAGCTAAATCTTACCCAGTGTTTGGGGGCTCAGCATCTGAAGTCTCTTCCAGTCTTTGAGTTAGCAAGGATTTCAGTTCTTTAATCTCATCATCTTCTTCATACTAAAACATTCAACATTTTAACAGAGATTAGTATACAAGTTAGCTTCTGGATAAGGGCCAGTGCTAGTCCTAATTCAGAAATTGGGGGTTCATTTGTTGTTTCATTGCAGAAAAGGGCTGCTGAGCATACAGCTCAAAGGTTTTATTTAACTTTAACCTCAGGCCTGTTCAGTGTTAGATACATTGTGATTGCATGTCAACCCAGATCAACCACAATGGAGAATTACACCTTGCTGCTCCCAAGCCTGCTTCAGCTCACAAATTCCTTTTTGCTTTCTTTGCCTTGCAAGGCTGTAAGGGGATGATAGAAAACGTTGACTTCCCACTGCCACCCAAATCCAGACAGCTGTGTTTGAGATATAATGGAAAAGCACAAGGTCCAGCTTTGCAGGCTCTAGCAAATCCAGCAGAGGGATTGTCAAAAACAAGGGTGGGTTTTCAAACTGGTGGGAAATGTACAAAAATTGTAGTGTTCCAACCCTAAAACAGAAGTAGGACAGATGAAATCCTTCTATAATTTGTTGTCCAGTTCTAATTTGTAATCTGATAGAAGAGGGAAACTGTTAAAGACATTGCTGGAGAGGAGCCATATTAATTATACTTAATTCTCAATATTTTGTCCATTCCTTTTTGGAGAGCAGACTTGAACATGTCCCTCAAAGGCCAATCACAGATCTAGGACAGAGAAAAGTCTGTCCCCCCAAAAGCTTTATATAGTTAAAAGAAAGAGGGACCCCCCCCAAAAAACCCCTCCCCTATGGGATGGAGGTTGGGGACTGAGAACGCTGCCCCATTTTGCAGCCCACTGCCATTCTGCCACTGCAGGCCTTAGTCATCAGCATGGGAACTGCAGCCTTCAGCCATCAAAAGATTGGCCATTCTTTCCAGTTTTGGAAGAAGCCACAGAAGTCTGATCCTGGCTTAAGCTAATAAATTAGTTTCCTGGGTTCAGATACAACAGGGAACTGTCATTTGTTTAAAAGCAGAAGCCAAATTTTCTACTTCAACTGTTTTGTTCAGGAGACAGCACACAGCGTGAGGTTCACAGCTGATTTGTGGCTTGGCAGGGCATCTCAGCAACTTCAGTGGAAGAATCAGGAAGCAGAAGAAAAAGTACCTTCCATCCACACATTTAAGATTAAGGATTTCTTTCGTGTGTTTCTTCTGCAACCAAGCCTACAGCAAAATCACTCTAACTGCTTGCCTGAAACTCCAAGGCAGGCCCTTCTGGCGTTATCCTGGTGCTGACACATTCTGCTACTACCATCCCCATCCGACGGATCCGGGGCAAATTACTGTCCAGGTGGCATTTCATCCCTTCCATCAGGCTGGTAAGTAGCTCTAGAAACACAAGGCAGAAGCAATGGAGCAAGTTCTTCCTGAAATGCTGGGCCCTCCCTTGATCAGGCCAGGTCAACGTGTCCACTAGAGAAAACATCTTAGAATGGGTTGCAGCACCTCCTACAAGGTGCTTGCTCTTTTGATCTTCTTTCCCCATCTCTCTCTCTGATGCCTCCTACTAGCATTTTGGCTAAAGAAGTTGGGAGGGAAGAAGAAAGGGGTTGAGAGGGAGGCAGGCAGGCAGGGCTGGCTGATGGCTATAATAAGGAAGCAGCCCTTGAAGAACCTTAGACCAGAGAAAGGAGCTCATTCTGCACAATCCTCTCCCCAAAACCATCCTCTTCTCCCTCCTTTACCTTGCCGGTTGGTTGAGATTTCTTCTTCTTTCAGGTGAGAGAGGCAGAGGAGGATGGCCTTGCTAATGTACAGCTGCTGCTCGGCTGGGGAGTGTTTCACGGCACTGCTGCTACTCCAGGTCTCCAGCAGCTCTCTCAGAATCTGTACCAGAAATACAGAGTCAGGCCTGAGTGGACTTTCTGCCCCGTCCCGTCCCATCCCTTTGGGCCTGAAGGAAGAGAACCAGGGAAGTGTCCTGGTGATGGTGTTGGACTGGCACTGGGGAAGCCCAGATTCAAGTCCACCCTGATCAACTTTGGATCGTTCATGCTCTGTTAGCCCAACCTACTATACAGGGTAGTTCTTACAGGGCATTTATTTTTTATTTATTCATTTATTTAGTCAGTCAGTCCCCTGTCCATCTCCCCCCATTTAATAATTAAATAATTTAATTTAAGCGCGCAGTGCCATAAGAACATAAAACATACCCAAAATATGCAGAAGGAGCGATCTATCAATTTATAGAAAGCCCCAGGCTAGAAAGCAGGAGACTGTGAGTTCTAGTCCCGCCTGAGGCATGAAAGCCGGCTGGGTGACTTTGGGCCAGTCCCTCTCTCTCAGCCCAACTCACCTCACAGGGTTGTTGCAGGGAAAATAGGAGGAGGAAGGAGTATTAGGTATGTTTGCCACCTTGAGTTATTTATAAAAATAATAAAGGTAGGATAAAAAATCTAAAAAAAAAAAGCAGATCACCTTGAAAAATCAGCATGGTGACAGTGCTGACGGTGCTGGATTAAGAGCGAAATCCAGGTTCAAGTCCAACATCAGCCACAGAAGCTCCCAGGGTGACTTTGGGTCACTCCCTCCCTCTCAGCCCAACCTCCTTAAGAGGGTTGTTGTTACAGAAAGAATTAGCAGGAGGAATGCTATGTATGCCATCCTGATCTCCTGAATGAAAGGTGAAAGGTGGGATATATATCTAATATAGAAATAAATCACCACCTTTAAAAAAAAAAAAAAAACCTCTTTACCCTTTTAATTAACTTCTGGCAAGATCAGGCACCTTCTGTCTCTGAATTGACTCCTAAATGGAGTTGCCCTCTGGGGGAGATGGGCAGCATACAAATTTAATTAATAAATTAATAAAATAAAATAAATCCGTTCTGATGCAGGTTTCATGCCACGCAGCACCTCTGCCTCCATCTACCTCTCTCCCACACAGAGAAGCATACAGCTGCAGACATGGAAACGACCACAGGGATTGCTCGGTTCAACCCTCCGCAATGTGTAGACCATCCAAGTAACCCATCCATAAACACACTGCTTACTTTGGTCAGTAAGGAACGCCGTGTGATGTCCAGAGCAAGGTATCCAAGGAGAGTCTGCAGCAGCTCGGTCTGGAATAAAACCAGAGACATTACGCATTGTCAAACACTGGAAACTGCTTGAACTAAGGACTGCTAGCAACGTTGAGGAGAATGGAAGTAACAATTGTCATGGAATCTTCTAACAGGAGAACTAAATCTGGTGACCGAGCACTCGCTTTATAATGAGACTGTGAATTTGACTACCATGTTTTAATTCTTGCTTGAAAAAGAGTAAGATCTCAGTCTTTTCAAAAACGGGTAACCCCATCCCATCTCAGCGTCCTCCTTAATTCTCTCACCACAACATCCACGAGACACTCACCGGAAAGCTGTACTGAAGTAGCAACAATTTTTGTGTGATCACAAACTGGGCCTTCTTGTTTTTGACCACCAAATTCCCCAGCAATCGCGACAACACAGCAGGCCTAGCAAGGCAGACAAACACAGCGATCAAATTCAGCTGTGTGACCCTGGGTTGTTTTCAGTCACTATTTTATTCTGTGTCTCACTCCGCAAGAAAGATTTTAAAAAGCGTGCAGCGCCATAAGAACATAAAACATACTCAGAGCTACAGGAAAACGATCCACATAATCTGTCTCACATAAAACAAACATGTTACTCTACCATCCAAGAGAAGAGGAAAAATTGTGAAAGACAAGGGGCTCTCTTGAAAATCTAGGATATGCTTCGGAAGGCCCACTGTGTCAGCAATGAATGGAAGTCCAAGATCTCTGACTAGCTGTGCTGCATTATAAAAATGACTAGAGGTTGTGTTCAATTTGTGTTTTTTTTAAATGCACCACTGAATGCGAACTTGGATCCACGTAGAGCACCCTGTTACTGACTGGATTTGCAAATGGCACTCAATCATGGTTTGCTAAATAACCACAACTGGCCAGAATTGCACCTGCTGAGCCACAAATCATGGCTTACAAAATAAAGCAGCAGGATCCCTATGATACATTAAGTAGGGATGTCTGGTGCTTTGCAACCAAAGCAGAAAATGTGATTCGCAGTATACGTGGGTGCGCCCACTGCTTCTGTTGGCGGCTCCTCACAGAAGAGGCATCTTTTCCTGGGCTCACCCTGTACTTGCACAATGCTAGAAAAATACACGTGGCACTGATGGTGTATCTATGCCTGTTCCAAAGCACCTTTTCTGCAGTGCACATTCCCAATGCGAAGCTATAAGCTCTTCCTTAGCATAGTGCGTGAGCCCAGGCACAGAGAGACCAGAAACAAGGAAGACAGAAGAGCAGGGGAACTCTTCTGTTGTGCTTTCTTGCCAGTAGCATTCAAAACCAAGCCACTAGATCTTGGAGCTGGTGTATCGTCCCTATGACTAATTTTAACTTACAGCCGAAGGATCTCTTGATGGCTGCTAGATCCAGGTGCTGCAGCGACAAGAAAAGGAGAGAGGTTCATGGGTCATGGCACCACCTTCTCCCAGTAACTTGGCCTCTTACCCTGAGGTTGCCTGGACCAAGCCACAGACCACTGCTTCCATCCAGCGATCTGGCACACTCTCAAATAGTCGCCAACAGATTCTCTGCCAGATGCAATCAGACTGAGTACGACTGGCTAGGTGAGGCACCAACACGTTCAAGAGTTCTTCTGCGTTGGGAAAGAGCAAAATCGTGTGCTTTGAGATCGGAAAAAGCGAGAAAAGGAATACTGACAGAGCTAATGAAACTTGCTGCCCTCGTTCCTTTTCAGAAGGTGGGTTTAAAAGGTCAAGTCAAAAGAAAACCCAGTATGCTTCAACAACATTTTTGTTTGCACCACAAACTACAGGGAACTGATGCACCCTCTCTTTTCTTAAACAACCTTCTGCTACAGATTTATGTTACTGATTACATATCTATCCGTTTCTGTATAAAATCAAGCCATTTGAAGAGAAACGAGGAAAAGGAAAGGAAAAAGCACATCGACTTAAGCTTTTCTATTCATTCAGCATCTAGCTCCTTTCGTAGCCAGACTTCCCAACGAACTGTCATTCACAAGTTGTGCCAAGTGAAGCAAAGCAGACTGATTGATGAAAGTGTTACAGCAGCAACACCCCAGTTTGGAATATCCTTCCCATAATATATATAAAAAGGTACTGTATATATATTATACATTTTGGTGGCACTCGCATGGTATCAATAACAAACTAGCAACTATACTGATAGTATAAATAAAATACTGCTGTTCCAAAACTCAGGTTTTACCTGTGGGTCAGGTTCACACAAGCATGCTAGTCTGAAATGTGGCTGGCCAGTCTGTGGCTTAGTTTAATCCCTCAATCCCGAACCCATAACATTTTGGAAAGAAAGCTTGTGGATTAGTCATAATCAGACTTGGTCCCAGAGCTGGATAAAGCTTCTTACCTGAAATCATGGAAAGCCAGAGAGCAAAGGCAGATAGATTTTTAGTCTAATTCAACATAAACTGTCCTATAAGATTTGTGGTTATCTCACTGCGCCATATTTGTCAACGTACAGTACATACAAGTTTTTGGAATGAATTCTTCCCGTTTCATTCCATTTGAACAGCAGAAAGACAGCAATATCACATGTACTCACTTTGTCTTCCCTGCACGCAGACCTTTCCTAACACCTGAGATACAAAGGAGATGGAACAATCCAAGCCACCTGGAAGTACATAAACGCCCAACAGTGAAGGAATTAGTCAGATCTGCTTCCACCCAGAAGCGCTCTTCTTAATGAGCGCTCAGTCTGCTGTTACTTTCTCCAAGCTAGCCAAAACACACTGGCTAGCTGGGAATTCTGAAAATATGAGTCCAGACATTGGTTAAACTTCTGAAGGTAAAACCAGAATCATCTTCTAGGTAATCATAGACTGAACTGCCATTATTCCCAACCCCGCTGGCAGGGGGGCGTGGGAGTTTATGGGAGATCAACTCACAAGCTTTGGCATAACTTCTATTTTCAACAGCAGCATATAGAACTTATAAGACATACAAACAAATATTTAGATGAATTCTCTTAGAAGAAAAAAAACTCTTTTTAAAAAATCGTTTTCTCCTGTAATTGTATTTCTTGGTTCCCTTCCCTCCTGTCCAGTAATCCACAGGAGTTTTCACCTATCCCTCTCTTACATCTCTTAACTCATCCGTCAGTGCAATCTCTTACCTCGTAGCGAACCAGAAATCCTCTCCATCACCTGGACAATTTCCGTGCCAAGCAACGGAAAATAATTTTGAGGGAAGAAGACTGGTCGGTTGTCTCCCTGGAGTTTGTTCGCTAAGTGATCAGGTAAACATACAACTTTGCTGAGGATCGCTTCCTGCAGAACTAGAGAACCGGTTTCTGTGTGTTGCTTGCAGGTTTCCCATATTAGAGCAGAGAGTCCGGACTTCTGCAAGAATTGCTCCAGGGTGTCAACTGTTTTATTCAGACGAAAACTTGGCCTGCAGGGAGAAGCATTTTCTGATTCTATTTTAATGTGCAAAAAAGAGTCAACAGGACAGCACTTCATCTTCTAACTATGTTAAGGCCATACAATATGCAGCAGAGACTTCCTGTGAATCTCAACATTTTTAAAGGGGAAAAAACAGAATTCTAGGGTTCCTGCTTTTGTGTGTGTGTGTGGGGGGGGGTAGGCATTACTACTGTGATATCCTCCTCGGCTGCTGTGTATTTCAGTTTTTGTATTTGTGGTTGGAATTGTTTTTAATTTATTTTAATATTGTTCGCTGCCCAGAGCCACTTGCTGAGATGGGTGGCCATACAAATTGAATGAATAAATAACCTTAAGAATCCACAAATCTTCAACAAGTTGTCCTTCCCACAATGATTCCTATTCTTGCTATCTGCAACTCAGATTCTAGTCTTCCTTTTTTTTTTTAAGTCTTATGATAATATTCCTTGCTATGGAATTTTTACTGGTATGAAACCCATAATACTGCAAGTGGAATTATGCTACAACTGGATCTTTTGCCTTGCATCCTGCGGTCCTAAGGAACAAATGCCCCCTTGCGAGCTGCTCCAGCTCCACCAGGAAATACACGTTAAGACGTTTCTACAAAGCTGTCTTTTTCCGCTCAGTGACAAACATGATGATTATGATTAACACTCAAGTCTTCTGACTTGCTTTTTTTTTTAAATCTTCTTCTCAATGGATTCAGAAAACAGAGAACAGAAATGGAAGAACTGGTTCTGACAGGCCTGAGGGATACCTGATGTCTAAAAATGTGAGGGGACTCTTTCCTGCATAGGAAAGTATTTGGTTCTTATTTGCATACTTGTTGAAGGGAAAGGAAAAACCCATTTGAGGATTCAATCTAGGAAAACAATAGTTCCTGTGTAGAACTAATTTAAACAGGGGACTCTCTGGATCCTATTATAGCAAAAGTCATTCACTAATGGAGAGTTGGGGTATAAATATCCATCTCACTTTCTGTTCAACATATGTTGAACTTTGTATGTTGCATATGTGAATATGAATTTGAATATGTTGCATATGTGAATATGAATTTTTCCCAGGACATGTTCTGTAAACCCAACTGATGTGCTTTGTAAATACAGGTAGTCCTCGTTTAGAGACTGTCTCATTTAGTGACTGTTCGCAGTTACGACAGTGATGAAAAAGTAACTTTATGAGTGATCCTTGCCAAAAAAGGGCACAAAGCAACGGAAACTCCGCCTCCTGCGCTCTCCAGCTGGGCTCTGCCCTAGGAAGGAGGCACTGGCAAACCACTTCCGAAACACCTTGCCTTGAAAACTGCAAAGGACTTGTCCAAAGCAGTCACTGCAGAGTCGGTAACGACTGAGCGCAGATAAAAAAAAAAAAAAAGCAAAGGAAAGCTGAAGTAAGATCATAAGCACAGTGGAAGTTTCACTTAGCAATTGCTTCGCTTAACGACCAAGTTGCCAATCCCAATTGTGGTCACTAAATAAGGACTACCTGTAATTGTTTATGACTGAACAGCTAGCGTGAACCAGGTAAATGTAGTTTACCCAAAAAAACCATGGCTTAACATTTCATGTGGACATGGCCATCAACTGAATGTTTAGCTAACAAGCACAATATTTTTATTATCTAGTGTTTATGGAATTTGTTTTGTTCCATAACAACTTATCGACAACTTTTATTTGTCTAGCCCTCTAGGCAAAGAAGGCAGCTTTTGAAACAATTATATACTTATAGAGAAGTAGACTGCAGTAGAGATCTTACTTACTCTGTAGAAATTATAGTGTCTAATAGAACCATAAAAGATTGATCTGCTGGTCCATCAATGAAAAAGCTAGCCCACAGTTCTTTGGCTTCCTCTGATGGAAATTGCTCTGGCCAATCAGGACTCAAGTTGCTGAGCAGACACTGAACAAAGGTAGTAAAATAATTGCGAGTAAATGCTTCCTTCTCTTTCATGGAGGGTGGATTTTCAGATTGATCCAGGTACCTCCTGATTGTCCACAAAGTCTTCTGGATTAGGGTACTATCTCTGGAAGAATATAAGGTGCCAACTGCTTCTTTAACTGTATAACGAACATCATGCAACTTAGGATCCATTTCTTTGGGTTGCTTCAAGAAAAAAATGAGAAGTTTGATAAACAGTTCAGAAGATGGTGGGAACATAATTACTCTTTACTGTTTTCTAAGAAAAACAGAAACTTGTTCTGTACTATTAGAACAAGGAAAGAGCTGCAAAATACATCATTTAGTCACCTACCTGTGGCTGGTCTTTTGGGAAGACTTTCTAAAAAGATTCCCAGAAATTGCACGCTGAATTTGGAGAAACAAGCAATATTCTGAAGGGTCAGTGGAAGGAGAAGAGGTGGCATATGCCCTTAAATTAGAAATGGGAAGTGTGCATTGCCAGCTAGTGCTCCAAACAGTGGCGCTGGCCGGCCAAACACAGGGAAGAGAGAAAAGCATGTAGTTAATCCAACTATGGGCAGTCCCCAGATTACATTAGGTTCCACTCTAGGATTTTTGTGCATGTCAGATTAGAAGCTAAGCCATCCGCATGCCCAAACATGTCAGTCTCCATTTTGCTCTTGCACCAAATGGTGGTAGCCGTTCTCATGTCTCTTGCTGTAAAATCAGATTTACATAAGTAAACGTTTATGTCAGTGTTTCTCAGCCTCAGCAACTTTAAGCTGGGTGGACTTCAACTCCCAGAATTCCCCAGCCAGCCATGCTGGCTGGGGAATTCTGGGAGTTGAACTCCACCCAGCTTAAAGTTGCTGAGGTTGAGAAACACTGGTTTATGTCATGTGGGGACTGTCCATATTTTTGTATATAATACAGCAATGAACAGAAAGGTCAGAGAACATGACTAGGAAGTCCATGTTTAACTCCCAACTCAATGGTAAAATTCCCATCGGATAACACTGGACCTGTCACTCTGATACCCTTACTCTCATCCTAACCTAACCTACTACCTCACAGGTATGTTGTGAGGATAAAAACATGGGAGAAATCACAGGTGCAAACTTGGGGGCTCTTGTTCCTTTCTTGCCTGCCAGTGAGTTTCACACCCGAATCACTTCCATCCCCTTTTTTGGCTGTTTCACACACACACACACACCCAAAATGGGTGAAGTTTAGCATTATCAGTCAAGGGTTGACAGATACCCCTGTGAATATATGAACCCCTGCCATGACCATAACAAGGATAGCGCACCCATTGATTGTATCCATGGCAAACGAGACCCCTTTGGACATGAGAGTTGGACAACATACACGTTTAATAAAAGTATTATTGTTGTTGTTGTCGTTGGTCGCACAGTCAACCAATTGTTTAGATCGCATTTGGCATTTTTATCCACCTATCAAGTCCCTCCCACGGACCTGGATAGGCAGATATTGTTTGATGGGGTTAAAGGTGGTATTATTGTTATTGTTATTATTATTACTACTACTAGTACTAGTACTACTACTACTATTACACTAGTGGCAGACAGAAATGGGACAAGAACCAACTAGGGCTTTCTGAAGGAAATGGCGGGATATATATAAAGGGAACAACTTTAAGGAAAGCATTATAAGTTTTAAGGCATGCAAGTTTAATTTTTATTATTATTATGTTTCTCCCCCTTCCCCATTTGGATTGGCTAGTTTGTGGCTCCACCTGACACAGCTCTAGCGTTTTGTGCGAACCAGCTGGTTTACAGGTTTAGGCACTGCACGTCACGTGTGAACCCCACAACGGCGTTCTACTAATTCAAGTTTAGCGCGTCTGAACACGGCCACGAGGTAGCCCTAGCAGTTACGGATATAATATGCCAGAATACGTTCATTTATGTTCAAAGGGGTTTATTTCCCACGGAAATATATTTAGGTTATCACTCACTTAGCCCTCCTTAACGACGCTGACCTGAACCCGCAAACGCGCCTCCGGAAGAAAACGGGTGGCGCTCTAGGATTTTATCTCTCTACTTGCTTCCTGGAGACTTAGGGCCAACCAACGGCACCGTTCCCTTCTGACAGGAAGTTGAGTTGAGCGCCACTCTAGCTTCCTTTCCAAACTCTATCACCGCTCTCGTGTCTGACAAGTTAGCTCTGTCCACGACGGGTCGAAACTGGCGCGCGAGGCCTTCCTTCCCTCCGCCCACCCCGTCTTAAAGAGACAGTAACAGAGGATTGCGCCTTAATGGCATTCTCCTACCTAACCAAGTGTTCAAAATGAGCTTGTACTCAGGACATGTTTGCAAAAAGGAGCAGAAAACATTCAAGTCCCACCCTTCAGGGAGACAGATATAGCTTGTCAGCTTCCAATTCCCTTTAGCCAATTCCTGATTCTAATTCATCTGGAGCACCAGCACATATGTGAATATCTTCTTTGCTGTTTACTTTCACAATGACCTTTAAGGTCATTTATCAGATTACTATAAATGAACACTAAATAGAGTCCATACATTGCCCTCAGCTATATGGCTAACTACATGCACACGACTGCCTGAATTTGCACAGCATGGGGGCTGAACCACCCAGTCCCTCACCACTTTGGCCCAATAAAGGGCACAATGTGCCATGTAACTCTAAGTTTTTAAAAACATGGGTTGATTTTGCATGATATACTGAATTGTAAACAGGCTTAACTACCTTTTAACCTAGCAAGTCATGCAAGCCCAGAAAATTTGGGGCATTAAACCAAACCCAGGTAAATATCCCATGCAAATACAGCCTTTCATATTCGGCTGTGTTAAGAATTATATACACCTGTTAGATCAGCAATTGGCGAAATAAACTGTAATTTTAAATAAAGTTAAATGTTACTTTTACTTGACATAGCCTGTTTGCATGTTGATGAAAAAGAGGAATGCTTCTAAGATTATAGTCTCTGTCCTCTATAGCTTAAGTTAAAAGAGTATTTTAGGTAAAATGTTTTTTAATGCAAGAACAATTTAAAAGAGATTCTAAAGGTGCTGCGTGAGGTGCTAGTGAAGAGAGGGTTTGAAACTCATGTTAACTTTTAATGTTTGTATCACTTTACTACCTTTTTCAGTAATCTGGATCTGGTCTAGCCATAAAGTAGGAGTGTGTGTGTGTGTATCTGTTAACCATGTAACAGAATGAAGTTGATTTCTAGGACATCCTCAGAACAGCAGATTTGGGGAGGTCTCATAAAAAAAAGGAAACACAAATTTAGAGATCTGGATATGTACCTTTTTTGAGAAGCCGATCAGTTAATATCACTATGTGTGTGATTATCTCTGAACATCTTGAAGTCAGGACCTCCTTTGAAATTACCGCAACAGTAATTCTGTTCAATACATGGATTTACTCAACACTGCATCTATAGCTACCATCCAAGCCTTAGATTTGGAATTAACTCCCCTTCACATATGTATTAACAAAGACCGCAAGATCCAAGCATGTAGAAACTGCCTGTGGAGTAAATACATTAAGTATTTTCCCTTCCCCCAATATGGTGTCATCTACACGTGCTGAGACTACAATTCATCTTAGCTGTGAGTTGTAGTCCTAACTGACCCAGAAGACACCAGGTTGGGGAAGCCTAACCTAGACATTCTGAACAGCCTTTCTGATCCTGGCTAGTGGTACCGAGCACTCATTGCAAGGTTATTTGCTAAAATATCAGACCAAGATGACCACCACAATTCTCAACGAGGAATAATTCATTCACACCGTAAACCTTATTGGTTTATTTAATCTTGTCATTCTACGCAAGTACAAACACAACATGACTACAAGATGCTACCAAGTTATACAAAAATCAAACTTTATAGTAATGACTGTACAACAGTCTGAGAATTCTCTGGCCTTTTAGAAACTGAACCTTGGTTATTCCAGTCACAAAATCCCCGCCCCCCCCCACCCCCCACCCGAGAGGTCAGGAAAATAAAAATGTTTCAGCTCATGTGTTTTGCACATCTTCTAAAAAGCAAAAGATTTACCGCATTCTTGGAAGGAACTGGGCAAATGAATAATCTGTTTTGGGCAAAAGAAGGTCTTACCATTAGTGTCCCCTTCACCCGAGTTATTGGGTTGGGTTCAGTGAACAACAGATAATAATATGGGATCTTTTCTGTACCGCTAACAAGAATTTAATGGGTATTTTCAGTGTGTCACAGACTCTCAATATCCAACACTGCAATAGCCAAAATATAATTTTGGGGTGGCGGGAGGATCAGAAACAAAGTGGGGGTATGAAAATTTACCAGGCTAGGTGAAAGGGGACGAAGACATTTTGACATTGAAATATATGTCCAAACCATTTTGGCATGTCTGAGAAGCAACATATTTTCCTGGATTTGTAAAGATTTTTAACATATTTTTCTTGGACTGGTAAATAGATTCTTAGCTATTTTTTATAATTTCTCAACTGTCCCTTTGCTCTATTCTCATTCCTTTCTTTTTTTAAAAAAAAGATACCATTTTAATGGGTACACTTTTAACTTAAAGAACAAAGCTGCTGAGTCCTGTGTTTTATCGAGAAGAGTTGGAACTGGATCTACTGCGGTGACGCCTCCGGCCTGGAGATCTGGATCTGGATCGCCTGCGAACTGGGGATCTGCGGCGGGGAGACCTGGATCTGAAAGGGAACAGTTAGATGGAAAAGCTTCAGCTGAAGATAAGCTACATGTAGATAGTGCTGTTTAATCAGCACAATTCAAAGTTGTTTTCACAGGGTATTCATTTATTGTCTGTCTTTCTCTGAAGAGGAAACTCAAGCTTCTTGCGTGCACTTGGAAGGACCTTGGAAGAGAAATCTGACCGCTGCCCCTCTGTAATAAAACCTACAAGAAGGATCTCCCTAGATGACTGCAGGTCCACTCAATAATGGCCCCCAAGGAAGGGTTTCAAGGATCCTACTGACAATTGAAAACTTTAACAAACTTGTTGTGACAAGTGATATATGCTTACGCCACAAAAATACTGCTTCAGTTAAGATGTATCAGCACAAGAGAAACAGATGCCTATCTGATTAATCACAATGGACCTCCTGGATCTTACTGTAAATGTATTCAGAGCTGACCTTGGGGAAGGAACGTAAGAGACATTAAGGAGGGACTTGGAGAAGAGATTAGAGTCCAGAGGCTGAAGGCTGAAGGCAGCATGAGAAAGAAACTCAAAATAAACCCACCTTGATTTTGTTTCGTATAAGATGAGACAGAAAGAAACTGACTGGTTTTCAAGATGGCATTACACCCTAGGACCATAAAGTGGCATTCCTGAAATCCTTGCAGTGTCTGCTTCTTGACCTAGAAGCATCAAAGGGCCGACACCTGCATCACTTCTTAAGGCAGCCTACCTTCTCCTCATGCGTGGTGGCGAACGGCGCCACATGGGGGGCGGTAGCAACATCCTTCTGGGAGGAGAGAAACGCCTGGGAAGAGGTCTTGGCCGAGGAGCTAAAACAGCTGTGGCAGTAATCTCCTGCCCGTCAATCTGCCCTGTTTGGTATCACAGAAGAAGAAAATCAAAGTCAAGCTTCTCAAGAAAGCACATTTTCTAATTTCATCTACCTACACGGCAGCCGGCAACTGTTCTTTGGTCAGACACAGAGGGGGAGAAAAAGCCAGCAGTGGGCCTTGGGAATGGATGGATTCTTGGTTAAAATGAAGTCCATAGGAAGGACACATCAATGAGATGAAAGTTTCTCGACCACTAATGACGTATCCTTGTAAAGTTTAGACCAGAGATAGCTAGGATTTTTGGAACCACACAGAATTTAATCTATGACAATTATTACCAACATATAAGCCTCTGCACATCATAGGCTGTAACAGTTATACTCCAGCAGATCCACTACTTGGAGACTGTAATGTTAGATTCTTCAATCAATCACCCCAATTTTGGTCAATCATTAATATCAGAAAGATCTACCCTCTTTTACTTTGAGTGAGAATCCAGTCTGGATGGGTTACAGAGACTCCATCCTCAAATCCTTGGGCTAATTACTTGCTTAAAGGGGAGGGACCCAGCAATGGCAAACGCTTGGGTGGATGTATTTATCCATGATGCAATTTTTATAGCCGCCCACTCGATATGCAACAGCAACAAATAACAATCAACAGAATAAAATACTTTGAAACATACTGTGCTGGAGACGATTCAAACCACCAGAAAATCAAAATAGGCTCACAAGACCTCCCAACCCAGTGCCTGGGGGAAGAGCCAGGTCTTCAGAGCCTTTCAGAAAGCAGGCAGTCTGGGAGCCATCCAGATCTTAGAGGGAATGCTATTCCATAGGGCAGGCCCAGTGACAGGGAAGGCACATATCCTGGGTTCCCCCAGAAGATGCTACTTGAATGACAAGACCAGGAGTTTGCCAACCCTGTTACGTCTTATCAGACAGGCAGAGGTAATTGGAGACAGGTGGCCCTGCAAACAGCCAGACCCTGTGCCATGAAGGGCTTTGTAGGTGACAGCCAGCTCTAGACCCGCAACCAGTACAACTTTGCTAGTGATGTTACACTGGCATACAGAGATGTGCCCACAATGACTCACATTGCTGGATTCTGGACCAACTATAACTTCCAGATGGTCTTCAAGGGCAGGCCTGTGTGGAGTGTGTTGCAGTAATCCAGATGAGACGTGACCAAGACATGAGTGACTATGAGCAGGACCCCTCAATCAGAAGTGGACTGAGGCTTGTGGAAAGGTTGTTTAAGCCATGGGTGCCACTGCTCTTCAAGCAGGAGCCATGAATCTAGGAGACCCCCGCCCAAATATTCCACCAAGATTGTTTGGTGCACAATCTGGAGCTCTACCAATTTCTGACACCTACCTCCATCCATGTGTTTCAGTGCCTTTTCAGCATCATCTGGATTCTCAAACTCAACATATGCATAACCTCTGGAAAGGTGTGGGTTCAGTCTATCCGCTGGCATATCAATCATTTTGATCTTTCCATAAGTAGAAAATATTTCCATTATGTGATCCTTAAAGAAAAAAAAAGAATTCCCCAGAATCACTACATACTCCTAATTTAGTCTTCCTAAAAGAATACTGAATAAGAGACAGCTACACCTTTAACTGAGATGTAAGAATTATCAGCCAAATCTATAGAGGGGATTTCTGCTTCAGGTTTGCTTTCTAGTTTAGCTAAAATATATTCCAGAATATTTTTACAGGAAAAATAGTATAGAAATACTAGGAGTGAAAGAAGCACGAGTTTACAAGACACTGTGCTTAATTAGGCCCCAATTAGGTTCACTATTGGATCTATACCTGAAAGCATCAGAGAACAAATATGGAGGGGAGGTAGGGAGAACTCTCCCTTAAACTATGGAGAACCACTGTCAGAACAGGTAACACTGGATTAGGCTGATCAGATACAAACCCTGAGTTATTCCTCCTGTTACCATACCAATGTTTTCATAAGTCCAGCAAAAGTTCCTTTACAAACAATTTGTAAATCCCCAACATTCAAAGGTATTATGACTTTAATTTTGCTCCTTCAGGGTCTTGTTTTCCTCCTTCTTCTGGAACACAACTAAGTGACTGGTTAGTTACCTTTGTTACATTTCTGGTAAGCCTTCCAACGTGAACTTTGGTGGGTTTGGGTGAGGGGCTCCTCCTCTTCCGTTCTTTTTCATCTCTCTTGGGCGGTTTAGATCTGGAGAAAACAGAGAAATGTTTTTCTAATGAGCAAGCTTGTAGCAAAAGTCAGCTGCTGGCTGTTGTTTAAAGGGCATGCTATGAAACAATGGCATTTCTGAATTGCCTACGTTTCAATGAACTTGGTGGACCTTCAGACATTATAGGAAGAGAGTTGAGTTAAATCTATGGTGGGGAAAAAGTCAGTAGTTTGGCAGCCTTTTCTGATTAACAAATACTAAAAGGCACCAGCTGCAGCGCCCTTTGTCAGCCACGCAGAGCAGCCAGATGTAGGATTTAAAATGGGGTGAGATGGGAGGAAGGGGGGTAGATAGGTTAATTACGCAGCTGCCGGTTCATGTGAGATTGATTACAAGTGCCTTATCAATTAACAATTGTAATGTGATAAAGAACCATTGTATTTACGTCTGCATAAACGAAGCTATCATCCCCTTCTTTTCTTCCTCACCTCGCCCCAATTTACACCCTACATCAGTCTAGGCACTTTACGCATCTGATGAAATGTGCCGCATCTCATGAAAGCTTTTGCCTTTTAATAATAAGCATGTATAATTATCAGGTAAACATAATCAATGGATATTTTCAATAATTAAGCAAGCAAAGATTTAAGGCAGGGTTCCCCAAAGGGGTCAATATCGACCCCCAAGGGTCAACAGGACTATCCAAGGTCAATGTTGTTATTGCTATTATTATTTGTAGTACTATTAGTTAAGGTAGTATGGGGGTTGATGAACAATCTGAAACTTCATGAAGGGGTCGATAAGCGGAAGAGTTTGGGGACCAATGATTTAAAGCAGTGTCCTTATCTGTTCCTAACTCCCAAGATTTTAAGGCACATTGTTCAAGCCCAAGTGTATAACATTCCCCCGGGCAACCCCCACTCACTTGGAACGGGACCGTCTCCGATTGTCGTGCCTACGGCGGGAAGGGCTTGGAGAGCCTGAGGAACTGCTGGAGCTGGAGCTACGAGAAGTGCTGGAGCTCCCAGAACGGCTTGAGGCAGAGGAGGAACTGGACCCACTGCTGGAGCCAGTGCTGGAGCTTGACCCGGAACTGGATGTGGAACTCGACCGAGACCTGATGGAGAAGCAGCAGGATGTATCACCAAAACTGAGCAGAAGCAACTCCCTCGATCTGTGCAAGTAGAACACTTGCAAGTAGCCCTCGTAAACCCCCACACTTTCACATTCCTCCATCAAGAAAGAGGAACTGAAGTAATTTTTTAAAAATTATTTCTGTCAACACCTTACAGCCAGAGCGGGCAGCCTAAGACCAGAGGACTGGAAGGGCTACCCCCAAGCCCCTTCTTGGCCACTATCCTCATGACACAGTGTTTGGAAATACCTAACGGTTATGGGATAAGCTTTAAAATAAACTCTGAAACTCTCCCTCCTCCCCACAAAAACTCCTCAGGAAGTGAGTTTCTAGCTCCTGAGAACCAAAGATGGGCTTCATCTAAAGATCGCAGCGCTGCATTTACACTTTTTCAGGAATCCTAGGATTCTGTTCACCTGGTGCTACTGCTGCCACTGGAGGCGCTGTGCCTTTTGCGGGTTTTGTCACGCCCACGGTCCTTTTCACTTGATTCCTTTGTGGCTGGTTTGTCCTTGGACCGATCCTTGGATTTTTCTTCAGTCCGGTCTTTGCGCTTGGTCGGAGAGGGAGCCCTTTAACAAAAAGTCCAGAATTTTATTTTCTAACTTCAGTTGCCAAACACAAGCAAGAAGATGAGAATGTCGGAGAATTCCCAACATTCACACTACGGAAGAAAGGCAGAGCCATGAGGTATGTATGGAAATTATGAAAGGAGCAAAGAGAAGCATTTCTAATTCCTCATGCTCCCCAGGATAGCCCTAATAGGCTGCAAAGGACTCTCCCCTCCTTCCCCCCAACCCCCAGGAGGAGGTAGGCCTTGAAAATTCAGACAGTGGTTACCTAGTGCTGGACTTTTTATTATTTTCTTTGATGGCTAGCAAACTCTTCTTTTTCATTCCTGACAGTTCCATTTTCCCCTTCCGAGTCCCAAAGCAGCACTGTGGGGGCCTCACTTATCTGAAAGCTTACTTCTAACTCCTTGAATCTGAGAAACGGATCCCTAAGCGAGTGCAAGAAGCTCCAAAGAGCAGCCTAGTGACAAGATAAAAGGATTGAGAAACAATTAACGTACAGGCAGAAGAAAACAAAACCCTACTTGATAAGAAAGGCAGGCAACACTGAGGCAATATTCATGCAAAGCACTGTAGTCACTAAAGCACTGGGTGGCCATAACAGCCAATTACCTGGCTGAAAATTGCACCGGCTGAACAATCTATATCAGTGTTTCTCAATCTCAGCAACTTTAACCTTGTGTGGACTTCAACTCCCAGAATTCCCCAGCCAGCCATGACGTCAATACAGTTTAGAGTTGCTGAGATTGAGAAGCACTGATCTACATTGTATGTTCTACAAGCTATTTGGATATCTTCTAAGGACCTCTAATACCAAGGAAACAAAGCATATAGGTTTTTCTGTGTAGAGGTTTCTCAGAATTGTATCTTGAAATATGAAATTAAATATGAACAACATTAAATATGAATTAAAACTCTGGGGAGAGGGGCTCCTAGACTCATGGCTCCTGCTTTGAATTTGAGGTTAGTATAATCCAGCAAATGTGATCTATGGTTTAGAGCTTAACTTTATATGTGAGCCAGGCCATTATGGGTCGTTCAACAAACCCCAGTAAAACAAACAACTGTGCACTATGTATGAATTTAGCCACTGTGAATGCAATTACTTTTCTACAGCTTATTTAGAAGCCTTTAATCTGATCCTTCAGTATACAGTGCATAACAGCATGCTAAGATATACTCCCTTTCCCCAAAGAACAGCATGGTGTACAGGTGATAATTACGTTTGCATATATTTCTTAAGTATGTGCAAACATATCTCCAGCAAACCTGACTGGAGTCACTCTTTGGGAAACAGAGAGAACTACTGAAAGACCAATATTTGTAATCTTTGTACTTCTGTTTTTATATATTGGGGCCGCAACAGGTACTGTGAGATCATTTGACTATTTTGATACTGAAATATGTTAGTGTGGAACGCTACAAGCTCTCATCTCATCTCATCTGGAGAGTGTAAGTCGGGGGAGTTTGGTGTGGCACCCTGTTGGCATTTCAACAAACCTGCATTTCAATATTTTCAAGAGATGGAACAAGGTTACCTTACCGCACAATAAAGAAATATCAAGATACCAACATTTCCTTTATCTCACTGCTACCCTCCCTATCCTAGCTTTATTTTAACCCACGTACCAAGCTCCATCGCTAAATGTGTTGTCCTTAGCTCCTTAACCATGAAAGAGATACAGGTTACAAAACTTGAACCACCTCTGTGTGATTTTATTCTGAGTGAGCATCAGAGTTCCAGGCTACTTATCAGACACTCCTTCTGCAAAGTTGGAGGGCCATTTGGAATTGATTCTAGAGCCACCCATGTAAGACTGAGTTTTATTACACTGATATATTATTTTATATCTTTGTATTATTAGTGCTGCGTTGAACCACCCAGAGTCCAGCTGGACTGAAGGGGTGCACAACTCCACTAAAAAAATAAAATAATGGAGGGGGGCACAGAATCGCCTCTCCCCGCTTCAAAAAACTGGATAAATCAGATTTCTTTTTGCTGCTGCAACAGCAGCAGCAGCAGCAAACCATTCTGCTACAAACGTAAAGCATTAGAGGGCAACATTTGTAAGTGGTGCAAAGATTACTTTCAAGACTGACAATGGGCCATTGGGGAACCCAATCCCTGCCCCCGCCAAAGAGAGGGGAGCAGCTCCTTCAGCCCCCCGGGATCTTGTACTGAGCAAGAGGAGACCAGAAAGGGGCGGAGCCAGCTTGGTTTACGTCACCCACCCGCACACCGCCCCATCCTCGAGATTCGGAGGAGCCTCCCCTCCCCCCTTTCCGTCCAGGCCATCGGCGCTCCCGAGGCAGGCTCACGCTCATCCACAAGGACGACCCTGCTGAGAAGCCCCTCGGGGGCCCGGGGAACCGCTTCTCGACGCCCTCACGGCTGTCCCCAAACCAGATGGCGACGGATTACCACCTCTCCGCTACTTACATCCTCAGAGCTCGCCCGTTGCTCCTCCGTCGCGCTCGCGCTGACGTAGTTTGCCGCCTTCCGCAGAGCTGGGCGCACGCGGATGGCGTCAGACGCGAAAGGGGAAGGGCGTTGAAACCCAGGGCGCCTCTGTCTCCGTGGTTACGACCCCTCCCTTTTTTTTTAAAGGGCCAGGCCGGCGCATTTTGCAGTTACGGTCACGCGTTTAGAAGAACGCTTCTGAACCAGCGAAGAAAGCAAGATCTGCAGTGGTTGGTGCGTGCAAAACAACGGGAATAATCAACTTGCAAAAACAACAACAACCCCCATACACTCTTTTTTTACAACCGAATGTCTCCCGATGCGTTGGACCACAACTCTCATCCACTTCCATGGCTTGGAGTGATGGGAGTTGTAGTACACTTCATCTTTTCGGGGAGGGGGAGGGATCAAGTTGGGAAACTCAAGGGCTTAGCATCTCAGCAGGTTCCAGATGTTGCAGAAGACCATGCTAGCATCTTAACAAGGTTCCAGATGTTGCAGACCACGCTAGCATCTCAACAGGTTCCAGATGTTGCAGAAGACCACGCTAGCAACCTGGGTAGAAGAGTTGCAGTTGCAATCTGGGAAAACGGCTCGCTCCGCGCCCTCGGGCTTTGATTGGACTGGAGAGCGTTATTGTATCTTGTTTCTGAAGGTGAATATTGGATATTATATCAGGAGGTTATGAAATGCACAGGTTGATCTTGCATCAAGTTTCTCTCCAGCTGCCTCGATGGGACATAGGGTTGCACTAGCACCGTGTGCGAAGCTGAGCTAGTTTTAACCATGATTCGGGCGCGGGGGCGGGGGGAGGTTTGGTTCCTTCAGGCAAGTGTTGACTTCTGGTGACAAGTCCCTGTGGTTTTCTTGGCTAGATTTTTGGAAGTGGTTGGCCCTTGTCTTCTTCCCATGGCTGAGAGGGACTGGCCCAAGGTCACCCAGCTGGCTTCATGCCTAAGGCTGGACTAGAACTCACAGTCTTTTGGTTTTCAGCCTGGTGCCTTAACCTCTACACCAGTGTTTCTGAACCTTGGCGACTTGAAGATGCGTGGACTTCAACTCACAGAATTCCCCAGCTGGCTGGGGAATTCTGGGAGTTGAAGTCCACGCATCTTCAAGTCGCCAAGGTTCAGAAACTCCGCTCTGCACCAACCTGGCCCTCGGTAATAACAATAAAGTCCCTACAGTTTTCTTGGCAAGTTTTCAGAAGTGGTTGGCCCTTGCCTCCTCCTCCCCAGGGCTGAGAGAGAGGAACTGGCCCAAGGTCACCCAGCTGGCTTTGTGCCGAAGGCAGGACTAGAACTCAGAGTCTCCTGGTCTCTAGCCTGGTGCCTGAACCACTACCCCAAACTGGCTCCCATTCACATGATCATTACAGCATTATTCCTTTGGTTACTTTGATTTAGGCTATGCCACAAACGTAGGAAATGGTTATCTGAGTTAAACATGTTACGTGAACGCAGGCCCTGGGGCACATTCATGCCCCTTCCTCTTTTAAAGTACCCCAGACCTTGTTCCCGGCAGCCTCTGTGGAGTTTGGTTTTCCTTCAAGGAGTCAAAATAAAAAGACAAAAAAGGGGGGGGACAGCTGTTGCAGCCACGCCAGCAGCATCTGGATTCGTGCAACGCTGGAGAAGCTGGTGTTCTCTGCTGCAATTAGCAGAGCCGGGAAGGGATTAAACTGCAGCATGAAACCGTGGGTCAGGCTCCGGAGGTGCGTGTGAACACGGTGCACCAGCATGCATTTTCTAGAGTAAAGTCTCCATTTTCAAGTTCAGGGCGGGGACCTTTCGAAATAAGCAGAGCCAATATTGCACGGTTAGCCAGCGAGCAGAGAAGGATCCCTTTGGGGTTTTGTAACAGGTCTTATTATATTGCAGTTGGGTCCGGGCAAAACGGTAGCCCCCATTTAGTAGCTTTTACATAGGAAAATCTCTCACGAGGACCACCTCTGCCCATATGGGTGGGAGCCCCTTGAGACCATCCCTCATTTTCTTCTATACTGTAAAACAGACAATAACATCCCACGGTGCGATATCTCTCCTCTCATAGTTAGTTTCCAGGGCATGCAGTTTTATTTTCAATACCTGCTGTCAGATCCAGAGTGATTTCATTTTGTTAACGGCTTCTAAATTTTCTTCCGTTCCTTACAGAACCCAAACAGAGAACCCTGATGTTATCTGCTAATTGAGGTTACTGGTTTTAGTGTTTTTCTCTTCTTCTTTTTCTTTCCCAGACAGCAGTGTTTGTCAACTTCAGCAACTTTAAGAGGTGTGGACTTCAACTCCCAGAATACCCCAGCCAACATGTGTGGAGTTCAACTCCCAAAATTCCCCGGCCAGTAGGCTGGCTGGGGAATTCTGGGAGTTTGAAGTCCACACCTCTTAAAGTTGCTGAGGTTGACAAACACTGCCAAAGAGCAATCTGATGACGGTAAACAAATTTAGCAAATCACGGAAGTAAACACTTCGGTCTCCAACAGCTGAAGATAGACTGAAATACTGGACAGTTGCTACCACCAGCAGTCTACAGCCATGCTTGCTCCGAATTCTGGGAGTTCAAGGCCTCTGGAAGGCGGATTTATAAACAGATTTCTTCTTCTTGGTAAGAAGACACCCATTTTTGTTCCATTTGCGCGTTTCTGCTTTCACGCTGGTGACTGATACTGTAAATAGCTTGAATACAGTGACACGCTTCCTTGCAGAACTGCCTATCCTGGAGTAGTGTCACTGTAACACGCTTTGTCTTTTAATTTTTGATTACTGTATACAATCAAGGGAAAACCCCTAAAGATGCAAGGAAACCAGTGCTAAAAAATGCAACACACTCTTTTCTCAAAACAAAACCGTTTGTCTTGAGACAGGATACTGTGATGGACAGAAACAAGGAGGTATCCGCAAAGCAGTCCTTCCCCCCATGTATTTGTTGAAGAACTCTGCCAGTGGCTAGTACTTACAGGAACTAACTAGATCCTCCAGTTTGAGTTAATCGGTTCCTGAATAATAACTGCTGAGCGTAAAGGACACAAATAGGATGTTACTTTTCGAGCTGTAGGCACCTCAGCAGTTCTTGCTTGCTCTCTGTTGCCAGGCTAAATGGAGGCCTTGTGTCAGGTTCAGGGGGTGTTAACCTTTCTCACGCTTTCTCAAACCAGCATCCTCTAAATGCATAGTTTGAGAAAGGAGGAGGAAGTCCAGCACCATCAGACAGATTAAAGATTCAGTTATTTTAGCCAATTTCAATAAAAGTAGCTTTGGTCTTCCTGAGGAGTTGTAAATGATGATCATGTGACTGTGGGACATTGCAATGTCATAACTGCGAGCCAGCTGCCAAGCACCTGAATCGTGATCACATGATCGTGGGGACATAACTACAAGGACCTGTTGTAAGTCCTCCCTCATTCAGTGCCGTCATAACTTCGAACCGTCACTGAATGAGTGGATATTAAGGGAGGACTACCTGTATTGGTATGACAAGGAGCCTCAAATGTGGCAGCCACATTGTGTAAATCCAGACTGTGGTTTGGTTATAGTTTAGCATGTCATGCAAATCTTGCAATTTGCCCATAATTAAGGGTCGTTTTAGTAGATGGCATCTCTGGTTAGGCAGATCCCATCACTCCAACTAAGCTGCATTTGGTTTGACACGGTCCCTTGATAATACCACTTTGGGACCCTGTGGAAAACTAAATGAGGGGCAATGAGTTTAGGACCGCCCTCTTTAATTTTCCCCAGGATCTCAGAATGCATCGGAGTCGTTGCAGGATGACCGTACCCACTTTGTGTGTGGTGGGAATACAATCTACCTTTCCATGCAGAACTTCCATACTTTCCGGCAAGTGGAAAGTAACTCAAAATGATACAGGGTGGTGCTTTAAGTGCTTATTTTCAGCATTAGAACTGGAGCTTGACACACATCCCTTACCCCTAGTTGTATTCCTGCCCACAAAGGTCTTTGTCTTCCAAGGATCTCTGCAAGGTATGTTGCACATAAAAATCAGGCATAACTTCAGCTGCAACATCACGGCTGCATCTTGACCGTTTTGAACATTCCTTGCAGATATCTGTTGCTACAGTTGCTTAGTTTGGGGAGGGGGGTGAGAATGTGACCCATCTTATGTTTTTTCCATTTTTTAAATCATACCGGTTTCTTGGCTTTTCCGGTTCTGGTATTACGGGAGTTGTGGAATAAATGTTTATTAATTCTTTTTATCCTCTGATCCTAACCAGATGGGGGAATATCTCCTCTTTGCCATCCTGGTTATGCTGAGCAACTGAGACCTTTGGCACTAGGGGCTTTTCCACTAGAAGCACAGATGTGTAGCTGACTCTCTTAAGGGAGAGACAAATGCTAACACTGTAATGAGAAAAATCACTGCAAGTAAAACGAAACAGCCTCCCACCCCCAATTATTTATTGCTATAAACTTTACCAACACTTGGGCTTGACTGTGATTCTAAAGAGAGATCCTTGTGACTAGATTCCTGTTTATCAAACTGTTCTCCATTTTTGGCCAGGGAAGTCACATTGATTTTGAGACGTTCCTTGTCATTCGGGTTATAAGACAGAGCTCAGCAAAGCCAACCAGCTCTTGCTGCAACATCTGCCCTCACTTCGTGCTTCTTGGATCCAACTCCATCCTTTTCTTGAAGCAACTCCCAAAGTCAATCCTCTTCCAATCAGCTTGATCCAAAGAAGCATTCCTGCTTCCCTTCTTGAGAGAAGCGGGGGAGGCAGGCTGAACCCCACATTCTTGTACTTTACGTACAGGTAGACAGCCAGCAGAGCGATGCAAACATCCAGCACCTTTTTGAGTTTGTTGCAACTCAACCAGCTTTGTGCAGCTCTACAGCCCATTTCTTGGCCTTGTTCTCCAAGCAACCCATGGCAATCTTTGGTGGTGCCAAAGATGGTGGCTTGTTCCTTCTGCTTAAAGGCCATTGCCTACCTCTTAAAAGAGCAAGTAGCTCTTTGAAAGTAGCTGAACCAGATGTTTTCATAGTAACTTGCTCACAGAAATGCCAATACAGATGGGATTTCAGCAGCACACCAAACCAAGCAAAACGGCCAAGAAATGTAGAGCAGTGGCATTTCCAAGTTCCAAAGAACCAGCAGACCAACAGCCACCGTAGTCCAGCGCTGCAAGAACTGGCCACCAAGAGCCACTGCACAGGCTACATCTATTCTGAAACCCACCAAAATTCAGCTATTGAGCTGGCTACTGATACAGATGTGGAACAAGCCTCCACAGATTTTAGGTGTATGTTTTCTGCTTCTGACGAAAGAAGGAAGAATTGGAACTGTGGTTTAAAGACATCTTTAGAGAAGGATTTATCATAAGAACCTTAGCTGGACAACATGGATGGACATTATGTACATCTAGAAAAAGGAGGAGGGACCCACATTGGAATACCTCCTGTGATGTTTTGCTCCTGGCACAGGTTCTCCATCTCTGAGGATTAACAGCCATGCAGGTTGGGGATAAGGAACCTGATGGTCCCTGTATACTTCAGTGTCCCCTGTCCCCTTATACTTCAGTGAATTAGGGAGGGGTCCGTTTGAGCTGCTTCTGAATGTTATCTGGATGTTCTGGACTTTAAAAATATTTTACCCCTTGTTTCCTTGGTAACAGAACTTGCATAGCGCCGTCAAGGTCATTTTCCTTACTTTCTACAGGATAAAAAAGTATATGGATGGAAAGTTTATTTAGTAATTGCTGCGATGCCAGGGGATCAGCAGAGGGCGGTAGCTGATTAAAAGTTTGCATGTTCTACAGGCCCAGTTAGAAGTACTGTATTCATCGGTCTTGCCTTAAATCAAGGGTGCCCAAAAAGTAAATGTTACACCTCCCCCTTTGGGGTAAGTGGTCCAGGAGATAAGCTAAATTTGGTTTCATGCTGATGTAATTAACATTAAATTTTCCTCCTTTGTTGCATTAAAAATTAGTTTGGAGGCAACTACTAGAACTCTGAGGGGTTGTGTCCTCACCCTGAAGGCTAAGACTGTATTGTGGTGGCTAATATGAGGAAATGCAGGAAGAAATGGGAACTGCCTTCTGTGAAACCATGATGGTTCCTCTTATGTCTTTGTATACCTCTTTGGTTTATCTATATAAAGTTGTTTATAATCATGATAATTAGCAGAATCTCCACTAGAAGACACTATCTATGAACTTTCCTTGCATACCTTTTTGATATATACTATATCCATATACAATGAACACTGTATGTTCATTTGACAGCATACTGACATATATGGCCTTGGGAATGTGCCATCTTGGCTCCTTATCCCTTTCTTCTGCAATTGCAGCAAAAGAGGCAGGTTGCAAACTTGCTAGAATAACAATACAACCCTGATGCAGCCTGGAATCAAAGATGCTATATTATCTTTCCAAGCGTGCCTTACTCGCTTCTCGTGCTCCAAGAATATTCCGGCCTTATCTGCTGTTCTGTGTCGACTGTAGGCAATTGCTTTGTTGCCTTGTATAGTGTGCAAGGTCTATACTTCTTTGATCAATCCCCTCAAGAAGTTTTCTGTATTCCTCAGATGCTTGCTCCAGGCCTGCCCCAGATGCAAGAGACTAGTGACTTACTGTAGCCTCCTTGCTTTGCTAAAGAAAATGATGTTTAGAACCTCTCTTGTTTGGAAGCTCTAAGTTTGGCATTTCTTAGGGAGTTCTTGTTCCCCCAGAATATCTAGAGTGTTGGAGGGTGCTGGGAATTTCAAAAGTAAAGAACCTTTCAAGTGGTCGGTGTGCTTTGTGTCCAGTCATCAGAAAAACTTATCAAACAGTAGGGGAGGTGGCACAGTGAAGAAGAGCACAGCAAATGACCTTGGAGAAGATATGGAGAAACCGTTAGCAAAACATGAGCTTAGCCCAGGAAAACAGGAAAGCATGAGAAATAAACTCAAGGTTGCCCCGCCTTGACTCTCTTTGGTATAAGGGGGAGGCTATCAATAAAGTAGAGTTCTGCTATGGCTTGTAGTGCCTTTTCCTCACCTGACCTATCTCGAAGGGCTGACGCATAGGCTCAGGGCAGAAGACAAGGAAGAAGTATATTCCCTTCCGCAGAGACATGAGAAGCTGGCTCTGGAGGAGAGCATTTGGGGGATGCTAAATTTGGGCTCTGCCCCTGTGGGAGAGCGCCATCACAATTTACACTGTCTTCTCTTTGTGCCGTGGCTTTTCATTCTTATTTCTGCTGTGGTGTGAGCAAGAAATTCAAGTCTGCAGAGCTTGTAGCTATGTGAGCAATGTTAAGACAGCAAACAACTTTTCACTATACAAACTCCTTAGTTTAATTCTGGGGAAGAATGGAATGTTTGGACAAGGGTGGCTTTTATTTATTTATTTATTTATTTATTTATTTATTTGCTTTTGCCTAGACACTGACTTTTGTTGTTTAGAAAGAGGGAGGTGACCATAGGAACCTGCCTTATGTCTAGTTTACTCCCTGGCCCCTAGCTCAAGAGGTGACCTGAACCAAGTCTTTGTGAAACTGATCTTTCCTATTTCCTGAACAAGGAAATGAATCTGAGCCTTTCTCTGCACGGAAAGCAGGCACCGTCCCCTAAGATAGGTCCCTTCTGCAAACACATTTGGGGCGTTCATTGCCACTCGCAACACACACGACAACCAAGACTGTCCATTGCTGTGAAGCTACCTTAGATCAGATTGACGATCCATGAAGATGAGCCAACTCAAGCAGATCTCCCCCCACCTTCCCCCCCACCTTTTCTTTCTGAAAACAAAATCCTGGATCTACTAGACCTGAAGGTGAGGCCTTCTGCCTCCAAGAAAGACTGAGCAATAACCCCCACTGACAAATTATGGGGTGGAAAATAATCACCCTGCCTACACATTTTTTTTCATGGTGGGTGGGGAAAATACCAAGGTACCTCATCAATTCTTCACCCAATACATAATGGCAGTGAGAAATGCTGTAGAAACAAAGAGGTGGGCTTCACACATCCCATCCAAGAACAAAAACATCCTCAGAATAAATACTCCCAGGATTTGGATCCATTTATGTTGTGGCCAGTTGGCTGCAAAGTTCCTCTGCGATTTACCTCTTCATTATAGCTTTTTCCCAGGGAGGCTCTTCCTGGCAGAATCAGATGTCTGACATAATCTCGCAGCGATCGTTCAATTCAATGTTGTTGTAATTCTGCGGTCTGGAAAACCCAGAAGGAAGCAGGTTATGGAGAGCAGTGTGACTTTTATTTGGTTAATGAGATGGGGAGAGGATTGGAACAGGCTGCTTCCTAAATTAACAAGGCTCTGATTGTCACAACAGATGTTTAAGGCATCTAAGCATCATTCTAGAAGAAGACTATGTCAAAACACCCATATAGTCCCCAGAAGTTTAGTTGGAGCCAATCTCTGCCTTTTTTTTTTTTTTATGTACAAAGGCAACGACTGTCTTGAATCCTCAGTGGTACCGTTGAGGAAGTTGAGCGCATTTTATTTCCTAATCCAGGGCAAGCAGGGACATGTTGAAATCTGAAATCCCCGTTATAAGAATGGAAAAAAAGAGTCAGCAAAAGCACCAAGGAAGCTGGAACTTAAACTGTGGGGAAGAATATCGGAAATGTAGCAAAAAAAAAAAAAACACCCCAAAAACTGGAGGGACAGATATTGCAAAGCACATGGGTGTTTTTGTGGTGCGTGCACAAACTTGTGTAGTGCAAGGAAGAAGAACCTCTAGAGTGCACAATGGTGATTGCTCCATCCTGAGCCACCCTTGAAGCCACCGCCGTTTTGCCAATCATCATTCTTTTAGGGACTCTAAACAAACGCCTTGTCGCTCCTTTGAATCTTTTTGTATGGAAAATACAGATCAGTGCCCAGCTTTGTTTTATGGTGATCCCAACTGAGGGTTTTAAGTTAAACCCATTAAGCTCAGTTACAATTTAGTACCTACTAAAATATGTTCCTGCATTTGGGGAACTTCTTTCTTTTCCCCTCTAAGTAGCCTTCTGCAACTTCTGTCTCTCCAGCTGTGCTGGACAACAATATCAATCACCCAATCACTGGAGGCGCAACTTGGATGGAATGAGAACGGTTGTCCAGCACATCAAGAGGGTGCCAGACTGGGAGATGTTGAGTTGCACCATAGTGCCCATGCAAGATGATGGAGTAGGGGTTCATGCTGGGCCAATGTTGGTAGGTTCATCTTTTAGTTCCTTGCTTTGGCCACCACATAAATCCTGAAAACAGCTGTATTTTACCTTTTCATACAATAGAAAGTTGCGCCGATTAACAGCAGTATTAGCAAGATGGAGCCCAAGACCAAAAGAACCATTTCCCAGGTTTGAAATGAAGCTGTAGAAAAAGAGAGAAAGAGAAGGAATTATTAATGTAAGGGCTGGGTTCATCCATAGTTTCTTTTAATGGTTTATAGAATCAGCCATAATGCAAAAGTTCCAATAAAATTAAATCAGAACAATGTTTTTGGCATACGTACTGAGCTTTTCAGAATATTGTTACCAACTCTCATTTCTGAATAAATAGTTTTTAAAATGTTGGTAGAGGATGAATTGCCACACATATTAGCAGTTATGAGGTCTCTAACTGTAGTCCTTTTAAATCGCATGACAACTTATTTTCAAGGTCAGAGTATAGCAAAAAAGACACATCATTAATAATTTGATCCTCAGGGTTTTTCTCTATAAACCTTACATTAAAAAAATCAATAAAAAATAAATGAAGCAAATTGTCCAATTCCCACAGTCTCAAATATACAAAGTACAATTTCTGTCCTTGGACAGTGCAAGGGCCCAATTGCAACCTGCTGAAAGAATTCACCTTTTAATCCCCCTCTTGGTTCTTAATTATCCTGTTTGGTTTGCCATTTTATATTGCTTGGCCTTCTGAATGAATAAAATAAATAAATGTGACCTCATCGGTTTCAGGGCACATTTTCAGATTTTCTCCGTGGTTATGAGGTCCACAACTTTCTTCTGGAAACTGAAAAATGAATGACCTCCAACTGCATTTTAGATCAAGTATCAGGTAGGGGGTGCTTGTTAGAATAGCCCACAGATATGCTGAATGCATCATATCCATATGCAGAGAGGAAGGGTTGGAGAAACCATTTCCTCTAGCTATCACTCCTGGAAGAGCAAGAGTTCTTACCTTGAAGAACCTGGGGCTCTTCTTGGTCACTTCCTTCCCTCCCCTGCCCCCTGGCAAATCTTGGTCACTACCCTACTGGCTCACCTTTAGATACTGGTACCGCTTCACTGGAAGGTGTACAGGGTGCATTAGCTTTGAGCAGTATTCCATCCACTGAAAATGGGTGGGGACCTAAGGAGGAGAAATTCGACTGCCACTGGATAAGGACCCGCAGCTGTTCCACATCTGCAGCCCACACCTGACCAGAGACCTCCAGTGTGGTATTAGAGCAGGTGAAATTCAGTCCTGGGGAAAGACCACAAGAGAGATGGATAGCCACTCTGGTTAAGACAAGGTAACGTACTCCCCATTTCCCTGTTTGCAGAAAGAGCGGCACCTAGTTGATCGTCTTTGATCTTGGATGGAAAGCCATGAAAAGGATTTGGGGTCTATGTGCAGCCCTGGGCCCACAAGTTGCTCAGCTTTAATTGAAAGTAAATCTTGTACAATTACACAGTTCAACATTATAAAAATATCCAGCTCTTTTTTTTTCCTTATGACTCCCATCATTAAACATCTCCTGGTGCCTGGGTCTCTGCACAGATTTAAAAATAAACATTGTTTTCTACAATAAGGAGAAAGACTGCTGAATCCCCTCCCTAAGAAGGTTTAGAATTTTTACACATTGGACTCAGATGATCATCCCATTCAGATTGTTGGGAGGGGGGTGTACTTGTAAATGTGCGAAGAAGCATCTCTGTAAAGCAGGAACAGACCAATGGTCGGGGGGGAGGAAAGACTACAGTTCTAAAAGGAGAAGCCAGGACAAAAATATTGTATTTGACTTTCACAGAGGAATACAGAGTTAATCTTGAAGAAGGAGTACAAGTATGGTTAGGTAAACATTCACTTAGCCCTGGGAAGGAAGAAGGAGTGAGAAAGAAACTCAGAATAACACCACCTTGATTCTCTTCTGTATAAGAGGGGGCAGACAATTTTAAGTTTAAAATTGAATGATAAACACAGGCAATATGATTATTCCCTGTACAGGGAATAATTTCTCCCTTCCCATTAAAAATTGCAAAATGTGATAGTGGGCAATTTTTACAGGAGCTCCGGGCACCACACCCAAGGCTACTTGAGGAGACCAGCTCATGCGTCTCTGCTTGAAACCAAGGATGGAATATCTGTGTCCTACCAGAAGTTGTTGGATAATAACTTCCATCATCCCTGACATTTGGCTTTTCTGGCAGGGAATGATGAGCACTGATATACATTAAAATCTGGGTG
Organism: Python bivittatus; assembly: GCF_059951505.1. Taxonomy (NCBI): domain Eukaryota; kingdom Metazoa; phylum Chordata; class Lepidosauria; order Squamata; family Pythonidae; genus Python; species Python bivittatus. The sequence continues at coordinate 9,225,609 of NW_028277083.1, forward strand.
GCCACAGATTTCCCATCCTAGCTTGAAAAATTCAGAAACAGAGGAGTAGGTAGACAGTAATAAGACTATTCACATCGACTGCCTTTTATGGCAGGACTGCATTTTCCCCGGAAATGTTTGCAAGAAGCAATATCAGGAAATGTTACACCTTTTTTTAAAGATTTATGGGACACAGACCTTGCAGAGAACACAGAGAGATACCACATAAACAGCTGTCTTCCATGGATTGTACTAATGTTTGCCGGAAGCGAGCTCGTAGCGATGGATTCTGATGCCAGAAGGAACAGTCTAACAAGAGAAGAATAGGCAGGGTGAGAACATGAAGTGGGTGAAGTCTAACAGCAGAGATTGACTGATTGATTATTTCAATTTATAAGGCCACCCATCTCAAATATATGACTATGGGCGACTTACAACAGTTACAAACTATATAAAAACAAAGAACGACATAAAAACCATACATTAAAAAGGTATAAAAAAGGTGGACTCATCCCATGCAAACATGGTGAAAAGGACTAGGGGTTTGCTCTTTTAATGAGCAAAAGGCTATTTTAAAAGGAAAACCCTTAAATTACCCAAAGGGCTTCCTCTACTCTTCCTTCACCCCTCTAAAGTTATTTTCCTTCTATTTGTAGCATTTTATCTTTGCCATTCAATTAAAAAAGGGTGTCAATCGCAGAAAGCAAGACCCCATGCATGGATTTATAACAGAAATGATGACACAAGATGAAAGAGAGATGGGAAGGAAGAGCAAAAAAAAAAAAGAGCAGCAGCAAATTCAGGCACCAATTCTCAAAAAGTTATGCATTACTTAATTACAAGTTAAAAGTCCCATTTTTATTTTTATTTTTTGGTGTCATGGGCAAAACCAATTTGGTGTAGTGGTTAAGGCACCAAGCGAGAAACCGGGAGACCGTGAGTTCTAGTCCCATTTCAGGCACAAAGCCAGCTGGGTGACCTTGGGCCAGTCCCTCTCTCTGAATATAGATGAGGCTACTATCACAATGAAGAGAGCCCGTTTGGGGTAGTGGTTAAGGCACCAGCCTGGAATCCAGGAGGCCATGAATTCTAGTCCCGCCTTAGGCATGAAGCCAGCTGGCTGGCCTGGGGCCAGTCCCTCTCTCTCAGCCCTGGGAAGAAGAAGGCCAGAACCAATCACTTCTGAAAACCTTGTCAAGAAAAGTGCAGGGACCAGTCCACCCAGTCACCAGGAATCAAAAACTGACTCAAAGGCACAACACATACACACACACGAAAGAACTAGCATGGGGTTTGGCATGGCCCAACAATACCAAGATCTTTTTTTCTTGGGTGCGTCTGTAGCATCGTGCCTTTGTCTGGGAAAGGAACCAGGGGTTGTCCTCATTCTCCCCACTTGCACGAGAGAGAGAGAAGACGCCTTCTCTTACTAGGGATCAGCAGGCACATTCTGAGATCCAAGGACAGAAGCTCTTGAGGGCAGCTGTTCTCCAAGCCTGGAGTAGGGTCAGAGATGAGAAAGGGTTCCCTGCAGGAAGGGCAGCGACTTAAAGACCACATCCTGCAAGGAAACAAAAATCAAAAACAAAAGGTTCTGTAGCAAACGTTACGTGGGGACCAAACGTTTGCAAGCAGATATCATGGTGATGGTTATGGGGAAGGATTTCAATAAATGCCTGTAACGGTACATGGAAATGACCTTGGGAGACAGGGGGAAGAGCCGCAGACTAGACAACAGTCAGATAAGCGTCAGTTGAGTCCGCAGAAGAAATGGGGGTGTGGCAAGCGTCTCAGAAGGGACTCTCTCTAGTTTCTTGGACTATGAAGGCAAGGGGGGAGAGATGCACTTTCAGACTTGCAAGATTGATGTAAGCCCTTCGAGACAAGAAGCACACCCAGGAGTACTAGCTCTATCTTTATTGTAAGGTTATATTTACAGAATCTTGCAAGTCTGAAAGAACATTGCCCAAGGTCATTCCCACATACCATTACAATGCCCCATCCTTCACATACACCTACCTCCTTCATTTGTCATTTAAGCATGATTTTTTTCCCTCACAGGCAGCGATGTCCCCTGATCCACTATGTTAACCACATACTGACTACACATTCCCTCTGCCAGAAGTGGTGATGACATAATCCATACAATAAAGTCATCATGACATCACGTATCCAGTGAGATTTGACTGGGAAAGGACATCAAAGCCAACTCAGAGTGAGGGGAGAAGTGAACAGGTTTGCCCTTGTTCATTCTTCTCCAAAGAGCAATCAGTGTATGATCGGGATTTGGCAACTGACTCACAGTTGACTGGGTTTTGATATTTGCAGCCCAAAACTGACACGGATGGATTGTTTTGGATTAAACCATTTTCTTCTGCATTGTTGCCTGTTTGGGGATTTGCAAACATGCCAGCCCTACCACTGACTAAGTAAAACCAGCTCATGAGACAGAATCACATATGCCTAAGTACTACAGAAAGAAATGTGGGATATCAAGAAGATAGGAACACAAGTTCCTCACCTTTCTCTTTTCCCATATGTAAAGGAGATTTGAGGGATCATCCCAGGCTTCCACATCAAAATATCTTCTACTTTCTCTGCAATGTTTAGAGTACCATAAGGAAGTCGCACTTTATGGCTGAATATGGCCACCGTTAGGATCTCCTGCTTTGAGGATGGGTGATTCCAGAGAGTGGGCATCACCAACTGCTCTGGAAACAGATGGGATAAAGTTAAGGAGGGACCAGCATTAAAAAATAACAGAGGAAAGTAACTGCTGATTAGAACACAAGTGAATTGGACCAACCCACTGCCAAACAGCTTCAACAGACTTAACTGATTTAAAATTTTCCCCTCTCAACAAATCTGTAATTTTGCTAACTTGTAACATACAACTTGGTACTGGTTACTCACTTCTGTATTCAATCCATGTTCATTCTGCACCCGTTCATTATTTTGTTTTACCACACACAGTTCTAAAGAACCCCATTCCTGCTGCATTCAATATACTTTTAACAATGTTTGCTTCTTCAATGGCATAACATCTCAATTTTTAAATGTTTTCCACTACCTACTCTTTTCCTTGTTTCAACTCAGTAAACTGTAAGCCCTTGATTTAATGGATCCTTGGAAGCAGTTGACAAAATCTCTCCATGCATAACATGGTTCTGTGAACAGATAAAAACCCGTCCACCATTTTATGCATGGATAAAATGTACAAAATATGTAAAACACAAGCATGTCAAATCCCACTCCATGCATGTAAAATGCAAAAAAATATTTATATGTAAAATCACATTTAGATTTAATGGACATTGGGTTTTAACAGACAACCCATCCTCCCATTAGTCCATTAAACTGAGAGTTTACTGTGTACAGATTTGCAATGAGACATCCAAAACTATAAATAATGTTCTACCTGATAGGCTCATATAACACTGAAGCATTTTCCATTTTAATCCTCAGAGCATTGAAATTTGAGCTCATCTACAACTGGAGCAGCATAGCCTTGGTAGGAACACTTAAGAAATTGTGGTATATGAGTTGGTATACTGTACATCCATTTGAAATACCCTAGTAGAGTTCTTAATAGTTTAAATGCTCAAGATCATAATGTCCATCTTGTTGAGCTTTAAAGTGATCGCTTTCATGTTCTCCACCCTTTGGGATTTGGACCCAGTCTCAATAGTTATACATGGAAAGAAGCCTCTGTGAACAGAAGAGTTTACTAGGGCCAGCAACATACCATTAGTCTTACCACCCTGGGACATTTGTCCTGGCATGATGACAAAAAGACCGTTGCTCCCAAATTCGCCTTGCAGGTGAATGCTGGTGTACGGCCAGCGATGATCTCCAGAGAAGAAGTGCAATGTGTATTTTTTTAAGCTGTTTCCCGGCTTCCCTTTCAGTTCAATGAACTTGTACAGAAGTGAGTCATTGGCCATGCCCACTTCGTTAATGACAGTGGAAGAATTATGGAGCATCTCCTCTGTGGAATTCAAGTTGAAGTACGCACACGCGTTTTCACGAAGAGGCGTTGTTAGAGTCACCTGGGAGTTGGGCAGAGGAAGTCATCCAAAAATATATGAATGTGCAGTGTTCATTTTTAAAAGTTAATTTTTAGATTTCTAACCTCTAAAACCACTTTCCCCCACTGAGTGCTCCGTATAACCACTCCATAGAGTTATTTTCAGAATTTAGCACTGGAGAAAAAAATCGAAGGGCAGGGATTTATTTCATTTAGTTATCCAATTTCAAGGCTGCCCAACTCCTTGGGGACTCTGGACAGCTTACAGATAAAAAGAGAAACAATACACAGAAAAAGAAATTGTGGCTGACCAGAAGAATAATAAACCCAGCTGTAAATCAAACATAACTAAAGTGGGCTTGAAAACTAAAAGCTACTACCAGGCTTTTAGTAGCTTCCTAAACATCACAAGAATGGGAGCTGCATGAATATTGGGGAGGATATTGTTCTGGAATGGAAAAAGAGTTCTTCTGAATAAATGAGACCAAAATGTCCACGTACTCCAGTATCAACCAGATACTGAGAAACCCACTCAAGCAGAGCATGATAAGCAACCTCCTATTTAACCTAATACCTCATTTTCAGGAGTTGGGGGTACATTCTTTCTGAATGCCAACACAAACAGGACCCTAATGGATTAAACCCAAAGACTAACTCAGCCCACATCCTGTTTCTTCCCAGAAAGCCCATTTAGGAGGACTTACGCTCAATAGCCTCTTTCTAAGCTTGTCCCACCTCCATCAACTGGAGTTCAAGTTGATGAGATGCCTTGATTCTGCTAGAACGGCTAACAGTGATACAGCAGGGCTGTTTCTCAAAAATGGAGTTGGGTGGGTTGTTAGACATTGCACAGAACCATCCTGCGGCTTGTGTGGCTTCATGAGTTGCATGAAGCCAGTCAGTAAATGAGCTGGGCAGTATAGTTTACAGCATAACACATGTCATTAGCCCAGTCAATTACTCAACCAACCATGCTAAAGTAAATTATGACTTGGCATGTTAGATGAACATAACCAAGATTGAGTAAAAAAGAAATGCAGGCAGAGATGGAGTCTTGGCTGATCTCTGCTGATCCCTGTGGTTCCTCTTAGTCAAATTCAACCTCAGCCATTTTACCTGGAAGCTCCTGGAGTCTCTAGGCTTTAGGCTGAGACATCGGCTGATCGACTCGTCTTCAGTGCTATGAGAGTCATTTTCATGGAGGACATTCTGCCCCGGAGTGAGAAGAGCCACAAGCTTGTCAGCCTTCTCTGAACCCCGGGCTCTGTACACCACAGCATCAATTAGCCCGTCAACAGTCACCTGCATGTTGGTTTTATACAGGCTGTTGGGGTTGCGGTAGAGCGCTACAGCGTCTACACCATTCTGGATGGTGGTATCTGGCAAAACAAGTGAGGGTTTGGGGGTCACTCCACCACTCCCTATAAGGAAGTAGCCCAACTCGTTGGTCCAGTAGCCTGTCAGGTTCAAGACTTTATAAGCTAAGTTGTTTTTGCCATTGTAAAGAACAAGCCAGTAGTTCTTGAGTGAAAATGGTGTTTGTCCTGGGTAGAACAACTCAATGTATTCCGTGTCTTCTCGGGCTCCCGGATTGTCCGCGTTCACCTCATTGATGAGCAGCTCCAGGGCTGGAGTCGGAGGTTCTCTGGTTGTCCTTGGTTCTTCTGAAGTTAGTCCTGCAATGAGCCAAACCTTGTCACCTCAGACTGAACATCCAAGAATCTTATTCTAGGTGATTAGCTAATGTTTCTTTCCTGATCGCTGAAGAGAGAAAGTGATTTTCTTGGCTGAAATGGAGACCCTGATTTGGGTTTCCTGATCCCACCTCAATTAGCAGGGCTCACACATCACATTAACCCTCGATAAACAAAATACAATTAATGTGTTCACATAACATTTTGTGAACGTAACAGCACGTGGTATGAATGACGCCTAAACAACTTGGTTCCACAACACATGGAACCACAGATGGGCTAACTCCATTTGGATTTGTAAGACTATTTAATCATCACACAACTCAGTATGTAGACTCAGCGTTAAATACCTATTAAGAAATCCCCTTCAAGAGACATGCAACCTTGAGGTGGGCTCTAAGGTAGCTACTTAAAATCAAAAGACATTTCTTTCTAAGCAAGACTCTCATCTTAGCAGGATTCACTGAGATAGGTGGAAGCGGGTTACAAGAATTCAGCTGAACTATTTCCTTTCTAAAAGCGACGGAACTATTTCCTTTCTAGAAGCAATGTACCCTTGTACTTATTAGGGTGGATGTTTTCTAATTCTCTTTCTAATTGCCTTCCTATCACTGGTGAGGAGATGGGCCTCTTCAGTGATAATGGGGAAGCTTGCAGCTGGCTGTTTATATAACGGTCTCCTGAAACATTATCAGTCTGGGAACCACCTCTGACATCTCATATTTTCAATTAGACACAATTTTACAGAGTTTGCCATCAATACCACTTGAATGAAACAGAACCAAAGAAGGTCTTTTTCCTCCTTCTGACTTCTGGCTCCCCATGCTGATCTGCCACAACGTAAAACTTGAAGGCCCCTATTATCACTGCACGCACTTATAATAAGGCCAAGTGATTCTTCTGTCCCAAGAGATGGTGATGACAAACCTGTATGTGCTCTGGGGAGGGGAAAAAAATTCCCGAGAGCCACACTTCCTTGCATTCCCCCTTCCATTGCACTACTGTACCTGGCAGTGTGTCTGTCCCATTTGCATCGCTTGAACAAGCCTTAATGGCTACGCTGCTGTTCTGGTTTCCAAAGTGCATCAGTTCCTCACCCTTCACCAAGACTGAGAGGGCCTGCAACTCGCGGTCCAGCTGCTCTGCTGATCGGGCGCTCAGGAGTGCAGTGAAAACCATTTCTCTGCCTTCACATGTTAAAACAGGATCTGTGCACAGAGGGGTGAAAGGACAATGGAAAAGAAAACAGAAAGAGGAGCGAAAATCACTTTTTTTAATTTAATTTTTTTCTTTTTATGCATTACTTTTGTATGCTGTCCACTCCCAGTGACTCCTTACAACTTACAACCCTTTATTAGTCCTCAATTTTGTTTTGTTTTAATGAGCACCTCAGTTGGAGCCTCTGAAAGCACATTCCCTTTTTTTCCCCCTTCAAACAGTGCACACGCCAGCCAAAATTCAGTTTACACATAAGGAAGCACAAGGAACTCCTTCTTTATACTCAGCCTATGGACAGGGACTGAGAAGTAGACACACAAGTCTCCGGATCACAGCTTCCCCACTTAAAAAAATATGTATTTCAGGTACAACTGTGCCTAATGGGCAAGCTGCAAACCGGATTTGGTGATGGTTCTTCATGCCTTGGTTTCATAGCCTTGAAGAGCATCTGGAAACTGTAACTAGTGCTGGTCTGCTGACCGCTGCAAGAGCCAAGAATCGTATCATGCCTGCTCTGAAAGATTTGCTTAGGTTGCAGTCTGCTCCCCAGATACTATTTAACATGTCACTATTGACTTACAGAGGCTTAAACAGCTAGGTCCTGACTATCTATGGACTGCCTGTCCGGTTACAAACCCTTCTAGCTCCTAAATCTGCAGGAGGGGCCCTCTTGAAGATCCCCCCCACCCCCAGTAAATGCTAACTGAAACAATTCGCTTTTTGTTGGCGGATTCGTATCGCAGATGGTAGCAAGGAAGATCCAATTTGGAGCTGCGGAAGCTATGGCAATTGACTGTAAAGGGATGAAGTCTTTCACCCATTTATTGTTGTTGTCTGTATCTAGGCATGGCGGGCTTGTTGGTTTAGTTATCTGAAAGGGCCAAGAACTGAAAACGTCTGAGCCCCAGAAAAGAGACTTAGGCTTGAAGTCTGTCTCCCGTGCTGGCTTTTTGCTTAAATCCCTGAGTTGCAATAAAGCGTTCAACCCAGTGTTTCCGAACCTGAGCAACTTGAAGATGGGTGGACTTCAACTCCCAGAATCTCCCAGACTGGCACCAGAAGAGCAGGGGGTAAATCAAAAAATAATATAGTCATAAAGACAAATGGTCGTCTCATCAACTGAACCATTCTGTTCAGACAACTCATTTAATCTGGTTACCAAAATCACCCTGTTCCCAGATTTACACAATAGAATGAACCAGCCAACTGATCCTCTTTTCCGCAACAGACTAAGCCATGAAAGAACACCATCAAGTTTTCCTTTCTTTGGTTTCAACCACCGCGTTATGACTTTTTACATGAATCTGTTAGCTTTTCCAGGGATGTCTAGCCAGGGTGGGGATGTTACAGATCTTGGTCAAGGGTTTTGCAGAAACATGGAGCCACCGCCTTTGTGGGTTCCTTCAGAGATGGTTTTTTAACCACTTGAACTGAAAAGCCCAAAGAGAAACAACCCCTTGGCTTACCTTTGAAATAAGCAGGGGAAAAGCTGCAGTTGCATCGTTTCTCCAGCGACTGGGCCAAAACTCCTTGTACCATGCTTTCATCCTGAGCTTTTCGCTGACAATCTCAAGATAGAAAAGACACAGAGGGAAGATCAGCAGAAGGGATGGAGAAGATACCACATCTGTGTCTCCAGTTAGTTTGCTCAATGCATTTACACCCTCCCTGCCTTCAAGGAAAGGCTGTGGACCTGAAAAGTGAGTGTGGTACCACCCAAATTGGTCAGCCTGCGCCTCTCATGAGGCACCCCTACCAGGGTGCAGTAGGCAGATGCAATCAAAGCAGACCATCCAGGACTCATAGCCTGCTTTTGGGTTTCGGTGTCCAGCCAGAGATTATGGTCAATAAAATCAAGATGGCAGACACAGTAGCACAATTGAAGCTCTGCCTGTTTTTTATTTTTTTTATGTAATGCACCCTGGTCCAGCTAGAAAGAGGACAAAATTTTCAGGCTTTTAGATCAGAACGCAGGACTCAGCTGTTCCTTGCCCTCCTCACTGTCTCCTTCCAACAATGCTTTGAAGTTGAGTAGGTTAAGCTGGGTTAAGAATCAATGACAAAACCAACTGGAGACTTTCATCCCCTGGGATCAAACTTGCTATTTTTTAAACTAAATTTAGCAACGATGTAAGTTTTTTTTAATTAATTCAAGATACAGGAAACATGTTTTTTTTAAAAAAAAAATCTGGATAACCATCCACAGGAGAGAGGTTTAACCGTTCTTTCCACAGTAGTGACGTCAATTAAAATATCTCTCCTGTACAGCAATATGATATAATTTGGAAAGCAAGCTCAAAGTAACCATTACTACTGGGCTGAACATTGGTCTAAAGTAAATCGTAAGGTGGCTTGCTTTGTTTTGGTTTAGTATGTTGCATGAATCCAGTCACTATGGTTTCATCAGCAAGCTGCACTTAAACAAACCATGACAGGGCAATGTATAAAATAGCCCCTTTAAGGTATGTGTAATGGTATGTGGGAAAGACCCTGAGAGACTGGGCCAAGAGACGCTGCCAAGGGAACGTTCAGCTGGACAGTGGGTGAGGCAAGAGGCTCAGAAGAGACCCTCCCTAGTTTCTTGGGCTGTAAAGGAAACGGGGGGAGAACTGTACTTTCAGACTTGCAAGATTCTAAATAAAGCTTCACAAGAAAGTAGAATTAGCTCATCTGTCACGTTTCCTGTCTGATCTACCTAGTAACGCTGACATCAATTTTGCAAATCTGAAAGTACAATTCTCTCCCCCCTCATCTCCTTTACAGCCAGAAAAAACTAGGGAGGCTCTCTTCTGAGCCTCCTGCCCCATCCATTATCTAGCTGTGGGCTATGCTGTCTCTTATCTGACCATTCCCTTGGCAGCGTCTCTTGGCCCCGTCCCCGAAGGTCTTTCCCACGTGCCCTTACGGTATGTTTGGTGCAATCCCATATTTCAATTCACAGGTCCTTCACTACCTCTAGGCAGCACTTACCTGCGACTTGAAAACACAAGGAAACTTTTCGGCCAAAGCGCTTCTTCGGGCAGTCATTGAATTGCAGAGGTGTGGGCTTGCCAAGCGCATAGGAGGAGGGATCACGGGTGACAGAACAGCACACGCACCGGCTCACAGATGCCCCCTCCTGCTGGGATCTGTTGAAAATGAATAGGAGGGAAGAGCAACATCCATAATTAATCTAAGGGACCGGCTGGAAGAGAATGTGAGAAGTAGAGAAATGGCCGAAACAGTTTTAATAGTTTTTCTTCCGCAAAATGGTCATGGGAGATGTATTGCTAAATGGAATGGGCCCTGCAAGCTATTTTATGGGCACATCTACAGCACGTTCATGGTATAGGTAGTCCCTGGGTTAAGAATGCCCCATTTAAGGATGCCCCATAGTTAAGAACAGAGCCTATTGTAGTAAAAGTTAAATACACAATGATTCGAGTTAAATACACAATGGTTCAAGTTAAATACACAATGCTACTTATAAAGTATTATACAGTAATACTGTTCGGGCTTACATACAAATTCGACTTAAGGACAGACCTTGGGAACGCAACTCGTTCTTAAACTGGGGACTACCAGTAAATAAATAAACCTTCTAGCCTCCCTGCCGAAGAAATGGCCGGGAAACCTTTCCTAGAGTGGTTTTAAGGGGTGGCGTTCAACCAACAGATAAATCGGGCTGCAACATGAATCAGACTAGCAGCGCTCCCCCCAACTTCCCTTTGGATGTTCCTGATCATTGTGCTTTATCATAAATGCGTATTGGGACCCCACAGCAGCAGCTCCCACATTTCCTTCTGCCCCTCGTTTTCTAGTCCTAGAATTTGGGGATCTGTTTCAGCAGCTGTGCGCCCTCTTCTACAACGGTTAACGGGACATTCCTCCTTGCATCTCTCTGCCTTACTGTTTGCTCACGTAGAAGAGAGGCTTCCCAGGGGTCAAGATGTCCTGCAGCTTTGAATCTGGCTGTTCGAGGGTGGTGTACACCAAGGCATCCAGAAGGTTTGAGGCTGATGCCGCAGTAGAGCCCACCCCAAAGTGGCTGACGGTTCCCCGGTACAGGGCAACGGCGTTGGTGCCTGCTTTGAGAAGGGGGGTGCTGGAATTCTGGAGGAACTGCGTATGACCTGCACCCCCTGAAAGAGAGAGAAAATTTATGTAGCGTTTAAAGGAAGCCTGTATGTTACTCCACATGCATATTCCACCTCCATTTTGGTGATAAAAAAATCAGTGCTAGGAGAGTGTCGGGTTATAGACAGACTTCTCCAAATCGGTGGACTTTAGTTCCCAGATTCCCCATGCCATTATGGTTGTTGTTGAGAATTCTGGGAGCTGAAGTTTATCTTTCTAGAGAGCAGCCTAGAAGAGCAGAGGAGAACTGCATGGTGGTAAAATTCCAGCACATCAGACCAACTTGGTTAAGAGAAGGATTATAGGATCATTATTTCTAAGTCTCACTCTCCAGACATGTAACTTGCTTCAGCCTTGGGCTGGCAAGATGTTCAAGAGATGAATGTGAGATTCAAGCACGCCTTCCAAAAGAGAAGGCGTCTTCTGGCGGGGTCAAGGGTAGCTTTTTCATCAGAGGAGGAATGATTACAGCTTCCGAAACAAATGCTAGATTCACGCAGTATACTAAAATAAAGTTGCTTGTGTCTTGTGTAGAGCGGGATGTATTGTGCTTATAAATTACAGCTTATGCCTTAGCATGGTGAACCAGTTCGCCCAACTGTCATTTTATGCAGTAACGCATCATTTAACGTGTCATGTGAACACAGTCATAATTTATGAAGTTTATGGATGTGCTGTTTTGCTAAGCCACAGCTTCTCAAATAAGTTGCAACTTGCTGGGTTCACACAGCGTGCTAAACTAAAGGCATTAACCTACACTATGATTCAGTACATTATGAGGATCAGGTCATGCTCATTTGATCAAAGCCTCGAGGGAGGGAGATACCCGAAATTCTCAGAAATTTTATTCATCTTTGTGATCTGAAGATCCTGACCAGACGGTGGCCACCAACTCACATGATGTGAAAAACAGAACAGTAATTGGGTAAAACGTGTTAAACCATTGTTTTAGCTGTGCTTATAGAATAAGCAATAATGGTGTGTGGTTCACACATCCAGCAAAGCCCAAATCAAATAAACTACATTGGCCTGTTCGCACAATAGACTAAGCCAGGGGCATCTGCAGGGAGGGTCAAAAAAGTCAAGATGGCAGCTGTGACTGTGCAGCTGAAGCCTCAGCCCTTTTCACATGATGCACATGACTGTTTTGATCTCTCCCTGCAGATGACTCTGAACTAAGCCATGAGTTTCTAAATCATGGTCTTGTGAATAAAGCATAATTGGCTGTGTTCACAAAACTTCCCAAAATATAAAACTTGGTTTAGTAACCATGGCATCTGGGTTCACATAGCATGTTATGGCCAACTCAAACAAACCATATTATGGTGTATTGTGTTGCGTGAACCCAACTGTTGTGGCCTAGTGTGATATATGATCTAGCCTATGGCTACTGATCATGGGGGCCAATGGATCCTGTGTCAGAAACTGTACCTGGACAAGGAGTTATACAGAAAGTATTTAGCCCTACCTGGAATCCTGGACAGTCCTGAACCCAACAGAAGTAACCCATCAGGAGAAGTTTCGCCCTTCACCTCCATGACAAAGTAGATCTTTTGTGTACTCCCTTCAATCAGCACCATCACCAGGTCCTTTACCTCTATGGAAGGGGGACCTTGAAGCTCTACAAACTCAAAGTCTCCAGGGGAGGATGCCACCTTAACCTCATTGATCAGCAAAAAAGATGCATTCAAATGTGAGAAAGGAACACAGTGGTTATCTGAGCCTGGGGTTGGTGTTCCTACTTGGAAGAATATCTGGGAATCCATCCCTTGGCACCTCTCCAGAGACTCATCAATGGTCCGGAATAAAGGGTCCTCCAAGAAAGGTTCTGTGCCAGGGGTCAGAACCCGAACCAACTCATCTGCTTTGTCCTTTGTATTAGATTTATGCACCAAAGCATCCACCAGGCCTTTACTGTCTACATGCATGCCTGAATACAAGTCTGTTCTCCCAAAATAGAGAGCAATTGCATCTGGTCCATTCTGGATTGTACCCTTTGAGAGGATTACAGCTGGTCTCGGGATAATATTGCTAGACCCAATCAGGAGAAAACCCTGGTCATCTGTGAAAAAACCAGTAAGATCCATGACTTTGTAGGCTGTGTTTCCCTTTCCATTGTAGAAGACTAAATAATATCCATTCAAAGCAACTCTTTGTCCACTGATGTGATACAGTTCCACATACTCCATGGTGTCTTCTCCTGGATTATCTGCATTGACCTCATTAATCAGGAGTGTTGGCTTCATCTTCTGGTTCTGGTCCTTGATGAGGTTCTGTGAACTCACTTCCCATAGCCAAATGCACAGAAGGAATACAGATGCACCGATCAAGCCGGATCCCATGACTGCAGAGACTAGCTGTTCTCCAGGGGTCAAACGCTATGGTCCACTTTCCAAAGAGGTCTGGACAGAACTGAAGAGAAAAGAGCTGGGGAAAACAGAAAACGGGATTCTAAGTGATAAAGCTATTCCGTCATCACAACCAGTGATATGTCCAAAGATTCAGATGCCTCAAATGCAAAGAGGAGCAAAAAGGAAGTCTAGTGCTCTTCAGGAATTATGTGCATTCAAAGTTCCCCTTTATAGTCTTATCATTTCCATTAGAAAAACAAAGCAAAATAAAAAGCTAGACGTCACTCGTAAATCATTGCCAACATGACCATAACCTGGATGATCCAAAACCACAGCAAATAATAATAATAATAATAATAATAATAATAATAATAAAAAAAAAAAAACTATAGCACATGCTTTTCATCTCCACCCATTTCTCTTCCTCTTTCCGAAGAGAGAATGGCCATTCCACGGCCATTGGACTGGGAATAAGATTAGTTCAGAGAGAGAATTCGTTTAGGAAAAAAAAAGTACTTCTGAGAATGTGCATGCGTGAGAAATGCACCCAGCCAGGTTAGGCTAACCATAGTTTACTCAATCCCCATTGCTTGGATTCTCATGCGCAACCATAATGGGTTACATGCACCTGCTCAGAAAATGTGGTTTGCCAGTTTGTGCTTCAGAGCAAAAGCATCCGGAATTAGGCTCCCCAATTTCTACGGGCAGCCAACCCCCCATTTAACTTCACAATATGAGGACTGCAGGTCAGAGGCGTCCCATCCTGGAGATGCCCACAAAGAGATGCCCTCTTTGTATTAAGGTGAGGAACAAAATTTGCAACCATCCTTTCTGCCTTCTTTGATCATTTGGAGTGATTCGTCCTAACTAGAATACCACCATACAAGAAGGGACTACAGCAATTGTTCATAAGAAACCCTAGATGTTGGAAACCCGAGATACGGCATTTGTCATTTTCCACCTTGGAATTGCAAGGAATAACAGGAATAATTCCCCTGCCCTCCCCACTTGGCACGGTGGCTGGCTGTGCACCTCAGCCTGGAAACTGCATTGCCCCCACAGATGCTTATCGATCAGTTGCACTTACAGAGCAGTGGAGGAAAACACTCTATGTATGCTCTAAGGAACTCTGTGCTCTATGATGGAGCTTTATGGCACGAAAAGAATAGACACATCACTTGGAAGGTATTGTTATTCCATGCAACCATACCACAAATTTAATTGAGTCCTTTCCTTATAGCTAATTTGTATCATATCATTCCCTCCTATTAATCTTACACTATACAGGGATTATTCATAAGATTATTTTAGACTAGGTGATTGGTCAACATTGGTATAACCCTGAAAAATTAATACATGGATTTTTATTGCCTCACGTTATCTGTTCCTTTATTCACTTAATAAAGGAGAAAAAGCCCATTCAGCTTACCCCACCAAACAGACTTCCTTCCCACATTAGGCCAAGACGTTTATTTAACCATGGTTGGCAATAAGCCATAATTAGCAGCACCCACACATGCTAAGCCATAGTCTGTTGTTCTCAAACCAAATTCTACAAAGAGAAAACCAAACGTAAACCACTTTTACCATGACGTGTGGAACAATAACCTGATTTTTTTGTTTGTTTAAACAGTTTTACTATTAGAAAACGAATGGGATGATCTGTACACACCAGCAAAATGTGGGGGTGTTTCCTGCTCCATCTTTTAATTTAATATAGAAACTGTGGTTTAGAGCGACAAAATACAGTATTTTATAGAGACACCGTCCCATTTGACCACAGCTTGGAAAATCTCGTATCCTGTTAGTGGTGAAAATACCATTTAAATTAAGAATGTGCTTATGTGCATACGCATCAGAGAGAGAAAACCTCTTACACAATGCAACTCTGGCAGCTTGTCACATCAAAGCTCGTTGCTGCTAACACAACCCACTAAACTTTCCAGAACTTTTAACCGCTGAAGCCCTGTTTTCCCCAGCGAGCCCAAACTTCAGCTTCTCCAGTTTTATCCCGTCATGTGATTTTTCTTAGCAGCTTAGACTTCTGTAGAATTATTTTTTCCAAACAAAGGGATGCTGGTACCTTTGGGTATTTTAAATGCAAAGCAACGGAGCGATTCACGAGGAAGTTTGCATTTCAAGTCTTATTCTGTCTTGGACAACCCCTGTTTTCTCCAACCTTTGCCCCCTCGGAACCACGGGAATAATATCTACCTACCTGTCAAGATAGTTGGAAGGCTGGAAAGACCACGAAGTTAAAAAAAAAATGCTAGTCCTGCATGGTACCAGAAACATGCTACCGCGGTCCCTGTGAGTATTCAGTTCCTGGAAGAGCAAAGAACAGAAAAGAGAAAAACACTGCTATGCTGGGCAGAAATATCTTTGCACTAACACAGAACAGTGATGACCACATCGGGTAGCGCATCGGCATGCAAGACGCAGGTTCTGCTTAGTTACAGACCACCACCGCAGCCTGCATCCCTTCTCTTCACAAATCCTTTCTCTTGCCAGACTGTTGCACCGGTCCGCTGGATATATGTGTGAGAGAAAGAACCACCTCAACACGCTGAAGTAGGATTGGGCAACACGCCGCTTGCGGGAAGCACCGCGGTCTTCACAGCCGGGGTGACTCAAGGCGTCCTGTGGCAGTGCCCGTCAGCAAAGCCGCTGTACTTTGTTCACTCAAGCTGAGGGCGAAGCATTGCACGTAACCATGGCTGGCTTTCAGAATGGGTTGTACGAGTCGAGCGATTGTGCAATGGTTTACAAACCATAGCTGGGTTTAAGCCAGAACGAAGCAAAACGCAAGCTGGCTGAGCCTAACATCTAAATCCAGTCACTCTCCCCAACTCTAAGCTTCTGGGAGGAGGGGGGGGGGCTTTATAGGTAGCAAAATCAATAAAAAATAAATAAAATGAAAATAATAAAGCAGAACTCCCTCCCCCCCCAAAAAACAACCCAACCCCTCAGGGCCCCTTTTCTTTCAAGAGAAAAGCAACTCTTCCGTTTCCTCCCATGAGTCCCCATCTGCGAGCCAGGAGGAGAACATATGTCCGCGTCCCCCCCAACCATGGTTTGCTTAGCTCTGGTTTAAATAAGCCCCAGTTTGTGGGGCTCAGCCCGCACTCTCGCCCCGCCGGCAGCCTCCACGAGCCTCATGAGATGTCACAAGCAAACGGGCCAGCGGAGCGGGGGACTCAGCTGTAACGCCCGCCCGGCGTGTGAGCTCCGAGGGGAAGAGGGAAAAATACAATGAAATAAGATGAGACAAAATAACGGGCATTTCGGCATCTTCCGTTTCTCCCGGAGTCCGGCCGCAGCCCCGCCCCGCCCAGCTCCGCGCGCCGCAGTTTCGCTTCCCTTCCCCGCGCCAGACGAGTTGCGCAGCGCAGCGCAGCGCAGCGCAGCTCAGAGCTCCCGGGGGGGGGACCGAGGAGGAGACGGGTCGCCCCGCCGAGCCGGGCGAGCGGCGCCGCCGCCTCCCGGGAGCGCCTCCTTACCTCAGGGGAGCCGCGCCGCGCGCCGGACCGGCTGGAGCGCCCGCCGGGCAGGCGCGTCCCAAGGCCGGCGGGGAGAGATGCCCTCCCCGTCCCTCGGAAAGCGGCGGCGTGCAAGGAGGAGAAGAGACCCCGCGGGAGAAGGGCGGCTCCTGGCCTGGCCCGGCTCTGTTCGAAAAGAGGAGGCGGGCGAGCCGCCCGCGGAGGGGAAACGGTCGCGGCGGCCCCAGGTGCGCCAAGGCGCGTCGCGCTCGGGCTGCCCACGCGCGCCCTGCCCGCCTCCGCCCCCGCCTCCGCCTCCGGCCAGCTCATCCCGCTCGCCGCTGGCAGTCCCAGGCCGAGCGGCGCCCGAGGAAAGTGCGCTCTACTCTCCCTGCCCCGCCGCGCCTGCCCCCCGCCCGGCCGTCCTGGCGGCTCCGAGGCTCCCCGCAGCCCGGGCCGCCTTGCAAAGCAGAGCCGCCGAAGCGACCGGAGAAGCGGGTTTGCTCTTCGGAGGAGGCGCCCGGGTCCCCGCTTTCTCCAAATCCCGGGGCGGGGGCTTCGTCGGGATTTCCCCTGGAGGATTAAATCACAGCATCTATTTATTTCTTGTTTCTCCTTTTCCCAGCTTTGGTTTTACAACCCAAAGGCATTTCCTGGTGTTTAGTTCTCCCGTCGACGGTCTCAGAGGGAGCGGCCCTGATTGTCCGCGCCATCCCGTTGCAAACGTGCTAATTCCTCCGTTACTTCACTGTACTCCCGTGTTTCTCAACCGTGGCCACTTGGAGATGTGGGGACTTCAACTCCCAGAATCCCCCGGCTGGCACTGTTAAAGTTGAAGACTAACATATTGATCTTAGGAGCAGAATTGCTTCTGCCAAATCCTCCCTCCCTTCAACCCGACTGGACTGTTTGCAGTGCTGAAAACATCTTTGAACACTGACTTGGGTGGGTGGCTGTGCCGTTACGGTTCTAGCTAAGTCACTAATAACCTCTGGATTGCTGGCTGGGGAATTTTGGGAGTTGAAGTCCACACTTCTTCAAGTTGCCAAGGTTGAGAAACACCGCTGTACGTAGATCCGGGCTGGAAAAAAATCAACGGCCGCTAGGGGGCAGCAAAGAGATAGCAAGGATTCCAATTCTCTGCCACCCTCTAGTGCTGGGTTCTTCACTGCAGCAACTTTAAGATGGGTGGACTTAACTTTAAGATGGTGGGACACGGGGCAGGAGTTGGGGGTGAAAAAAGTTAAACCCAAATGCAAAAACAGACACCCGGACTAGATTTGGGGTGGAATTTTAAGCTTACAACCAGTTCTGCATCATCTTTTCTGCAACAGCCAAATTTTGCTCCCAAGGAAGAAAATTCATGATGCCGGCAGTAGAGGCACAGGGCAGAGGGTGAGGGTGAAAAAAGTTCAACCCAAATGCAAAAATGGGTGGTGGGACAAGATTCAGCGTAGAATTTTAGGGTTAGAATTGGTTCTGCATTGTCTTTTCCTTAACAGCCAAATTTTCCTCCCCAGGAAGAAAATTCCTGATGCCAGCAGAAGGGACATGGGGCAGGTGGGGTCCCAAAATATTTAATTCGAATTGAAAAATGAACACCGGGAGTAGATTCGGGATGGGATTTTATCCTTCGAAACGGTTCTGCATTGTCTTTTCCAGAATGGTGAAATTTTGCTCCCTGGGAAGAAAAGTCCTGATGCCCATGGTAGGGGCGCGGGGTATGAAAAAAGTTCTTCCTGAATGCAAAAACAGACACTGGGACTAGATTCGGGGTGGAATTTTATGCTTATAACTGGTTCTGCTTTGTCTTTTCTGGAACAGCCAAGTTTTGCTCCCCGGGAGGAAAATTCCTGATGCTGGTGGTAGGGGAGTGCGGTATTGGGGGGGGGGGAGTTCAATTCAAGTGGAAAAATGGATGCCAGGACTAGATTTGGGGTGGAATTTTATGCTTATAACTGGTTCTGCTTTGTCTTTTCTGGAACAGCCAAGTTTTGCTCCCCGGGAGGAAAATTCCTGATGCTGGTGGTAGGGGAGTGCGGTATTGGGGGGGGGGGGAGTTCAATTCAAGTGGAAAAATGGATGCCAGGACTAGATTTGGGGTGGAATTTTATGCTTATAACTGGTTCTGCGTCATCTTTTCTAGAATGGCCAAATTTTGCTCCTGGGAAGAAAATTCCTGATACTGGCAGTAGTGGTGCAGGGCGGGATGGTTGTCAAAAAATTTAATCCTAATGGAAAAACAAACTCCAGGACTAGATTCGGGGTGGAATGCGAGTTGGGGGTGTGTGAAAAAAGTTCAACCTGAATGCAAAAACAGAGGGCGGGATGAGATTTGGGAGACATTTTATGCTTAGAACTGATTCTGGATTGTTTTTTCCGGAATGGCTAATTTCTGTGCACCGTTTGCACTCCATTCCACTTAGAAGCTCCTTTTCAGAATTGAATATAAACATTTCATGGTCTTAGTGGGAACACAACCAGGATGTTCTGATTCTCTGTTGTTTTCTCAGATTTTCTGCCCATGGTGGAGAACAATCAGTTGCCTTCTTTAAGACCTAGGCTTGATAGAAAATACATCAGAAACTTCCGATGAATCTCTCGGTCTGCAATAGGCTACCAAATGTTCTGGACTCCTGGTGTTCTGAAGAGTGGCAATAAGTAAAATATTTTAGAAATAGTTGGCCCTAGGTTGGTGACAAAGAATGTTGAGGAGCAAAAACCAGAAGTCGATTTTATGTGGAAGTGTTTGAGTGATCTCATTTTACTAACTGCAAATTCTAGATCATGTTCATAAAGTCCCTGCCTGTCTCAGCTGCTGTTTTGCACTGGTTTTGTTGTTACCAAAAAAACGACATGAAGAAGTCATAAAGTCACAAGAGCTGAGCTCAGCTTGGGGAAGATTTTCTTATCTGGTGGATGACAGCATTTTGGCAGCTGGGTTTGCACAACCCACTCGGCTCATATTTATTTATTCATTTATTAGATTTTTATCCCATCTTTATTATTATTATTTTTATAAATAACTCAAGGCTGTGAACATACATAATCCTCCTTCCTCCTCCTTTTTCCCCACAACAACCACCCTATGAAATGGGTTGGGCTGAGAGAGAGGGACTGGCCCAAAGTCACCCAGTTGGCTTTCATGACTCAGGTGGGACTAGAACTCACCGTCTCCTGGATTCTAGGCCAGCACCTTAACCACTAGACCAAACTGGCAAAGTAACTAAAAGTTGTTAGTTTGCTTTTGCTGTGTTGGGTGAACCTTGCCAACATGGGTTACTCCATTAATGATGGCTCCTCAAATCGTACTTTAGCTTGTTGGGTGAATATGAGTCTGGAGCAACCAAATTTGTTCTCCCAGGCTTGAAGTCAGTCCATCTTTGAACTTGCAAAAGAATCACATTTGTGGAGTGGCACAGAGGAGGCATATTGTAAAGAAATCTGTTCTTCTGCATGAGTTAAACTAGAGTCAACATCTGGAGAGTTATTTCAGGAGGCGTGCCTTTTCTGCTCTAGCATCTGTCCCATGGAACTTTGAGTCAGGCACCTCCCATTACGTCTTCCTCTCGGCAGCTTTTTAAGGACATAGTCTCCTGTTCCACTACTTTGGGTCAATTTTTCTCTCTTCGCCACTAACGTTCTTCCTCAGCTGAATAGTAATGGGAGAACCCGTGGCCTGCCTAAGACTGCCGAATTGGAGCTGCTGAAAATCATAATTCAGAAATTCCCAGAGGGCCGCTGGTCCTCAACTAACCCACAAAAACAAGCAGAGCATCCAGAAGTGGGATTTTTGGGGGGAGGGGAGTTTGAAGGAGAGAGAGAATACATCTTAAGTACAACCGGGACCTTTTTTGACTATGGTTCCAATTAAGGGTTGGGGGCAGGGGAAATTTCCCGTCGTTTAATTTCCCGTCGTATACGTTGTTGGAAGCCAGTTTGCTGCAGTGGTTCAGGCACCAGGCTAGAAACCGGGAGACCGTGAGTTCTAGTCCTACCTTAAGCACAAAGCCAACTGGATGACCTTGAGCCAGTCCCTCTCTCTCAGCCCTGGGAAGCAGACAATGGCAAACCCCTTCTGAAATCTTGCCAAGAAAACTGCAGGGCCTTTTCCAGACAGCCGCCAGGAGTCAACGCTGACTTGAAGGCATAAAAAAAAAAAATTTTTTTTGGAGTCAGCTGGGGTGATTTTTTTCAAACTTCCCCCAATGCCAGCATCTTCAGATACGTAGCAGGATTAACTTGCCAACCTTCTGAATGTGGAATGTTTCAAGGCCTTTAAAATGTTGTTGCTGGAGAGGACAAGTCTCTTGTGGCTTCTATGAAGCAGTGTTGGGGTTTTATTAGGAAAAAGACATTTGGGCGTGACTTGGGGACCAATAATGGTGTACTCTGTACTTGTATGCAATATCAAGATGACGCGTACTGTATCAAGTACACTCCAGTAACACCGTTTTTCCTATCAGATCTCAAAAAGAGAAAGATTCTAGGGCTATGAATACTTCAAAAATCATTCAGCATTGAATTATTCTTGAGTGGATTCCTTAAAGCAGGTATAATTTTTCTTCAGGTTCACATGGCTGCCTGAAAAATGCCAAAAAGCTTTAAAGAATAGGAGAACAGCCAAGCTCAGCTCATGGTACCGATGGGACAACATGGACGTTGTTTGCCATTCTCTTCTGAGGAATGTTGTCTTCTAGTCCAGCCTACAGCTCTGAAGGTTCCTAGTGGTTTCCCATCCATGTTCCTACCAAGTTCAGTTCTAAAATTAGCCAAGATTGTCTCTTGCTGTCTCAGTGCAATTATTTCAGTATAGCTGTTCAATCTCTGATAGTCTTCTGAACTAAAACAATGAAGGAACCTCTGTCTTAAAGGAAGTCACGTTTATTCCATTAATGTTGTCCTGGAGAGATTTTTTTTTTTTAAATATTGCATGTTTTAATAGTGCTTGAGAGGCCTTGTTCATCTATCCCACTAAGCTTTGTTTTACAGAATAAGCCAGAATTGGCTGTGTTTATCTGATGCAATAAACCATAATTTACAAACTTCTGGCTTTGTAATTTGGTCCTTACTAAGCCATTATATGGCTTAGTAAAAGATGTGGATCCAGTCTAAATAGATTTAAAATACTTCGTAGTATTTTAAGCATTTTACAGAACACTGAGAATTGTCTTGCAGGGCAGGGTATGAATCTGTTATATAAATGCAATACACTGTTCTCCCTTGGCACGGGTGCGGTGCCCAGAAGGAAAACTTGGTTTTCTTCTCCTGCTCCTTAAGCTGAGCCACGTCAGGAATTATATCAGGGAGAATGGGCACTTCTGCCCTGGAGACCAGCTCTACCACCGGGCAGGGTGAGGCATTTATCTTGGGCAGTGGTCCAATATGGCCTGTATCCCATAGTACCTGTTTGGCCAGCTCAATTTGACAAGATTGGTGTGCTCCGGGTTCCATCGGTTAAACAATGCCATCTGTCTGGACCAGTGTTTCTCCATCCTGACAACTTTAAGAAGTCTGGACTTCAACTCCCAGAATTCCCCAGCCAGTATGCTGGCTGGGGAATTCTGGGAGTTGAAGTCCAGACTTCTTAAAGTTGTCAGGATGGAGAAACACTGGTCTGGATCATGGAAGCACACCCTGTAGCAGCATCTACCCTCTGGAACAAGGTTCCTCCTGAAATTCAAACAACTCCCATCCTCCAGGCATTTTGAAAGGCCCCAAAGACCTGGCTCTTCGCCCAGGCCTTTGGAAAGGACTGACGCCCCTTTCTTCCCGTTCCCCTCTGGGTTTCTTTTCTTGGCCATTGTTTGTTCCTTCGTCTTGTGCTGTTTTTGTGGGGGGGGGGGGGTTGTATTGTTCTTTTGTTTTTCAATGTTTTTAACAAGTGTAAACCACCCAGCATGTAAATTTCATAAATTATTGTTGGTAGCAGTCAGTGCATTTGGCATTTTTATCCTCCTATCGAGTCCTTCCCAAGGTCCCGGGATGGGCAGATGTTGTTTGAGGGGGTTAAAGGGATCGTCACAGGATGTGAGCTGTTCCAAGTCAAGCTGCCTTTTGCAATGGGCTGACGGTGATTCTGTCCTTGCTGGCGGTCTTCAAGTGGTGCTCCAGATGTTCTGGGATTGCACCCAAGGCGCCTCTTACTATTGGCACTATCTTTGCTTTCTTTTGCCACAGTCGTTCTTACTGTTATTCCTATTATTAGGTGGGCAGTGCTGGCAGCTTTTGAATTCTTTGGCTATTACCTAGGGATAGAATTGGGAGCCATACAGCTTGTTCTAAAGTAGGCTCCTGGTTCAAGTACAGCTGCAGGCAACACCATCTGCCTCCTAGAAATTAAGCAAAAGGCAAGCGTTAGTCCGGCTGGAACTCTGTGCACGGAACGGGGAAGAAGGCGTCACCCACTTCTCTATCTTCAGCAGCAAAATGTCTTATGCAACCCTTGCCTGTATCGCCACCCACCCTTCCCTTCCCTGAACTTGGAATGATGGAGCAGAGCCCAAAACAATTATCAGCATCCTCTCTCTCTCTTTTTCTCACACACACACACACACACACACACACACACAGAGAGCAAGGCCTCAAGAGGCTGAAGCAATAAAGGCTGAGTCAGGCACTTGTTTGGTGCACAAGTTTTAATCAGGGTGGGAAGGAAGTGCAGCTAAACAGATTTTCAAGACCTGCTCGGGGGAGAGTGAAAGACCAGCCGAGCTCCTGCAGAAACAGCACAGAAGCTTCAAGGGTGGGCCGGGAAAGTGACATCTCAAAGCACTCGGGTTGCGTCTTCTAAGGCGCACTGCCTCCATTCACATTCTCCCCATTCCAATTTTTCCAAAACCCTTGCGACAGCCAGAGGGATGCGGGGGGTGGTGGTGGTTCTCTTCCGGGGAAGCACCTCACGATGCAGGCACTGTTGGGGGGACGAAGGCGCTCAGTCTGCAGCTGTGAAAACACAAGAGGGATCAAGGCATTGAAGGAACTGTGAGCACAGCTCTCGTTCGCTTGGAAAAACTCCCAAGAAAAGCCTAACATTTGTGTCAAAAATACTTTTGCTTTTCGCAGTGGATGGGGAGGACAGGAGGGAAAAATTCCCTTTTTTTAAAAAAAAGGGAAGTCCTTTTTTCTTCCGTGGAAGCAGGCTTCAGCATCGATTGCTCAAGCTGGGGCAGGAAAAAGCAGAATATTTCTCAGGGATTGAATGAATGGCAAGTGATAAAATGTCAGTCTTGTGAGAACAGCTATCGGGATTTTTAAAACTTCTGAAGTAGTTTAGGAAAAGTGCAAAACAGCCTGGGATCAGAACAGCCCACGAGTTATCTTTTCCCACTAGAATTTGGCTTGGTGGGCACTCCACTTATACTCAGTGGTCTTTTGGCAGTCTTGTCCTTGGAAACCAAAGAGAGGACTTTTGCCTTTTTTTAAAACCAGGGTCTCCAGATTAGAAAAGGACTATTTTCTGATATTTTTTTACTTCAGCGGTGAGCAATCTGATCATAAGATGGCTTGGGTGTCAAGCCATCCTCCCTCACAATTAAATCAAATCTCATGAAATGCTACCATTTTTTTCGTGATGCAACAGCGGTGGAATCTTGCAAAATTTGTGGACCTTGTGAAATGTTGAAGGCTTCAGACATTTCTAAACGAATGACTTGCTTAAATCAAACGCTTCAAATTTCTTAAAATGGAGAAACGACTTAAGGATATCTCTAGGTTCCAATTCCAGCTCTACCACATTTTATCCTTTTTATCATTGCATTTTTCTCTCTTTTGGTAAAATGGCTCTTGGATGCTTTCTTCTGTTTCCTGAAAGAACAGGCTTCTTAAAATGCCTCTGTGTAATTTTGGATCTTAACCACGCAGGGCTGTTCTATTCCTCTACCTGCCTCCCAACACAACAGCCTCCCTGCAGGACTTAAGTGTGGAGCAGCCTAGGAAGGAAAGTTGTGGGGAAAAAGCATGGAAAGGTATGATGGAAAATACCTTTGAGAAAGTCCCTGTGTTGTGGGGTTTTGCACATAAAAATTGAACAATGTGTTAGATGCCAAATAGCATCACACGAAAGCTAGAAATGCCTACTCACCGGGCACTCTAACTCTAGAATGTGTCAGTGGTTCCAAATCTGCAAGAGAAAAATAAAAAAAAAATTAGGAAAGGAAATGAAGCAAGAAATTCTCCAAGTTACTGGGCAGGGCATGCAATAATGCCATATCTAGAAATGTACCTGCTTCTTAAAACGGGCCTGCTAGCTTGGTTCTCAAAAACTGACTGACTTACTTTTAAAGGTACCACAGAGGTGGTTGTCCAGATCAGACATCAGACATGATGATTGGATTGTTCATATATTGTGCTAAGCCATGGTTTAATAAAACTGAGGACAGGAGGAGAGGCTTGAAAGTCAGATACCTTTTTTTTTTTTTTAGCAGTTGGGCTTTCTGTTTCAGAAATCTATTTAGATAGTTGTAAACAAAGTGTTATTAAATCACCCTGCAACCTTTGTTGCATGGCCTTCAACAAAATATAAAGGTTTGGTTCATACATGAACCATAGCATAGTTTCTTCTCTTTTGACTTGGGATGAGGCGTGAACTCAGCCATGGTGATTTGCAAATCAGAGCTGATTTAGCATGAATCCAGTCCAGCTGTGGTTTATTAAAGAGACTGTAGTTTAGCATGGTGTGTGAACTGAGGCTGCTTCTGGCTTTTTCAGTGCTTGGAGAAGTATGTTCTGTTTGGCCAACGAATAGCCTTCAGCCTACAGAGAACCAATGCTCAGAGGGGGCATGCCACTGAATACTAATTTGGGAGCAAATGCAGGGAAAACACCACAGCCTCGCAACTTTCTCGGTGGAACAGTTCCTCATGAGGTAACAGGAAAATAGTGGCTTTACTTTAAGATGGCTTCAGGTTTCTACGTGGTGTCAGAATTGGGATGATTCCCTGAACCGGTATGAGAGAATCCCTCCGCACTGAACTCTGCCTCTCTCCCTATTTTCCCCTTAATCCATGGAGAAGTAGAGCAGCATTTCTCAACCTCAGCAACTTTAAAATGTCTGGACTTCAACTCCCCCAGAATTTATTTATTTATTTATATTTCAAATTTAGTCACCGCCCATCTCGCTCAATGAGCAACTCTGGGCGGTTTTACAATAAAAACAAAAATAAATATTGGTTTATTGCATTTTAATCAGTATTTTAACCAACATTCATTCATAAATAGCATCTTCCAAGGTAATTGATGGTAAGTGATGGTGGTTAACCTGCGGGAGCGTCTTCAAGGTGCCAGCCTTGAAGAATTGAAGAATTCCCCAGCCAACTTTAAGATGCGTATACTGGCTGGGAAATCTTGGGAGTTGAAGTTCACACCTTGGCTGGGGAATTCTGGGGGCTGAAGTCCGCATATCTTAGTTATTGAACTAGAACAATAGCTTGCAATGCTTCAAGCCACCTGGCCAGGTTAGTGTTATACATGGGTGGGCTTTTGCTCTAACATAGCAGGATCCCTCCCGTGATTCATCTGCTCCGTATTTTCCTTACCACTGACTCTCCTCGTGATGCCGCCTGGGAACCGGTTGCTGTGGATGTCTCCTTGTGTACACTTCTGTGTCTGCAGTCTCCTGCACAGCTTGCTCTGCAGGCCAATGGAGAAAAACCAAACCAAAGAGGCTTATTCACACTCGGGCATCTCACTAAAGCAAGATACACAGGTTAACACTCCAAATCCCTTAGTGCTAACCTGCTAAGAAAGAAGAAAAGTGTTTGCAAAGCGTTGGTTATTTTTTATCTGTAGGTATCAAAAACATTTTGCATGTGTATAGCTTTTAGTCGCCAGATCATTGGCTCAGTGAGTCCACTGTAATTCCACCTTCATCAGAAGATGCATCAAGGTAACCCAGATGGGCGGAAGAAGCACAGACAACCACCTTTGGAAGCAGCTTCCATAAGGGATCATCGATGCTTGATGAAAATAAATGAACTGGCCCACAGATGGCTTTCTTAGTACCTTCCATGTTACCTGATCTAAGCTATTCCACGTTGTTCTAGTCCATGGCCTGCTCACATGTACCTCTACTTCTAAGGTCTTTCTATTATGGTCATTCCAATAAATAGTACATTCCTTCTATTATGAGGCCCAGTCAAGACTTCTGTCCATGACAATGGTGGGAAAGTTCATACCATTTTGAAAACAAATGGGCATTTTTTTTCACATGAAAAAAACCAGGAAGTAGCAGAAGTTCAACCAGAATGAAAAATTAATGATTGTGGAACATGGTGCTGGCCAACATCCTTCTCAAAATTGATGGATTCAGAGCGTGATGAACTGTGGTCATTGTTAAGAATGGCCTTGAGGTTAAGGAGGAGCCAAAATATCACTGGTTATTGAGACCTGATCAGCATGAAGGGTCAGCAGATTGTATATGTAGATTTAAATTATTGTTAATCCTGTATTCCCTTATAGGGAGAACTGTTGTATAAATCATAATATGAAAGTAGCCCAAGTGTGTATGCTTGTTGTGTGTTTAAAGACTGGCTGAGTCTCACAAACACACCTTGTCTCAAAAACCCACTCTTGAATCCAGATAGGAGCCCCTGAAAGGCTTAACACACTTGGCTGCCAAGTTTTTCCCAACCAAGCGCAGCCTCCGGATGTGATGGGCTCCCCATAGCGTAATCCACCACTGGCCATACAGCTGAAATCCAATGCCTCTGGAGAATCAGGAAAAAGAGCACAAACGTCACTCTTCCCCCAACCCCAGTGACCTCTAGCCTTGAGTTGGATTCCGATTCCCACCTTCCTAGCCACAGTGGCTGAGGAGAATGGTATTGTAGTCCAAATGCAGTAGGAGGGAGCCAAGCTGGGGACAAGATAAATCCTCTACACATGCAAATGAAAGAGGTAACAATTTTGTGACGTGACAGGGACTCACCAATCTCATCCAAGATATTCTGCTGAGCAGCAGGGTGAGAAATCTTCACCTGTTGGTTTAAAAAGAGGAGGGAGGGGGAAAGAGAGAAAGAAGATACAGATTAGTTGGAGGCTTGGTTAAGTCTAACCTGGGCTGCCAACTGGATGAACTTTCGACCAACCCGAATAGCAACTGAAACCGTGTTTACAGTCCCCTATTTCTGCAGGGCATCAAGTTTGGGAAAAGCTGGTTTGTACCTTCTGATATCGCTAGTTCTTCCTAATCATGGCTTAAATGTCATCTGAGCTGACTTCTTGCCTCTTCAGACTACACCCAGCCTGCTGAAGCCACTGGTGTTGTTAAAAGGAGAGGAAAAATGCAAAGAGACGGTAAGCACATTTTTCTAGAAGCCTCTCCAGTGCTAAATGCATCGTAGTGACATCAGCTTGACCTGTTTCAAGTTGGGGCTTCCAAAGGTATGGCTGCTATGCTGGGTCAGATATCCTATCTGACTGCATTCCTGCAGAAGGTTAACTGAAATTCAATGCTGGCAATTGAGCTGCTAGACTTCTTCAGTTCTTTCCTCCCCTCTAGTTATCACGAAGTTTCCAGGGAAACTGAGAATTACAGAGATCTTTTCTGGAGAGCAAACAGAAGCAGCAGGAACAATAGCTGCCCCATGGGAAAAGTATAACTGTTCACATAGCTATAAGGAAATTGCAAACAGGATCGCCTTCCCTGGGATGCATGGAGGAAAGAGAGTTCGGCTTCCTAGATTAGGATGGGCAGATTCAAAAGGTTAAAAAAAAAAAGAAGCTGTTCAGGAGCTTCTGGGGTGTAGTGGTCAAGATGCTCCGGCTGAAATCTCTCCTTTCATGCAGCTATTAAGGGAACACGAGTCCTGTCCCTTTTGCACCAAGACATTCCCCTCCCAGGCACACTTCTTCCAAAGTGGAGTTAAAATATTTGCCCTCCTGCTCAAAAGTCATGGGTTTCATCCAAGTCAATGTAGCAGCTTTTATTGACGACTCAAAAAAGCGTTTCAGAATCAAACCACACTGTCATCCAAGTCAATGGAACCCAGTCTCCAGTCAGAATAATAACAGAATTAAGCTTTGATTCGATGAAAGTGGAAATGCAAAGTTAATTTCTACCTTGAGGGGGGACCAAAGTCCATTGCTTTGGTGTTGCTAAATACTTATGTTATGATTGAATTGCTGGGCTTATTCTGCATACATGTAATACCCTTTAGAGTTGCAGCCTGATGACCATCAGATTTCAGTTCATCTCACCCCACGCACCCATAGTTTCTTTTTATACCAGCAACTTCCATCTTGGTATTCTGCAGTTCTCTTGCTCTGGTTAGCACACTGTTTTTCAAACTTGGCCACTTTAACAAGTGTGGACTTCAACTCCCAGAATTCCTCAGCCAGCATGCTGGCTGAGCAATTCTGGGAGTTGAAGTCCAAACATGCTGGCTGGGGAATTCTGGGAGTTGAAGTCCACACATGCTGGCTGGGGAATTCTGGGAGTTGAAGTCCACACATCTTAGAGTGGCCAAGTTTGAAAAACATTGCATTAGCACTACAATTTCACTCATTTTTTTCTTCCCCCATTACAACCCATCAGTATTCCGCATAATATTTGAAAATCTTGCCCACCTGGGCTGGTCTTTCCTATTTCTCCACTAAGATTACTCCCCCCCCCCCCCCTTAAAGAATGATGGATTGAGTCTGCAAATCTTCACTTTTTCCCAAACAGCTCTTGCTGGTGGATGACTCTCTTTTGGGTGGGTAAACAGTGGTATTCAGAGCACTGGAATTAGAAAGAATTATTAACTTGAAATGGCACAGTTTCTGCAAACATCTCTACCCCCTCCAAGAATGTGTCATCTGACAAGTGAGGTTCTAGTTGGGGTAAAGGAGAGAGGAAAATATTTATAGAGGATAAAAGAAAGGATTCTACCCTACCACAAATATTCCCCCATTTTTCTCTTGTTGGAAATATATCATCTGACAAATGGGTTAATAATCATAGGTAATGAAACAGTGTAAGCCTTTCCAGGGGACAAAATAGGAACAATTTGGCAGCACAAGCATACAGTAATAGCATCCTGGAATATGTGATTTATTTTCATTTTTATTAAAAACTAGAAACATGCTTTTTTTTAAATTAAAAAAATATAATCTGGCTTAAGAGAACCCTGTCTATCCAATGGCTGAATTCTAAATGCATCCATGACCTTGATCAGATGCATAAGTTAGAGGTGGAAGATTTTTCACAGTAGACCACAACAAAAAAGCACGTGCTCATTTAAGTGGGAAAAATTGTTACCCTCTATAGCTTGCTCATTTTGGATGACTGCCATCATGGAGAAAATAAATGATTCCATATCAAAGGGAGAGTCAAGATATGTTTGTGCTAAGATCTGGCATGCTTAACTATGGCTAGCTGAATAAGCCACGTCAGGTGGATTCATAAACCATAAACTACAATTTACAAACCACATTCTAATCTATAATATATTTTGTTTGGGTTTGGCTCAGTAGGTCATGGAGCATTTAACTAAGTGGTAACTAATCTGTGTTCAGTGATTTTGCGGTCCACAAGTTGTATTAATGGGTAATGCTGAAACAGATATGAGGGGAGACATAAATATTCCATGCTCAACTCTATAATCTGGATATCCATTTCAGGAGAACATGGTGTTACAGCCAACAGATTCCGTGTTGTACTGAATTTCAAATACTCTCTTTGGGACTTGTTCGTCAAGGCAGACAGATGGCAGGGCAGGATTTGTACTAGATCAGCAAGTAGATTATAAAATAATTAAATGGTTCATTAGTTAAATAACAGTAATAAGTTCTTCTACAACCTTGACATTCTCTCTTGTAAATTATGCATGGATGGGTTATGAGATGCAGATTTCTTAATGAGTCTTCTTGCAGCAATGCAGGCCAGTTATAGACTGGGTTTACAGATTGCAGTAAGACATAATTTGTTTAATCATGATTTACTGGCTATGTTCACACAATCTGCTAAGCCATTAAATATCATGAGCAAATACATAACCCAGGTTAACCATGCACCATTCTGTAGTCATTTAACAGACTATGCCCAAACAAACAATAACCCTACATGATGACTTAAGGTGAGAAGCCATCAAAAACCAGCAAAGAAAATGCCTAGCTTTTTCACTATCTGCTGGACCACAAATAACCCAACCCCACATTTGCCTAGGTACTTATTGTCAAGGCCATAGTTTTCCCCATTGCAACATATGGCTGTGAAAGCTGGGCCATCAGAAAAGCTGAATGAAGAAAACGGGATGCCTTTGAATTGTGATGTTAGAGAAAATAGTTGATTTGTTATTGGCCAAAAAGAACAAATAACTCAATACTAATGAAATAAAACCAAACTGCTTGCTGGAAACCCTACTAATGAAGCTAAAGCTTAAATATTTTTGACACCTTACGGGAAACTGAGAGTCACTGAAGAAGACCCCAATGCTTGGAAAAATTGCAGGCACTTGAAAAAGAGGTCAGCAGAAGACACTAATACCACCAGCCTGAGCTTATAAGATCTCAGAGACAATTATGGACGGACAATCCTGGGGAAATGAGGTTCCTCAAGCCATGGAAATTCAGAAGTAGCTGAATAATGGAACAACAAAAAGGCAAGATGTGATTCCATCCAAGTAGTTACCTCAAAGGTAGACGAGTGGATTGGAGTAGCTATCACCTTACCGGCTATGCCTCCAATAGTGAGGGCCTCCGGGATTCCAAAAAACTGAAGTCCACCCCCTCTATTATATTTCATCTGGATTTTATCGTGGCTCACCTGAGGCTCTTTTCCTGCAGATTCTCTCTGATGGACTCTGTGATCAGAGTGAGGTTGCTTCTTCTGTGTATCTGTGCTAAAGAAAAGACTGCTTAGCTTCTGCAGGGAGGCCTCCAGCTCTTCCTCTGTATACTCAAGAGCTCTTCCAGCGCTGCTGATAAACTGACTAGTTGAGGTTGAGGGGCTCTGACCATCTGTCTTCTTCTTGATCTCATCTTCTGGCTTCTGCTTCATCAAAATAAATATAAGGACAAACAAAACCATGCACAGGTAGACAACCCAGATCTCCTCCATTTCAGTAGATGCAGGAACCTAAATTCAGTCAGAACTTTAAATATTGCCACACTAAATAGCAAAGTGGTGCTGGGTTCAGCAAGTTTTCACTATCCTTTAGTACAAGGAAAAACTTACTCCAATGAAGAGCACAAATACGTCCGTTCCAGCTAAGTAACTAATATTTTGGGAAGCTGAAGTTAGAACTTCCTTGCTTAAAGAACTTTCATCCACCTTAAATGTTCTTCAGAAGCAAACATCAAATGTAAGCAAAACTGAACCTTGATCATATGGAAGATGTTACAGAAGAACTCCCTTTTTCTTAGATTCTGAGCAGATGTTTTGTTAAAGAATTAAAGAAACTTCCTTGTTTCCATGTTCTCATAATGCCAGTTTGCCCTTGTTGCTTCCTTGCTGATGGTGATAGCTAGATGATTCTTCAGACCAGTGGAGATCACTTTTCCAGCCAAAAATATCAATCAGATTCAGGAATGGTTCTCACAATTGTCCAGTGCTCCTTTTATATTTCAAATATGCAAGTACTACAATGTTTAAGTAGTCTTGTATTTTATTTTTAAAATCCAAGATGGTAAGTACGGGTTCTGGACTTCTAATAATTAAATGTGGTCAGTTCCAGGATATTTTAATTTACTTCAAATGATTTGTAAATCAACCAACCCTTATTCAAAAATGTTTTAAAAAATCTGCAGAGTTGAACATTTAAGCAAGAACTACTTTTAAAAATTATTTGCCAGGATAGAAGATCCAGCCTTTTGAGTTGTAAGCACAATCAGTAATTAGAAAATGCAAATCTCCAAATCTCTTCAATTTATCTCCAAAGATCTTTGATCATCAGAAAATGGATGTTAGTCTTATCATGCTTTCTATGGCTATTGAAGTCAAGCTTTCTCTCCTAGCACACCCTCTTTTCAGACCCATCCACCTAGCTATTCCATATGACTCAATAGTCAATGGGCCAATTAAAATTTAGCACCCACCCCCATCTTTAACCAATCCTGGAAGAGGGTCACTGCATATCATTCATCATTGCAAAGATGGGCTGAAGGGCCAGTCTGGAGTTAGAGAGCCAAAAAAGTGAATGGAGAAGGATTGGCTGGTAGAGCTGAACCTTCTAAGCCAAACCTGAAAGCCATTACAAGACATATCTGAGTTCCTGCCAGGGGTTTTTTGTTACAGCAGAGAGAATGCCAGAGCTAGAAGGGGGACAGGTGGTATCAAGACACCTCCTATATTTTCTACTTTATTCTTGACTTGCTGACTGCTCAGTTACAGCTTTTAAAATAGCCTGTTCTTACAACTGAGGCTCTTTTCTTACCACCTAAATGTTTAAGAGGTGCAGAAAAATCACCAAATGTGTATGGGGCCTGGAAGCAATTTGACGTTTAAGGCATCCTTCCACAGGATTGAAAGCACCCAAGGCACTATGGCTTTAGAGAATGAACTTACCAACTAAGGTAACCAACTGCATATTAGAGGTCATTTTGGGGGGCCTCTTGGGGGTAAATTAATAAAGAAAATAAGAAAGATGTTGCTCCTCCAACTGTTTTTTTAGGAGTGGAAATTTCAGAAGGTATATATTTGAAGGCTGCCAACTGACCCAGTCTGGCTTGTTCTTGTGTCTTTAACTGATATTTGATCCTCAGAATGATAACTCTTTTCCTATATAGCAACAAGAATCTAGCCAAAGGCCAATTTTCTATATATAGTTGTTGGGTTCACACATCAGGCTAAGTCACGAACTATGGAATATGAATCACAATGGCTAGATTCATCCAACCTACCCCTTGATTTGAACGTATGTTCGCTCCAAGACTCATTGATATAAATGGGACTTACTTAGCTTAGTTCTGTAATTACCAAATTTGCTCCAATCTTATACACTGCCCAAGCTGGAGGTCTGTTAAATTTTGTAAGCTATAGACAAAAAACAGGGAAAGTGGGTTGAAACGGAGTCCAGTTTAACTTAACCAGGTTTGGGAAGATGGTTGAGCCGTTTCTCTATTTTTGTTGCTTTCTCTCTGTATGAAAGAGGGAGAGCATTAAGAGATGTAAACTGCAATAGTGGCCATTTTCAGGGCTGAAACTTGAGGATATAACAATTAGGGGTGGAGTGGAGGAACCTTTTAGAATAAAAGCATTACCAATACCTGGTTCCTGTTTCTGCCACTTCTTATAACATGCTAACCCGATTGCAAATTAACAAAACATGACCGTTTGGTTATAGAACATGCTAGGACCAAGCAGGTCCTAACCTGGCTTCACACAGTCTTTTGGTTCACACAGCATGCTCTGACATAACATGTGGAATCACAAACCATCCAACTCCTTCAACCTAGTCTATGCAAATCCAGCCAAAATGCCTTCCTGGGTGTGATTCCAATATAAAACTACTTCTGAAATGAGTTTTCAAAGAAAAATGCAAGAGGCACAGCCTGGATCTGTTTATTTGAACTTTGATCCAATGGGAACAATACCTTCATCTGCTCAGAAGCTTTCTTTGCTCCCTTACTGAGAGAAAATCACAGAGACTCAAAGATTCCAAAGGCGGAGTCGTGCTCAGAGGCAGTTCGCACAGACTGCCTGCTCTTAACTCAGGTTGAGGAAACCTCTGGTGGTCTTCTGCATCCCAAGAAATGGCACTGGAGATGGTTATTTCAAAACAGTAAGTGCAGTGGCCAAGATGGGATTGCTCCCACGAAGCTTGGTAAATCACAGTAGACAATCCTTTGCGATATCCAGATTTTGTGAAGGTGCCTAAATTGTGTGCAAGTTAGATGGGCTGCGCTTTTGGACATCAGTATGCAGGAATGAGTGGAGAAGACCTAATTCTCTCCATGCCAGGAAAATCTGTTTCTGCGTATGAGGTTTCCAGATCAAGTTGTGCCTAAATGCAGAAAGCTCAAACTTGGTGATTGCTTGTGATCAGCTGACAATCACCCGTGAGTGGCTGTGGGTATACATTCGGGTTTTCCTTAAAGGGTTTGAAGGGTCTAGAGAACAGAACATCCAATAATGCATAATACTTCTGACTACATTCATGCATCTCTCTTACCTGATCGACCATCTGCTTGCGGTGTGTGTGCATGCGCGCATGAGCACATTTGCTACTATCTTCCTAACTCTAAATCATTTGCATCATTTAAGAAAGCATTTGCATAGAAAAATTCATCAAATCAAGTATCCCTCTGATGCATAAAGTTGCCACTGCATTAACAAAACTGGGCATGTAACACCATATTTGGTTGGCCTCTCTTCCTCAAACTTCTTGAGCTTTCCAATCATGCAACTTTCCCCTTTTTTACAGGCCAGGCTTGCCATTCAGTTTTTGCTCGGTTGCTGCTTTTCTTTCCCCCTGCCAAAGAAACCTTTTCAAAATCAATGTCCTGGGAGCCAAAATGGTTGCTCAGAAAAAGTTGAAGCGGAATTCCTCTTGCGATGGCCTGAATGCAAAACAGCAAGGGTCAGCTGCTCTGAGACAAACTGAGGAAGTGTGGGGTTGAAGGAAAGGTTCTTGGAGGCTCTGGCCCCTTCTGGCTCCTTCTGCAGACTTCCTGAATGCCTGACCTCTCTTCTTCTGGGTCTCTTCAGTCACTTCTGCGATGCGAGCTGCTTTTGAGGCTTAGAGGGGTGGAAGGATAGAGATGAAAGATCAATGCAAAAACCTCAAAAGGCCAACATTCACTGTGTTCTGTCTACCTTTTTTTCCTGAACCGTCTTGCTAGCTCAAGTGGGAAAAGGAGTTAGAATCTGAAAGCAGAGAATAAGCTGGAAGGCAGCTTCTCGGTGCCTTTTCTCCCTGGAAACACCATATTAAATAGTTCCATCTTCCAGGCAGACATCAGTGCCATTGCGAGATTAGCAGCCGTTACATATTCCCCACTATTTGCCCCTTTTAAAGAGGGAGTGAAGAAGTCTACCATCTTTAACAGGCAGGAAAGCTAAGCCTCAACAATGAGCAGGAAGAAAAAGGAATGGTGGTTGCAAAGTAAACAGAATTGATTATCTACAGTCTGGCCTGGCCCGATACATTTTATGGTACAATATTTTGTTCCTTGGCCTCCTGTGGATTAGGATTTATTTATTTCACTTTTGAGGCTGCCCAACTCCTTAACAGCTGACAAATTAAAAAAGGAGGAAAAGGCCCACATACAACGGACTGGAAGATAACACACTACCAATAATCCCCGCCCCCCCCATCCCTTGTGAAATCTATACTTCATTTAGGCAACACCTTCAAAATCTGTATTAGTTATTACAAACACTGAGGGGCTAAAACATACACATGCACCAAAGTATATTAAATTGGCAACTGCAAAGATTCGTAAGGACAAAATTCTTCTCCTCCAACTTTTCTCCAGTAATAAGAATCCTGGGACATAGCTGGGCTAAGAGAAAGTGGCTTGACTGTTATCATTCTCTGGACTTCTCTGGACAAGGATAGACCTAAATCTGGGTCTACATGCTCCTAGTTCAACAACCAAATTCCTGCACCACATTTTCCAGCTGACAAGAATGATGGCTTGCAATTTCAGAAAAAGAAAACTACTTTCACGCTCATTTCACCCAGTCAAGTGAAGATCCAGCAGGTACATTCTTGCAACTGAATTTGGCTAGTATTACTCATGGTAGTGTCGGGCCCAGTCAAGTATAATTCCTTTATTTGCTTACGCCTCAAAGATAGAATCTCGCCCAACTAAATCTATACTACAGCAACTAGTGAATCTACCCTGGGAGATTCTAAGGAGTGGCTACCCTGAATCTCTCTCTCCTCTCACGCTCCCCCTGCGGACTATGCTGCCTCCTGCCTCCTCTCCCCTCCTGGAATGCACCCCCTCCTTCCCGAGAGCCTTGATCTTCCACATCACTCTCCTCCTCGTAGTACCTTCCCTCACAGATAGGGATTTTTCTTGGGGCGTGGTTTAACGCAAACCTGTAAAAATGGACAAATGCAGGAACTGCATTAAGCAGCCAATGAACGAAGGTGGGAAGCAACAGGACAGAGAAGAAGGAAGCAGAGGAGGAGACTTTAACAAGCGGCAGTTTCATCGCTCCCTCAGCAACATCCTGCATCCTGCAGCAACTCCAACCCTGGATAATGAAAAGTGGGAAAGACCTTGGGAGACGGGGCCAAGAGATGCTGCCAAAGGAACGGTCAGATAAGGGACAGCACAGCCCACAGCTGGACAGTGGGTGAGGCAAGAGGCTCAGAAGGGAACCTCCCTAGTTTCTTGGGCTGTAAAGGAGATGGGGGGAGAACTGTACTTTCAGACTTGCAAGATTCTGTTAATGTAGCTTTACAATAAAGTAGAATTAGCTCATGATTCCTATCTGCTTTACTGGGTGAGGCCAACACCTCGTTCCAACTTGTAACCCTGAGAGCAAGCCCCTTTCCCCCTACCTGCTTGCAAGAGCTTCAGCTGCTTCTGCCTTTCCTCTGCCATTTTGGCTCTGTAGTCACCGAACATGATCCGCATCACTTGACGTTTCTTTGCCAACACTGCTTTTTTGCTGCGCAACGTTTTGATGGCACGGAGAGCCTCTTCCACTGAAAGGAGCCAAGGACATCATGACATTTATCATTTCAGTAGGATGGGCAGCAAAAGTATGTACTCTTGTTCAGATTTCATGTAGTCACTTTTCCCCAAATAACTCATTCCATTCTATTCCTCAATCAGCAAACATTCCCTCTTAAGGACTGGTCATCCTTCTTCAAGCTTGCTCATAATCTCCCCCTTTGGGTGTGGATGGTTTCCTTTCAGCCTTACTGACTACACGGTTCAAGAAGTCATTTATTGTAATGGACGGAAGAAGTAACCTTGAGGAACGGAAGGAAGAGCTTCTATGAAGACAACCATCAGATAAAAGAAATTTGAGTCCAAGGCAGAACTGTAATCCAAATAAGCATCTCAAAAGTCCCCCCCCCCTTTATTTTACATTTATACATATTTAGGCATGCTAAGGGTTATGGAAAATTAAATATGACATACATTTAAAAAACCCACTAAATAAATAAATTAATGCAGCAGACCTATTTTCTCTCCAAAATAAAATTCATAAGGGAAGAAGTTTGATGAAGTTGTCATTGCTCACTATCTGCTTTTGGAGTTGCCACTGGTGATCTCAATGTCATGATATTACTGGAATATGCCCTGCATTTCTCAGTCTCTTTGAGAGGATGTTGTCAATCCTGGAAGGAACACCTTCGAAATAATAAATGAGCCATAACTGTTCCATTGTTCAGTCAAGGTCAATGAAAGGATGAGGGTAAGTGATTGGGAAAGACTACAACCACAAAACAGGAAGGAATGCAGGAACCATAGGTGCCCAGATGTTTGTTGTTCTTTTCCTTCTGGGCAGGAACTGTCAGACACTAGAACAAAATTAGGAACCTGTGACTTTCCAGATACGGTTAGAATGGATTATTTTGGGAAAAGTCACATACGTAGTTTCATATACTCCACCAGTATGGCCAATGTTTGAGGATGATGGAACTTGGAGGACCCAAGGTCCTCATCCCTACTCAGGAGGGCTCTCCACATGAGAAATGATACTCTTCTTCCCAAAATTCTGGCTTGTTTCTTCTCCCTCTGCTCTAAAATATCAGGAATGGAGTGACTTGGACAACCAGTCAAATGAAAGGTAACGTCTCCATCAAGTCAGATTTGACTCTTGGTGACTAATGTAGTTTTCTTTCCTGGCACCAGTATGGATGTGGTTGGCCACTGCCATGATCCAGTACGTCTTTTTTTTAATCTTCCCAGTCTAGCCTACAGCCTGGAGTTTTCCCATCCAAATACTGATTAGGCCTAACTCCGCTTATCTTTTCTGAGATAATCCAAGGTTGGTTGACTGCTGCCACCTGCTGACTTCTATAAGGCTCCTTGCTAATGGAGGATCACTCATCACCTTAGCATAAATTATTGATCTCCATTGGATAGTCCCAGCCCTGAAATCCATGTGCCCTCCCCCACCCTGTTGGGGTTCTGTAAAACCCTGAAGACCTGTTTGTTCTCTTGGGCTTTGGGTTGAGTTGGACGGGGCCTTATGCTGGGTGGGCCCTTGTTATTTTTGTGTATGTCTGCATACAGTGACTGGATCCCATCTTGTTTTGATTTCTATTGGATTTTTTTTTATAGGGTATTATATTGTGACCTGCCCAACTCAGTTGGAGTTGGGAGGGGCAGGTGCCTAAAGTGAATTAAATAAATAAATAAATGATACCAAGCAAGTTGACTCACTCTGTTTGGGGGTGGATTTCTGAGTCTTCAGGCCAAGTTCCAGCTGTTCCACACACCAGTCTACCTCTCTCTTCAATTGATCATCTGGCTGTTACATTCAGGAGAAGGGGAAACATACAGAGGAAATGAGAATTAGCTGAAGATGCCATTGCAAGATAACTACTCCTAGCATCTTGTTTCAATCTCTAAGTTATCTCACGGCAGACTTCTCTAACTCAGTGTTTCTCAACTTTGGCTGGAAAATTCTGGGAGTTGAAGTCCTCACATCTTAAAGCTGCCAAGGTTGAAAAATGCTGCTCTAACTGACGCACAATATCTTAAATGGAAACGTAAATACAATGGTAAAATAGAGTACAAAAGTTTTTTTTTTTTTAAGTTTAAAACTCAAGGATCCAAAGGGAATGCCAATCATGAACAATCACACTGTTGAAAAAGAAAAACTAAAAATCATGCAGGGGCTTCAAAAAGCAGAGACCAGTTGACTCAATATCAATTCCCAGAATATATTAAAATGTTGTTAAAAGACCCTGTCTTATACTAGAAAGACATCAACATGGAGGTTCTTGACATCCCACTCTAGGGAGAAAATTTCACAATTGGGGGTAAATCAATGAAAAGTCTCTTGCTTTCATAGCTACATTTCAGTCTAAATGGTAAGAGGTACAGGCTTGGTTCAGGCATCATGCTAAACCATCATTTCCTAACCACATTCTGTAGGGTGAACCTACAACTGGGTTCAGACTACCTGCCAAGACATAGACTTTGGTTTATAACTCACAATGGCTCAGTTCACACAACCCACTAATCTAAAACCAAAGAAACCACATGATGGCTTAGCTCAGTGTTGTCCAAACTTGGCCACTTTAAGATGAGTGGACTTCAACTCCCAGAATTCCCCAGCCAGCATACTGGCTGGGGAATTCTGGGAGTTGAAGTCCACTCATCTTAAAGTGGCCAAGTTTGGACAACACTGGCTTAGCTTGTTGCCCAACCCCAAGCACTGAATTCAAACAGTGAAAAAGGGAGACTCCAGACTGGAACATCAGGAGACCTTCAGGCAAGTCACAACCATAGTGGCACCTTGATTTTCCATCCTGAATGATCTACTGATAAACATAGAGACTTAATAGGAGTGCAAATGAATACTTCTGCATCACTGCCTACCACACTTTCTGTCAGAGCTACCAATCTATAACCCACTCATTGTCTTATCCTTATTCAACATGGTCTTTACATGCCTGTAACATCTCAGCTTGATCAGATGTTCCTTGGCCACAAGACTTGTTGTCTCCACTTCCTTTGTCAACGTGCGCTATTTTTGACAGCGGTGGCTTCTTTTTCTTTTTTCTCTTAGATGGTTCACCAGCTGCCACAATCAATTTCTCTTCTGTAACTTCTGTTGGAGCTGTGCACCAATTTTTTTTTTATTTAATCATTTGCTTTTTTTAATCAATAACATTAGATTTATATTAGTTTGCATATCTGAAAATTCTTTACCAAGGGAGAATTATTTTTTATTCTGTAAAATTATCATTCTATAATTAATGCATTACAGGTAGTCCTCACTGAACAATCACTCATTCAGGAACTGTTCAAAGTTATGACAGCGCTGAACTAGGGGTACTTATAATGGCTCCTCATAGTTGCAGCCCTTGCAGGGTCCCCGTGGTTATGTGATCGCAATTCGAGCCCTTGGCAATCAGCTCACAATTATGACACTGCAGCATCCTGCAGTCATGTGATCACCATGTGCGACCTTCACTGCTAGCTTCCAATAAGCAAAATCCATGGGGAAGCTGGCAGGAGTTCACAAATGATCAAGTAACCATGGGACACTGCAGCTGCACAGGATTCACCTAACGACAGCAATGGGGACTGCTGCAATTGCTGTCATAAGTTGGCACAGTCATATGATGCTGCGCTTTATGACCACATTGCTTAGCAATGGAATTGCCGGTTGCAATTACCATAGTTAAGCAAGGACTACCGGTATTAAACTCTACAGAACAGAAATAAAAGCCAATTCTAGTAATAAATGAATTAGTATTGGAATTAGTTGACAACTTGTATAAGATCAATAGGTGTATCTTTCTTTCCAAGACTTAATTAAAACTGAGTGGTCTCCGTACCTACTTGGGTTGCTTCCAATCTCGGTACCTCTTGTATAGGACATTCTTCACCTTGTCTGCCTACACAATCCGTCACATCAGTTCTATCAGGTTTTGAAAAGGCTGATCTCTCTGCTGTCACCGTTCCCTTCTTGGATGGGACATCTATCTCTGGAGCTGCTTCTGCTGCAGCTGCAGCTCCAAAGCCAGAATCTATGGCAACAGCTGAAAGTGAGGGAACATCTGGGATGATGAAGTTGAAGGCAAAGTCAGACTTCTGAGTTCCAGTGGAGAAGTCCAGAATCCCAGAGGGACCATTACCAGTGGACTGTTCTCTGGAGTCATCCAACCTATGTTCCTCTGCTGTGATTCTATCAGTTTCTTCTGTGGTTCTTTCAGGTAGAACAAAGTTAAATTGAAAGCTATTATCTGATGATGCAAGCAATGAAGTTGACGCTGCAGAAGGGCAGTTGGATTGCTTCCTGTACACCACGCTGCCCAAAGGAAGAACATTTCCTTGGTGTATTTCTACCTTCTCAGGCCTCACAGCTACAGGGCAGAAACAGAAACATTCTCATTAAATCACCAAAGCACACTCAACCCAGTGCACCAAATTACATACTCTTTAAATAAAGGAAACCCAAATTTTATATGCCGTATACATGAAACATTAAACTGTGGATGTTGTGGAATTTGGCTTGAGATTACAGAGGTCACTAAGGCTGACTGGATGTGTACTGTAGAGAAGAAGCTGCACTTGTCACAGTCTCCTAATCATGATCCCATCTCTGCCTGGCTGGTTGATGCTTCTCCAATGACTTGGTTACTTGCCTGCTTCTCTAGCCATATCTAATGGAAGATCAAGCTCAGATCTTAACAACAGCAAAAACAATAGCAAAAAACAGAGGCTTCAGCAGATAGCAGAAACAAGCAACAGCCTTACAGAGAAGGGTATATTCCTGGCAGATTATCATGAGCTAACCTGCTCCATTTCTTTGGGCCACATCCCTAACTTCTAGTGGAGTGGCTAGATCTCAAAGAAGACAGGGCTCAGGGTCAATTAAGGCAAGTCTACAGTAGAATGGTTATTTCATCAAAGGAAAACTGAAGGGTCACTTTGACCCAAGTAATTTTCATACATTTTCTTGGCTGGACAGCAGTCTCAACAACATCCATCATTGCTCCCCGATGCTTCACTGTTCATTAAAGGAACAGAATTCTGCACTCCTCTTTTGCAGTTGGCCACCTTTGCTTAGTCTTGTCTGACCTGGTGCATTTCCAGTTGTTGAGCTAAGATCCCTCATCACCAGCCAGCACGGCCAAAAGGCAACAAAAATGGAAGCTGTAATCCATAATATCTGGAAGGCTTCAAGTTGCAGAAGGCTGCCCCAGCTGACTCTGCAGCAGCTGCCAGTGACATCTAAATATCATGATAAACTGGATGACAGCGTTGCGGTATGTGCCTGTTTCATCCTGGAGTATCTATAACTTGGCGTTTTGTTTAGGGGTAATTCTGTTTGGATCTAGGGCAAAGGTGAGCAACTTCCTCACAACCTCTTCTTCTGTCTGCAGAGATCCTGTA
Source organism: Python bivittatus (assembly GCF_059951505.1). NCBI lineage: Eukaryota > Metazoa > Chordata > Lepidosauria > Squamata > Pythonidae > Python > Python bivittatus. Next base: position 9,268,441 of record NW_028277083.1, read on the forward strand.
TGAGTGATCTGTCCTCAAGCAAAAGCAACCTTTCTCTGTCCTCACAGCACACCAGATAAAAAGAAAGAGGGAGGGAGAGCAAAAAAGCAAGACATTTCAGGGAAGGATCGCTGACATGCAGAATGGCATTACAAACCCATTCAGGCTGTGGCTGTAGTGGGAAAGAACAAAAAGACATATACATAAGGATGAAAGAATTGGAGGAAGTAGCATGAGTAAGTGACTGATGAAAAAGACAGGATTTGCCACCTCACCTGCTTTTGCTGCTCTCTCATTTTCTTCAGCCATTTTGAGACGGTAATCTCCAAAGACATGGTTCATCATCTGCCGTTTCTTCACAAGGGGAGCTTTACGTGAGCGCAATACTCTAAGGATACGCTGTGTTTCCTCTGCTGCTCTCAGGAACCAGATATGAAGAATGTAAAAAGTTACTCATGAATCCCTGGCTTTATTGTGCTGCAGTTCGTTTTTGCAATACATTCAGTCTGCAGAACGCTTTACAGTCCTCCTTTCTTTTTCTTTTAGAGTGTCCTAGATCTCTAAATAGTAGACCCATGTTAAGCAGTCTAGACTTTGAGGTATTATGCTCTGAAGCAGAGTTCATGAACATATTGGCATATGACTGTAAGTCCCATTCATGTAGCTCTGCAGTTTTACCGAAACAGAAACATATGGTAGAACATCCCTTCTGAATGATTGCTTAATTGATGTTGCTGGGGCAGGAAAAAAGTCAAAGAAAGGGCACTCTAGCTCTGAATTGTAAGAGATAAGGCATGGGTGTTCATCACAAATCAAGATTAGATCAAAATGACAACATACGCAGTAACATCATGATGCAAATCCTGCCGCTGTGTACTTGTGTCTTGACATCTGATGCAAGTATGTAAAGCAGTGTTTCTCAATCTTGGGAACTTTAAGATGTGTGGTCTTCAACTCCCAGGATTCCCAAGCCAGCATGGGTAGCTGGGGAATCCCGGGACTTGAAGTCCACAGGTCTTAAAGTCCCCAAGGTTGAGAAACACTGATATAAAACATGCTTTTTGCATTATGATGCACCTTTTATCAGTCCCTCAACCACGTGGATACCTGTGGGACCAGGCCTTGTTTTCTGTCCTTCCCAAGCTTTGAAATGAAGAGTGGAACAAAAGATATTTCCCTGACTCTGCATTTTAAAAAAATACCATGAGATTGGAACCAAGACCTAATCTTTGGTGCACTGAAAGTGTCTGGTAATAACAAATTTGGTTGACCAGCAAAACTAACCAAAACATATTAACTTTCTGGAACCAGTTGTTGAACATTTAGAATTAAGCTGTATAAAGAAAAAGTTAAAACAACATACCTTGTTTTGGAGTTGGGTTGAGACGCAAAAGGCCAGTCTCCAGTTGAGTGATGCACCATTCCAGTTCATCCTGAAATGTTGGTTTGGGAGCCTGGCTCAGTGGGAAAAGTACAGCAAAATTAAGGGCTGCTCTTTTTAAAAAGATGTCTGCACATGCCTGTGTGCAAAACCTTTAAATCCCAGCGGTGTTGTGACAAAATTTCTGTCCTTGCTAAAATTCCCTGTCTTACACAGTAATTAAAGTCACAGTAATTAAAGTTACAGGAGTCTTAATGTTTATTTAGTTTTTTTTTTTTAATTTCTGGGCCTTTTATATTGCTTCAGTCTTAACCAACTCAAAGCAGTTAACTAGATCTGTTGCTACAAAGAACATACTTCTTACCTCTTCCATTAAGAAAGTTTGCAATAAGTGTTCACATAAAATCTTCAGATATTTTCTTTCTCAATCACCTAGAAACACAAGGTGACACATGAACATTTACATTTACCATGAAATCTAGGATATCTTTATTCAAAGGCCCAATTGTGTTTGCTACATAACTGATAAGCATTTGTAGGAGTGACACTTTCTACATTGTTATAGGTATCTTTACAGGCCTAAATAAAAATCTAGTCATTCATTCATTCATTCATATACATATATATTTTCTCATTTTTTTGCAAGAAAACGGTGTTTATTCTTAAAGCAAACACATTTTGCCCCTGGGCAATGTCATGCCTCTATCTGCAATGCTCTTTAAGGTTGTTAACATGCAAAACTACCCGTGCTCTGCTTTAAAATTAATCAGGGTTTGCAAACAAAATTCCTAAAGCCCCCCCCCCCCGTCCCAAATAATAATAATACAGGAGCTAGTGCGAAGCCAAGACTGACCGTGGGAGGACAGAGAAGAAAAACGTTAGTGGCTAGCTAAAATAAACCTAGTCTCAAATCATCCATCTGCTGTGCTGAGACCGGCCTGGCGGGCTCTTAATAATCTGCATTTGACATTAAAGTTAAAAGCATGAAAGTGCTTCACAACTCCAAATCTCGCGCCCGACCAGGCCGCGCCTCGCTTCCCCTCTACCCTGGAGCTCACACAGATTCCCCCACCCCCAGTTCAATCCGGATCAATCCACTCTGAAACATACCGAGGTCCAAGTCCAGCTCCGTTACATTAACGGGAGTTACTCCGTTGGGATCCCGCCGCCAGCACGAGCAAGGCGGGCCTGGTCCGTCGCTGGACTCCTTCTCCCTCGCTCCGGAGCTCGGGTAATTCGGTTCCGCCCGGAAGTCGTTCCTCCCCTCTGATTGGCTTGGAGGTCAGCCGTTTTCTCCCACCCAAGAGAGCTTCTCAGTCTGAGGGCTGTTGGTAAAGAAGACTTACCACAGGCCTCCAGGGGGGTTGGACTACAACACCTATCATCCTCCCTAGTCTGGGATTGTTTTGCCTAAACATTCTGCTCCAGCCTTCTCCAAAAATCTGGAGGCAAGCACTTGGAGAGTTGAATCTCTGGAAGCCGGTCGTTTTTCTAACAGGCAAAAGCTTGTGAAAGGCTAGATCATGCATTCCTTTCTGTCATAAATGATCCAGCGGAGGATTTTTTCTTTCTTTTTTTTCTAACGCTGGGAAAGTTGGAAAGAAAGAGGAGGACCAGCAGCAAAGTGGATGGGCTCAGTTACAGAGTTGATTAGGGCACTGTTGGAAGACCTGAGGGATCCAGTTAGGGACCGATCATCATGGAGAAAATCTACCTTTGTGGTTGCTAGGAGTAAAAAATGACTTGATGGCACATAATCAGTCAACCAACCAACCAACCAACTAACCAACCAATGAATCCCAGCAAATAGATCTGTTCAGAGAGAACATCCACCATGAATGCCCTCTGCTGGAGAAACAACACAGCAGTTGCGGACTGAACGTTTTATTCCCCTTCACAAAAGATATACTTTTAAAAAACATTTCCAAAAGAATGAATCCTATAAAGGTTGGTGCCAGGCTGGACTCACGATGGCTGAAACTTTAAATTCACAGCCTGTCAAAGAGGAGAAAAGAAATACAATCTGTCGAGTTGCAGGAGACTGAAGCATACAATGCCTGCATCTGCATGATCAGCTCACTTCAAAGATCCAGCAGAACATGCGATGTTCATCATGGCCAGTATTTCATCGCTTGGCATTTTGTGCAAACCAAGGTCATTCACTGATATTATTAACCTGGGAGCTACTGACTCCTTGGATGTCTATGGACAGATTTCAGGGTGTTCTTACTCTTGGATAGGAAAAAAGATTATAACTTAATTTCCACAAAGTTCTAACTGAAATACAGCTTTTCATTCAATAGAGTATGTAGGCCACCAGGTATGTATGGCCTCCAGACTCCAAAAATGTTTGTTCAAGTCAAGGAATCTCATTATCAAAAATTATTACACCCTTAAAAAGGGTACTATCATTATTCATTTAACAGATTAATAGAGAATCACGTATATTACTGTGGTGCATATTTGTTATTTTTTTAATATTTTCATAACTGCATTTTAGCATACTTGGTTTCCTTTGTAATATAATCTGTATCTATATATTTTATTTTATGCATTTCAATACATTTTTCCAACAAGGGGTCTATAGGTTTCACCAGATTCTCAGATGGCACGAAAAGGTTATGAACTCCTGCCTTGGAGGGTTTTCACCTGTCAAATCCCTTTTTTAAAAGATCCCTCTTTTATCAAGGATTTTGTTTCAGTTTTTAGTAATAAGAAACCGGCTTAGCCACTGACTGGGTAAGATTGTAAGACTGAGAAACTCTAATGTGTTTCAGATGTAACGGTTGTTCCAATGGCATTCATCCCGCTTTGTGTACCTGTGCTCTACAGCAGGGTTTCCCAACCTCAGCAACTTAGGTGTGGACTTCAACTCCCAGAATTCCCCAGCCAGCATGCTGGCTGGGGAATTCTGGGAGTCAAAGTCACATATCTTAAAGTTGCTGAGGTTGAGAAACACTGGACTAGGATCCACTAGAAGAGGTTTTATTACATCTGATTTGATTGAGTTGGACAATTTTGTCCAGCTGTGCAAAGGGCTCTTTGCATGGCTCACTTACTGCAGCAGATACCTTGATGATGGTTTCCAGAAGACATAAGTGAACAATGTCAGCTTCCATCCACACTAATCCACGGGGCAGCAAAAGCAATCCCAATGAGCAACATGTGAAAAATAGAAGGAAAACATAGACTAATCTGCCAGATTTGAGAGGCCCCCTTGAAAGGAAACATGAATTTATTTTAAATAAACTTTTAATTGTAGAATATGCATCTGGGAAGACTGATGTCAATGTTAAGCCATGATAGTGTTTGGCTTTGGCTTAATCATACATTTGTGTGGAGCTGAGATTTTCTTTCTGAATTGTAGGGGGGATTTGGGAGGCTTTAAAAAAAGCTGAACCTATTTTAGGGTGTTCATTAATGTCTTTTCCAGCTCAAAATGGAATGAAACCATACTACGCATTTCAGCAACTGTGGTCAGAAATGGCTCCCAGGCTGCCAAAAAATTATTTTTGCAGGATGTGCACTGTCTTGGGGTTTCACTTCACCCCAGATTTATGGCTCAGCTGCTTAGGCAAATCCAGCCAGCTATAACAGTACTGCATAGAGTTGGCTTTAACTGGGGACAAGGCAGATGATGGTTCACCCACACCCCTTCCCAAAGCTCCGTCCAAATATGAAAGGGGTTGCACTGCAAGGCAAAGAGAGAGGCACTCTGGGAAAAAAATGGCTGCTGTTCCCCAGTAGCGGGAAGTCTGTTGATTAACCCAGCGAGAAAAGTTCCTGTCAAGCTCTGCAAGGAGCTCCAGCTGGTGTTTGTGGGACAGCAACCTGGGTCAAGTCGAGGAAAAAGGAAAAGTTCCATCACGTTCCATAGGAAGGAGGGCAGCCAATGCTAGAGTTTGTGCAGGATTCTTCGAAGAGAGACACTAGGATGGAAAATGAGGCAAAACCAAAAGGTCTTAAGGAAAAATGGAGCTGCGCGCCACTCCAGGTCCCCCTCTGCCTTCAGTCTGAAGCGCTGCCTGTCCGTCTCTGCACCAGCTTCAGAAGGTGAAGTTGCCTTGCCTCCAGACCTGTTCGCCGGCAATATAAGTGGCCCGTACGTGGAGACTCTCATCCAGCAACACAAAATCTGTCAAAAAGAGGAAATGATGCCTCTCTGGCCCAAGCCCAGGACTCTTGCCGTGCTCTTAAACCCCAGAAGAAGGATTGATTGGGGACCCTAATTCCCAAAATTTCCCTCGGCCGTGCTGGCTGTGAAATTCCAGGAGCTGCGATTCCAAATGCATTTGGAGAGCATCAGGTTGGGACAGGGCAATGTAGGATCTCTACGCATGAAGAAGCAGAAGAAGCCTTTTGATAGCCCAGCTGACCGTTATTCTCTCTGACTCTGGCAGTCATTCTCCAGCACAATTTTTCCAATCATCTGCTCCCTGATGCATTCATTTTTCCCAATTTGAGGCCCCAGGAATTGACCTTAGGGTCTTTTGCATACAAAGCATATATTCTCAGGGCATGAAACAAGGATACTCCCCCTTTCAGAAATACAGGATGACTCAACCCAATGCTGGCCTGTAAACAACTGCATGGTCTGACGATAGCTCTGCCTTTGGTTTGCTGAAGCTAAGTTGGTTTGGGCTCCTTGGTTCTGGAGGGGAGATCACTAGGGAATCCAACTTTGGATCCCACAATTTAAAAAAAAAAAAAGGATCATAAATGTAGTAGATCAGATTTCTCCAACTTGGTGCCTCCAAATGGTGCCTGTATCAAAGCTCCCGTAATTACCCAGCCTAGGATTGTTGCTAGGAATTTTGGGAGTTGGTATCCAACTCATCCAGGCTCTACAATCTAGGAGAGATGGACGTGACAGTTTCAATCAACCCCAACTGGAGTCCTCACAATGGGTTAGACTACACCTCCCATAATTTTTCATTCACCAAAGGAGGAGGAGGCAGGTGGGCCTCGCCAGGGAGAGGATTCCATGAGTGCCTGAAATCCTTACAACACACCTAAATTCTAAAGGGTGGAAGGTGGAACAGGAGGGTAAGAGATACATGGTCTGGATTCCCCCACCATCAAGAACCCGTGTAGTGCAGAGTAGTGGTGAAGGTGTTGGACCAGGACCAGGACGGTCCAGATCCAGTCCCCCTTCAGCCACAGAAGCTCTCTGAGTGACTTTCGGCCAGCCCCTCTCTTTCAGCTCAGCCGACCTCGCAGGGTTCTCAATGGATTCCATGTGGACCTCCCCCAGAAAAAGTGTCATCCACCTGCAATCCTGACCAGAATAAAAATAAAATACCTGCATCAGAGTCATAATCCAAGGTTCCCTTTTGGTCCTTGATATTTAAGAGCTGAGCAGGATGGAGGGAGGCTGCCTCCAGGGCTGTTTCTATCGAACAAGCTGCAAAAAGAAATGGAGGTGGTTTTATTTTTTCATTAAAATCAGCAAAGGCAAAGGGTTCTTCGCTTTGGCAAGAGAAGCAGTGCCCATGCCATAACACTTCCGAATAGGCAGGGGAACCCTATGATTGACTATGTCTCTGTGCAAATCACATATTTTTAAGATATGTCTGCAGACACGCAGAGGAGAATGCTAAGACCCTTCCCCCTGCCGTGCCGACTTTCCAAAAAGCATGGATTTTTATTCATTTTTGTACGGAGAAGCATATTCTTTCCAATGCCCTGACTTGCAACCAGGAACAGAGATGTTCTGTGCCGCTCTGAGAACGCAAAGAAAATACAAGCATCAAATATATTATAAGATTCCCCTCCTTCAACTTTAAAAGACTCAAGATTGAAGTTGGACTCGTTTCTTCTCTTCTAGTAGGCTACAAAGGGGCTGGCTTAGTGTCACGGCTGGGTTTGTAAACTAGGCTTCATTGAAGAATGTAGAGTTTGTTCAACAAACAAGGAGGAAAATGTAACATGGGATCACATAACAATATGTGAATCTACCAGTATTTTTCCTGCAAGTGAATGAGTTCACATGACACAGCAGCCATCTGGTTTATTTTGCTTTGGATTGGTGTTTCATGTGAACCTAAGCCTTTGTAGACTGGAAATCACAGTTTATGGCCTAGTAGGTTGCGGAAACCCAGCTAGTTGTGACCTATTCTAGAAACACTTAAACCATGGCTTAGCATAGGCAACCACAGCTATTGGAAAGGTAGCTTGTTTTAAGATAGAACAGTCTTCCCCAACCTGATATTCCTCAGATATCAGGGAATCCCAACTCTCAGAAACACCAACCCCATTTTTGGCCTTTTCATCTGAAAAAGTAACCGGTTGGAGAGAGAGTTGAGTCATCAAGAGGGCCACCCCTTTGGGGGCTACAAATAAGTGCCCAGCAGATCTGACTCCCCGGGAGATGGCAACTCCTTGCCTTAGTGAGCCAGAATCTCCTTACCGGTGGCCTCTCTGAAATGCCGGACACAGGAATCCATGGTGGAGATGCTTCCACTCAGCGTTTTGGTACCTGGAAAGAGGTGTGAGGAGGAGGAGGAGAGAGAAAAATGATCAGCTAAATGCAAAGGCAGGGGGGTGGGGATGATGGGAACTGTAGTCCAGCCCAAAGGTTTGCAGAAGGGACCCTTCTGGGTCTTGGGGAAGAGCTTAGGGAAAAATCAGCCCACGTGTTTGAATGGCTAAATGAGATTGCAGTCTTACCTGCAATGTAGGTATTTGGTCCTTCTACCTCTACCACCAGCTGGCCCAGTGTGTGTCTGCCAGGGGGAAGTCCCATTGCTGGAATGGCATCTGTCACCAGGACCAGCCCTAAGGAGGGATAATTTGGGCCTCTTAATTCCATCTGAAAATAACCTCAATCTTCCACTAAGCCATAACATGGTTAGTTCGGTTATCACATACCACAATGAATGAACCTAGCCATTCGCAGCTTATGCATTATATGCAGACAGGGTCAACATCTTCAAAACAATGTTAAAACAAACCATGGCTTAGTTTGAGTGAACGTAATCATATGGGGGTGGCTTGCACCTTGAAGACGCTCCCATATGTTAACATCTTTTCAATCACCGGCATCTTGGAAGATATTATTATTTATGTATGTGTTTGGTTTTGCTGTATTTTTATACTGTTTTTATTGCATTTTAATTAATATGTATTTGTTGTTTTATTGTAAACCGCCCAGAGTCACTTCCTCGTGAGATGGGCAGTGTCTAAATCCGAAATACATATATATAAATAAATATAATAAATATTTATTTATTTATTTATTTATTTATATATTCGGAAATATATACCATAAATAAATAAATAAATAAATATATATATATATTCTCTCTCTCTGATGTACTCCTCCTTATATCAAAACCCTCCTAATATCTACAGAGCCAAACTAACTAAAAAAGATGCCCCTTCTCATCTCTTGGGAACTGTCACCCTAAAGAAGACACACCTTTAGGGTGGGCCCGGTGTGCGATTCGCAGAGCAGCAGGATTCGTGTGGATCCCATCTGAGATCATGCCATAAAACACTTGCTGGCCAGGAGGAATCTTGTCACTTGTGAGAAGTCCCACGATCCCAGGGTCTCGATGATGGAACTGGACAAAGAATGTCAGGACACAATGCAGTACGTCCACAAGTCCAAGGGGCTGCAAAACCTACTGTTCCATTTCTCCTCTGGACCGCACCGTCTCAGCAATCTCTTCAGAATGGCTGGATCAGTGTGGTGTAGAGGAGAAATCACCATCGTGAGTTCTGTGGAATAGCGGATTTTGCACGTACCTAAATGTGCAAACCCCCAGGAGCTAATTTGATTATATTTGTAAATATAATCAACGTATAAAAAACACCAATCTAATTACTAAAGAAACTGGATTGGAGGACCAAGGGAGCCTTAAACTTGCTCGGCAGAGTCTATCGCCTTAAGATGTGGTTGCTCAACTATTTCAACAGCCATAAAACTTCCCCAAGATTACCTTTTCTAAAAAAATTAAAATCTGGTAAGCCAAAGCTTGAATCAGAGTTTAGACCCAGGTTGTAGAAGGTCAAAAGCATAAATATACAGTGGTACCTCTAGTTACGAACTTAATCCGTTCTGTGACTCTGGTTGCAACTCGAGTTGGTCTCAAGTCAAGGTAGAGTTTCCCATAAGGTTCAATGTAAATACGGTTAATCCGTTCCGCCCTCCGAATTTGGTCGCACCACGAGGCAAATTTCCCCATAAGGTTCAATGTAAATACGGCTAATCCGCCCTCCGAATTTGGTCGCACCCCGAGGTAAATTTCCCCCATAAGGTTCAATGTAAATACGGCTAAACAGTTCTGAAACATATGCATTTTATTTTTAAACCTCAAAAACCTTCCAAATGCCACAAAAACCTTCCAAATGCCACAAAACACACCACAAGCCTCACCGAACGTCTCCTTGCTACCGCAATCTCGCCCACAGGAAGCCACGACCGCGTGGCAGCAGGGAAAATGGCCGCGGATCCGGTTCGTAAGTAGAGGCAAGTTTGTAAGTAGAGGTAAATTTTTGGGGCCGGAGCTGGTCGTATCTCAAAAATTTCGTAAGTAGGGGCGTTCGTAAGTAGAGGTACCACTGTATAAGGTAACTGTGCAACTATATAATAAAAGGAAACTTTGATTTACTGGACTTGCAGTGGACCTGACATGCAGCAGGCCAAATTTCTGCTGTGAGGTATGTCACTGGCATCTTGATATCATCACACGAACAATGCCAATGATGTAACTGGCATTATTTATTACCATCACTAATTATTCTGGTCCCAACAAGAAGATCTGCCAGGAGCGAAACCCCCAAACACTTAAGAGATTCTTAAGATGCTGGCAGTGGGAACTTGCCTAGGTACTACTCACAGGTAACATGGCATTGAAGAGGTGAGTAATGAAGGTAGCTCCCTGATGAACAGCCTCCTCGGCTTGAGATAGATTGGCCACGGAGTGACCTAGAAAGAAATGGAGAGAACTCTACATAATGCTCCTTTGAGGCCTCTTCCGGTCTATTGAATCATCTAGTTTTTCAGACTTGGCCACCTTAAGATGTGTGGACTTCAACTTCCAGAATTCCCTAGCTAGCATGCCAGCACAGGAAAAGGTTAACAGGGACACGTGAACATGGAAGTTCAGACGAGCTTTTGTGAACAGCTGCCTAGTTCTACAGAAACTAGAACATGAAGCAAAGATTAGTTTTTTATTTCAATTTTGGTTTTCCCAAATTTGAAACAGCCATTACTCTGGATCCAGAGGGCCCACTTGTGGGGAAGGGGTTTAATGGCAGTCCACACGTCCTCAGATTATTCACTTTTTCCTGTTGGTTAGCTCATTGGGAAATGTGGTTTAAGAAAATATCAAGTTTCAGTTGAATATGGTTTAACCGTGTTTCATTTCATTTGTCCCATTTTTGCAGGAGAGACAGAACGAGAGAGAAAGCGCAGACGTTTTGCCACGGCCAGCCCTGCCCAACTGGGGGTCCTGCTGTGTCTACTTTTTGAGCATGACCCTGAGAGCTCCAGGTGAAGGCAGGACCTAGCTCTTGACCCGATATTTGATGGAGTGAATAAAAGAGATCCACTTTCAGGATTACTACTTTTCAAACTAAATATTCCTTCTGGCCCCGTAGTGTTCCCATCGTGGCCGCTGTCTTTAGGGGGTCAAAAGATGACACATGCATGATGACATCATTGTGAAAACACCACAGCTTCTGTCCTGTTGCAAGCATGGAATTGCACACTACAGTAGTGCCATGATGTCATTGTGCCTGCATCACCATTTTGGTGTAATTGGGATTTGCGGCAAACGCCTCTGCTTCCTATGGCATGGTGTCCAAAACAGATCTGGACCCTCTAAATCCTAAACCTCAATCCTTCAGCGTCCAGGGACAAAGTTTACCCAGCGATACGCAGATGCCTCTCTTGGTCAGCTCCCGGATCACTTCACTGCTGCGTTTCATCTCAGGTGCTAAGGTGACAATCCGGACACAGTCCAGGCTTCCGTACGTGGCAAGCAAATCTTGAAAGGCTCCCGACTCAAAAGTACGGAGGTAATCCTCTGGGTGAGCCCCCTTCTTCTCTTTGCTGATGAAAGGACCCTCCAGATGAATCCCTGCCGAAGGCGAGAGAAAGGCATTCAAAGCTCTGGAACAGGATGATGCAAGCTTGTATGGACCCCCGGACCACTGAAGATTATAATATGGGTGCAGGAGGCCTGTGACAAACTCCAACTGATTCCAGTAGAAGAGAAGATCTGTAGCTCAGGGTTGAACTGTGGAGTTCTTCGTGTTTTCTGAGCTTGGTGGTTGGTTTGCAGACATTTCATTACCCAGCTATGTAACGTCATCGGTGCAAGTGAGGGATGAACACCAGATAAACAATCAGGCAGAAAATAATACTCTATTCAAGGAACCACCAGAGAGGAAATCACTCCCCCACTAAAACTGGAAGGGCAAGCTATTAAATATAAACAGGCAGCAAGCCCACACTCATTTACACTGATGATGTTCCCTAATTGGGTAACGAAACGTCTGCAAGCAAACAACCAAGCTCAGAGAGCACCAAGAACACCACAAATTCCAACTGATTCACAGCAAAATCAGTCAAGCCATTAATCAGTCCAGAGTAATCTAAAGAGATAGATAAATTGGCTTCTCCTAATCCACGATTTCCCACTGATAATATAATCAAACTGGTCACCACGGCACCATCATCTCACCCTTAAAATGAATTTCCCCCTAGCCTCACCCCTGTGTGTGTAAAATAATAACAGCCCTCTACCATCTAACCTCCAAAATTTGCCTTGGGATTGTTTTTCTCTCAACTGTACAGCTGGCAGACAAACAAATGGGCCTGACTTTGCCATGCCCCTCTCAGATGGTTACTAAAAGAGCTCTGACCCTTAATTCCCATGGAATGGGATCACCAAATGGGTTGAGGCTACCATTTCTGCTGAAATATGGACAGCCCCTATTCTATTGGCCTTTTGCAAGGCTGTGAAGACCTGACCTTTCCCCCAGGCACTGGAGTGGAAATGTTAGTATGGAAGCTCTGGTTTGGGTGTGTGAGTAGGAGTTTGGTGTTTTTATTGAACCTTGATGCAGTTTTAGGTTGTTTTTTTTAATCAAATTCTGTTTTTATTTTGTTTACCTCCTAGAGTTTCTTGGATAGATGGGTGGCTATGTAAATTGGATCAAGCAACAAACAAACTTCCAGAATTTCAAGCTCTTAGCCATGATGGCCTGGAGCTCTTGAAGGTGTTGACTCTTCTGGAAGGCACCACATTAGGGAAAGCTGCAAAGGATCCTTATGTTTCTTACCCCATCAGAAGATATAACCATTAATGATTAATTACTCTTATTCACCTAGGACACCAGCTCCATGAGGCCCTCCATTTTGTACACGGATCTGAGGCAGAACCTAGTAGGAGAGGAGACATTGGGACCTTTGTTACTGAATCATACGTGTGGGTGTTTGGCTACAAAATGTAGTCTTGTTTCTTTGCTGAATTCACTTCTTCAGCAATATTGTACTATAAAACCAGATCAAAAAGAACACATGTGGGAGATGGAGCAGGTTCCTCCTAACCCCCTAAGAAAGAGAAGGGGAGGGGATGAAAGAAAAGCAGGAAAAGCTAAACCAATAATTAACCAGGATTAATCATGGTTGCTGATGCAACATAAAAAACAAAACAAGCTATATTGTGGTATAGGGTGTTGTATGAACCAAGTTTCATACTCAGCTTATTAAACCTAGATCTCTGGCTATTTTGGCAATCCTTCCATGCTCATTTCTACAACCCCAATCAGACAAGAAGAAACAGAAATCTATCAAGGTTCTGAGAGGTTACCGACACCCAGCTAAGGCAGGAAGATGATCAGGAATTGGACTTACATCACACTAAGCCATTGCTTGCTTGACCTGAATTTACTGGCTATTCCAAAATTAATTCTTTACTAGTTAGAGTTAAATCCCACCTTTTCTCCAGGTGATCGATGTGTTATACAAAGCACTTTCTCCTCTGTTTTTTTTCCTTCCAACTGGCTAATTTCACACAACAAACTAAGCCATAAACCCTGGTTGACAAACTACAGTGGTCAGGTTCGCACAATTCACCAAATCAACACAATCCATATTATAGCTTTGGATCTCCTCACCTTGTGATAGACTGAGGATGGTGAGGTCACCATAGTTGGGCAAAATGAAGTCACTCCGCTGGACAGTATCTTCTGGCCAACCAGTGAAATTCCTGCCTGCGGATCATCTGTAGCCAGGGAAAAGTCTACTCCGAAACCTCCTGAGAAAAGAGAGAAGACAGAAGAGGGAGTTGTCCTACCTTGTGATTTAGGTTGTCCAGTGGGCTACCTCTATGCAAAACATGTTATACACCTGGGTAATATATTCCACAGATGATGGGATTAATTTATCTTTGGCTTCCCAGTGGCAATCCATCTTTGGAAATGTAATTGTCCATTCCTTATCAATTCTGACTGAATATAGGTTATAGCATCATCCTCAGATGGCTTCCTTGTAGGTGTGTTGAACATTAGCCAAGCTGGCTAGGGCTGCTGGGAGCTGTAGACCATAAAAGTCCCCACTCTCTTTGTTTACAGTCAGATTTTGCAGCAAAGCTACGAAGACTCAGATTCTAGCATGGTCCGAGTGAGTAAAATGTGCAACCAGATATTTCTGCATCACTTGGATGACTGGGGCCCTTGGCGTTCTCCTAAGCAACAGCAGTTGCAATGCCTTACCATTGATTTGTACATCAATGAAGCCAGGTGCGATGATGCTGCCTTTGCAGTCCAGTTGGACATCTGCAGACTTTTTCTCATCAAAGAACACCTTCTCTGGGTTTAGGATCTTCCCAGCTCTTACCCATAGATCCTCTCTGAAAACAGAAGGAGCCAGTAATCCAACTCTTTGCTAGCTCTTAGATAAACGTTCCGCTTGATCTGTCCTTTGGCCAATTTATACAATTAACCAAAGGCAGTTCTCTGCTGGAATCTCATGTGTAATTTATTCTGCACTGAAGATGTTAACAACCAGAGACTGTTCTAAACAATGGCTTGGTTGTATCAAGTTTTATTTATTGTAAACAGGCGGTGAAAGAGAGGGGTAGTGGTGCACCTCCTTTTAAGGGAGCCTTCTCTTGACTTAGAGTTGTCTGATCTCCAAGTTTTCCTTTTGGGGAAAGTTCTGGAGAAGATGGATGGAGTTTACTGTTGTGAGGTGCCCAAACTCAATGATTGGGGTGGTATTCCAAAATGGTGAAAGATTTAATAAAGAAATGGAGTGACAAGTATCTTTTCCCTTCCACCTGGAGGACATTAACTTTAGCAGGACGTTCTTTGTGATAGCTATCTTACCAATTTCCAGTAGAAGTGAAACCCTTCCATGCAAGTGACTCATATCTAAACCATTAGAACAAGATGGAAGAATAGAAGAAAAGTCCTCACCTTTGCAGATCGTGATCCTTCAAAATGCAGCAGTTGGTAAACTGGAGGATTGGAGCATCCACAGTGGATTTACTGGATGGCATCATTCAAGCACACGTGTCAGGCAACTATAAGGAACAGCATGGAGATAACACGAAAGAAGCAATATTTAAGCTAGATTCATCTGTTATACAGCCTTGATTTATTTAGTCATGATTTACTGAATTAGAAGACAAACTGTTGAATGGGATAAAAGCAATATGGGAAACAACTATAAAAACCCCTTTGCATTTAACTTTATTGTTGGCATATAAAATCGCTGAAATCAATCTCATCCAGAATTAGGGGAAACTCAGTGTAAGTATTTTATCAGCCCTTTGAAGTAAGCAAAATCAGGAAACAGGCAACACAGGAAGAGATGGATTTTTACTTTATTGTTATAGGGTAAAATAACAGAATCTTGAAAATCTGACAAGGATTCTCTCCCCCTCCTCTTATATGAAGAACATCAAGGTGAAGCAATCTTAAGTTTCTTTCTCACTCTTCCCTCCCTTGCAAGCCTAAGCTGACTTTAATCTTCTTCAAGGCTATCTCCATCCTCCTCTATACAATCCCTGACACCACAGAAAGCTTACCATTATTTATTCTCATATAAACCCCATGTGCTTGGAGAAAATACATGTAAAGAAATACATATGATTAGATGTGGTGATCTTGTAAAGTTATTCAGTCTTTTGGGATTGAAATGGTTCTTAAAAGAACAGATCACAACCCAGGCCATTACATTAGATCAGTGTTTCTCAACCTTGGCAACTTGAAGATGTATGGACTTCAGATCCCAGAATTCCCCAGCCAGCAAGAAATCTGGGAGTTAAAGTCCAAACATCTTCAATTCTGGGAGTTAAAATCCACACATCTTCAAGCAAGGCTGGCTGGGGAATTCTAGGAGTTAAAGTCCACACATCTTCTGGGAGTTAAAGTCCACACATCTTCAAGCCCATCTTCAAGGTTGAGAAACAGTGTATTAGACCCTGTTGACCTTACTAAGGTTTTTTGGCTAAACCAAAAAACACCTTGAAACATGAAGAGTTTATAGTTTTCTTATTGGTTGTAACAAGATCCTGGAAAGCAGGAAAGGATCTGAACGTTTCCATGTGCTGGCAAATGTGTGGAAAAATGCTTTACACTAGTGGAAAAGATGACCCCCCCCCTCCCCACAAGGATGGCATAACCGGACAATACAGATTTTTATTTCCCTGGTCTAAACTTATTAATTATCCACAACCAAGGGATTTTGATTGTCTACTACGCAGTTGGGTCCTAGGTAATCTAATTCAATAAGGTTATGTGTATTTTGCTTCTATATATACCCCACTGTTGTGTTAATTAATACATTTAAATAAAGGAAACAAAGTCATGGTTTAGTACAGTGTTTCTTAATCCTGGGCACTTTAAGATGCGTGGACTTCAACTCCCAGAATTCCCCAGCCAGCAAGCTGGCTGGGGAATTCTGGGTGTTGAAGTCCACGCATCTTAAAGCGGCCAAAATTGAGACCCACCGCTTTAGGGATTCAACTGCCATTGGCGAAGTCTGCAAAACCATGGCATGCGTTCAATCATTGGGCAGAGACTCCAAAGGCTGAGTTTGCTTGGCGCGATAAGCCCACCCCCCAAAAATTACACCAACCAGCAATCCTGGCTTGGGTCTTGGGGTTCCCCCTGCTCCAAACAGCACCTTTTGATCAGGACCTGAGCAGCAAAGAGGTGCCTCGCTGCCTCCTTCAGAGCACTGTTGGTGGCTGGCGAAATTGCACCCCGAGGCTGGTGTCCAGCCCCCCTCTTGCCCTGTCAGGGCCCTGCTCTCGCTGCCTCCCTCTTTCCAGCCAGCTTGGTGCGGCGATTTGACTGCCCTTCCCAGGTGGCAAAATCTTGTCAGAATGCCCGGGTGGGAAAAAACAAGACTTCGCTCAACGGATCGCGGAGTCGCCTTCGTGGTCGCCAAGAGTCGAAAACGACTCGATGGCACGGAATCAATCAATCAATCAATCGATCATCCATCAATCGCCTTTTGCCATTTTTAAGCCCATTTGTCAACCTTTCCTTTGGCCAGCCCGCCCTCCGGAACTCTCCCCCCCGCGATCGCTTCCTCCTCCTCTGCCGAGCAAGCAGGGATCCACCCACGCCCCATCTGGCGACGGGGGGGGCAGGCGATCGGCGCCTCTCCGGGAGGTGGGCACGGACGGCGCCTGTCCGTCATTGCGCAGGGAGGAGCCGCGCCGCCCGCCGCCCCCCAAAGCGAGCCCGGGAGTAGGGGAGCCTTCCCCGCGCCCGGGAGGTCTTCTCCGGGGGAAGCGAGGGGCCGCCGGCCGCCGGCCGCGGCCAGAAGCGCGAAGGAGCAGCCGCCGCGGGCTTACCGGCTCCCGGACAGCCCCTTCGCCCGCCAGTCCCAACTTCTCCTCCGGGGCTCCCCGCAAGTCCAGGTCTCGGTCACGTGACAGCGCGCGCTGCGTCAGCTGATGGGGAAGGCGGGGCTGGCCTTCCCTCGGGCGGGACACGTGAGCGGCAGCGGGGAGCCGCCATGATGGGGGGGGAAGAGGGGGCGGCGGCGGCGGCGGCTGATTCTGCTGCCGCCATCATGGGGAGGTCGTGGCGAGGTCCTTAAGGGGAAGGGTGCCCCAGGCGCGGCGGTGGACTACAACCCCCATCATCCAGAATGGGCTGGGTGCGCGGGCGTGGAGCCTGCAAAGGGGCTGTCTTGCTCTGGAAACTGAGTGCGCTCTCCCGCAGATTTTTAAAAATGGTTTTAAGGGTTTTTAATGACTTTTTGGTGATTTTGTTGTATCTACCTGCGCGACTCTGAGTGGCGTACCAGGTTAAAAACATGACGTTAAATGATAACGTCACATTATACAAATAAATAAGTAACGTATACGGGGGTGTGAGACCAAAGCGGGCCATTTGCACGCTTGTTTTGTGCGATTTCTCCATTTGTCCACCCAACCTATCTGTGCCATGCCTTGTGGAGACCCTGGGCATGGATTAATCCAGGAACCAGGTTAAATGTGTGGTGTGAACATAGCTTGTTCTGCTCTACCGGTGGTATTCAGCATTTGGCAGAGGCCGGGTTGTAATATTTAAATAAAACGCGCTCATAAGGAAGACGGTTGGCCTCTTTTTGGGGATGGGGCCCGTGGGTACAAATGCTGCTGCCTGACTGGTCGAACTTCAACAGGCCCAGCTGCCCCATAAATGGAAATGGAGTGGGGAAAAGCCAAGCTCGACCAGCTGAGTGTCTGCCTGATGTGCCGAAGTTGAAGGCAAGAACGCTGTGCTTACCGGGGCATTGCTGAGCGCTGCCGTTGCTGAGTAAACCTGCTGTCAGTGCTGAAGTACAGTAGCGGTTTGGGGGACATCGGCCTTCTCTGAGCTTGCCAAGAAGCAAATGCTGGATTGTTGCTCGGCCGTGCTTTTGAACGCCCCACTTGGTTGAGCTCGCCCAACACGCTGGGCCAAAACCAAGCCAAACATCATGGAGCTCAGCCTAGTGTGTGAACCTAGACTCAGACCTGGAATCTGGCTTCCTGACCGAGCAGTGAGTTGAACCAGGTCCTCACCAGATCTTGTGCATTAACTCTAAGCCCTCCATCCTGCTGGCTCTGTAGAAGCCAAGGTGGGCTTCCATAGACGCTGTTCTAGTTATCAAGATGTCCTTATGCGCCCCAACCCTTGAGGCACAAGAAGAAGTGAAAGAACAGTTGGGAACTGGTTCAAGGAGATAACGAATGTCAAGAGCCAAAACCCAGGCCGGCAGCATTGTCCTCAAGCGTGCTTCCGATGCTCCTTGCAAGCGTCTTTTTGCAGGTGGGTATTACGATGTTCCAGATGCAGCTATCCATCTGCAGATCTTATTGATTTATTTGCATCCTTATTTAGAAAAGGTATGAGTCACCGGTTTCCATTCCAATACCGGGTAGTTTTCAAGGTATAAAAATCCATAAAAACATTGTATGTATGTAGGTACGTAACAATTTGTTGCATTTCTGTCCCGTGGCAATCGGATTCTCAGTGGCTGAAATAAAAACTGAAACGGCAGCAGAAAGTAATTGTGTTTTGAGTTCCTCCTAAACTGTGTAAGGAGAGGGCTGATTTTAATTTGGAATCATATGGAATATATTATGCAATGCATTGTACTTGGGTAGAAACAGATTGCACTGCTTTTACCCTCATGCTTGTAAAGATCCTGTTGCTGTGCAAGATGAACGTGTTTCTGTCAATTAAGAAGCTATTCCTAGCAAGGAAGGTGCAGAATACGTACTGAAAATGCTGGTTTTTTCTAAGCAACGCTGCTTTATCAATCATGTAGTGTCCTGATTCACAGATAACACTAAGTCTTAATGGATGTGTCCACCCATCATGCTAAACCTACATCGGTGAGACTGCAGGATCTCTGAACAAGAAGGGTGAATTCAGCTCAAGTATCTTGGAATGGAAATGTGGGCATTTATAATACTCGGTACAGAGCTTTGTGTTGTAACAACATAAAGTTTTCTTCTCTTTTGTGTTGTTTCATGGTGGCTGAGTAGTGTGTTCCCCTGCACAGCCTGGAGAAGCCCTGAAGGCTCCTTGAAGTAGACCCGTCAATTTCATTTCTTCCCTCCCCATGGTGGATGAAAGTAGAACAGAACTAGAAAATGATACAAGGATAAATCAATTTAGCGGCATGAAATTAGACTCCGATTTGGGGGAAAGAAAGGGATAGAGAGGAGAACACAGCCCTGTGTGGGTTTAGTAACATCGTGCTTATTCTTCTGGACCATATGTCCATTTAAATGTCAGGCAGCAACCAGCTCAAGACAGATTTTGTCGTTTTTCATGAGAAAAAAAAAACCCCACGAAACATCAGGAGCGCGTAACAGAATCGTACATGCAAGAGTTTCCCACGGCAGCACTGTGTAGATTTGAGATGAGCAGGCAAAACAATTGCTGTGTGTGACTTGTCGCTGAGAAGAGCTCCTTCCCCGTCCTCAAAGGGTTTCCTAACCGCAGACTTGCGTATTAATCAAAGCTTATGACATCCTCGGGATGAAGGCAGCAAGGACGGGAGCTAGGATGGAGTCAGTGGGATGCTGCAAAAGCAGCAGCACGCTAATGGGTTTGAATCCTCACCACAGCCTTTCCCTTCCCTTTTTTTTTTGTTTTGCTTCAACTGAGTATTTTGAGGGAAAGGAAGCCATACAAACCCACTGCCTCTCTCACATTTTTTGCAAAGTAAATACAAAGGTCCTCTGAATCATTCTCAGATTTGCTTGAAAGGGTTGTTGGAATAATGGCCCAGACGGTTTGCAGCTAGTTAAGATTTATCATCATTCCTGTTTTGCCCAGGCTCTTTTTCTTAAATAGAACTGCCATGTTCAGAGAAAACATACTTGGGTTAGGAGATGCCGGAAGGAGAACAGGAAGGGTTAACCCCTGCTTTGGGATTCTTCCTTGCGAGTTTTCCAAAAGCAAGAGTGCAAGATTGCCTCTGTTTTATTCTAATCCGCCCAGCCTATGTGCAAATACATCCTTGCCTTCGTTCAGTCTGATCCAGCTAGGAGGACAGGCAGGAAGGGCAGATCAGGAGATCGTGCAAACCAGTCCCTTGGCCTGACTCCAAGTCACAAGGTACAACGTGAATCATTTAGCCACAGATCTTGATGTCATATGACTGTTAAGATTCAGTTTTTGTCTTTGTCCTATCTTGGGGCTCTCTCAAATTCCAGACCAAGAACGCACAACCCTGAACGAACGTCAGAAAACACTCCAACTCAGCAAAAACCTCATCTAGGCACTGACCCAGGAGCAGATCTAAAGGCAGGGGACTGGGGCAGGACGCTGTATGAACGCAAGGTTGACTACCCCTTGGTCCGGGCCATCCTTCCACCCTAGAGTGCTTCTCAGGTGTCGTGGGAAGGCTGAGAAGTACACTTGAATACGGTCCTCTGCCTACCTGTACAGGTGACTGTTGTGAATTGTGTCCCAGATGGATCTGGGAAGGATGTCTCTGAGATTGAACACCCTGAAGGAGGAGCATTGCTATCTAAGGGAAAAGACTATTTAGGTTTCTTCCAAAGCAGTTAGGTGGCCTCATGCATGATTTTATTTCTCTTTATTGCCGCTGCTTTGCTCCCCTTTCTCTCTCCTTCCCTCCCCTTCTTCTCTGCAGGGCTGACTCACTCTGCAGCACACGTACTCCGGCGTAAAATGAAATCCAGAAGATCCATTCAAAGCCCTTCTCTTCCGCAGATCCCTTTCCCCATCCCTTAGTCAGAGCAAACCCTGGCATTTTAATGAATTGCCATCTGCCCCCCACACTTTCCCCTCCCCTCAAATGGTTTCTTTGGCCAGTCGAGGATGGTACTCAATCCATTCCCATCTGTGAAGCTTGCAAGGCTGAGGGAAAGCCATGAATGAGTCACTGGGTTCTCAATGGCCTGGAAATCCGGGAGGGAAATACTGATGGACGTAATGCAGGGATCTGATTCCTCCTTTGCAGGCTACATGGCTAGGCTTGCTGGGGAAGAGGAAGGGAGCTGCATAGGATTCAGGCCTCATCTGAGGATTATGGCTCCTACCTTGAGCATCATTCCTCCTGCTCTTTCATTATCTCGGTGCACGGTCCCCTTCCTTGCTCAGCATCCTCTGCCCTTCTCCCAAGCATCTCAAGTAACTGTTTATATCTTGGGGAATGGGCACATCATTCATCATTTTTCTAAAGAAATGGGTACAGTGAATGATGTTAGATTTAGCAGTACTGCCTTGCATCTCTCATGCCTTTAGTTTTGCTTACTATTTCACACTCCTTTTCTGGGTTTGCACAACTCTGCTTACCCTCCCCCCCCAAAGGGAACAGCGGAACTGGTATGAATGGCAATGGCCGTGGACACATAGCCTCCTAAGTCACAAGGAAGCAAACCCCACAATGGCTTGATCTGCTGGGTGGATTCAGCCCTTATAGGTAGTAGTGAGAATGAAACAGAGATGAAGGGAACCCTGCACACAGCCATTGCGATCCAGGCATGATAAATGTATCTACTTTTGTGAACAACAGGCCCAGCACAATCACATGTACTATTTATGGCAAGGATTCCAGATTCAGTTCCTTCCACTTCCACAGGAAATCCTGGAGAACCATTTCATTATTTTTTATATTTCCATACTTGCTTCTCAGAACATTCAAGACAGTATAGAAATTGCCAGTCAACACAACGCAAATAGTACCAAATTAGATGGACAAAGCATCTGACGTGGTTAAGGCAACGGCCATTAACCATGCCATTATGCCCATTACATCTACCTTGCCACGGTCCTGGAAATTCTAAGAATTTTTAAAAACGCAATAGGGGTTACAGAGCCCTATCATATTACATCAGAGGTTTTGGAACAATCTATTTCACCTGGTGCACAGCTGGAATGGCATAGCAAGGATGGGCTTGCCAGATGTTATGGAACTACAGCTCAGCATCCCTCATTGCTGGCTATGCTGGCCAGGAATGGTGGGAATTTTAAGTTCAGGAACATCCAGAGTTTGTCTGTCTCCTCTGTATTAACTTTTTAGGCGTGCATTTACAAAATATCAGATGTCCATCTGGAAAGCCTGCCAGGACATTCCTTGTCTTGGATGAATGTTCCTACTGGCTTTTTTGGGGAATTTCTTCAGTGGCTGGGGAAACGGTCGATGCCTCCTTTCTCCCTGCAAGGCCAGTTTCTTCTATACCTCCTTCTGCTGTTAATTTTGGAAAGTGATTCAAGAACACATGCTGTTGAAGTTTGCCTGACTCAGGATTGGAAACAATCTGTGGAGATTTGTTCATGACAGCCTCGGAGGAAAAAATAGAACTCACTTAATTCTGACTTGGATTAGTACTTAAGCCAGTTAAAGTTCTAAATCATCCACCACTTTGAAAATCTGCACTCAAAAACTGTTGTTGGAGTTAAAAGCTTTTCGTGCAAAGATAGTAAAATACTGTTAAGGGTGTAAAGGTCTATCTTCTAAAGTATCCCTAAGCAAATTGACGATTTTTAGTTCATTGAGTTCAGTAAGAGCAATTTAAACACTTTCAGTTCAGTTTGTTTATGGTCCAAAACATTAAGTTAATGTGAATTTAATTATTCCAGCTGAAGAGAGAGCTCCTCCAGCCTTGTGGGAGAACAGTTGCTTTAGTATCCAGTTCTCTGGTACTCATAAACAAAATTTTCTCGCATTTACTTTTAAAAGATGGATGAAAGATATGCCAAGATCTTGAAGTTAATTAAAAGACTGCAGATTCAGAACAGTATGTGCAATGTCCAATTTTCAGTCGATCCTACAAAAAGGAGAGAATGAGAAGGCAGAAGAGTGTGGCCACATGCCCAAAACTAGAAAAGTAGAGATGCAGAAAACATTTCTAGTTCAAAGCAGACCCTCTGAACAACAAAGCATGGCCTTTTAAAACATTCCAACTGTCACAGCTGGACAATGTGTGTGTGTGTGTGTGTGTGTTTTGTTATCAGATTGTGGGTTTCTTCTTTTCCCAAAGATTTTCAACCTAGCGAGTACAACGGCAGACGCTGGTTAGGTCTGTCTCTGCTACCGGTTCATGCTGGATGGGTGCAAAGTTGGAAAGAAGACATTTAAGCACATTTTTTAAGTTAAAAGATTTCTTCCCCCCCCCCCCCCCACTAAAACAACACCTTTAATACTTATATATTCCTACTGGGCTGCTTGTTTGGTCATTGTCTTAATAGACAAATCCATATTAGAGAAATATTCACTCCTGTTGCCAATTATGAGATCTAGGAGTTGGGAGTCCATATTAGGGGTGAGGAGAGATGGACTCCAGACTGCACAGAGCTGGCAGTCAAGATCACACAGTATCTACAGCAGTGTCCCTCCCCCCGGGTGACTTCTTGGAGCACAGACTTCATCTCCCAGAATTCTCAGAACAGTGATACGGGCTAGGAAATTTGAGGAAGCTGAACACCCTCTCTGGAGGGCATTCACTGAGAAAGGTTGACCCACATATGAAAGCAAGGATAATAACAGCTCTCCATCTACCTGGCTGTAAAGACTTACTGCAAGGGCAGGCAGCTTTCTGAGAATGGGCACAATCGCTTGTTACTGACAACATTAGCCCCAGCTAATGGAAACTGTGGTTTATAGTATTAGAGACTAGACTACCCTGCAATTAGCCTTATACCAGGACATGTGAAGGCCTGTTGCTAGCCTTGCTTGTCTACGTAGATACCCGCTTGTACAGAGCCTGGCCTCAGCTTAGACATGCAGACAGAAGCTGCAGGCTCTTCAACGTCAGAGCATCCTCACCCAGTCCTAGGCAGAGAAAAACAGCCAAGTTGGAAGACAGTTATGCCCAGTATTAAAAGCATTAGGAAGCGGCTGGACACTTGCCTTCCTGACCTGTTTATTTCCTAGCTTGATTCTCACAATACCCTTAGCCATGCTAAGGGTTTACTTCAATTCCTGGGTTTGTTCAATACCATGAACTCTAAATTAACCCAGTGGGCTGAGTTCACATAAACTGCTAATGCCCCAACCTATTCAACATTAAAACTAACCAAGCTTCCCCAGATGGCAGGAATGCAGCTGAGGTCTCTAACTGACCAGGTTCATCAGGCTGGGTAAACCCAGCCCCCCTCCCCCTCCAAGTCATGTTTGTTAGTAAGGTCCAGGCATTCACAACCTGAGGATTTTTGGGGGGCGGGGGGGGGTCAGCCATGTTGGATGGCGCCAGGGTTTGGAGAACCCACCTCTCAAGACAAATCACATCAAAACACACCTTGTTACAATGATATAGTGGAGGAAATTTTTATTACCTGGAAACGTATTACTGCAAAACCCAACATTGGCTGCACAACTTTGATGCCAGAGCATACAGTTTTTACTACTGGGAACACAGGAGTGTCTCAGACATTTTTGCTGTTATCTGTATAAACACAAACAGTCTTACACTCCGATACCAGGACACAACAGCAATCTTTGAGAATCAATTTACATCCAAGGATTTCTCTGCACTTACAGTTAACCCCACAGTGTAGTAATCTATCTATGCATGAGATTAATATATATAGAGAGAGCATGGGAAATTGAAAACTCTTGTTCCATTATGTATGAACATGTCAAGTCTTATAAATAAAACATCCAATGAAGAGAGGGGAAAGTTACTGTTTCTAGTTCATATTTATACATAAAGGACTCTAATGGCAAAATGGATGGAAAACAGCACGTGAGCTTCCCCCAAGCCTTGAGAAGAGGGCTTGTGACAGCTCCTCCTGCTTTTCATACGGAAGTACACACAGGACAGACAAGTCACATACATTGCGCATTTACAAGAGATCAACTACCAAACTGATGACAACTGTACACATTGTGGAGAGACCATTTTTTTTTCATTCTGGAACTTAGTTTGTTTTGTTTGGATCATACTCTGCGGCGATTACCCTCTTGTGGAAAGGATAAGGGCGACGATGAGGCCGTACAGCCCCAAGACTTCGGCGAAGATCAAGATCAGGATCATGCCCACAAATAACCTTGGCTGCTGCGCTGTCCCCCGGACACCTGCGTCACCCACAATGCCAATGGCAAAGCCGGCGGCCAACCCGCTGAGGCCTACGCTTAGTCCAGCGCCCAGCTGAAGGAAGCTCCTGCAAGGGAAGGGAAGGGAAGGGAAGGGGAGACAAGCTGAGTTGCAAATTAGAAGTAACCCGCTGCAGCCAGGGAAGCCCGACTGTTCTGGAGCAGCGCGGAAAGAATCTGACTTCCTCTCTGGAAGCCAACCTTCTCCAGCCCTGGTGCTCTCCAACAAGGCCTTGGGACAGCAGCATCCAGTCACAGAAGATTTTGTTGAAAAAGGACCCATCTCGGAACTCCTTCTAAAAGCTGGGCTTCTTTCGCCTAGGCCAGCCTAAAGCCTCCCTGCAGAGAGTGGGTCACGTTTACTCTCCTGTGACAAGGAGCCCTGGCAATTAAGAGCATCACGCAGCTCCACATAACCGTGCCCAGCAGAACCCAGAGCACTAAGGCAGCAACGCTGGTGCAGGGTTCCAGACTACGAACAATGACTTGGCAAGAGGAAGACTGCTGCGTATGCCAGAAGATTCAAACCCCCTTAAACGGCAAACAACAAAGCAGCCACCATGAGCTATTGCGGCTGAAACTGTAGTGGAACACATGTCATAGATTTTAGGACTCTCTGCTGACTTATGTTGCTATATTTATTTCTTTAAAAAAGACTACCTCATATACTTGATCCCAAATCAAAGCAGGAAGCAAATTAGTCCTTCTGCAAAGTAGCTGCCAATTCACTGCTGCTTTGGATTTGGTTCTTGTAGAAGAGATACAACTGCATCTGAACCTCTGTATACAAATGCTGGGTTCCTACAGTGCTACGTGATCGTTTGTTGAATAAGCCACAATTGGGCTTACAAAGAAACTTAGTTCATGAAACTAAGTGTTCATTTAGTTCATGAGCCACAGTGGTTTTGCATATTGGGTGAAGCCCCTGGTCTCTTCCTGAGGCAACAGGAACGACAGTAACATCTCATATATTCAATCCAGCAAATTTTATAACAGTGGCCAAGTCTCACTGTCAGCAATAAAGCATTTTGTTCATTCAAGTTCTTGGCAAGCTATTCTTAGCTTTCCTCTAATGATGCTACAACCATCCGCTCTTGCACCCACATTCTTTTTCCTCAACCTTCCTTTCTAATTCATCTTAGTTTTTCTGATCTCTAGAAGAGACACAGATTGACTGAAACTACATTAGGCAATATAGTTACGGCTTGTTATTCCTGTATGGACAAACATGAGTGTGTCCCCTTAGCCAACTACAGCCACTCATGAAAATTTAAAACTGTGTCTCAGCTCATTTTAAGCACAGCAGGACAACTTCTGGACCTGTCTAATGTAGCAGCAAGAGGATTAGTTTACAGACACGTTTCAAATTAAGCATCACTGAATAATTAAAAGCTGAACTGTTGCATTGGATATCAGAGTTATTTCATTTTAAAGGATTTTGCCTCATCAATGGAAGAAGCAAGGAGAGCCACCAGAGCTCAAGTCAAGAGTCAGTTCTGCAAACAAATCCAGGCCGTGGGCTCTCTGGTGCTGGGCCTAACGCTTCAGATCCCAGATGGTACCCCAAAAGGCGAAGGAGGGTCTTTCTGGCGGGATGGACCCTTTGTGAGAACTAGATGCTGAGGTTTGTCCTGTTGCAATTTTAAGAACACAAAAACCACTGCTGTTGATGAGGGATGGGGAATCTGTAAACTTCAAGATGTGGATCTCCTCCTGGGAGACCCCATTATTGGACATGATGGCTAGAGCTCTGTCGAGTTGTGTTTTAAGTAAGGTCTGGAGATCCAGAGGCTTCCTATCACAACACTTTGTTTTCTGCCTAGAACTGAGCCACTTACTGCGAGACTCCATCTTGGCCATATGATTCCAAAGCTGGGCTTAGTCAAGACACGTATGCCTACTGCCCTACACAAGGGGTGCAGAACTTTTTTCTGGACTGTGGGCTCACTGTGGCTTTTGAACAGTGTGCAGAATGTCCACTCCAAGCAGTTGGCAGGGCCAGGACAATTACAAATTTAATTTACGTTGGATTTTTAAAAAATCCTACGGTCATCCCTCATATAGAGAACACTCTTCCTTTCATCACATTGAACATTTGGAAAGACTCTGGTGGATGTACCCAAAGCTTTTAGGGGCAACATCTCCTCCTCCTCTGCTCTACAGAGATACAGCTGAAATAGATAAGGTCTCTTATCAAATTGTATTGACAATGATCCTGAAGTCCTACCTATTTCTGTTCCACTTCAAAAAAAAAATCTTTATGGGTACCAAGTTCCAAAATAAATACTACCATTTACTGTACTGTTACATTTAACTCTGCCCCTGCTCCTTCTGGTCTGCAGCTTATCGTCAGCGTTTTCCCTTTCATGGAGCACAGAATGGAATCCAGTGGGATGTATTCCATCAACAGTCTGATCCCCAAGCCTACAACTGGCCTCTGCAGCCCGGCGTGGTTTGGGCACCGCTTTCAGGGAGGCTGTCACCCGAGACACTTACTTGAATAGCGAGATGTCATGCGTGAGGGAGTTGGCAATAAGGACTGCCACTACCAAGCCATAGATTGCTATGATACCCGCCATGACCACAGGGATGATGGACTTCATGATCAGCTCTGGCCTCATGACCGACATGGCAGCAATACCCGTGCCGCTCTTTGCTGTACCATAGGCGGCGCCCAAGGCTGCAAGGGAGAGAAAAGTCACAGGTAAGTCCCACAAAACTCTCAACTTGCAATGCAAGGTACAGACTAAACCTCTAACCAGGCACTAAGGCATCTGCTCAGAGAAGAGCCTTTCTAACTGTCCCTTCTGTAAAACCATGCAAGATTGTACATGCATATACACCCACCCACCCACCCAGGCTTGACGTTCAGCCTACGGGGAGCACATCACCCACCTTAAAAGTGCAACAATGCCCAAGCTTAGTCTAATGAATAATTCTTTACTGTTTGATGGTGGTACAGATTTTAAAAAATTGTTGCAACAAAAGCAAGCATTTGCAATGAGCAATGCGGGAAGGAATTTGTCACACATGGAGGTGAAGCTGGGATTTTCTGATCCTGGGGAACATTAGCAATTTTTTTTCTTTTTAAATGATATTAAATATATATTTTACATAGTGCTTACATCCCATTTTCCCATTTCAAACAGCAAGAAACCATATTATTAATTTTTAGAAACTCTTGGTTTGGAGGGACTCTGGGCTGCAGAAATTATCCCCCCCCCCTTCTTCACTGAGCAGCAGCATAATTTTGGAATACATTATTAGATCAAACTCTTTCTACATTCTTTTTCGATACGAAAAATGGGAAAGCAAAGTTGTTACGTGGGAAAGGTACAGAAATTTGCCTGCTTACACAACAAACCCAACTTGCTGAGCTTGTTTTCTCCACCTTCAATGAGTCAAGTCTACCCAAGTACAAGCCAAGTTGGACTTCTTGTATGACACAACCTCATCCCCAACAGTTAAAGGGAACACACATGATCTAATACCATCTTTAACGGCAACTCTCAAAATACCAGTTTCAATTTGGGAGGCTGGAATAGGGAGATCACAAACCGAACTGGGGGGAAAAAAAAAAGCAGAGAGAATGTGGAACGGCAAGATAGCAGACTTCCTGCTACTGCCCAGGTTGGTTAACAATTATCAGCTTTAACTAGGATCCTGGCTTTCCCTCAAAATTTGAGGACAGACACTATTGTGATCAAATGTTTGCTCCTGGGAGAAAAAGAACTAGCAGCAAATGCTTAGCACAGCACTTTGAGGTTTGCCAACGGAGATGGCACGTGCCACTTTTTCTCCTCTGTTCTTCTTGGTTGCTCTCGCAAAGCTAAGCAAGGCCAGATCTGGTAAGTACTGGATGGGAGACACCAGGACCATAGCCTAGATTGAGAATTAAATAATTTTTAAAAAGTCACTTCTGTATTGTTGCCATGAAAGATACATGGATTGTAGCTCAACTTGCACTCTGCAATCCTATAAAGCAGGGTTCCTCAACCTCAGCAACTTTAAGATGGGTGAACTTCAACTCCCAGAATTCTGGCTGGGGAATTCTGGGAGTTGAAGTCCACCCATCTTAAAGTTGCTGAGGTTGAGGAACCCTGCTATAAAAAACTACCCAATCCTTGCATGAGGATCACAGGAGGGTCAGCAGAAGGTGGCTAAAGCTTTTCTTCCCTTGGCTCCAGCAATCAGGAGAATTAATCTGTGTTCTGGGGTCCCCTGCTATTTAAGCAGCTCCCAAGGGGTTCTGGGAGGGACAAAATTACCTTTCCCTCCAAAAAGATGATCCAGTCAGATCTAGGATTTTGCAAATATCTTCCTTCATATCAATGGTGCACAATCTTTTTTATAGCCCAAGGATGCACCCTGAAGTTGGACTAAAATTAAAAGGATGAATCCCTATAATGACTATATTATAAATTACAATTTGGCAGCAATTTTAGTGGGGAGATTGGTTGTACATCACTATCTGTGCTTTACAAACGGGCGAAGGATTAGCCCATTTAATCCCACTTTCCGGATGTACATTACGCATGAAGAAAAACCTTCACTCTCTTAGTACCTTAACTAAGTATACTGCAGCCTCTCTATAGCCGAAGCTGTGTGCCACAGAAACCAGATTGAAAGCAGGGACATGCTAAGGGCACAGGATTCTTCTCCCGTTTCTTTTCTAGAAATTTATTGCAGGAATGTGGTGTAAACAGTCCCAGCACGGAGCAAAGTTCTCACAGTTCTCTTTGTTCTCTGTAGCAAAGTTATGAGACTATCAGCTTGTTTGTTGTTCAGCTTTTATTAATATCTGACCCTGAACTAATTCCTAACTTAGCCATGAGTATGTTTACACATTTCAACTTCCTAGTACAGGGCTACTTTTTGTAAAATCAATACACAGCCCAATCAGAAGTATTTGAGGGAGGCCTTTTAACCCAAATCGCTTCTAATACAGCTATCATGGAAACATATATCAGAAATTACTAGGTTGGTTTATTTTTGTTTGAGAGACTGCTTCTGCAGACTATTTCACTGGTCATGGTGATGTTTCACTTCTGCTTTCATATACTAAAAAGTGTACAAAGAGACTCAAAGACTTGCTAATATCAAAAGACACTTCACCCAACTTCCTTCCAGGTACGTCCAGGCTACAATGTCCCAAACTCCCAGCCAATATGGCTGTTGCAATTCTTGGAGCTGTAGTGCCAACATGTCTAGAGGCTGTGCTACAGTATGTAAGCAATATGCAGATATTTGCTAGGCGCAGTTCTAAACACAGGATTGGGCATTCTCTGCCCTGGTTTTCAAAATCTGCAGCCCACCCCAGGCCCTACTGCCTGGCGCTGCAGGATTTGCAGTACCTGATGACTCCGGCAAGCAAGGCTAGCTAAGAGTCCTTACCTATATGCCCAGCAAAACCAACCAGGTGACCTACACTTGCTAGACCAGTTTTTTTTTTGGCCATGTAGCTTCTTAGGTAAATGAGAGAGACGGGCAGTGACTAAATTTGAAAAAATAAATAAATAAATAAATGCTACAGACAGGTCCATGTCTACAAAAGATACTGGACAGTGTGACAAAAAGCTGGACAGTTGAGACTGTCTCATTTCTTTGAGCATCACATGGAACTCAACCCACACCCTTTTCAGCTCAGACCTGAAAGGGAGAACTACATTTCTAACTTAACTGAATCTATACTCATTTTTACAGATGGCCACGTATACACAAATAATTTTGACTGTTCTTCTTGATGAACTATCATGGGGATATCCATCTGATGGTGTCTTGCCTAGACTAAATGCCAAGTGAGTAGAATTATGGGTCTAGGGAGTAAAAATCAACCACCTTAATCCAACTGAGATTTCCAAGTAAACCCCCTGTATCATACTAGGACCTTTAGAAGACTGAGAGAAAGGCCTCACAAAATGGGTGCTATGAGGGAAGTGCCAGTTGCAAGTCACCCATTTGCCAAACTATAAATTGACACGGCTAGAAGAACAGGTCACTTGTCCCAAAACTAAAATACAAAGCAGAACCACCATTTTCAAAGAAAGCAAACTGAGGGTGAAACAGAAACAATCGCTAAGAAACTAGGTAAAAGTGGGGAACTGGGCCTCAGATTCCTAATTCATGTACTTTCTTTCACAAGTACCACAATATACTTTAAAGGGAAGTACTGGGTGGCAGTGATCAGTTTTCACAGTCTATGAATGGCTCTTGGGCACACACAGGATCTTCAAGTATTCCTGCAAATAAAAACAGCACTAAAGGTTCGCACTGCCACTTCATCCTCCCTTCTTTTTCAACAGGCATTGCTGGAAATGCATTGAGGGCATCATAGAATCCAGATCTAAGCCTACTGGTGATCTTTATACCCGGCTTATAAAAGAGATAAAATCTGTCTACCCTAATGGACCAGCTACTCGCTGCAGCTAATGCCAACTAAAAACTCAAGTCTGGACATCAACCAGTAACAAGACACTTGACATATAGCACACACGAGCACTCTACTAAGGTCCTACTGAAGCTTGCAAATCCTTGCACAGCTGCAGTGAGAAACTGAATAGTAACCTGCTTCTAGATCTTACCAATACAATTTGACAACTATTTTCCCCTTGACAGTGCATCGTATTTTGTGAAACAATCATATGGTTCATTTAGCTAGTAACAGTTGATTACAGTGGGGTATAAACACAAAAAACGAATAATTTTTTAAAAATATGGCTGAGGTCCAGGGAGCTACTTAAGGTCCCCCCAAAAGTTTTAATATGCCTGGTAAGATTTTGCTTTTTCATCCTGTGAACAAAATGTTCTTCCATATGACAAACTCACAGTACTGTACCCAAGCAGTCAAGTCCTCTTTGAGGATAAGTCTAGCATTTACATGAACTAGAGACACTTAAATTTCAGAGATATTTAGCCATCCAACTGGACAATTAGGAACATATACTGTCCTAGATGGACCTGGCATTCAGCTATCAGACTGAATGGGAGTAGTTTTCTATTCATGCTTCCTAATTAAATGATAGGACAATTGTATCTTGACCACCCTCAATAAAAGCCATTTGCAGCAACCAGAAGAGCAAAGAATGTCAAAGATTTTAGCTGCACTTCAAGTATTTACTTGACAAACATATGAAGAATTAGTAGAGCACAAACATCTTCATCTCCCCTTCCCTGTTTCAGATGCAGATCATCACTGGTTATGTAGCCCAAATGGCACCTGCACAGTTTACCTTCTGAGTAAAACAAAAAATAAGAAAAAAAGTTTCTGCGGGTGAATTGGTAGAACAAAAATCAGTTTTGGAAATTGATTGGGACTCACAACATACACTGCTTTCAAACCATGAAAAGAAAAGACTTTTCCAGGCTCCAGAAAGCTATGACTGAGGAACCATATTTTGTGGAGTCCTTGGTGCTGTCTGAGCTTGGTTGTTTGCTTGTAGATGTTTCATTACCTGACTAGGTAACATCATCAGTGCTAGTGACAGTAGAGTTTTCTCCCTGTTTATATACAGTAGCTTGCCCTGCCAGTGTTGGCGAGTGGGTGGTTTTCTCCTTGGCAGTGTCTTGATTAAGGTATTGTTTTCTGCTTGATTCTCTAATGTTAATCCCTTCTTATCTGAGTGTAGACTGCTCGGATGTGTTCTGGTCTTTGTTTCCTTCTTAGCTTTTTTTATTGTCTCTTTTGAATGGTAAATGTGATTTATCTGTGTGTGTCTACTGATGTCTGATTTGTCTGAATGCCAAGCTTCCGAATTCCCTACCATTTTTGGATTTAGCTTGGTCTAGGATGTTCAGTTTCCCAGTTGAAACTATGGTCGAATCTGTCCATGTGTTGCAAGATTAAGGAGTTTAATTAAGGAGATTGAGGAAGACACAACAAAAACTCCACAGTTCAACCCTGAGCTATATATATTCTTTTCTACTGAATAAATATACAAATGAAATGAATTCTGGTCTAGCCCTACATGCTCATCTACCAGCTACAGCACAATGTCAAATGTTCATCTCTCCAAATTGGTAGGGAGCAGGAATTTAAAGGAGGAGAATAAACTGCTGGTTTGAAAATGACTGCTTAAGCTGAGACGCTTGATCAAGGCTCATGTTCATATTTTTATTGCCATTATGTGCAAGAAAAACAGAAAAAAAATCTTCAACAGAAAAGCAATCAAGATAAAGAAGCAGGAAAACAACAACAAAACCTGACAGCCATTACAACAAAGATATAAAAGACACTCTTTTCAAACATTTATGGGTTAAAAATTAAACTTTGACCACGTGGAATCATTTTGGTCTGTCCTTCCATTACAAAGACAGACAGCCAAATTCAGAGGTAGAGTTAATGCCTGTCTCCAATCCAGGATTTCAAATACTGAATAGCAGTATCCTTCTGAAGAACAATGTTCACGCTCCATGCTTGCTAAACCCAAAGCTCTTCATAAATTGATAGTTTCCAAGCTTTTAGTATGCAATTTGACATCACGTTAACTTCTTGAAACTTCCTCTCCTCTCAAAATCACAGTAAACTTTTGATGAATCAGTCTCATCTGAAGATCCAAGGAAATACATGTAACATTCTTTAAAACAGGGCCATTAATTCATTAAATTAGGGCATTTCAATTTTTTGTTCCAACTTTCTTGCAAATCACCAACATCTATCTTGATAATATCAGGTCTAAATTCTGAACTCAACAGAGGTTGTAACTAAACATACTGCCATTCAGCTCTTTGAACAATATTATGTATCCACTGGCTTAGTTTTCAACTGTCCTTCCATGGACACAGAAAAGATTCATGTAAAGGATTTTTCTCCTTTACTATGCAGACTTGTTAGTAGGGAATGGAAGGGGCATCAGTAGAGAAATGAACTGTTCCCTTACATAAAAAGAAACCATCTCAAGATCCAATCTGTTCAGGAAGAGAACCTGGGAAGTGTGATAAACTCAATAAACTTGTAGAGATATATATTCTTATAATGGCCATCCAGCTTTTTGAAGCCCGTGTGGTAGCTCCAATTTGTCCCCAATTAAGGTGAAGAACTGGGACAAATATACATACATGGCCAAATAGCAGCATATCGTTTCTTGGTGCAGGTTTGTGTTTTAGCACAAAACATATTCCAAATCACGAGAATGTTTTTAGATAGATGCCCAGGCTCAGCAGTTGAGTCTTTACACAAGATGTAATGTTATTTTTTAAAAACAATACAGTAAAATGCTGTGTGTTCTTGGAACAATACTGGTTTCGTTAGTACGGTGCACAGGCATGAAAGATCTAGAGAAGAATTTCAGCCATCATAGTGACTCTGCTTAAGAGTACTGAAGATCAAGACAATATAGTTTATTTCAGATATGAAATGAATCACGGTTTATGCGTTATTCTTTTCCTTGATCCAGTAGTTTAGTTGGTACGTTCTTGCTCAGAAGCTGCCACGATGATACTTCCATCAGGTTTGTGGGGCACTCAATTGGAAAAATGTAGACAATGGAACTGTGTACCACTTCTAATGAAAGTCAGTGGCCAAAATATAAATTGGTTATCAGGATTTATAGTCCTCAGATTCAAATATAACCAAGCCTGTTCTTTGGCTAGAGTTCACACAATGAGATGGTCTAACATCACAACAGTAGGAGGCCCATATTCCCTATCCTTAGCTTAAGCACATCCATGCGGGATTGTGCAATAAGCAAACTATATTGGTACATGCTAGTATTAAGAAACAGTACCATTCGGTTACTATTTATTGCTCTTTATAGTACCTTTGATCCCTTCAGTAGCCATTTTTTACCAAGTACAATCCTGTTTAAAAAATGCCAGTCTTCAAGACTAATAAATCTGATATAGTAAAAAGTTAAATATATAAATACTTTTAAGATGTCAGAAGACTCAATGCTTCAACAGAGTAACTCAACTCTCCCTCTGAACTCTGCAAGAAGGCTCAAACAGAAGAGCAGTGAATGCTTAGACAATGATCGGGTTCATATATCACATTATGCCATGCTTGCTTAAACTTGGTTTGTTGAGCATTATCCTAAATACCAGTCTAAAAGAAAATCTTGACTGAGTTGTCCTGTTTGCATGGCTGTTACAGGCCTTTCTGCAAGGATTATACATCTGAGAAAAGATGATTCACTTGACCAGAGATAACATTTTTATCTGCCAAAATACAGAATTCCTGCACTTTATGACCACACCACACCCAGACTACCCACAACACTACTAACTAGAACAGCAGGCTAACAAGGTTTTTCGACACATTTCCAGGATTTTTTTTTTAAATTTCTTGTAGCATATTTCTGCCACAAATACAAGGGTTTTTTTTTTTTTTTAACTCTTTAGAATAATTTTGGGGATCATAAGAATGCTGCTTAATAAATAAATCTTAGCACCAAAAGCAAGTAACACCAATACTTTCTTGTTCTTATCAGTTTTCTCCAAGGATCCAAAAATGATGCTTTGGATAAAATGACAGTCATCTTAGAATAGCGTTTGCAGCAGAAGAATTGGCTTGAATAAGAAAGTATTCAACAGAGTAAGTTCTACTATGTTGTACTGAGTTTCTCAGCCATTGGACTCCAGAAGTTTCTTACAGAACAGCTTGAGATGAATAAACTGCAAATTAACTCTAATTATCCAGCAGGTTTCATCATCTATCTCCCCATAGCTACCTGTTTCTAGGCTATCATTCTGAAGAAATGTCGACAGTCTGCAGTTACCAATAGAAGAGAAGGACTCCACAGTCTACGGTTAAATTAGACAGTTTTGTAACCCAGGAAGATGGCTGGGATCATACATTCCCTTAAGGCATAATTCTGTTAAACAAGGTTTATTGAATGAACTATAGCTTGCTGAGTTCATTCAATTTTGTAACTGATACTTCCCTGGCCAGATACATGCATCGAATCACCATGAAACAAACCACAATATGGCTTAATGTAATACATAGATCTGGTCAATCTACTGATAAACAGCCATATAAATATGGTAAATACATAACAATTGTAGCAATCCAAAATGGAAAATAGTAGCTTTGCACTAGCAGTTAACATATAGAAATGGCACTGAATGAATAATCACAAGATTTTGCTAGTCAGAAGCCTATCATGATAACGCCTATTTTCCCAGCATCCAACTTTCTAAAGAAGACAGACAAGCCATCATGCTAGCTAACTTAGGAACACAGTCAGACTATTCCAGGGTATATGCATCCTCCCAAGCCACATATACTTCCCAAACTCCCCTTCTGTTCAAAAAGTCACTTTAATCACAATGGCTAAAACTGATGGCACAATTGCTCACTATTTTGAAACAGAGATGAAAATTCCAACACATGCCCTGAAATAAGCAAATCACAATTAAAAAGCAAAGGACCCATTCTCAAACCCAAATTCTTGATCATATGAGATGGGCCCACCAAATTTGTTGACTCCCAATTTCTCCAGGTTAAGTAGCTACCAAAAGATTGTTCATCACTCTGCAAAACTACCAATGCTTTGTTCTACATACTGTACTGTCATAAACCATGGTTCATAAACCAAAATGCTTGGGTTCATACAACAAAGGTAAACCAAACACACCATCTATGGCTTAGCCTGTGTAACTTCAATCACCATGTCATTTCAAGAATCATATGTAGAGGAAGTAGGAAAATTGATGGGTATATAGCCATTCTACTCTTTGGAAATTTGTCACCATTTCCTTCTGTAATGAGAAACATTTTAGTTAGCCATGTTTCATGGAAAGACTAAATAAGAGTATCACTCAGAGGCATCTGACCATCCTTGATATACCTAATGAAAGGAAAAAAAATGTCACATTATCCTTGAGGTTAGAGAACAATCCCCAAGTAAGCACTGCGATGGTGATCACTTGAAGGTCATCATAGTCTTGGCATCAGCGAAGGAATTAGCCATCACAAGGCTAGCCAGCCATGACCAGAATGGTTTCTATGAGATGTTTACTATCATCAGAAATTAGCGTGTATAGGACTAAGATGAGAGTGTTTATACAACACGATTTCTGCATCAAGCCTGCTAGCACAGAACAAGACTTGAATCTGTTAGCAAAAAACTAGCCTCCAATGAGTCATAAAGACCTATGGTATGCAACTATCTTTCCTCTTCCTTATAGCACTTCAAGGCAGTACTCAATGACATTCCTACCTACGCTATTCACATTGCAAAATTCTGTGATTCTGGGCTTGAGATGGCTGCCACAAGCAGGTTACCTTCTTGCCTGTTACTGTGAAGTAATTAGCAGGCACCGCATCCTATATTTCACTGAAGAAAATACTTGGGCACTTTGAAGTACTAGGAGTTGTCCAACGTAAGTTTAATCAGAGCTATTCCATCGCACACATTTTACCATACGCACACAACTATCTCCTTGGGTACACTCCACCTTCTGCTGCAGTAAAAAACTAAAAGCTATTTAGTATTTAGCTATTCTGCATTGGGATTTTTTTTTTGAGGGTGGAGAAGCAGAAGCAGCACCAGAGCTGAGTAGGAAAGAGACAGATGTTCTTCTAGTTTTTAGAAGTGGCATCAATATGAATAG
Organism: Python bivittatus; assembly: GCF_059951505.1. NCBI lineage: Eukaryota > Metazoa > Chordata > Lepidosauria > Squamata > Pythonidae > Python > Python bivittatus. The sequence continues at coordinate 9,306,378 of NW_028277083.1, forward strand.
CATGTCCCCTTGGGGCAGGGCCAATAGCTTCAGTTCAATGGTACAAGCTGCTACCACCTCATTGAGATGATCCGCAAACCTCAATTTGATGTTTTACCGCTTGCAAGTTATTTCGGATAACTGTTAAGTCACATGAAAAAGGCAGCAAATGTACTTAAGGAAGTCACATCACATAAGAAGACCTCAGACTTAAAACTCGCTCTGCCTCTTGCTCATTTCTTTTTCAACATGAAAATTAATTAAGCTGGTCTGAACAGCAAACACAAAAGACAGCATGGCTCCAATGAGGGCAGCTCAGGTTCTCACTTCCATTCAGCCATGATGAATACTGGATGCCTTGGGCGAGCTACTCTCAAGACTAACTTATCCTCCCAACACCCCAATGAATTTCACAGAGGAAAGAGAAATAAAAAATAAATGGATATTCTAGGATGATTCAAGTGCACGTTAAGCTTTGTAGGAAAGGAGATTCTCCTGAGAAGTTAATCTTAAATGGAATTTTATCTAAAATGTAACCTAAAAAGCAAAGGGATTATACAGGTGACAAGTTAGGTACAAGTTGCATAGTACCTTCAGAATGAAAAAGCCAAAGTTCCTCAATTAGGTTTCAGGGACAAGTCTATTTCAGAACAACATAAGCATTAAAAAAAAAAAAAAACTTGGCTCTATGTTCCAAGACTGCCATGCCTGTAAATACAGGCTCATTCATTTTAAGAGAGCAGTTTGAATTTTATACTAACAATACTGACTAGATTGGCACACGGTCATAATGTGGTTTGAACTTAGCATGATATATTAACCCAGCCAATTCTGGCTTATTTAATAAAGCCAAGGTTAAACTAGCTTAGCAGGATAGGTGAAGCCAACCACTGGGAGGTTTCTTTATCTGAAGCAATAGTTTAAAACAGTATTCACCAATCCAGTATTGGGCTTATAGCACTGTAATTGTAATGTTAACCCAACACATCTGGAGGATGACAGAGTGGGGGAAGGCTTATTTAATTAGGTTTCAAGGAAATTTAAAAGTTACATGCCAACAGCTGCAGCATTCCCATCACCCTAAAACATTAAGGGTCAGATGTGGCTCAGTGTCCTAATTCTGAATATGAGCATCAGTTCTGTACAGAGAAGTGAGCCCGAGGATAGAGTTAAATGAGGCTGCAACAGAAAGGCCACCGGTTTCATTCTATCAGCCACTTAGGACTCTTATCCATGCAGCCACAAAGTCAAGACTGAAGATATAGTCACACCTTTCCTCCAACATCTGCAAGCTTCAGTTACAGAAGATTCTTGCAGAGTGAGATAGATGTCACAAGCCTGGCCCACTTAGTACTGTGTCAGCTCTGACAAGCCAGCCTTCAGCTGATAAGCTCACAAAGAGCGGAGGAGACACTGCCAGGAGAATCCTATTCCTTGCAGCTCCTCCTTAATTTCAAAGCCAATTTCTCAGTCCCACTGAAATCTCTCCAATACAGAAAGCCAGGCACGTTGCATGGGACAGCAATGCCAAAGAAAGCTAGAGTCAGGGTACAGCCTAAGCTTAGCTGAATTCATGCATGTGGGGAAGCAGCAGCGCCTTCTACAGCTCGCTCCTTCTCCCCCCTGCAGTCACATGGCTGGCCAGGGTTCCTCCATCAGCTGGTGTTATGACGTCACCCCATTTCCCCCTTTGCATCGCCTTTCCCAAGAAGGAGCCTGCCTACCTCCTTTTCTTCTACCCCCCTGCAAATCCCCAGATGAGCCAACTGGAAAGAGCAAAGGACCCCCCACACACACCCCAAAACCAGAAGGCAGGAAGGTTGGTGTAACCAAATCAGCAGGCAGTGTTTGTCTGGCTCCAGCCAGACTGGGGTTCCACCCTTCACCAGGGTAGGAGCATCTCTGCAGCCACTAGAGCAAGAGGAGGGGAGAAAAGGGCAGCCTCTTACGCCCTAGAACAGGGTGGGCCAGAGCAAAGGCCGGACCCCTGCCTCCCTTTACGCTGGAGCAAACCAGGCAGATGACACACGGAGGATGCCAGCACAGTGGCTGGGGGGAGGGGAGCTTCTTAAAGGGATCAACGCTAAGGGTGCCCGCAAGCATCGCTCTCCGAGCCCAAGGTACCGAAGTCCTCAGGGATCTGCCCGTCCTCCCCCTTCCCCAGGTCTCTGCGGGGGCTCCAGAGCCAGGGTGGGGTAGAGAGGAATCTGCTAGATCCGTCTCCCGGCAGGGTGGGGCTTAAAGGCAGCAGGCACAGAAGACGACATCGCCAGCCTTGCCACCGCTGCCCTTCCCAATGCACCAACGCAACCAGGATGGGTGCATTCCTGGCCATGGCACGATCAGACTTTTTCGGGGGGGGGGGAGGAGGAGGAAGACGGAGCTTTAAAAAAGGATGAACGGAGCCTTCCCCACCCTGGCACCGTTCGGTTAGGTCGGACTCCAGCTCCCATCCTCCCCAGCCCTGGCAGGCAACCCCCATCCGGCTTGCCATCGAGGAGGAGAAAGGGGTATATCGCCCAGCCATCCCCTCCCCGTTTAAAAATCCGCCCAGCGCAAGCGATGCCCGCGGGAGACGCATCCACACGACCCCCTGGCAGCGTGCCCTGCTTCTGAGACCCCCGCTCCGAACCGCTGCAGGCGCCCCCGGAGCCCGGTGGGTCGTGCGAGCGCAGCCCTGGGCTGGAGGGAGGCGGGGGCCGCGGGGCCCCCCGAAGCAGCGGCGGCGACCCGTCCTCCCGCCCGCGGTGTTCCCGGGGCCTCACCGCTGAAGACCATGGCGGCCGAGGCGCCCATGACGGCGAAGAAGGAGGAGTACTCGGGGCCGGGCGGAGGAGGGGACATGGCGGAGCCGGGTGCGGGGCGAGGCGGAGGACGGCTGCGGCGCCGCGAGGAGGTCGGGCAGCGGGAGGCTTCGGCTTCTTCGACTTCTCCCCCGTCCTCGCTGCGCCGCCCGGGAACGAGGCAAGATGGCGGGGCGGGGCGGCGTCAGCGGCCTGGGCGGCGGTATCGACGCGACGGCGGTCCTGCGCGGACGGTCCTCTGCTGCGCCCGCCGCTGGCTCTAAATACCCAGCCGCCGCAGAACAAAATGGCGGCGCCACCTGCGTCACGTGGCTCGCGGCGGGCTCCGCCTCCTGCTGCCGCTGCTGCGGCGGCTGCTTTCCCTTCCCTTCCGCCTCTCGGGGTTTTTTTTCATGCGGGATGTGCCAAATTAGGCGGGGGGGGACACGACGATGGGAAAGGGGGACAGCCGCTCTGCAAGCGCTGGTGGTGATTTTTTCCACATCAGAGCATATTGGTGGAGGAGCGGATTTGATTGGGCTGTCGTCCGAGGGCTGAAACGATGCGAGGAATGCCAGGGGACGCTACTTGGCTTTCTCGGCTCCCCTTCGCTACGCGTAAGACGCGTGTGGTTCCGCCCCGTCAAAGCTCATCGGACCTCGTCGTGAGCGTTCAGCGATTTTCTTTTTTTTCAGATGAGCGTGATTCAGCGCTGATTAACATAGGGGCGGGGCCAATGAGGCAAGGCCAGCCCCCTTGTCTTGCTCCTATTTTCCTTTCTGGTTTTTTTTTTTTTTTGCAAAGCTGTCTGGCTAATCCGGATCGCGTTATAGCAATCGGGTTTTAATCGGCAATAAGGCAAGATGAGCATTTATGACTCATTTTCGGTTGGAGCAACAAGAGGAGGGAGACTCTGCAAGCAACTTCCTTGCATCCTGTTGCCCTCCAGATGTGTTTGGGCTGCAGCTCCCAGAACCCCCAGCCAGAACATCTGGGTTAGGGAAAGACTGACTTAAAAAATTAAGCCATTGACTGTGTCAGAGGCACAGGGTGGCTTTGCTCAAAAAAATAAATAAATTATTATATTATATTTATTATATTATATTAATTATATTATATTATTACTGTATTATTATAATATGGGGCTCAAAAATATTTCCAGAACAGCTGCAATTCTACAGAAAACACACCATCCCAGTCTTTAAATAGATATATCATGTCAAAGAAGGGGCTTACTTCCTTCTGAATGGATGTACATGGAGAAAAGGTTAGGACAAAAGTAAAGTCCTCTTCAAACCGGACTCCTGCCTTGGCCTTGATCTGAAGGAGGTGTTGGAGTATCGCTCCTAATCCATTTTTGAGGTCAAGGATGGAAACTTGGAAGAGATTACAACCTTGCTTGTCCCCTTCTATTTCACTACTTTTATTCGTCATAGATGGTCCTTTTCATGAGGAAACGTGGAGAAGAAAGGATATCCTGGTTGGAATGAGAAATACAAATTTTAAGGGGATTTTAGTTCCCCCGGAGCGGAAAAAACGAAACAACAAAAATCAGACATCAATCTTGCCTGGTTTCATCTGCAGCAAATGTACTCTTTTTTCCTCCGCTTAATCTAAGAGTATTAGAAGGCACCTTACTACTGTAAATTGGAAAAATTAAAATTTCAATCAGCACATCACCAAAGGTGTTAACATCTAAACTTCTTGCTATTTTATTGCAGTGTTAAATCTTGCCGTTGGATTAAAATCAGTTGGGGAAAATGACCTACAAATTATCATTGGGGAAGAGAGTTGGAATAAGATTTGAGTTTCCAAGTCTATATGCTCATCCTTTACTTAAATTAGAGAAAATTATATCAAAATACTCATAGATGGTACATGAATCTGGTAAAACTGAACTATGTATCGAAAAATAAATCTATGCTCTACTGGAATAACTTCATCAAGAAAGGCACTTATTTTCATCTGATGGATATCCTGAAGAATAAGAAACTTGCGGGGTTCAGTATTAAGCGAAATTAGTAAAATCATCCATTAGGAAACCAAACTAGATCTACAGTTAGCTTTGTTGCAAATACAGTATAATGTTTACTGAAAGTAATGAGAAAATAAAATCTGCAGAGAAGGGAATTTATAGGGTGATAGTAACAAGGAAGATGATTTAAAAAAGCAGGAACGTTATATTAAGACAAATGGTATAAGTAGCTTCGGTACAGTGTGGTGATAGAAAAATTAATCCATTTGTTATACCTTCTGACAGGACAATCCCATCCATATTCCTATGGCAAGATTTGATATTCTTCATCAATAAAAAAGAAATTATGGTAAAGAACAGCCTACTTGTTAGTTATGGAAAGTTTGGTTCTATTTATGAAAAGTTCTCGAGTTGGTACTTAGTGTCTTGATTTGAAATATTTATAATGATAAGATCTTGGCACTGATGAAGTCATATTGTAGGAACATTTCTGTACACTATGATATTATCTTGTTTTAATTAATGAATATAATAATAATAAAAAGCCTTAAAACATACTAGAACTTGAGGGTCATTCAATGAACACTAATGGTGAGGGATTCAGATAAATGGAAGGTCTCTCTCACATTACTATTGTTCAAAGTTGTGAAAGATATGAACAATATCATATGGTTATTTATTATTATTAGGTTATCATATAGCCATATTGTATGGCTATTAATGTCCATCAGTCACCATGGATACTCCAGGAATGAACAAAACAGGCCTCTCTATATCAATTGCTGGGGAAGTGGGAAATTGTGCTCGTGTTCCACTTGCAGACTTTTAACTGGCTTTTGTTAGCCAGTGTGGAAACAGAACGATGCACCCAGTGGGTCAGCCTTGTCCAACCTTGGCTGCTCTCAGATGCATGGACTTCCATCCCCAGAATTCTCAGCAATGGCTTTGCTGGCTGGGGAGTTATGGGACTTGACATTCCCCCATCTGGAGGGCACCCAGGGCAAGGCTGAGGTAGGGCTTTTACTGATCCAGGTGGACGGTTCTTATGTTCTACCAGGGTTGCCTTTTAAGTCCTTGGATTCAGTTCTTTGTAGGATGGTGTCCATAAGGTGTGAAGTCTGGAGTTTACACCATGTTTATTGACTGAAGAGGAGTAGGGTGATAGCCTTGATGAAAATATGGGGCAACCATTTGTAAAACATGAGCTGGCGTGACCTCTAACTATACTTCTATCCCTGCACTTGTGTTTACTCTCTACTTTCATCTTGTTGAGATCTGAGGAGTGAGCAAGCCTTCTGTTTATTCCTCATCTTCATTAACACTGCACCTTTGTTCTTACCCTGAATCTCTGTTGCTAGCCCAGACCGAAATTATAGCTAAACTGCTGGTTTATTGCCCTTTCTACAAGGGAAGCCACAACACAGGACGGCCATGAATTTGCAAATGCCTGTTAAATACAACTTGGATTCTGACCTTTGTATCTTTTTTTATTACAATCCCCCGAGAGACCTCAGTAGTTGCCAGTACTTGAAGACTAATGAAGAATGACAGTATAGGAATACGGTTAGATGGCAATCAGACGGCTCACCCCATTGACCAAATAAGATACAATTTTCTTCTAGGTGTTTTTTTTTTTTTAATGACTTGAGAGGGAGAGATACGTGTTTAATGAATCTTGATGACTGGTGACTGTGGTGACAAGGAGATAGAATCAATTTCTCGCATATTATTTTGCTGTAAATTCTGCAGGGATATTAAGTCAGCTTAAATTCTGCCCCTCGTAGGCAAATTCCCAAGAAGGTCAGACAATTTCTATGTGAATCACCTTCTACAGGATTGGAAACCCTTCATCACTTGTGCGGTAGCCAAATCCTGTCTTGCTGTGATGTCAGTAAGGCATCACCGGTCACAGGAATAACCCCTTCTGTTTTATTCATCCCTTCAGCTTTATTATGTCTTAGCTATCTTGTTTTAGGTGATGTGCATTTTTACTTCGTCAGTTGTAATCTTTGAGGTTTACACTTGTTCAGTGAATTAATATACCATTATAGTTGCGTGTGTAAAATAAAAAACACACAAAAAGTGCCTTAACTAAAACATGAAAGAAATACAACAAAGAAAAAAAATGTGAATATGTCATTTTCTCCTCCTCCTCCTCCTCCTCCTCCCCTTTTTGACCCATGTAGGTATCTCCATCATTATCATCTTTGTGTTTTGTTCTTTTTCTTGTAATTCATTAAAAAGCAATAATAAGTTAAAAAATAGTAGTGGATGTGACACTTTTATTTTAGAGACTCCTTGTTGGGTATTTCTTTCTTTCCAGCTTTGCTGGTCATTGGCCAAATAAACGTAATTATGAACTGTAAACTATTTCTTACAGCAATGCCATTTGTGTCCCAGCTCAACTGCTTGTGAGGGGGGGGTGTTTTTCAGTCAAAATCTGGGCAAAGGCAGATGCTACTAGCTAGCCAGAAGCAGCTTTGAGGTGTGCAGGAGCAAGCCTGGGGGAGCCTGATGCAGTTTCAAAGCAAGGAACATCCACTGCCCTGTTAAACCAAGTCATGTGTAAATAAAAACAGAGGTTTACAAAAGAATACCAAGCACGTCTTCTCTTTCTTCCTGGTAGAGAAAATGGGTCTCCCCGAGGGAGCTCCTGGAATTTTCTCCGGAGAAATCACAAAGTGGAAAGCACTAAAGGAGGTGGCTGTGGGGTGTCCCCTAACAGAGACAGTTGCATGACATATTTCACCGTCATCCCCCAAAGTTCAGGCTCAGATGTTTGGTTTGGTCATGTGGGAAGGTGGAAACTTGATGCTCAGAGTTGTCAAGATGGAAGAATGGAAACTTGGCAAATCAGGGAAAGCTGTTCTGTGCTATAATGCCAAGCCCTTGGCTATGAAGATGCTTGAAGGACAGTCCTATGCAAGGTTAATAGAACCTGGCAAGGCCTAACCTTTGATTCTAGACTTCTAACCAGGTTCTGCCCCTCCTTGAAAGTGAAATTGGCCCTGCAGGAGGATTGGGCTGGGTCCTCTTCAGTTCTTCAGTACAGCCCCTGAGAAGCTGTAATGATATGTGGGAACGACCTTGGGAGACAGGAGGAAGAGCCGCAGACCAGACCATGTAATGGAGACAATCCAGGTCACGATATAGATCATTTTCCTGCCCCTATGTCCTCTGCTTGCATGGGGTTGTGTTCCCCAACCAGTTCCAACAGAAGTACGCGTTCGTTTGTTGCTATCCATTGCACATCACCTCGGAATGAATCATACTGAATTCAATGGGATTTACGTACTCCTGGTAAGAGACACGGCACACGGCAACATTAAATCTTACGTTTAGCACGTGTAAGCATTGTTTCGCCAGCCCCTTGCACTGGGATTGCACTTTAAAACCGCATTAAATAATCTGAAAGAGTATTTTCCTCCCTGCCCACATTTGGCACAGCCACGCTCTCATGCAGCGCATCTGAATGATTCACTGATTACAGTACGGGCATATCCCATCCAGTAAATATTAAAAGTGGCTTGCCAGCTACCCGTGATGGATTAAAAGTAGACGGGAGCTCTGAACTGCAGTGCAGCCAGGGAGAAATCTGTGACTTCTGTTCGATGCAAAGTGGGAAAGGAGCGATAAAAAAGCTGAGCCAAATAAAGCAGGGAGGGGTTCTCTCCTGGTTTGATAGTCAAGCCAGTTTGCGTTGCAAACGGCAGCGCGATGCTGTTTATAATATAATTTTTATAGTTTGTCTTTTAAAATGTATAATTCAATTCAATTTATAATTTTTAATGATTAAATGTAATTGATAATTTTAATCGTTCAATTCAATTTATACTTTTTTCAATAATTTAAGTTCATTTATATTTTTTTATAATTTGTTTATAGTGTAGGAAGCAACATCTTAAATCGCCCTTCTTTCTGGCCAAGCAAACCATGATTGGGGGGAGGGCGTGAGGGGAATAAGTAGGGTCTGTGAATCTCCACAATCACTCTCTGCTTTCTCAGCAGACTGACTGGAGGGCGTTTAAAGGTTATCGGGCTTTTCCGCAGCCAAAAGAAACAACAGATGTGCGGAGACCGGATTTTCTGCAAATTGTCTTGGAGAGATTTGGATTTTTTCAACAGCTGAGCCCTGGAATTCTTGAAGACAGAAACCTAGTTCTCATAGTGCAGAGATTAGCTCCTTTTTTGCTCCAGCTGGAATAAGACTGGTATTTCAGTAAAAGCTTGACATACTTAGAAGTGCAGAAGTTAGATAAAATACTAGATATGTTACTGGCACATTTCTTTTTCTTCTTTTTTTTTACTGTTTGCAATTGTTTGACACATATGTATGGCATTATTCATTTATTTGGAGTGCTCATGTAGGCCACCCACCAGGGCTGGTCTCTGTTCTGTCAAATAAATACATGAATTAAATGAAAGGGGAGAGCCAGGAATAATTGGCTGAAAAATCAGTGGAAATAGGTTGTTTTGGAACTTGGCCTTTTTGATCCATTCAGTTAGAGCTTAACCCAACCAGATGTCCTTCATATCTGCTGGATTGCAAAAGCTATAATGCTGATTGAGAATTATGGGTATCCAGTATAGTTGGTAGGCCCACATTATGAAAAGTGGTATATTTTATTCACACACACACACACACATACACACATGCTGTTCCTGCCAGTTTGCTTGTGGTGTACCAATTTCTCCAAGTGAACGTTCAAAGCTGTGAACTTTGCCAACATAAATCATAATGATGGGATCTTGGCTTATATTTTCTCATAGCCTAGTAGGTAGAATCCAGATGCTGTGATTTTTTTTCAGTGTCAAAAGAGCTTAATGTGGTATATTTCCTTTGATATTCAAACGCTGATGTCTCCTTAGTCACGATGGTGGTGGTGGTGGTGGTGGTAGAAGAATCTGGGCATCTCCAAGGTAGAGACCTGCAGCCAAACTACCCTGATCAACCTTGGCTGCCTATCTCTTTAAAGCAAACAAACAGATGAATGGCTTAGAGCAAGATTTCCTGATCTGGTGCCCTTCAAATGTGTGGGGAAAGTCAGTGCAGTGTTTCTACAGCTGGCTTTCAAAACCTGAGGTATGGACCTTAGAGCAACCTGAGATGGGGATAAACCTGATGCAGTACTAAAACATCTGGAATCGCCATATGTTTCGGTATGGTTTAAAAGATATAATAATATGTTAAAAGATTGAGCTAGATCTGTATTAATATTATATGGATCTCTTGTTTCTTCAGTTTCAGTTCATTTTAATCACAAGGGCTTCTTAACTTCTTCTTTTTTACTGTATATTCACATTATTCTTATTCTTATTCTTCTCGATTTATTAAATGGGGGCTGTTATATTTCATAAATGCTGCCAGATTGCATATTGTTGTTTTTGTTAGAACACAGTGAACAGTAGAGGGGTTAATTCAATCCTCTTGCTGGAGTCCCGGCACAATTCTCCTGCTCCTGTTTATGCATTGAGGGGGAAGGAATGGAATGAAATGCTTGGGACCTTATGTGGAAAGAGCTGTGTGGTGCCACACTTCTTCTATGCATTTTGCATCTGTCAGCTCTGACTTCTTAGCAGCAAACACAGTGCACAGCTCATCTTCTTGGCTGCTTCCTCATTCTGTTACCCAAAGAGCTAGTTTTCTAAAATCACATGATAGTTCTTTGGACAAGTTCAAACTAGGCAGGGAAGGGTTCCCTCTGCCACTCTTCTTTGTGAAGTCCTCCCTGGGCTGTAATTCAAACCGTGAGGTTTCTACAAATCTTCTTTTCCCTAATTTAGCCCTAATTTAAGTGGACGCTTCCTTTTACAAATACAAAATACTTTAATGACCTTCGGTGATGAACAGCAGAAGGGGAAGAGGGAATCTCATCTTTAAAGATGCAGAAGGGAAAGAGGGAATCTCAGTTCAGCTACGCTGTAACGCATTTCTTCTCTGACTCCCCCAGCTCTGAAGATCCCATCCAATTTTGCACCAGCTTGTCGGTGAGATGCATGAATAGCACAACTGGGGGCTGAATATGCCTTTGATTGAGGTATGAATATTTCACAAAACACTTTCCCTCTCCATCATCAAAGAAGCACCAGCCTTCTTGCTAAAAACTGTGGTGGTCTACGCATCAATCAGTAGCCACAGCAGTGTTAAATTGAGCAAATTCTTGGAGCTGCTGTCCTATCCCACCTAAATAGCACCTTTATTCTTAGCCTTCTTGACAATTCATCAGCGTGGATAATTTGGAGGAGACTGGCGTGGCTGCTAGCATTTCAGTAATCAGCAGTGATTTTCCTGGGGAGCTTCAGAATAGTTGGCTTGGTGGATTTCTTAAAAAATCATTTCCCTTCAATTCCGGTTAGAGCTAGTCATGCAGGAAACATGTTTTCATACTCCTCTTCCCTCATGTCCTTTCAAACTCTTGCTACATTTGATTGCTGATTTGATTTTATTTTCTAGATTTGCAAAGTGCCTTCTCTCTAGGAATTCAAGGTGGTGGATCAGCACTTTATCCCCCAATTTTCTTCCACCATCACCACAGCTCTGGATGTAGGTTGGGTTGAAAGAACATGACTGGTCCAAAGTTAACCAGGGAACTTTCATGGCTGAGGGTGGAGTTGGATCTGGGTCTCCCCAGTCCCTCCCCAACACCTAAACCCACACCTACACCACACTGGTTCTCCAGCAGCAACCTTGATCAGTGTGTTTCTTGGAGCTTCTCACGGTAAGAAACAAAAAGCACAGAAGTTTACAGTAGAAACACTGGCCAGCACATTCCACTGAAGTTGATCTGGGTGGCACCAGGCAAACAGCACTTGTCCAGGAGATCAGTAGCACAAGGCACTGAGTGTATTCTTCCATCAGGGCTGAAAAGAGTTGATAGGGTAAACACTGGACATACCCACCCATTAAAAGCAATGGTTAGTAGCTAGAGCTGCAGAAATTCCTGCCTCGTACACTGGACTACTATATTCTCAATACCAAACTTTCTCTGAAGCTCCCTTTCCATTTTCTATGAATGTCTTTCCCCATCCTGAGTACCCTGACATTACAAATAGGTGCAATGTCATCATCATCACCATCACCATCACCATCTCCTGCTCTGCCTCACATGGATGGCCAACTATCTTACGCTAGAGAGGACAGTCCTCTAGAATATCTAATTCATACATCACATTCCTGATTCCTACGCGTGTTTCAGCCTGTAATGGTATGTGGGAAAGACCTTGCGAGACGGGGTGAAGAGATGCTGCCTAGAGAATGGTCAGATAAGAGGGAGCATAGCCCACAGCTGCATAGTGGACAGAGCAAGAAGCTCAGGAGGGACCCTCCCTAAGTTATTGGGCCATAAGGGTGATGGCAGGACAATTTTACTTTCAGGCTTGCAAGATTCTGTCAATGTAGCTTTACAATAAAGTAGAATTAACTTATATGGCTGTGTTTCCTGTCTGGTTAACCTGGTAAGGCTGACACAACCTGTCCCTGAGTATTTCCTCTTGTCTCCTATTAATGGAGATTAACTGAGGTATTTCACCTGAGTCTTTTTGTATCAAGACACATGCTTATGGCTTTCTAAGTTTTCTGTCTCTCCAAAAGACCAAGGCAGAGAGATTAGGGCAGGCCAAGCCAATTAGCAGTCTCAGTGAGATTGGCGTGAGCAAAGCCAATCAGGAATCCCAGTGGGAATTAGACAGAAATCAGCTCTTTACCCCTCTTGCACTCCTGTGCCTTGGATTGGGAGGCAGAGCTCAGTCCCTAGCCTAGCATCCTGAAAAAGCTTTTACAACAGGCATGGAAATAGTGGAATTCAGCCTCAACGGGTATGAGATTTATGAATATGACCTTTTTTTAGACTTTTGGTGACTTTAGAATGGCCCATATTCCATAAGCTGCCCATTGTTGCCATGGTTATTTACTGAGCTGAATCCAGTAGACACTCTTCTGGATCGCTCAGTGGTGAGTTAATCAAGTCTACCTGTTGATTATTTAAGAGTAAAAGGTGTAATCCCACCTCACAGTCTTTATTTTTTCTGGGAGACAAACAGGCAACCCCTGAGAGGGAAAGTCTCGGAGTCCGAGGACTGTGACTTTTCACTTTTCAACAGGCAACCCAGTCTTACATGACTTGTAACAATTTGCAGGTGGGGATCCGGCCAGATTTCTGTGTTCAAGGGTTTACTCTCTGAGCACTTCCTATTACATCGTGGAGAGAAGTCTCCTGTATCTGTCAATTCAGTAGGAACTTATCTTCTTTTTTCAGTATATATAGTTCACCTTATCTTAAGGCAGTGTTTCTCAACCTTGGCCATTTTAAGATGTGTGGACTTCAACTCCCAGAATTCCCCAGCCAGCATCTTAAAATGGCCAAGGTTGAGAAACACTGCCTTAAGGTGTCAGAGCAGAGAGATATAGATGATATATTATGTCATGTCCCATGTACGGAGTTTTACTTGACTTCTAAGAGGGGAGAAATTTCTCTGTTTTTACCCAGTGTATATCGTGTGCAGTGTTTTTCAGTTACATTGACTACCAGAGGCACCGTGTGACCAATTTCATCCTTACTGGGAATCATCAGACACGGATAGCCAGATGTTATTCCACGGGGTTCGAATCCTCTATGGGTATTGAACTCCTGGTGGTGAATGCAGCTATCCTCTTTTATGTAAAATTGAAAAGAAGATGGTTCCCTGGGTTAAAACCAGACTAGAATTGTTATAACCTAGGACTTTTCATGGGTGTTAGGCTAGAATTTAGTAGTTTAAAAATATTGCTTAGGTAAAGGTGTAGAAAAGTGAACAGTATAATCCATGGTGTCTTGATATTGATTTCTTCCTCCTCGTCCTCCTCACCCTCATCCTCATATTTTATTAAACTTGTATGCCACCCAACTCTCAATGACTCTGGGCAGCTTACAACAATCAAACAAGTAAACAAAAATACAATAAAATCAATAAAACATAAAGATAAAAGATGGCATGTATCAATAGAAGTGAATCTACAACATACAGTGTAAGGACTGTAACAAACACTACATAGGACAGACAGGTAGAAGACTAGCAGAGCACATCCACAAGCACCAACGAGCAGTCAGAAGACATGATGAAATTCCTTCATCTCACAACACATGGACAGACGCAACCATAGGTTCAACTGGGAAACTGTCAGCATTTTATTCCAAACTAAATCCAAAAATGCAAGGGAATTCTTGGAAGCTTGGTATTCAGACAAGGCACGAATTAACAGACACATAGAGATAAACAGCATCTACGTACTATTCAAAAGAGACAAAAGACCAGAAGATCGCCTCACCAGCAATCAATCACCACCAATCAATCACCAGCAATCATCACCCAGATAAGCAAAGGTTACCACCAGGCACACAATCAAGCAGCAAACACATGCCAATCAAAGAACTACCAGAGGAGCAAAACAAAACCCCCACCCCACCAGCACTGGCAAGGCAGGCCATGGCACATAAATAGAGAGCAAACCCCATCCCATTTTAGCACTGAAGAGGTTACCCAGCCAGGTAATGAAACGTTTGCAAGAAAAGAACCAAGCTCAGAGAACCCCAAGGACTCCAAGATGGCATGTGCAATGAAATGAAGGGTCTCCCTCTCCCTCCCCAAAGGCCTAGGTGAAGAGCCAGGTCTTCATGGCTCTTCTAGATAACAGCAGATTTACTCTCCTATGCACTCAAGATAACACCCATCCATTCTCAACTTAAAGATTTAATCTCAAAACACAATAAATCTTGTGCTACAGACCCCACCCCCCAAATTATGCAAGAGACCTCCTGGGGCTGTTGGTACACTCAGTGTGCAAGTTTGGAAGAGGAACTGCTGGTGAAAATTTCGACACAGAACTATGCTTAAGAAAACCAAAAGGCAGAGGATTATTGTATTATGCAAGCTTTATGGTTGCATCTTCTGATCTTAAAAAGTCGACTTGAAAGCTCCAGAGAGTGCTTCAGCCAAATCCTATGATGTGAAAACGGTTAACCAAGATTTTGGTTTTCTACATTCTATACTTGACTGGACTTCTTTCCAGTTTTCTGCTCTGTACAAAGTGTGGGCAATCAGTAGTGTGAACAAGCCTTGGAAACAGCAGGGAGCGCTGGAAATTCCTTTCCTGACCGTGTAAAAAGCTGCGCACAATTCTTCCACTTGCCTTCCCCTCCAACAGAGCTGACCTAGTCAAGATCACATGGAGAGGACCTGGGTAGCCAGAAAATGGCTCATCCTTGGTTACTAATTACTAGAGAAGGAAAACTACAGGATTGAAGTTAGTGATTATTCTACTCTAGGCTCCTTACCTTTCAGCTCAATGTACCTCATCCTGCTGCCCCTCATATACTACATTTTAACTTCCATATTCTCCGTGGAGATGCCTTTGACTCACAAATGTTAACATTTCATGCGCCACTGAGTCTTGAGTGAGAATCCTTCACTAGTGCCTCAAGAGTTCTCTTCCAGAACCAACCTTCTCAGAGTCCTTCCTTACAAGTAGCCCCTCTACCATCTCTATTCATCCCATGCCTCATTGTGTGACAAGTTTCCGCAGTGTCTTTTTCCTACTTGTGGTTTTCACTTCCACATTTTTTTCTTCTTTGTCTTTCGGGCAGGATGTTTCCAAGATAGGTCTGTTGCAACCAGAGGCATTATCACCACTCATTTTGCTAAGGAGGAAGACTTTGCATGGCTTAAAGCCATGCCATTTGAGTCCCAAAGTAAGAAGTGAGAGCCTCTATTCCTTTACCTGTTTTTGATAGACCTTGAGAGACTCCCAAAGCTAAATGAAGACCAAGATCTGAGTCCTCAGCTCAGGAAGAGTCTGGTAGCACCTTTTCATGAAAGCTGATGCCTATTAATAACATTTGTTGCTTGGAAAAACCACACTTCTGATATTTTGCCACCATAGACCACCATGGCTCTCCTCCCATGATGAGTGCCTCGGGGTGTCATATCCTGGATGAATGGCCAGCTGGCACACCAAAGAGAAGCACTCCACTTGCAACATTTTGTTGCATTTCCTTGTTCCTCCTTCTTTCTTGTTCATCAGGAAAGGCTCTACTTGGGGCCTTGAAAGGCAGGAGACTCAAACTGATCAAGACTTTAAAAGAATCCTTGCTGCACTTTATTAGTAATTAACCATCCAGATGATTAAAAATGAACAAAAAACAAATTCTACTAATATGAACTGAGCATTGATGATGACGATGATACAGTGGTACCTCGGGATACGAACGCCTCTACTAACGAACATTTCGGGTTATGACCAACTCGGGATACGTCCAGAGTCACGGAACGGATTAAGTTTGTATCCCGAGGTACCACTGTATTTATTTTGAAGCAGTGGTTTTGATTTTGGAAACGCTGCATATGGTGGCAGGAACCTCAGTCTCCTATTTGATCCTGAATCTAACGATGGTTTCTTCTCCTTTCAGATGTCTCTGTGCTGAGCCCCAAGCATGCCAAATAAAAGGTTTAGTGCCCTCCTTGGTGATCAGTGAAAGCTCAAAGGGAGCTTGCACACTTTTAACCCTACAGTCAGTATAGGAATACAGTAGTACTGGCAAGTCTAGGAGACAGCTCCCCCTTCTGTTGTCTCACTGGATAACCACTACAGCAGGAAAGATGGAGCTGGGATCTCTTTTCAGACAGAGATGGGATCCTTTTTCAGACTTATCCTGAGATGCTTAAGTCTAGGGAGCAAGATACAAAGGGATCCAGGGCTGAATTTGCATTCTTTTTCTTGGATAGGCAGCGATGCTTTCTCTGTCCCAATGTCTCTGTGTTTCCTGCCAAGCTCCCTGCCCTGATTTAATAAAAAAAAAAGTTTCAATGAAAGAAAATGGAAAGCTGGCTTAGTGTAAAGCCAAGTTGAGCTTCAAGCATTATTCCTTGCAGGATTGCTTATCTAGTATCCATTGAAGGATAAAGATTTTTGCTCCAGGCTCTTTCTTGCACCAAGCTGATCTGAAAAGAGGAAGTAGAGTGTTCTCCATTTTCTAAGCAGCTCTTCAAGGCGGGAGGGAAGAATGTTTCTCAACCTATGTAAGAATGGAAAAATAAAACTCAGCACCAAGATGGAAGGAATTATGGGTTCTCAGATGCATCATGGTGTAGTAGTATATGTAGAGCATTCTTTTATCCTCTCTACCTGATAAGGCTGAAGTTCATTGGTATGAGGTTAATCTTCAGCTGTCAGGTAGACCAGGCAGGAAACACGACCAGATGAGCTAATTCTACTTTATTGTAAGGCTACGTTAACAGAATCTACGTTAAAGAGCAAGTCTGAGAGTACAAATCTCCTGCTGTCTCCTTTACAACCTGGGAAGCTAGGGACGTCCCTTCTGAGCCTCTTTCTCAGCCCATTATGCAACTGCGGGCTATGCCTCTCTTATCTGACCGTTCCTTAGGCAGCATCTCTTTAGCCTGTCTTTCAAGGTCTTTCTCACATACCACTACATCAGCCTAACCATTACAATGCTGTTCTGTACAGTAGGGCCGTGCATGCTTTGACAATGATTAGGAATATGGTATAAGCTGAATCCTGCACTAAAAAGGTGGTGGGACTATACGAAAGCTGTGCAGCTCTTAGGATTTGAAAGGGTGCCCTGAAACAATTTTTTTTGCCTTCAAATCCAAAGCATTGTGCTGTTGTAGCCTAAGTGGCCTGTTCCAATGTTGACAATACTCTAAGGATTAACTATTGACCAGAAAAAAAAAAAAGATGTGAGGTGGTGGCAGGACATAGGACAGCAAGATACAGCTTTTCCACTAGAGGAAATGCAAGCAGGGCCTCTAGGGTTAGGCACTGGGGGGCAGGTCCAGGTCCTGGTATTTCAACTCTGCGCATTGCTTAGAAAATTCAGGCAAGGTCCTCATCCCCATGCTGGAGAATCCTTCCAGGAGGACAGCTCCATCTTACATTTGAGTGACAGAAAGGAAAAATGGTATCTACAGCACCTGGAATAGGCAGGTCTTCCAGAGGGCATTGCCCAGGCCCCTCTCAAGAATGGCAGCATCTCTAGCCATTGACAACTTGCAAACTTTTCCTAGGGCAGGCTGGAATTTGTGATGTGAAACCACCACTGAAGGCCTTACATCATCAACGGACAGATGCAGTAGTGACCTTGCTCACCTGAGACACAAAAAAACTTACCATTCCAGAAAGTTTGTCCCTCTGGGATTGGGGTTGGTGCAGCCAGAAGGCAATTTGTCTCCCACCTTAAGATTGCTAATCATCGTGCTTTTTGCCATTATGGTCTTCAACAGTAGAGCTTCCATATCTATTAATATTTCCCTTTTTTTTAAGTGACAACATATGGAGTGTTTTTCTAAGTAAAGTGAGCAGAGTTCCAATTAAGGCTCAGGAATCATTGTAACCAGGAGCAACTTGCCTTAACTAGACCTCTTCTGATTTCCTGCCTTTCCAAGCCTTTGGAAAGATGTGCCCTCAACTTTTCATATTTCTCCTTCATTAGTATGAGTGTGCTTAAAAATAAGTACAACGGTGATGATTAAGGATCTCCATGAGTATCAAAGTCAGTTACAAAGGTTATTCCATGAGTCACAGAATAATCAAGCTTCTGCATATGCTTAAACCACTGCTTTTTTCTTAAACATGGAAGCAAAGCAAGACAGGTAAGAACCTCTTTATTCTGGGGTCAGACCTGAGAGCAATGTTCTCTAGATAGGAAAGTCACTTTCATAAACACACTGCAAGTTGAAAGGCTTTATGTGGAAACCATGTGTTGGAAA
Organism: Python bivittatus; assembly: GCF_059951505.1. Taxonomy (NCBI): domain Eukaryota; kingdom Metazoa; phylum Chordata; class Lepidosauria; order Squamata; family Pythonidae; genus Python; species Python bivittatus. The sequence goes on from NW_028277083.1 coordinate 9,324,876, forward strand.
CATTTGCAGAGATATATTTTTGAAGAATGCTTAGAGATCTGAGTAGTGTAGCAACATTTATTATACATATTCTGAAATACAGAATGAAGGAATTAGGACCATAAGGATCATCCAGGCCAACCCTCTGCAAGGTGCAGGAGAACCACCTCAAGCATCCTCAAGAGGTTACTCTACCTCTCCCTAAAAACCTCCAGAGATGCAGAACCTACCACTTCTATAGTTTGACTGTTCCACTGGGGTATAGCTCTTACCTTCAGGAAGTTCTTCCTTGTATTTAGAGAAGTCTGGGGAGCTGCAACTTATCCCCATTATTTCTGGTCCTAGTTTCTGTGGCCATGGAAAATAGTTCTTGAGCATCTTTGCCACAGCACTCTTCTATGATGGCTACAGTATAAATAAAACCCCAAACCCAATAAAATCCAGTCCAAACATCCCATCAAAACAAGAACTAGCATTATCACTAATAGCATGATCGAATAATAGTAATGATAACTAATTATAACCATGGTGTCCACCTGAATCTACATGGTAGCAAATGACAACTCAGCGGCCTTCTGGAAGAGCTGTTTTAGAAAGCTCCAGAAAGATGCCAGGGTAAGTGCCAACTATGCCTCTGGGGTTTTTAATCTCTCAAGGACAAAAAACCCTGTCTTCATTAAGTTCTGATATAGTGGCTGAATATTAGTCCATCAAGGGCTACATTCTCTATGCTAATTTAATTCTTTGATGGCTGCTGTGAAAGAGAATTTGTTGACAAAGCTGAGATTTTTTCCTAGAAATAATTGCAGTATATCCTGTATTTGCAGGGGCTGTTAACCCAGTATGATAAAAATGTGCTCAAAAAAGCAATTGTGTACTCTTATCTTAGCCAAAGTTCCTATTCTTTTACTGTTTCTCTCATGTTTCCTTTTTGCCAAAGTACATATGTCGTTCTTATATAACCGTGCTTTCGAAAACATGACCAAATAACCCCTCCCACTTACAAACTGTAATGGCTGCCAGTGGGCTTGAACAAAGAACACTTGCATAGCAAGTGGAAAATTGAAAAAACCCACATTTGACACATTTGCGTTGGTCTCTCCTCTCTGAAAATGCAGGTTCAGTGTTTAAAGAGCGGATGGGCAATGCCCAGCCAGGTTTACTTTAATTGGGCCACTTAGAGTGATTTTTAAGTGGCAGAGTGGCATAAACACACAGTATGGATTGACAAGCAGAGAGGGAAGTCTAATTCCTGTATTTCTTAATCAGGTTCTGTGAAAAAAAAAGGGGGTCTTTTTGCAAAAACTTCAGAGGAAACTTCCCTTTTCTTGCTTGGGCCAACACAAAATGCTTCTCCAATGCTGCTATTAACTATTTTATCACCGGTCCCGCGATGCATTTGGCAAATGATTAGTTTTCTCTTACTTTACTCCTCAGTTAGAGACTGTGTGTGAAGTGACCCCCGACCTCTAGAGGACTAAGTGAGCAGTACTATCTGATTACCACACCTTTTTAAAGAAGCGTCTGAACATACCCTTGAAGAACATCCATTTAACCCTCCTGTAATTCTAACATACCGAATGTCATTGCTTGCTAGAGATTCTAGGAATCAAAGCCCTAATATCTGAAGGGCATCAGTTTGCAGAATGCTTCGGTTTGGGAAAATGTTAACTCTGCTGTAGTATTTTAGCAAAGCAGGAAACACCTTCCAGCTACATTTCCAAGGAAACAATCTGGACCTTTCATGGAGTCCAGTGTGATTTGAAAGAAACTTTACAATGACCTCTCTTAGGGTTTATCTGAACAGCAACAATGAAAGATGCTTAGGAATCATGCCGTGATGTTACAGGAGATCCCTCCCCAAATCTCAGGATCCTGACACCCGAACAACCTTGTGTCCCTGTCCTAGAAGCAACAGACCTCAACAGCTGGCCCCAATAATTATGAAGCTGCTTTGAAAAATGAAGTTGTATTCAGTTTATTTTTACAATAAAATCAGTGGGACTTCTGCACCATCACGGATTCACATGCTTATACAGACATAGCCCATCACAACTGGACGAAGGGGAGATGTAAGTTATGAAATAGGGAAAGTTATCAGGGCAAGAAAATTACAAATGTCTCTGGGGAGAAAAACACCATCAGAAGTGAAATCTGCACATTCACACATATTCAGTACACCCAGGTAGAGCACCCAGCTCAAAAATTAAGATGCACGGCACCAAAAGGAAGATAAAGAGGCAACTGTTGCCTTCTGGCTTGAAGTTTATCTTCCTCGGCTTCCAGAGATACACCTGTAACAAGCATCTCAGCCCCAGCCGCAGGTGAGAACAAAATCTTTGCCTGCTTGCAGCATCCTACAACATTAGGATTGTGGCTGCAAAGGGGAAAAAGTCAAGAGTTCAGAGGAAAACTAAGGCATTCATTTCCAAAGCCAGGAAGAATTTACTTCTGTGTGAAAGAACCGCAGGTGCTATTCTTTATTCTCTCACCCTAATTACGGCATCGACAACCCATTGCATTCTTTGCATGTTAAAATTTTGTTTACATTCAAACACTTTGTTAAGGTATTTAACTCTCCAAGGGAAAATATGCCCTATAGCAACAACAGTGCATGGTTTTCAGTAAGTTTCCAAGAGGATTTGAGCACTAAGCTCATTGCAGGTTAGAAAACTGCCTCTCCCCTTTAAAAAAAAAAAAGGCTTGGAAGATATTTCTAGCTCTGCTTAGCATCACACCATGAATTACATCTGCCGTCTTCAGCTTGGGGGGGGGGGGGGGGGCCTGCTATCCAGTGTGCAATGCAGAGTGCTTCTCTCTCAAGATATCACTTAGATGAAATGTTAAGAAGGCTCTGTTCCAACCATCAAAATTGCAATACATTAAGACATAGAATGACTGGAATGCTTATCATGGGGTCTGGACTTCATTATACAATATTGTGATGAAAAAGGTACAACAATGATTGGGAAACATTACAAGTCTGGGCTATTTACAAAACTGTTTTCATAACCTCAAGTCTCTGAGCAGGACTCTTACGGAGGCAGCAAATCACATTTCCAAAGAACTGTCACGGCTTTGCTTCGCTTTGGTGTGGATATTCTTTTAACACCCATTTCAGTTTTTATGTAACTTTAACTGACAAACTAATGACATTTACTAGCTCCCGAGGCACAGTCGCAGGTGCTCCCCTTTGTGGGCTGGACTTTCCCCTTCCTAAACAGCCTGAACAGGATATTCTGAAGTTGTTCACAAGTGCCTTGAAAGCTCCTCCTGAATTTTATTCCAATATGTCTGTAGGTTTGGGGAAAAAAGAGGAGGGAGCTAGAAGAATAATCACTTTTAATTCAAAGAAGAGAGATACTATTGCAGAGAAATATCACTATTAGAAGCAAGTGGCTCACACAGAAGATCTCATGCAGTGGCTTCCAGCTGTGAATTCCCATAGCCTTCTAAAGGTCAAGGGACAAGTAAGTTCTGCTATAGCTCTTGAGTTACAATGCAGTTTTCTACTGCTTTTAAATATGTCTGAAACCGTCTTTGTCCTATTTACCTCTGCAGGCCATGTCTACTTTTAGAAAGGGCATGATTAAATTAAATGCTTAAGGTAATATCCAACGGAGAAAGCAAGCCCCAAAGCCTGCAAGTTGCCCGCTTCACTGTGTAGACGGTGGGTATGTATCAAGACATAAAAAGAGCTTCATCTTTCATTCTTTAAATGAAGCAGCCATAGTCAATTGATCCTTCCTTGCTTACCCAATAAGCAGCTGGCACTACTTGTGTGACTGATAAAGAACAAATAACAGCTGCATGTAAGATATCAAAAATAGCTGAACAGCTGTCATGTTACTGTAAAAACAGCAGGCCTGGAGAAATCACCCAGTCCTAATTAATGGAGAAATCAGAGAAATGGTTGGTTTATTTACAAATCAATTATGGCTTTACTCTGCACTGAATGTTTCAGGTCAGATGGCTAATACTGCTTTGGAAATACTGCTTCTCTAAGCACAAATGCATAAGGATAGTTTGGAAGAGGGGACAAATAATAGTTCTGGACTAAGGCTGGAAGGGGGGGGTGATATTTCTATGGACTGTATATATTGCATTGGACTTCAGCAGCCTGAACCTATTAATTAAAATAATGATATGACTGATGTGCGGTATTGGGAATGTAAACAGAAACAGGTGAAGATGGCAGGAGGTTCTCTCAACTTCTACAGATCAGTGCCACAGCAGAATGAAAATTAATTAAGACTCCTGAATGATATTTCCCACATATTGGAATGATCAGTAAAAGTTAGCTGTCAGAACAGCAGCCAGGTGGATCACACATCTGCATGCAGCACAAAAAAGCAGGGGGTTATATAGATTTAAGAAAATAAGTCCCTGAAAATAATGGATTGGATCTAAAGGTCTACATGCTACGTGATAAAATCTTTCCCACATATTGTAGCTCCTTGAGGATCAGGGAATCTCTAGAACAAGGTAATACACAGAGGGCCAGAATGGGAGAAGAGTGAAAAGAAATCAGCAACATAATCTGATTGATTATGATTACAGATAGCTCTCTTTGGATGAAAACTCATCTTTATAAGAAATGAGACTTGCTGGTTAAAGCCAGCTGTTAAACCCACATCTGCCAAGATCTGAAAAAACATCTGAGTGCCTCCAGGCACCAGTTGATGGCAATACTGACAGAGTTATAGATCAACTGGGGGGTGATGTAAGACCTCACCACCAAAAATATCACGGTATGCATCAAACTCAATACAGCAGAAAGAGACTAAAGATGGATCACTTAGACCTCATGGAATTGCATACAAAGAACACAGTGACCAAACAACTGGGACTTACCTTAGCACTTCAAATTAGCTTTTTAAAGAACAAAGAAGCTTAATTTTGTGGATTCAAATGGTAGCTTGGTTCCTGCAGCTGGAAATGGGCACAGAAACTTAAAATACTTCATGGGCTAGTTATTTTTGAAGGAGGCAACATTTTCAGCTGCTCATAGTGTCCCTGAACCCCCAAACTTCCATGATAGCTATCTGGAAATTTTCAGAGCACAATGGCTGATTGTTGAAAGTATTGCAGGGACCTGTTCTTCCGTGATTCAAATCTGCATCAATGTAGAAGGCTTGACCATCACCACCACCTGTAAACAAGAGAGTCATTCTGTCATTCTGGAACATCTAGTCTACATCTTGATGCTATCTCACATTTGATTGTTGTATTACTTTTGTAGGCAGAGGAGGAACACTCATGCCTTCATATATCTAAAATATCTGCCTCCAGTTCCTTCAACCAGACTGCTTTAGAATTAAAAGCTTATGACTGTCAAAATCCAACATGAGTACAGTAAAATTTGAGGGATGGGTGTCAGCTAAATTTCAATTTACCTAATTAATCTAACTGGCATCATTTTCATAATTACATAATTCTGCAAATGAATCACTCATGCCTATGATGTAAAATATGCTAGTTCTCTGGACTACTTCAGAAACAATTAACTTTTTCCATTATTTGGAGGTAGAATCTGAACTAAAATGTCTGTTGTACTGAATGAAGATCTATAAAATTGAGGTTTTACTGCATCTTTTAAATATGGGGGTTGTGCCTACTTCAGAACAGCATCATCTCCTTGCATCTTTCCCTAAGCTTTGGAAGTTGAGCCCTCTTTTCCTAGAGAATATGATGCAAAGACAATTTTGCAGTGTCTCCTCTAGTTATGGGCTTGTGGGTTCCCCAATAGCAGGAACTCTGATTTCACGCCCCCCACCCCCAGGACCTGGCATCCCCTTCCTGCCACTGCACTTGGCCATCATCCCTCTGCCCTATAGAGACACATCGAGGGGCTGTTCGCTCCCTGTCCCTATATACAGGCTTGTTGGGTTTTTAGAACTTCTTTCTCACCACAAAAATGAAGGCGGTAGGATGCCAATTTGGGCTCTCCCATTGGGCAGCTGGTGAAAATGCTAGCTGGAGGAGGGGAGGGTGAATATACTTGCTTGGTGAAAATGCTTACAATTGGGAGGGTAAGATATGGCCACATGGAAGGAACTCATGTATGCATACAGTGGGTTTCAGCAAAGCTTGTGTTCAAGTCATCAGGTTGTACCAACTAATCATGGTGGCAATGTAGAATACGGCAGTATATTGAAGACAGTGACTACAACACAATGCTCAACCACGTTCTTGAGCATGACACAGGTCATTAATGAAATATTATATCTCAAAAGAGTTAAGCAACTGCTTGATAGCCTCTTACAATGTACTGCATTATTTGGCCACTGCAGTATGCACTTCATTCTTCTATACAAATGGAATATGTTCCTCTGTTCCTCTCTCTACTCTATGTCATGCACAACTTGCATGAAGGTTCTTGTCAGCTTCTTGTCTTCCCTCTGATCAGTGCAAATTAAATTTTAGGCTTTGTAATTTTGGGTACTGTGGGGCTCTACATGCTCTTGTGGAAGCCAGCTGGCAATGTACTGTCAGCAGAGAATCATCTGTCTGGAGGTATTGCACATTTTCTTAGAACTTTCTCAAAAATGTACCACAAGCTAAAGGATTGTGACATCTACAAAAAATCTGTAAGAGCACTCCAAATAATTCTGGGTATTAAAGGAATTCCAGTAATTTAGTGTTGCTTGCTAGACTTTCAATATTAGCTAGCTGCCTTTTAAAATGATTAGCCCAGCAGGTATAATCTTTTTAGAATACGGAAACAGAAGCATTTTGCATATTCATTTCCATCCTGACCCAGATTCCCAATTTTGGCTGTTCACAAAGACAAGTGTAAAAGCAGCTACAGCAAGTGCTAACAGGGAGCACTGAATTTAAAACTCATTTCTCTCTCTAGAAATACAAAGGGCTGTTTCGACAGGAAGCAAAAAGCAGAGACGTACCTACGATGATGCATTCAGCGCTACCAGCCATAAACATGGAAGCTGCTTTGGAAGGCAGGTTGAAGTGCCGGGCTGAAAGGAAGGGGGAAAGGCGACTGGAAGGATCTGAGGGGAGGCTGGTTGTGGACGCGGAGTCAGAAATCTGCGAAGAATTGTTCCCTTGTTCAGATCCAGTCGTGGAGAGTTCTGGGTGCTTGATTATTACCCACTCATAGCGTTCCACTTCAGGCACCAGCTGGAGGAGTTAATAAGATTTTTTTTCATGACTAACTTAGGTCCTTCTCCAAGAACTGACCTACATTCTAAAAAAGTGCTTGGGTGCCACTGATGCAAGCTTCATTCAAATGCATTCTGAAACCATAAAAGTGATAGACAGTAGAAAGGGAAGCTATTCAGTTTGTATCCTGCTCCTTCTTTAGAAAAGACAGAGGAGCTTATACGGGTCTGCCTCGGATCTATCATCCAGCCATTGATATCCATATGAATAGAGGTTTTAAGGTTGTTCAGGTAATTTACAGACACTGCCAAGCTTAGACTAGTAGGCAGGACAGAAATAATAAGAGTATTAGCACATTATGAGAAAGTTTTACTGCACAGTATTACAGGCCTTGCAAAGCAAAGGATACTGTGCCAATATTTCAACGGGGTGATCCCAGCCAGGCTGTGAGTTTAGTGGCAAAGATTCATCTTCTGGGTTAATCTTAACATTGCATTTATTTTTTAAAAAGCATATCTCTGGTTTGACATGTTGCTTTTGGTAGCTCATCGGCAATGTGTGAACTCCAATTTGGATTGAGTAAATAGGGACAAGTTTTAATTTAAAACTTTTACACATCTTCATTTAGAAAGTACTTCCGTGCAAACAGCTATGGAGAAGTATGGCCTATAGATTATAAAAATTTCTACTTCCCTGCAGATTTAGGTACAGTCGTTCAGATAAAGGATATTATGATACTATTAATGTTGCTTTTTTAAAAAAAAAGAAAAAAGGAACCACATGGCTACTTGCAATTTTCACCTGCAGAACATTTAAATCCATCCTCGCCTAGTTTTCAAAAAACCAGAGACACTAGAAATAGGAAAAGAAAGGATCGTTCAACACTAATTGCTTCAGGCAAAGCAGAGATGGAAAAAAGATACAAAAAAGTGATGGCAGTAGCTGAAAAAGAATAAACCTGAGAGGTTTACAAAAAACCCCAAACCATACTCGAGCATTGACAAAAACACACAAAGAGAAAAAAGTCAGATAAAGTAACAGTAAGTCTTACTGATGAAACTGATATTATGGAAGATTCAGTATCAGATGAAGATATACCACAGAAAGAGTCAGGATAAAGCATGCTACCTTTGGGAATCATCTGCATTGTTGTGGGAATATACTTTGCTTTACAGCTATATCTTCAGGATTCATGTTTCAAATTATAAAGCAAACTACTGTATAATAAGATCCTTAGAAGGTCAAAAAAAGGCAGCTTTTCGTGATCTCATCAGTTCTGATTACTGCAATTTAACAGAGTCTTCTCCAATCTGGGATTCTTCACTGTGACCTCATTTCCTAAAACAGTGTTTCTCAACCTTGGCAACTCTTAAGATGTGTGGACCTCAACTCCCAGAATTCCCCAGCCAGAGTTACCAAGCTTGAAAAACACCGTCGTAAGCTTTCCATGTGAGCCTTTGGTTACCATGTGAGCCCAGGAAAAGTACAACTTCCTTGAGGTGCCCTCAACAGGTACAGCAAACGTGCTCAAGTGAGACCTGAAGACCTCTAGAAGAAAGTAGCAATGGTTTCTTACCCTGAACACAAAACATTCTCCTGTCCCAAAGAAACTTAGCTTGCTTCCTCCTCGCCTCCGTTCGCTCCAGTCGGTTGATAAATAAGCCCCACAGACCTAGGATGGGTAACAGTAAACAGACACTGTTTTAGGAAGCAGACATCTTCAGAAATTCAACAGATGATGTTTCAGTTGACATCTCAACTTCGGCAGATTAAAAGCCAAGGGTGTTAAATTTCTGAGTATGCCTCTAATGCATCTTGGGTAGTAAATGCAAAAACAGGAGCATCAAACAAGTGGTTGTAGCTCCTTGGTGAATAGACAGTCTGTGGCAAACTTCTCAGATGGTCTTATTGTGAGAACAGCATGTCATATCTGAAAGCGACCTATAGTTATCAAGTAATTATCACTTTACTTTTGATTATACACCATATAAAGACAAGTGCCTACAGCTAGCAAGTATGATCTTCTTCCCATAGATCTACAAGTATGTAGAAGCCAGTTTCTTTCATGATGCAATTCCATGCAATCACAAATAAAGGAGCGACTATCCATCTACTTGCCATCCTATTGGAAGACAGGCTAAGAATTAAGGAGGAAAGATATACAGGATGACTTCCACTTAATCAATGATAGTTTCATGAACTGCAACATGTAGGAATTGATGCTTTTATAGCAGTGGATGAAGTAGGGGCTATTACTGCATTTATAACATTTATATCCTGCCTTTAGGAAAGAAAAATGTGAAAAATAGCTTTCTATTCCAATTTCCCCAGGACCTCCAATTCTTAAAAGTGATAGAGGAAAGTTTGAAAGGCAAATAGCTAGCCCTTTGCCAACAGAAATGCTACAAAGGACGAATTTGTTAGAGAAAGCCAAAGGGAGTTTCTTTGAAAAGAAAGTGACAACAGAAATCTCAGCTTTTATTTAGGGAAGATGCAATACAATTGTAGACACTACTTTAGTCAAACAGGAAACTCATCAAGGGATCCTCTAACCATGCTGCTCCTTATCTTCCCCACTTACCTCTTGCAGAGTTGTTTTAATCAAAAGGAGAGTTGGTTCATGCCCCTCACAATGCGAGTAAAACCTGATGTACAAACATAAATATAAAACTATGTCTTCATGAAACATTAGTTTACCTACTACTAACTGTATACACTCCCCTAGAATTTGGCAGAGTCACAAACACTGACATATAGCATAAATAAGAAGCAGGGGTATTAGGTATGTTCACAGCCGATAGACAGACAGACAGATAGATAGATAGATAGATAGATAGATAGATAGATAGATAGATAGATAGATGGATGGATGGATGGATGGATGGATGGATGGATGGATGGATGGATGATTGATAGATAGATAGATAGATAGATAGATATAGATATTAAAGGTGGGATAAAAATATCATCATCATCATCTATGCAGTTCAACACTGTTCGAATATTCAGATAAGTTCAATCCATAGGAACTAAAAAGCTCCATCAATCAAAGCAAGCATTTTATTTCCCCCCACTTCAAAATCCACAATAATGTTCTCTAATCGAAAGAATATTTTGATGCAATTCTCTTTAAGACGAAACAATCCTTGGAAAAATTGCAGAAAAAGCACCTATAAGTTTCAAGCTAAACTAAAGTTACAGCCAAGCACTAAATCACAGACCATTCCTTTCACATATATGAATTATTACTACTACAGAATACATTTAATAGCATCTTCTGAGCCCTTATTAATTTATAGATACTTTCAAGTGTCTAAAGTGAGACTGTGCACTTTTCTATGTCTTGAACCTAAATAAAAAATATTTTCATCTCACAGAAGATACTCCTTTGGAGGGATGGGTATATCAACTGTAGTGCCCCAAAGCTCCTTGTGGATCCCATTTCTCTGGGATTACATACTTAATCTCTTCTGCAACAGTTTGCCCCCTCCCCCACCCTCAGACCAGGTAAGCTTTCACTCTTACGGCCTTCTGGAAGCTTGAAAGAACTTGGAAGTTCTGGAAGGCCTTTGGGATTTGAATGTTACAGAGTATCTGGTGCCAGAAACTGAATTGTTATTATATTGTGATTTATTGTCAATTATACTAGGTTTTACTGTACATTATTGCATTATCACTGTGGCCTTGGGTCTTGCTGTTGCTCTTGTACGCTGCTGAGAATCCTCTGACTGAAGCAGCTTATAATGTAATAAAATAAATATCGAAAGAATGAGAAGGTGTGGGCCAATTATGATATAAGTTCATGTGAGAAAAAGGGATCTAAGAAGAGGACAACCAGCAGCAAGGTGGATGGACTCAGTTACTGCGGTGATGGGTGTACCATTGGAAGACTGGCAGGGCCAAATGTGGGACTGACTGTCCCAGTGAAAATGTATCTGGGTGGTTACTAAAGGTCAACACCGTCTTGATGGCACATAATCAATGGAGGTACAACATCAATAACTTTTTCCTACTACAAATTCTTTTTTTTAATGATGGAAGTTAATTACTACCTGTTTAGGCTGCAGCCATGCTCTGAGGTGGTGAAGAGCAGTAGAGGCTGGCAAAGTGCAAAGCGCTCAGGAATCCATGACCAGATGTCCCTCATCTTCTTTACATCAACAATTTCAGACTTGAAGTTCTCAGCATGAACAGCCAAGTGGACATTCTGCCTAGGGAACAATGAAAAGCAAGGTTGAGAAATTACAATTGACTAAAGCAAATACTACCCAATTCAAGTCTTAACTGGCAAGAGAGAATCACTATTAAAAGATTAAAAAAAGCATTGGCAACCAGCATATCTTTTCTTTGGTAGATATGCCATAGGTGACTAATATAGATAGGATAGTAGAGGGCTACTAATTTTGTAGGAAGAAAGAGTTAAAAGAAATCACAAATGTCTTGGTGACAATGAGAAACTTGAGACCAACACATAAAAAGGAAGAGCAGGGTACAGAGACATACATAAACCAGGAACAAGTCAACATAGCAATTTCTTTCTTCCAGCCAAGCTAGATTAAGTGCAGTTTATGTCAGATACAATGAATGCAGGGGTTGTGCAATGAAGCAAGCTAAGTTTTGAATATGTTACTCTACATGCCAACAAGATTTGAAATTCAAGAGAACTGTTAAAGACACCTTATTCTTTCCCCTACTTTAACATGAATATGCTTATGTAGTACATAAACATGTCCGTAATTATATTAGCACAACTCATGTCCGTAATTATATTAGCACAACTCATGGTTTCATGGTGCAGCTTTTGAATCTATAAAATATTTAGTGAGGATTGAAGAATCACACCACCATCCTCCTGATAGAAATCTTGGTACAAAATATGACCAACCTCTCTTGAAAGCCTCAGTACCCATCTTCAAACTCTGCACGTCTGTTCCCACTCTCCCTCATTCAAATGCTAATGCCAGCCTTTCTTGCTATGTATCAGCGTTTCTCAACCTTGGCAACTTTAAGATATATGGACTTTGACTCCCAGAAAATATGTCCATTATTTTAACCCTTTGTCTTGCTTTTTTACCATAACATTTCCAGGCCTCCTACTAGAAAAGGTAACTTCTGATAGATCCTTTAACACCAAAGAAAAACAGCACAGGAGCAGCAAAATAGAGAAAGAATAAAAACATTTCTCTGCAAAACCACATATTTTATGCTAGGGCTTTTGCTCTGCCCAAGTCTGTAACTAAAAACACCAGATCTCTCCCAGGGAAGGAAAAGATAAGCTGGTAAGGTTTAATGGCTGAAAAGCTATTCACATGAGATCTTCTCCCCACTTCCTATACTTAGAACTGAAGGATTAAATAAAAGAATGGGTAAACTCAGGTTGAAGCAACATTTCTGTAGAAATGTTAGCTGTGACACTCTCTCCTAGGTGAGTGATCTTAAAAGGGAAATTTCAATAAGTAAGCAGAAGAAACCCTCAGAAGAAGCAATTTCTCATGTCTGGGAAGTAGACATTTTCTGGCAATTGACTCTCTTCCGATAGGTTTGCAAAGAAACCTGTTTCTTTCAAAGTAATGTTTTACGTATTATACATTTTCATTTTTCATCCACTGCCTTGGCGGCCTGTGGTCAGACAGAAAAGCAAGACAGAGCGTTGCTATTTAGTACCGAAATATTTTTTTACCTGGTACACATTTTATTTCCAATGGTTACTGCAGTGTTTGATTATACCTTCAAACAGAGTCTCACTAAAGTAGCTATTGGTATTTTCAACAGTGCAAAGTTTTGCACCCAAAGACTTGAGAGTGACCAGCCAGTATCAGGAACTCTCATATCTGATGTTACCTAGTTGGGTAATGAAACGTCTGCAAGCAAACCAAGCTCAGAGAGCACCAAGGACTCCACTCTCACATCTTACGGTTGACTCCTCTACTAAGCATGACCTCTGATTGGTACTACTCTGTCCATGTTCCCTGAAATGTAGTGCTACTACTTAAGCCTTAGGTCTAGCCAAGCTTAGGCAAAGCTTATGCAAATCTCCTATTTTGTTGCCACAGCCTGAGTTGGGCAGGACTGCTTTATGCACATTTTAAGAACTAAAAGGGCTTAGGAATGGCCTAAAGGGGAAGCCTGACCAACAGGCTTATGCGAAGGATGACCACTCATCCAATGTATTTACATATTTAATTGATTTGTACGGCTGCGCAGCTTGCAACTGTGACCACTGGCAGTTGACATAGTTCACATCTAGTATGTTCCCATTCACTGCAGGCTTCACCAGGATTAGTGCACCGGATGATTGGAAATTCCTACTGGCAGCTATTTTACTGCGTAAGATGGAACATTCATATTTGCACCTTCCACATTCCCCAAGAAAAAAGTCTTGTCACTAGACTGCCCAGAGCTGCTGAAAGCAAAGGATTTCCAGCACATCCCAGTGGAATGTGCTTCTGACACTTGCCAAGGTGAGAAATAAGAACAAGGAGCCAATGCCAAAAAAATAAAAAAAAAATTAAAAAAAGCATGGGACCTTAGTGCACAGAGTTAAAATGTAAGGCGCAGGGGAAAGATATCTTTAGGGATTCAGATGCAAAAGCTGGGAATATAGCAAAGATCAGACTGACTTGAGAGGATACAAAGGAAGAAAGTTTAACAAGTGTCAGAATAAGCCAGTGTTACTCTTTTTGGCTATATTAAAACCCTGGGGAGAACTGGAATAATGGAACAATAAGAAAAAGCATATTATAACCGAGAAAAGAGAATGAATGAGAACAGGTTCAGTATCTTACTGCAAAAAATCAGGAGGAGTCTGGGAGCACCTGTTCTGAGAATATTAAAAGACGCAAACTTTTGGGAACCGCAGCTCACTTCATTTGATGACAACCGGATGAAGCGAGCTGCAGCTCATGAAAACTTCTGCCTTAATAAAATGTGCTGGTCAGAAAAGGTGCTTCCAGACACCTTCTAATTTTTTTTTTTTTTTGCCACCATAGACTAACCTAGCTCTTCTTCTACAATACTTTACTGTAGGTGGTCAACAGGACAATTGGAAAAGGCAACAACTTCTTCCACATAGCCCAGATTTAATGTCCATGATGCCTCCAGAGATTTGTATGTGGCACTACAGAAAGCCTGAAATTGGATTAAGGACTATTTCTGCAACAGCCTGGAGAATGTACAGTTCACCCACCTTCCCATTACAAGTCAGAAGAGACCAAATCAAAAGAATGCCTTCTTAGGTAGAAAACCATGGTGAAGAACATGGTTAGCTACCATTTTCAAAACATGTTTAATGTACTCAAACAGAGAGGAGCTTCATGTTTAACATCACATTCTCCCTGCATGGTTCTCAACAGTTCTTGTATATATAATTTTGTATATACCATTCTGATAGCTTCTATATATGCCTTCCTGCAACTGCTGAGCACCAGAACCTGGATAGGTTCTAAAACAAATGTAAATAGTCATCCAAAGTGTGAAGATGACTTCGATTCCTGACAGAGGGTCTAAACCCCCGAAATTAACATCTGCCCACCCACCTCTGATGAGTTCCAAAGAAGATGGAAGTGGTCCTGTGGTACCCTCTGATGGTCAATGAAACTACATTCCTGTGAACTCCAGCAGTCTTACAGCATTGTGCATTTTATCAGTGAAATCCAGGAGCTTTGTAGCAGTGAAGAGAAACAAAGCCAGCCTAGAATACAGACGTTACATGCCAAATTTGACAGCAGCATTTATTAAATCTTCAGAGAGACAGCCTTGAATTTTACCCCACTGCCACCGACGCACAGTAAGCTTTACTGCTGCCGCCACCTTAGCGCTCATAGCAGTCACAGCCATTTGGAAGCCAAATCAAATCAGAGAAGCAGAGCGTGAAGATTCAAACATTCAAACCTACCTTTCCGGGGACGCACTGCTGCAAAGGGGAGTGATGCAGCAGATATGGAATTGACAGAACAAGAAGGCATGAGGAGGGAAACAAAAAAAGGAGAAATCAAGAAAAGATCAGCAGTTTCAGACATCCCCACCAAAGTGCATGGAAACGGCCTACAAAGAAACACAGGACAAGATTTGAACAGACCAATAGTGAAATAAAAGACACTTAAACATATACTTTTTTTTTTTAAATCAGTTCTCAGTTCCTTTGGTGGTTTTCAAATTTTCTAGATCACATTTCTCTTCTTGCAATCTCCCTCCACAGAACTTATGACTTCTGGTTCATTTACCTTTAACTTACCTTTCCTGATCAACTTGCCTTGAATTCATTTGTCCATTCAACAAATCCCTTTTATCTTTGTTTTCCCCAAACACAGGGATTTTAAAGACAAGGCATCAGCAATACATTTGCTATTACAGATTATGTCTTATGATTTCGGTAGCAAGACACTATAGGAGCCCTTAGAAAGGATTCTTAAGACAATAGCTATTATTAGATTCTTACCACTGCTAAATGAAACTAAATACGTGGGTACACTGAAGGTGTTACATAAACCATAGTATCCAGTACATTTCTAGCGCATTAAAAGTTCACATTCATTCTAGCATCGACTTTTACAAGCTGTATCTTTTTCTTTTTTAAACCAGAACCATGGGATATATTACCTGGAGGTTGGTAAATAATCAGACTGGGGGAAACTGACACTTATATAGTTTTAGAAATGATGCCCTTTATGTGTGTGAAATGATCAGTTATTGATTTTGCTGCTAAGTTATTTGGAGCTTTCTATTTTGGGTCAGTCAGCAGCTAGGAAACCCTTCCTTCCCTGAAGTTTTTGTTTCAAAAGAGGTCACGTACAAGGATAAGACCTGTTCTTCATAGTTTCAGAGTACAAGACCCCAAAATCACGATTTAAGTTACCAGAAAGCAGATTTCAGACCCACACTAGGAAGTTTCATAACAGCAAGGAGCAGTTGGAAGGGGAATCACTATCCAGAGGGGTGCTGGGATCTCCTTCACTAGACAGACATCTGTCAGGGATGGTTTGGTTTGGATTTCTGTGCTGAACAAGGATCTAGATTCAATAGCTCCTTCCAACCATATCATACTGTGATAGAACATTAGCTTTTCTTCAGATTATACCAAAATAAAAATAAAATCCCATTATCTGTTGTCAACTATTGGCTTCGGCCACCACTCTAGCAATATATGGAATATATAGAACATTGATTCAGCTTTCCAAGATATAAGAACTGAGAGGCATTAATGTTTGTCAATGTTTAATCTGAGGCAATCTTTTAACCATCAAACAGACTTGAGGGCTTTCACTTCTTACGTGCTTGCTATCACGAATTGAAAATACTGCCCACTGGTCCAGAGTTCACCATTTTGCCACAGATTGGCTCTGGTGCAATACAGGAAATATCCTGGAAGACTCTACAGATTTAACCTAATATTTTCTAAGTAATGTGACAAATTACAGAAAAAAACCCACCTGAGGTTGCTCTTCTTAATTCAGTTAAACTTAGAACTATGTTATCACCCTATTAAAAATTTAAGCTCGTTGGATATCCAGCTCCCAGAAAATCTTTTTCACACACACATCTTTATATTATCTATACTTTCACAATGGCTGTAACTGAGGATGGATGCACAGATACACCTGATTTTATAGCAATATTTATTCCCCATAAAGAAAGAGTGTTGTTACTAGATTAAAAAAGCCTATAGAGAGATGCTGAAATCCCGCTACCTTTTCTGTTTTACTGTTATGCCCTTCTGCTGAAGAGCCTTCTCGTTGGCCATTTGCAAAAGCTGGATCTCCTTCCGTGAAAAGAGACGGATTGCGAAAGCTTTCTCCAGCAGTTTTTCAGGAGACACCGACTTTGCAATGTCCCTCACAAATGCTCGGATGTCCTGCTGTATATTTTCTGATTCCAGGGTCTGCCCAACTCTGACTTTGTGAAAGAATTTGAGGAGAGCCAGCGCAACACGGTAGAGCACCTTGTAACCTTCTACCAAGAACACATCGAAGACACGGGCGATGTAAATCAGAGGCAGTTCTCCAAAAAGCCACCGGTGCCAGTCAGAATAGACCTCTAGTACATCTTCTGAGACTGCCACCATAAGTTTATGAGCTGCCTGGCAGTACTTATTAACCAGGTCTCCAAATGTCATGCAAGATGACTCAAAAGCCAAGAAGGTCTGATCAATGAAGTGCTTGGATGGGTCATTGCAGGCAAGGATGCGGCAAACCTTTTCAAAGCATTCTGCTTCATCCCTGCTGTAGTGAAGGAGGAGCGCCACTACAGAAGGCAGAGCTGGGCAGAATGAGATGTCCGGGAACTGGCTTGCAATGCATGAGATGATCTTCCTGACGGCCCCAATGCCCTCAGCATTCAGGCAGTATGTGGGAACCAAGCTGTTGTCTACAAATTCCGGAAGGGGAAGAGTGCTGCTGTTTCGTTTGCCCAAAATTTTTACTACAATGTCTCGGTAGACATGAGCATCTGGTGTCACAGTGCGGCAAGGGATATCACTGATCAACTTATGATATACTTTTGCTCTTAAAGAGTGGTTCTTGGCCCAGTATCCTTGGCGAGCCAGTTGTTTCAGGTCCTGGAATTCTGTGCTGGTCAGTTCCTTTGCATCTTGATCCTGGATTGTAGCATCCATTTTGTCCCAATCTATAAACCGACTGTATTCACCCATAGTTGCCAAGGCGGTCTTTAAGAAACGACATAAGAGATTTCTTTAAAAATCTCTTGGAGGGTTTACCCTGCTTCCTGCAAGAAAACAAAAGGTCATTTAAGTTTTGAAGTTTTAGCTTGCCCTTTTGTTGCTAATTGTATAGAAGTGAGTGCACATTACCAGTTGGAGATGCCCTTTTTAAAAAATGGAGTTATGTAGGCAGCAGCTTATATTTAATGTGTACAACTTATTAGCTCACAAACCAACATTTTCTCTCAATGAAGACATGAGAAGCTAAGAGACAATCTCTGAATGCTGTAAGTACCCACAGAATAAATATGGAATGATAGAAGAATAGAGATGGCAGTCAATTGCCATCTCACGCATATCAAAAGCTACTGTTTTTCCATAACAGAAACAGACTTTTCCAGAAGACCACATGCTTCAGATCTTCCTAGAGGGCTTTGTAACTGTGCGAACTCATAAACCTAAAAGGATTTAGCTAATTATAGCCTATATAAAAAATGAAGAGTCCTGTAACAGTAATTAACAGCATTGTAAATTAATCAACAAAAAGCTACAGGACTCTCTTTTTCTGAAAGCATACACAGAAGACTACACAGTATACAATTTTAAGGTCTACCACCATATTTCCAACCTGGGCAACCTCCAGATATATAGACTTGAGTTCCCAGAATTTCATCTATAGTGGCTGGAGAATTCTGGGAGTTGACATCCACATATCTTTAAGTTATGCAGGCTGAGAAACACTGGTCTAGAAACTCACTTTCAAAGAAAACGGCATTGGTTTGATTGGACTAAATGAGCCAGCCCAGCCATCTTGTTCTCCCTAGTTGAAAAACAACTCCCAGAATCCTCAACCATCAGCAATTCTTGTGGGTTTAGGGAATGAATAAAATCATTCTTTAAGTCTTATTGTACTAATTAGAGTTTACTTTTTAATCAACGAGTAAGATTACAATTCCACTTGTCTAATAGCTTTTCTGTATTCCTTACTGTAAACCACTTTTTGTTCTATGAGACTAGGTTTTTTTTTCATTTGTAGTCTCAAACATTCTGAAAAAATAGTGATCAATAACCAAGATGTGAACAGATGAAGATTTGACTCTCTCCCCAAATGTACAAGCTTGTACAATTGAGCTCCTTATTCTCTAGTCTGAAGAGTTCTTGGAATTGTGGTTTACTTCGCATGAGAGAAGTGGAAGGAGGCTGAAGGGAAGAGATAAAGCTCTCTTGTGGTTGCTCAACTGTCTGGCTCTGCAACCCAAAAACATGAGCAGCAGTACATGCAAAGCAACCGGGTTCAAGAGCTGTATTTTCTTGCAGTTCAGCGGTGGCAATCAAGAATCTCTGCCAAGCAAGCATTTATAGAAAGCTGGATACTTATTTCATGTTAGGTAACATATGACTAATATGACATATGACATATGACTAATACAGGCTACTAATAGTGCTTTTTATTGCTGGTCCTGCAACTTATAGGGATCTGTTTGAATAGCATCATCTTTGGTCTGACTAATGGAGTAAGAGCTGAGCTTCCTGTAATCCCCCAGAGCACTGAATCTTAGCTGTGATGTTGACACTTTATACAGTATGGCCTTTTTGACTTTTGTATTAATATAAAATTAATACAAAAATACTGTGGAAGATTAACATGACATTCCCACTTCAATATATTCTATCCACTGAATTGTACCCAATCAGCCTTAAACTAATCTCTCATGCATAAACAACTATGGCTGCAAACATCTGCATCAGCTTTGATAGGTCATATCTGAATCCTAGACTCCAAGCATATTTATATCTGCTCCTTCTTGGAAAAGTTTTTATACTGTTAGAGGGACAAAACTCATGAGAAAAAGCCAAACAATGAATATAGAATGAAGAAAAGTGGACTAAGGCTAAACTGTTGATGTGGACGTCTGAACTTCTAGCTACATGGCTCTTCCAGTAACACACATTTGAAATGAAAATAAACAGCTGTCCTACTTCTTCAGGGTCAAAACCTTGCATTCACGATACTCTACATTTCTTTTTTCAGGATATTCTACAGAGTTAAAGTTGGGAAAGAAGGACTATTACTGTGTGTGTGTGTATATATAAATAAATATAAAAAGATGTCTTGATATCAGCTTCTGTCACCACTTAAGATGGGCTACAGGAACGCAGATCTGAACTAACACTTACTAAGCTATTGCTTCTGGTCACAACTATGGCCTACTCCAATTTCCCCTCAGATGATTTTTTTTTTTTTTAAATCTAACATAGCTTCATACATTGCACTGGTACCAGAGAGTAAAAAGACTAAAACATTTCCTTGGCACCAATCCTACATAAATGAGTATCTGGAATGACCTAAAATGGTTACTACAGTACAACTCATTTTTCATCCAAGGCCCGTACAGTATTAGACTGAATGCCAGTGAAAGAGGAAATATTGCTACATTCTGTGGAATTAGACACTTAAACATATTTCCATTACCACCTCCTCTGTGGGATTATTTCAGGATATATATATATACATGCACGTGCGCGCACACACACACACACACACACACACTTCAGCTGACCTAACAAAGGTGTTTCCTCAGAGAAAAACGACAAATAAGAGTGTAGCCAGGATGACTGAATATTCAATTCTCAGACTAAAAATCTCAGGGGAAAAAAAATATTTTTTTACACACACACACACACACAAAAATAAATAAAATCAGTTTCATTCATATATATATAAAAATAAATAATAATAAAAAAATGAAGCTGCACTTCAGGGATAAAATTGAAAAGCTACTTAAAATATACTGCTGTTCACTTTGAGCAGGGAATTATATCTCCCATATCAAATTAAGAAAAATGCCAAGACCTGCCTATTCTGAATGTGCTGCTATGGCACAGCAGGATATCAGCACCAGCACTTTCCACTGATGATTAGGTCACCCTGTGGTTTTCTGAGGAATTGTGCATTTAAGTTTTCAATTCCTCATCCAATAAACACGACATCAATAGCCACAATAACAGTGGAGATACACTTATACACCTTCTATTAATTACATGATCAATTCATCGGCTTAAAAATATCGACAGGCCAAGAAAATGGACCTTTTGGCACAGTCTTATATCACAGCTGCTAATATGGGCTGCTACAAGAAAGCTTTTAACTGCACTAATTCATTAACCAAATGATCTATTTACCACTACTACTACTACTAACTCCCATGCTTAGCAATTTGGAGGATACCTGGTATCTGATTGTTATAAGTAAGGGGGTGAGATTTCTCCAAATTCAATGTTTTATTTCCTACCCCCAAATTGAACAGCAGTTCTTGTCTAGGGATTCAAGGTCACTATGGCCTGCAATGACAGTTTGTGTCCCCACAACTACAGTGTTCTCTAAACCAGACTAAATGGGAGCCATCTAATACTTATACAAATAGACTCTGCCTAAGTGAGTTTTGTGTTCACAGCACTGAATTACTGTGTATAGCTGTAAGAGCGATACTGGAAGTATTTAATTAACGATTAATCTGAAAAATAATTTTACTGCTTGTTAATCAAATTCTTTATTAATTATGACCACCCACATAAAATCTGCTGGACAAAGTGATTAAGTATACCAGCAAGAACACAGACGGGGCGGGGGGAACTGCCAATATTTTAGTAAAAAGGGAAATACAGAGATGTGAAAAAAAATAATGCAAGGAAAAGTATTTCTTCCAAAGAGAAAGATTATACCATGCTTAAAGATACAGTTAGTAAAAAAGGCTTTGCCGAAAAGAATGCAACATGAAGGAAAAACCTCAATGAAGCTGGATGTTAGCACCACATTATTGCTTAGATTTATTTATTTAATTTATTCATCACACGTATATACATTTGACAGGTTAGGGATAGAAGCATGAGGCCGATGGAACTGGTACATGCTTGAGGCCAATTCTACGATGCAACTGCTGTTACTCACCTGTTCAGTAATGTTTACTGATTATTAATCAAATTTATACGCTGCCCATCTCATTGTATGAGTGGCTTACAAATAAAAAGCGATAAAAACGATAAAAGTCTTTACAAAAATATGCAAAGTTAAAAGATGGAGAGAGCCCCCTTGAGCCCCCAGCCACCCCCAGTGTTGGGAACCCTCACTGGATCCCCAAGCTAGTTGGCAGAGCCAGGTCTTCATGCTCTTCCAGAAGGCCAGAAGAGTGGGGGCCAATCTCACCTCGGGTGTTCCACAGGGTGGGGGCAACGGCAGAAAAGGCTCTCCTCCTAGACCCCACCAGCTGAAATTCTTTAGCCGACGAGGTCTGTAATATGCCCTTCCTGCCGGACCAGGTAGGAAGGGCCGACGTAACTGGAATGACACAGCTCCTCAGGTAACCTGAGCATATGCCATGAAGGGCTTTAAAAGGCATAACCAACACCTTGAATTGGACCCAGAAGCAAATCAGTACCCAAAGCAGCTCACGCAGCAGAGGTGTTACATGCGTAGCCCTAGAGCACTCATAACTGCCCACGCCACCACATTCTGTACCAGCTGCAGCTTCCGGATACTTTTCAAGGGTAGCCCCACGTAGAACGCATTGCAGTAGTCTATATGGGAGATGACCAGGGCTTGAGTGACTGAAAGAAGGGCTTCTTGATCCAGGAAAGGGCGCAACTGGTACACAATGTGGAGTTGAGCAAAGGCCTTCCTAGCCACGATTGCCACCTGCTCCTCGAGCAGGAATGATGAGTCCAGGAGGACCCCCAGGTTATGCACCGGGTCCATCTAGGGCAGTGCAACCCCATCCAAGACCAAAGATGGTTAACCCCCAGATACAGAAGAGTCCCTCACCCACAGCCACTCCATCTTACCAGGATTCAGTTGAAGCCTGTTGTTCCCCATCCAGATCCCCACAGCCTCCAAGCACCATGAAACAACATCCATAGCATCACTTAATTCACCTGGGATGGAGATTGTCTTTTAAGAAGTGCACAATTCATGAAATTTTCTGAAAGTCAGCGCTAATCACAGCCTGCTCTAGTTAGAAGAAATAAGAACATATAACTAGAGCAACTTGAACAAATAACTGCAGCTTAATAATAAAGCCCCCTTTTTAAAATCATACGATTATCAAACCCAATTATTACTCCCTTTCTTACGCATACTAAAAACAGTCAAATGAACCTATAACCTCACAAATTCCCCTTGAATTACGCTTCTCTCGGCTATTAAAATGAATCTATAGCCTCCACCTGACAAAGACCAATAGTCCAGATTTGGTTCAAGAATCAATTAGTATCAAATGTTTATTTTCCTCTGGCTTTTAAGCATCTTGCTTACCGAATGGCTATAAGAAACTCAAAAACTTGCAACTATTATAAAACTTCAGCTGGCCTAACAAAGGTGTTTCCTCAGAGAAAAACAATAAAAAAGAGTGTAGCCAGGATGACTGAATATCCAATTCTCAGATTAAAAACCCCAGAAAACAAATTTGAGGGTGCCCAAAAATTTAAAAACTTACCTTTAAGAATGAGAAACGTCTTCCAGTTATGGTTAAACTGCTTCATTCCAGTTTATTTTAAGTGGTTTTGATATCAATGTAGCCTTTCCCTCTATCTAAATAGCTTTTCAACCAAAAGTCATGAGAAAAATGATAGCTTAATTGTTAACTCGTGGTTAAAATCAGTTCAATTATAAACTCATGAGCTTCTTGGAGAAATCTGGAAGGGAATATCATCTGTGCTGAAGCTTTGTAGCAAATACCTTTTACTTCCCAAAGGCTTAACTACTTTTATGGAACTCCAATTAAAACACTGTAAAAATGATAAACAAGGACAGTTTTCTTTTGTTTATTTAACCTGTACGATATTGGCCATTTCAGGTTTACTAACTTAGTGCATTTGAACTTAGCATCAAATGGTGAAGAAAAATATAAATAAGGGCTGAACATCTAGTCTATTGCGTTTATACAACAACTACTCTGTAACTATGATAATTTAGACTGCTTGAAGTATCAACATCCGCTCCAGCTGACAAGAGGTAATAACAATCATTTTAGATTGTTCATGTTATGAGATACATCTTCCCTTTACTACTTGCAATGCTCACGCTAAAAAGCATTACGCATACTAGCAGAAATGCATTCTATTTTTAACATTACCTGTTATATTGCCCTATACATGGTGGAAGGAGATTACAATGCTGTCTCTGGATGATCAGGGTGCAATGCAGGAAAACACAAGACAACAATGCATTGTTCAATCAGGTCCTATACACGCTTATTCTGTTATCCTAATGTATTTGGTGGATGGACTCAATTACAGTGGTGATGGAGGCACTGTTGGAAGACTTGAAGGACCAGGTTAATTGTCATGGAGAAAATCTATCTGTGTGCTCGCTAAGAGTTGACACTGACTGATGGGACATAATCAATGAATCAACCTATGTATTTTAATAGTCTTACTTCCTAATTTAGCATAGGAGGGTAGCCTTTGAATCCTATCTAAAAACATTCTTAGTGTTAAAAAGGCACACCTTAACAGCCAAGTCTTTCTCTCTTTTTTTCAGCTGTAACAGCAGAAATCATTATATACCCAAGCTGGATTTTTAACACTGCCACCTTGAACATACCAGTCTTTTAAAAGTTTCTCTAATCTCTTTCTTACAATCTGGCTTCTTCTTTAAACTGACATCATTACCAGCCACATTATTGTTTTAAGCTGCACCCTTCAGTTCCCTTCAGATAATGGCTTTTAATTATCAGGTCTAACAGTCAGAGACAGACAGATAGATGAGTACAAATGATCATCACCCAATTTTAGATGGGCCGTGTACAAAGTGCACTACTTGAGACATTCTTCAATTTTTAGATTTTACAAACGTTTTTCTTCCATACTGTTACTGGCCAGCAGTATAGTTATGAACAAAAGCTGCTAGGATTCAAGCCTACAGAAACTGTTTCAGTGTACAGTACTTAGTTTACATCCCCTTCCTTTCTCCAAAAAAATATTTTTAGTAGGCTTTTAAAAATTATATTGTTGTAAAATATACATAAAGAGCCAGTTTAGTGTAGAGGTTAAGGCACCAGGCTAGAAAGTGGGAGACCATGAGTTCTAGTCCCACCTTAGGCACAAAGTCAGCTGGATGATCTTCAGCCAGTCCCTCTCCCTCAGCCCTAGGAAGCAGGCAATGGCAAACCACTTCTGAAAAACCTTGCCAAGAAAACTGCAGGGACTAGTCCTGGCAGTCTCCAGGAGTCAAAACTGACTCAAAGGCACAAAAACAAACAACCCCCCCTATACATAATACATTATATTATTTCATATGGTGGTATTTGTACAATACTGACTAAAGATTCTTAGCACTCTGTTTAAATAACTTAGACCACTAAAGATAGGAAAAAAGGTATCATATCAGTATTAACTATGATTTAAATTGTCAGTGTTAACAGAGTTAGGGTTAAGAAATTAAGCCTCTACAGGTCACCCCACCCTTACCCTTTTCTTCCCCTAATAACAAATAGCCCAGTCAATTTCCTGGCTAAGGGGAGAGATGAGTTTGCCTCCCCGCTCTTCACCCATGGGGCTGGGTTCCCATAACAAGCTTAACCAAGCTTGCTGAGCATTCAACTTCTTGTTGGATTGTGGATTGCTATGTTGGCTTAATAAATTGCAGGAACTCCACCCTTCTGGTTAGCTGGGAGTTGGGCAGCATATACATTTTAATAATCGTCATCGTCATCATCATCATCCTATCCCAGGCCCTTGGGAAGGACTCGAGAGGTGGATAAAAATGCCAAATCCCATCTAAACATCTGGCTGACTGTGCGTCCAACCATAATAATAATAACAATTAGCTTGTGATTCAAAGCATGGTGCAAATGGGTTCCTTCAGAAGCCGGCTGTCGTGCAAACTCACAGATACTTAAACAGGATCCCAGACACTGGCAGGCGGCCGTTTGCTGATGCTGAAGGCAGGCGGGCACTCTGGTTATGCTCAAGGACACTCTCGCCCCGCAGGGAGCCACGGGATGAACGGGGAGGCGGGGCGAGGAGGAGAGGAACGGGGAGGGCGCCTCAAAAGCAACCCAGGCGGCTCCCCTCACAGCCCCTTGGCCCCTTCATCCTCAAACCAAGCCCCACTTCTCTCAGCAAACTCCCTCCCCAGGCCCTTTCCGCGTTCACCCAAACGTGAAAACGCGTTCCCTCACATCTGCCTCACCTCCCCCGCCTCAAAAAGCGCACGCGCACGCGCACTGCCCGCCCCTTCCCCAGGAGCGCGCCGCCGCCTCACCTGTGGCCTCCGCGCTCCAGGTAACCAGGCGTGAACCAACCTGCCCAAGCCAGCGCAGGCGCAGTTGATAGCCTCCGATCGCCTCCCCCCTCCCGCGCCTCCCTTTCCCGCGCAGGCGCTTCCCGTGCTTCTCCTCCAGGTCTGGGAAGCGCATGCTTAGTGAGTTCTCGGCCGCGTGCTCTTTTTTTTTTTCCGCTGCTGCCACGCGCGCGCCCTGGCCGGCGCACGCTTCTGCGCGTGCGTCGTGGCGCTCCCTCTCGCCTTAGGATCTAATTGAAGGATGGGAGTGGAAAAAAGCTGCTTTAATTCTAAAGTTGCGAGCTACCATCGCTTTTGTTTGCTGCGGCCCCTATTTTTTGTTGCACTCCAGCGCGCTTTGCGTTTTATATTTCTTGCGGGATTCGCAAGGTGAATCCGAAGTTTCATAAGAACTTTCCTAATGTCCGATAAGCAGGCGTTACCCTTTGCAGTACTGTAGGTCGCTGCATTTCAGTTTGCAGTTGGGGAGATCGTGATTTCTTTCTAGATTTATGTTTAAATTGGTTAATCTATATCTGTAGAGGCAATGCACCTGCTGAAGTGAGCCGTAGCTCAGGAAAGCTGATGCTTTTTAATAACATTTGTTAGTCTGAAAGGGTGCTGTGGGAGGACTCCTGATCTTTGGCTACCGACTCTCCTCCTGCAGCGATGGAAAGTCTCTCACTTTTTTTAAATAGAATTTTTATTGAAGAAATTTGTAACAAGATAAAAACAATACACCTATTAAGAAAGAAAATAAGGAAGAATAGTGAATAAGAAAGAAACAAGAGAAAAGATTATACAGACGCGGCGTCCAATCTTCTTGACAGCTGTTATAAATGCATTTATATTTTACCCTTTTTCTCTAAGGTTGCATCACACTTTCCGTTTTTCCATAAGCTACCTCTTCTAATCTCAAACCCATAAATCACAAGTTCATTTTTCTCTTTTTTTAAGCAAAAACTCCATAAGGGATTTCCAGTCACTGATAAATGTTGTTGTTGATCTTTCTCTAATCGAACAATTTTGCCATCTCTGCTAGTTCCATCGTCTTCACCAGCCATTCCTCCGTTGTGGGTATTTCAGAATCTTTCCATTTTTGCACGTTTAACAGTCTTGCAGCAAGGATGGAAAGAGACTTGTTGAGAATGATGAATCCTTGTAACTTTCCAAAAGATTCTAGAGACCGTAAGTGCTCCAAAGGGCCATGGCACAGCATATAATTACAGTGACTATATTTTCTTGGAAAAAAATAAAGGACAATCCTGAAAAAGGGGCAAATCTGAAAGAGGTTCATAAGGATAAAACAAAAAAATTAATTGCTTATGTCTTGTAACTGCTTTACAAAGGAAAATTCAAGAGCAAAGCCAAGAAAAACTTTACAAAAATGTAGATTCTAATAAAAATATCTAAAATCAAACAGGGTATGTAAATTTATTTTAAAAGGACCATTCAGTTTCCATATTTTTCACATGAATGTGAAAGATTGTGCATTAAATGTTACCATTTGTATGGTAAAAGTTAAGCGACCAAAATAAAGGACCAAAGTGAGCTTTTGAAAAATAAATACATTTAAAGGACAGCTTTCCGAAATAAAGGACTGTCTTTTATGATAAAATAAAATAAAGGACTGTCTTTTATGTATGGTCACGGTATGTATGATCCTGTTGGGCTCCTTTAAAATCTTAGTTGTGTTGTTATTACTATTATATTTTTATTCTACTTTTTGGGATAAAACTCAAGGCAGTGAACATATCTCCTGCCTCCTATTTTCCCCACAACAACAACCCTATGAGATGTTGCTGAGTGATTTGATTGCAGTTAACTATGGTTACCCCGAGGACAAAGCAGCCACGGCTGCTAGCAATATTCTGGTTCTAGGTGAAACAGCCCTTGTAATTAGTGCTTGCAAAGGCATGAGGCCAACAGGGGACTTTTGACCCAGAGGTTCTGGGCTGTTCTTCTCTTGAGTTCACCTGGGTGTGCCAATGACTTGCCACGCTGTGCCAGAGCTGGCTCTCCCTCCTCTGCTCTTGTCATTAGATGTATTCTGGGGCTCCAAACCTTTCTCGCTTTCAGCTGAATAAACATTTTCCATCCCTCATAAAGTTCACCATGGTGCTGTGCCCCTCTGTTGCGGCCAGCTCCACGTATTTGGCGGGGTGAAATAACATGACTTTATTACCAGGATGGGATTGCAGTTTATCACGTGCGTAAAGGAGAGTTTCACAGCAAAACACACAGATACCCAAAAAGGCATATTCCACCATTTATAGGCTCCAAATGAGCCCTGTGGGACATTTGGAGAATGGAGAACGCTGTTCAGACAGTACAGCTGTTCTCATAAGTGACTGTTGACCATGATTCAGATTCCATCTTGGTTCACATATATGAATCAAGATTTCTTCAATAGCTTCATTGCTGAAGTTAATCGCTGTGAATGGGTCCCTGTCAAGAATCAGAAAAGTCTACAGAGAAGAATGTGATAATGTGGAAAAAGTAGAAACTGCAACTATATCTCCAGTGAATTTTCTGTTTCCAGGTGAAGGATTGGAAACATCTGGAAGGAAGGAAGGGAAAGAAGGAAGGAAGAGAAAAAGAAAGAAAAAGAAAGAAAGAAAGAAAGAAAGAAAGAAAGAAAGAAAGAGAGAGAGAGAGAGAGAGGAAGGAAGGAAGGAAGGAAGGAAGGAAGGAAGGAAGGAAGGAAGGAAGGAAGGAAGGAAGGAAGGAAGGAAGGAAGGAAGGAAGGAAGGAAGGAAGGAAGGAAGGAAAGAAGAAAGCAATTTCTTGATCTGCAAGTCTCCATGTTCCTGTTACTGGGCCACTAACATGAATGGTGAAAAAGGAGAAAGCTATTGCATTGACGTAGGATGCCGTGACAAGACAAACATTCATCTTCATATGCCTTGGACCCCTCTGGAGTCTTAAAAAGGCCCTTCTCAGTTCAGCCACACCAACAATGCCCCTCGAATGCAACCATTAACAGGTCCAGTTGAAACACCTGAAGCCGCACGAGTGCTGCACGGTGTTCTTGGCCAAGGCAGGCTCTTCCCGCGCCCTTAATCACCTGCCAATGGAGCAGGCTGGCAGGATCTGTTTTCTCCCAGCGACTTCGGTCTCCGGAGCGCAGAGTGTGTTTTCCAAATCCCGAGAGAGTTGGCACAGCCAATCTGGTGGAAAAGAATTCTCGATTTAGGGCACGGCTGCTGTTCAGACACCTGATAAAAATCAAAACACAGGATCGATTTTCTTTTCCTTGGCTGGTTTGGCACACCTTATCTTGGGCAGGAGAGCTAGTGAAAAGGTATCGTCCCCTGGGTCGTTAAACAAGCCGTTTCCCCTGGAAAGGAAAAATTGGAGGGGGGCACTGGGCCAGGATGCAGCCCTCCACCCTAACTCCCTTGGTCATTCCTCCTCCCCCCCCCCTTGCCATCCTCAAGGCTTTCTGGGAGAAGGAAGAGAGGCCTGGCTTAGTATGAAAGGAAATACACATCTGGAAGTCCCTTCAGTTAATTGGGCAATTATTCATACTACACTTGCTGGAAACAGCCTTGCTGAAAGCTGGCCAAAGCCAACAATTGAATGTGGGTGATGCCCCACCCATCCCTTCCCCAATCATATAGGGAGCTGGAGGGGAGGGGCCAGCGCTCTGGAGGAAAAGAAAAACATTCTGCGCAAAATGCCACCGTTTCAAATCGTTTTCATTCCAGAGGATGAGGCGATGGTAATCGTAATCATGGGGTGGCCTGATAGGAAGGGAGATGTGTCAGGTTGCAATCTATTTGGTTACAGTAGAGAGCAGAAACTCTGCCCCTATATTTTAGATGTTGTAGGAGAGCTGAGTAGGGTCACCCAACAATTCGAAGGAGCTGGAAACACCTTTTCGGTCTAAGGAATTGTATTCAAAGGCACAAAAGCTTATGCCTTTGAATAAAATTTGTTAGACTGCAAAGAGGCCATCAGACCCCTTCCTGTATTTTATGCATCCTTACAAGGGAGTCAATCAAGGGTGTCTTTTTTGCCTGGCTGGCCTACAATGGTAGGGTGCAGAGCACTGAATATTATGTATCTTGCAATCGGCTGTGCGCTCCTACACCAGCCCTCCTTTCAGCGCAATGGTGAACACTGTTGCCACCAAAGCTGGAGGAAGATTGAACCCCCAGTTGGTTTTTGTGTGGGTGGAAAGGAAAGAAGGATGCTTCGGTGATTAAAAACCTTGGGCCAGCTCTGCCTAGAGTTTCACCTAACAACAAATCCAGCCCCCCTTCCCCAAAAACCCACATTTCACCAAAACGATATCTTACTTTTGGCAATGATGTCTGACTCACCCAGCTGTAGACAATATGTTCGGAAAAGGCACCAGCTGGAATATTTACTCCCCTTTCTCTTGCCTCCCCCAACCCGCCTTCTCATCTTTCCTGGAGGGCTGCAGCTTATCTCGCTGACATTTATTCTAGTTTTGCACTCTCATCCAAAGGAAATTCCTGCCTCTCTTGAAATCCCGTTCCTACCTTTGCACCTGAAACAGTCTCTGGCACCTCACTCCTTAAGTGCTCTCTTTTTCTTCAAAAATCTTTATGGAGCAGCCATAAAGAGGATGCTAACATCTGGCCAGAGGGGAGGGCATGTTAAAAGCCATTTGATCTCCAGCTGTGGAACACTTGGGCCTTCTTCAATCTCTCCTTAAAGCAGTGGGTTTCCATTGAATGGGACTGCGCTGGATTTTCACCCAGCTCTCCCACATTACAAACTGTAGTATCTTTGCGGCCTCCTCAGATGGATTCTTCTGCAATTAAATATAACACTTATTAGAGCAACCTTGGTATGATCCGTGATCGTGATCAAAGTCCATTTATTTATTTATTCAACTGATATGCTGCCCGTCTCCCCCGGAGGGTGACGCTGGGTGGCTCACAATTAAAATCAAGCATCAAAAACAGTAAAAAATATAAATATCCACATTAAATTAGCTAAACAAATCATACTATATAAAAAGACTATCTACATAGAAACACTATAAAATTCAAGATGATGGGGGGGGGGCAGAATCAATTACCCCACCAGCCAATTCCAATGATGCGAGCCCCCATCAGGCCCCCAGGCCATCTGGCATAGCCAAGATTTCACACTCTTCCTGAGGGCCATGAGAGTGGGGGGCGCACCACACCTTGGGTGGTAAGTTGTTCCACAGAGCGGGGGCCACAGCAGAAAAGGCCCTCTTCCTAGACCCCGCCAGTCGAAATTCCTTGACTGGTGGGGTCTGCAACATGCCCCCTCTGCTGGACGGGCTGATATAACGGCTGATACTATAATGATATAAATGATCTATATCATTTGCAGCATGATTCATCGAACCATGACTGCCTTTAAAATGCAATGGAAACAAACAGCTATAATTTGCTGATATTCCACATGTCTACTTTGATAGATAGAATCGATAAAAAAAAATAAGTAAAGGGTCTTTTGGATCCAGCACAGTACATGTTTCCGGGTCCATGTCGTTTTCTTGGAAACAACATGGACATGGTTTTGCCACTGTGTTGTTTCTGGATGTTTTCTCAACTAGCCAATTTACCCTGGGATTTTTTTTAACCCTGATTAGCTTCTGAGTGCAAACAAGCCTGACTCTGGTTAGCGGCCATGCCCTGGGTAGGTCAGCCATTCTAGACTGATACATAGGCTCCATAAAGATTTCTAGAAGAAGCTGGAAATCTTTGAGCCAGCTTGGATGAACCTTTTACACCAGTAAGCAAGGAAGGAGGTCCAAAATCTCTGCCTGGTTCATATAAGGCAGTGTTTCTCAACCTTGGCAACTTTAAGATGTGTGGACTTCAACTCCCAGAATGGGGAGGCTGGCTGGGGAATTCTGGGAGTTGAAGTCCACACATCTTAAAGTTGCCAAAGTTGTGAAACACTGATATTATAGAATCTACCGATTGGATTCTGCAGTGGTAAAATGTGGAGGATTCCTCTAAAAGCAACACTTTTTCTAAGGACAATAAATGAAGGAGCCTTTGTGTTTCTCAGGGGCATCTATTTTCTTTCAGAGCACTGAATAGAAGTGATATTTATTTATGGTAAGTTTATCATCTATTCTCACTGGATTCTTAAAAAAATGATCCTGATGCATTAAATGGGTAGAATAAGACAGTTTGCCTTAATTGTTTTATTTCCAGATAACCCCATCTATTTTCTATCATCTATCTATCTAATCTGGTAATTTGCATATAATCCCTTATAAAATAAAAAGAAAAATGGATTTTTTAACCTGTAAAGCAACCTTGATTGATTGCACATTTATTCTTTTATTTGTTTGCAATCTTTAAAGTTCGTTAAACACCAAGATTTCTTTTGGAAGATTAAAAACAATAAACCTGTAACTGCATCGTGAGCAACACACTGTAAAGAGTATATTTTATTACTGAGCCCTCCCACTATGCTATAATAAACTGTTTTATTTAAAGAAACATCCAATAAACAAAGAGGTAATTAGATGAATGGATCAGCTTCTACAAAGTAACCTTTATATCTTTATATCTTCTTCCTTGGTTGATTTGTTCTGTTCACAGTTGCCTTTTCTCAGTCACCAGCAGAGGACAGCCTTTCCCTTCCTAAATCTATTCCTAAATGCTATTGCCCAATATCCAAATATTGATTCGGTCCATATAGATCAAAGCAGCAGTTTAAAAGGATGCCCTTTAAATGCATATTTTAAAATAGGAAACATACTTTGGACTACGGTTGCCAAAGCCAGGAATAAAAACAGACCTGCATCTTTATCTACTATTTGAAGTTCAGAAATCAGAATACTTATGGGAATAAACATTGTTTAGCCGTAGTTAGTGTGCACCACGGGAAGTTAGCTACTTACTTGAATGGCTGTGATCATACAACATGTTAAGGTTATTGGGTTTTTTTAGCATGTTCAGCAAATTCAGCCTGTTCGATTAGCATATGATTCGGGTATATTGCGTGAACCTAGAAAATGGATTATTGTAATTCCATCACAAGGTGAAAGGAGCTGGGTGAATCTCCCCCCACCTCACCGCTAATTTTAGTGCCTACACTAATTTCTGGCTGGGTGAGCACTAAGTAGGGAGAGAAAATGAATATTTGTCCTGCCAGTTGAAATACCAGTCATTCCTTGGTTTACCATTTTGGGTCAAAGGAGACATTTACCAGGGTATAAAAGCAGAAATCTGGGAGCCTCTTTTCTGACTAACAGCGCTGATGCCTTTTAATAAATTTGCTCATCGGAAAAGGTGCTATCAGATTCCTGATTTTTTGCCACCATAAACTAGCAGAGCTCCTCTCCTCCAGCATCTGCAAGAATGACCGGTGTCTGTAGAAATCGATTAAATAAATAACTAGAATGAAATACATGTAGAAGCATCTGGAATAGCAGGATTTCAACTTCCTGCCTGGCCCAGACAACATTTTAATGAATTTTTGTTGCAGCACTGTTCCTTTTAAGACAGCTACTTCTTATCACTCTAACAGATGACAGTGTGGGTTCCTCTAGAGCAGTGTTTCTCAACCTTGGCCACTTTAAGATGTCTGGACTTCAACTCCCAGAATCCCCCAGCCAGAGCAGTGTTTCTCAACCTTGGCCACTTTAAGATGTCTGGACTTCAACTCCCAGAATCCCCCAGCCAGAGCAGTGTTTCTCAACCTTGGCCACTTTAAGATGTCTGGACTTCAACTCCCAGAATCCCCCAGCCAGAGCAGTGTTTCTCAACCTTGGCCACTTTAAGATGTCTGGACTTCAACTCCCAGAATCCCCCAGCCAGCATGATGGCTGGGGAATTCTGGGAATTGAAGTCCAGACATCTTAAAGTGGCCAAGGTTGAGAAACACTGCTCTACAGACCCAATAATATTTATCTTTTCTAATCTGCGTATTCTGTTTGAAAAAATCTCAGTACAAGGATGTGCACATCTGTCCGTGGTTACAGGCACCGGAACACCTCAAAGTTTGTTGCTGTTTCTGCTTATTAGTCAGCATATCTTCCATCAGAGGCAGGGGTATATGGTCAAAAAAGTCAAGATGAGGGCCACAATGATGCTCTTTTGACTTACTTATTTATTTATCAAACTTAGACGCCGCCCGTCTCCCCCAGAGGGCTGTGAAATGCACATGAAACAGGCAGAGGTTTGATTGCCCCCCACGGCCCTTGGGTTTGCAAGCCTGGATCTTCCACAATTTCTCCCTGTGCAACCTGGTCCCTGCGCATTACCCCTGGGTACTCTCCCAAAACAGACATCAGAACCGGAACAGAGGCAAGGCTACGATGTCATGTTTTCCAAGTCAGAAGCATCCCTCATCGCAGACTGACACGTGGACTAGTTAAAGGAAAAGGTTCTGTCGAATCAAGATCAACTCCTAGTCGTTTCATGAACGTATCCATGGAGTGGTCTTGTTACAGAAGTGATGCTCCATTGCATTCTGAGTTTTGTTTTTTTTAAAACTTCCCAGTCTAGCCTAGGCTTGTGGGGATTTCCTTGTGGTCTCCCATCCCAATGCTAACCACGCCTGACTCTGCTTACCCTTTGGGAATCATCCAAGGTTAGTAAGCTACTGCACCTGCTGTGGCTAAAAACTACTCAACGTCAAGCTCAGCTCCTGGTGATCCATGGACACATCTGTGCAGTTTTCTTGGCAAGGATACAGAAGCTGTTTGCCCTTCTGGATGTTTTTTCAGCTCCTCAGCCTAGCCTACAATGCTGGCTTTCCTGCTGGTCCCCTACCCAAAGAGACATCTGCTTAGCTTTTGGCGATCCGCTGCAATCTATGATCCTTTCTGGGTCTTGCTCCTTCTGGCCTCCCTTTCTAGATTTGCCAGCAATTGTTTTAACTGCTGCAGTGGACCTGTTTCTTGTTGCTTCACATCACTACCAGTTGTAGCAGTTGGCAGCCAGGACGGGTATCCCACAGTAGCCACAACTATGGACTCTAACCAGCGGGGCCCAATTCAGTGTGGGACAAAAAGAGGCATGAAGCATTTTTTAAAAGAAGAATGGGGGGTTCTGGTCCCCCAGGGCAATGACCGCAGTTGCTGAAGAGGCAGAGGGTGGATCAGTGCCAAAGAACACCATCTGGTTGGAAAAACCACCAGGGCATGGAAAACATGCGATGTGGATTCTCTTGGCTATTGCACAGAAGGGGAGACGAGGCAGGCACTTGACTGTGGCAGACGCGTGGTTTTATGGTGACTGCAGAGAAGACTATCTCTATTTTGGGTTTCCAAATGTCTCAGCGAAGCCTGGGGAACGTGGGGTCATGTCTCTCTAAGCCAGTGTTTCTCAGCCTTGGCAACTTTAAGATGGGTTCCCAGCCAGCCATTCTGGGAGGTGAAGTCCACACATCTTCAAGAGCAAGAGCAGGCTGGCTGGGGAATTCTGGGAGTTGAAGGCCACCCCTCTTAAAATGGCCAAGGTTGAGAAATACTGCTCTAAGTGGAAATCTGCTACAGGTTGAGAAGTGCCTGCAGTTCAGAAGCATTGCATGTGTGTGTCGTTTGTGGCGTGCACACAAGGTGGGAGCAACACCTTCCTTGTGCCAAAGGAGACCTGTTTTAAGGCGTCCTTTCCAGATCAGGGGCCTGTGTTTAGCAGAATGGGGAGTGCACCAATCCAGAACACACCAAGGTTGTGGTTCTGATTTTCCCTGATTGATTGGCAAACTATTATCCTGGATCCAGAGTTGGCTGCGTTCAGGCAGTTGTATCCACAGTGCGCTGTAGATGTCTACTTTCTACTGGGATAGTAGACAGTCTATGGAGAGCCATCTCTGGTGGCCAAAAAAATCAGAAGTCTTGTAGCACCTTTTCTAACACATTTCAGGAAAAGGCAGCCGCTTTTGTGAGCTGCGTCTCCTTCCATCACTTGCATGACGCAGTTTGCTTTATTGGGAAAGGCGCTGCCAGACTCCGGAGTTTTTACTGGCGCAGTGGTGAAACGAGCTATAAATTTGGGGTGGTGGTAGGCAAGTGGTTGTGTTCTGAACCTCATTAAAGCACTAAAGCTCTTTGATAGAATAAAGTAAATAGCCTTTCCCTCCTTTTCCTGCCAGGTCTTTGCACACCGTCTTTTTTTCCTTCCTGAATGAGTTATATTAGCGATGATCCCAACTACAGTATTTTTTCCTGGTGCGAACCGCCCAGAGTCATTGGGAGTTGGCCAGTATACAAATTTTAAAAAATAATAATGACAGCCACCCCAATAACCAGTTGAGGAACCCGTTGTGAAAGGGTGGATAGCCCTGGGCTTCATAGCTGGTCAGTTTTAATTATTTGATGACGTTATTGTGGACAGCCAAGGGATGAATTAGTCCGGCCAATTAAGGAGCACACGGGGAATGAGATAGTAGCATAGATACCCTGAGATACTGTTTTATCAGGAATTTTCTAGGGACGGCCTGTTCTCTGGCCCTTGGAAGGAACGACTCTTGCAATGGTCAGATGCATATTCATCCATGGCCTTCACAACAAAGAAGCCCAGTGAAGAACCTTTGCCCTGGCTGATCCCACTTCTGTTTTGTAGGTGAAACTCTCCATTTCACCCACCCCTTCCTCCTGGCTCTCTGTCTCAGCCTTCGGAGGCCGGGGCAGGTCATGACAAAATTTAATTATCATTGATGACTTTTTGTGCATAGCAGCTCCAATAAGGTTTCAAGCAGATCGGTGCTCGGTATGGGAATGGCAAGAGGAATGAATGGTTGTATTGTCCTCGGTCTGATGCCACTGCCAGGGCATGCCCACCGATCCACCTGCCTCTGCTTGCTCTCTTCCTGGGCCATGTTAGGGATGGGGCATATTTGGCACAAAGGGGTTTTCTGAGTAGGCGACCAACCAAAACAACTCATGAGGATCCAAGATAAAGCAGGAAATTGTACAGGGGGAAGAAAGGATTCTGGATTCAAAGCAGAATGTTAGTATGCTTCACAGCTGGGAAGATGGCTGCATTTGAGGACCTAGGCTCCTGGATCAGGCCGAGCATTTTGCGTGACACTTTGACCATGCAAGTGCGTTCGAGAAGTAGCAAGTGGGGGAAGAGAGGGACGGTAGTCTTCCATGGTTCTTCACAGCTTGCACTTGTGATTTAGGATACATGAGTTATCAGGACTGTGCCATGATTTGGAATCAGCTGGGGAAAAAAAGGTGCTTTGGAGCATGCACTGGTAGCTTCTGCCTGCAGCTCTTTAAAGCAGCCGTATCTCTTCCCAGAATTGGCCAGCAGCATCTCCATCCCGAGAAAAGATGCAGCTGTTTTCAAGAGTTTGCAGCTTGATGCTGTGCTTGGGCTCCTGTATACTCTGAAGCACCTTTTTGGAATGGATTCCAAAGCCTTGTCATCAAATGAGACAGTCATCAAATGTAGAACGTAATATTATTCTCCATGAATTTGTCTTGCCCCTGTTAAAATCAACTAAGTGGGCAACCCTCTTCATATTTGATGGCAGAAGATTCCATAATTTTATTGCCTAAAAGTCTTTCCCTTTACCAATCCCACTTGTTGACAATTCAGAAAAGGGAAAAACTTCTCTGTCCATATTTTCCCCACTGCACACACATCTCTCTACCTCTATCACAACCTCTCCTTATTTAACTTTGCTGTAAACCAGGGGATGGCAGCTTCCTCTGGGTGGGGTACTACAAGTCACTGTCTCGAGCAGCTGGATGTTTGCTGGAGACCTTCTGGAGACATGATGACTAGTCATGTGCAAAATATTCCACGTTGGAGCAATCTGACTCCAGAAATGCCATTTTCTCCTGGAATGTTCAATTTTTACCCCTCTGAACAGATGGATATGAACATTTGGGGCCTGGCTGGTATATTAAGGGATGTCTGGAACAGAGAGTGGCTCATGGTGTTCCAGACACCCTCTCCTGATAGGAGAGCTGCTCCAGCCCCATCCAGCATGTTGCTTGCTCTTTTTTGAAGACCCAGAGCAGGTTTGCACAAACAAGGACCTTGCTCTCTGCATTGTCTTATCCAAACTAGACCTGAGATATGCCACCGGTTGGGGCATCTGAGGACTGCAGGTAGCTCCTAATTTACAGAGGACACTCTTCTCTCTGAAGGGCCACGTCGTTTTTCCTTTTCTCCTGGGATAATAATATGTTCCCGCTCCTTGCTATCTTGGCTGCTCACAAAATGTATTGATTTTGAAAAATCCCTTCCTTCCTCTTCTTCCACCTCCATTTTAATGTTGCTTATTATCTGGTGAATAGCCATGGAACGTATTTCTCACCTTCTTGGCTAAGATACCCTTTTCTTAGGTATATTCTAATGGCTGATCAAGGTTGATCTGGCCCCACAAACACAATAAAAAATACACACCCTGGCTCAGATTCAGCAGGAAAACATTGCTATTTTCTGGAATGGGGTATTTCAGCATAAGACTATTCAGAATATAAGCTGGGAAGGAGGGAAGTCCAGTGCCATGTCATTAAGAGAATTTTGCTGCCAATATAAACTGCTATTGCCAGAATAGTGCCTGAAAAACTCTAGAAATCATTAAGTTCTATATCTCTTTATTGCTATCTAGCGGTTTCTTGGACTGTTGTAGACCCAACGTAGAAGCTCTAACATAGAATACGGCAAATTTCCAATTTAGATAAACATGATACCTTCCCCCCACCCAAGGAACAAGGTCATGATTTAACTAGGTTCACTGAGTTTTAAATTAGCCACAACGAAACTGTCCTATCCTTTTCCATAGTTCTGCTTTAAACATAACTAAGCCTAGGACCAACCCACTGATTTTTTTTTTCTTTAATAAGCGTTCTTGTTCAGCCAGCTGAAATACTTCCTGTAGCTTTTAAAGATGCATGTACACAATGTTGCAAAGAAGCATAGCTCTTCAAGCCACTGGAGTTGCTTTCCCAACACAGGTGACCTCCAAAGGTGTAGACTTCAACTCCCAGAAATCTTAGCAATGACCAGGCATGCTGGAGCATTCTAGGAGATGAAATTCACATACTTGAAGGGCTATCCAAGTGGAACAAGATATGCCAGTGTGAAGCAGGAAATATAGCAAAGAAAAACAGAGGAGGCCTCCAACCTGTGCTTCATCCATTTCCCTGACAAGTTTCTTCTCTCCAAATTGGTAGCCACCAATATGTTAAAAACAGAACTTAAAAGAGTTGTTCTCACTGCTTTGTGGCTGAATGAAAGGAGACCCACCAGTGTTGGTGGTGCTGAGGAAGATGCCATCACGATCCCTACTGCGTTCACTCCTGCATCAGGCTTCTTAAGGGGTTCAGAGAGGAGCTTTTTGATCTCTCCATTGACAAACCAAGGATTAAAGTTGAAACATTTGCAGAATCATGCATCTGCTTTATTATTCACTAGTTGGTAGTCTATAATTCTGCCCCAACTTTCTTGGATTGTTCTTGGCCAACGATTGTTGAGTATGCAAAGAATTTGGGATGCTGGGATATCCTGAGCAAGCTGGAGGGGTAAGGTTATCAGTTTATTCCTTCCCCTCCTTCAGTCACAATCTCGTTCTTGCATCTTTATTGGAAGTGGGGCTAAAAATGTCAAACATCCTTTTCAGAAATTGGAGCAGTCTTTCAAAGCTCTGTTGCATCTGGATAATGTAGGATCCCGTCAAGAAATGTTTATGGAACATGGACTGGGGGGAGTGACGTGGGGGGGGGGTGAGCTGGTGGAAATCAAAGCATTTGACGACAGCAAGAAGAAGATGGCAATCCAGATGCTGAGCGAGCCGAACTGTCCTGTTCCCCCCTTGGGAAACAGAACACCCGAACATAAGGACTCGTTTATTTTAAGTAAACTATAGGGATCAGACTATGAGAAACGCATGTAAGAAATGAGCAGTTGGTTCGAATCCAACGGTTTCCAAAAGATCTTCGACAAACATGTCTGATTGAATCTGGCAATTCCTTTCCCTCTCCCTCCTCCTCCCTGGATGCCCATTGGTTCAAACTGATCAAGAGAGCAGAAAGCGAGATACAGTTTAATCCCTTCCAAATGTAAGGCAGATTATATTGACAAACTGAGATAGAAACCCAGCAGGATGTTGGCTGGCAAGATCAAGCCACACATGAGGTGGAAAGCGCATGGCAGTTCAGCTGCCTCAAAACTGGGTCTTAGGAATTCTTGACCAATGATGTTAGAGGGGTCCAGGACCTGCTACACAATCTAGGTGGGTCTTTCTCTTCACAAAAATATTTGCACAAGGTTGTGGCCTGTTTCCTAAAAATAAAACACGAGAGGTTAAGCTTCCTTCGCTCTCGTACCTACAAATCTCTTGCCTCTAGGTCGCCTTCAAAATGCTGAGTCTGGCTATGATGGCCCAGCTGTGGTGGGAAACCCTCGGAAGATGCTTTGAGGCAGTTGTATTTTAAATTACTTTTCAGGGAGCGACACTAGATGCAGACAAATTCAAAGTATTTTTGTCTGGCCATGGCTTAAAGAAAAGTTGAAAATTATAGAGTCAATCTTTCTGGACAGGGCCCATCTCTGTTTTCAGAAATTCTGGCGCTGAGAATGAACGAACCTTTGAGGATACGCAGATATCTTTTTATTCATTTTAGCTCGCCTTACTGAACAGTCGCAGCTTGGGTTTCAAAACAGCCAAGCTTTTATAGAATTTATCAGTAATAATATTCTCAGCAGGAAGAATAGGCTTGGACCCAGGGGGAAAAGTGTTAACTTGGTCTTCTTAATATAATCACTTTCTGTATTAAGGGATAGCAATACAGTTGTCTCTATGAACTTCCATCTGCAGTACTTAACAATCTGGTTTATTTTGAGGTGGCAGCAGACAGACAGTATTACTTTCAGCCAGGAATTTAGAACATGGCATGGAATAATCCAGAGGACACAAACCCAACCTAAATTGTGCTTAGTTATACAGTAAGTGCATAATAAATAAAAATAGTTCTGTACTTGGAAGCCGTTGTCTGAAAGGAGAGCTTGGAACGAAACCTCATCCTTAGGCTGCTCTGAGATCCCTACTGACATGATGACACTGTTTTATAGATGACAATAAGCCAAATGCACATGGCACAGAAAAGCACATGGTGACCAAGACGGTTCTCTGTGCTTCCATTGACATGTATGTGCAAATTCACCTTTCCAACTATGTACAAGAAAAGCTGGTGCCATCTCTTAGCTGTCCTTGGCTGATTGTGGAGAAGCTATGCAGAATCTGATCTGGCTTGTACTTGGGTAGGAGGTCACCAGGAGGTTCCAGAGCTGTCAGACAAACTGGAAAAGGCAAAATTCATCCTGGTAGAAAGTGATGAGAAATACTGTACTTCTCTGTTGCTGCCAAAGAAAATGACATGGATGTAGCCATGAAAACACCAGGAGTCCATTTTAACTCAAGGGAGTCTTCACCTTTACAGGAAGACCATCTAGATAAGTGAGGCCCTGGACTTCTCCTTTATAACAAGGAGCTCTTTGCTTTGAGAGCAGCTGTCTTTGCTGGTGATGATCAGAAAAACAGTTTGGACCATCATTCTGAATGGTGGTGAACTCAAACTTCCCCCATCAGCTTGGCCCTGGCTTCTGCTAGACCCAAAGGGCTCTAAAATGGTTTTCTGGTTCATGTGTGACATTAGCTGGACAACAAATTCCCAGTAAGTTCTTAACTTTAAGCCTTAGCAGAACTCCTGATTCTCCTACCCAGGGTTCACTCCTGCCATGGAAAGGCCAGTGGAAAAATCCAATACCCCCATTCCACCTTTGGCTTCCCTGGGCCCTCCCCTTAAGTGAAAACAGTTAATTGCATCTCTGCTTGGCAGCCTTCAAGATATTTGTAAATTACCCTGGTGTCTTTCTGCTGCCTACACCCATTCCTCCTCTCTCAAAGGGGAATGTGCCCAAATTCTTCAGACTTTTCTCATAGGTCACGCATTCCAAACCCTTTGTCATTTTGCCTCATCTCCTTTGTATCCACTCCAACTCCTTTGTGTTCTTCTTAAGAGGCATGTGGGGAGGGGGAGTCCTACAATAAACACTATACTGAAAGCCCTACTTTTTATCCTGGGCAGAGGATACTTCAACTCACGGAACTGAAAACAAGCATTTGCCCATCTTGGTGAGCTCTCTAAAGTCCTTAGTATTACCATGGATCCAAACACATGAGTGGGGATGGGCTGAAAAATAGCTCCACCCTAATTTATGGATGACACAAATTTGGCGAGTCTGGCCACCACCCAGGAGGATAGAAGGAGACTACAACCTAATCTGGACAGGTTGGAAGAACAACTTCTGATCTTTGATCCCAATGAAGACTTGATTTGATTTGAGGAGTGGGCTGAGAGGAACAAGGTGTTCTTCAACAGGGAGAAATGCAAGGTATTGCATTTTGGGAGAAAAAAATAGGGCACAACCATAGGATTCGTGTCTTGGGAGCACCACATCAGAGAAGGTCTTGACAACAAGCTGAACATGAACCAGTGGTGTGAGACAGCTGGTAGAAGAGCTAATGCAATTCTGAGCTGCATCAGAAGACATAATTTCAGGCTAGAGAGCCACCTCTCATGGATGGTTTAACTGCTTCTCCTGCACATTGCAGAAGTATGGAGTGGATGATCCTTATGGTCCTTTTCAGCTCCATAATTCTGTGATTCTAGGAACATTGCCCAAGCCATGTAGCTCTGCCCACCGATGTCTGTGTTGACTCTGGCAAAAAGGGGACATTTGCATGAACAGCTGTCAACCTGGAAGCCTCTACATGAGCCAGAACCACCTCTCTGTAGGTATTCACCTAATATGGGAATGTTGGTGGGGGGACTATTAACCCATGTAACACTGGAGCTGAGCTTTGTAGTCCTGCCCACACTGTATTTCTTCGTTTGGGTGACTGACATCAACTGCTGGAAAAGTATTTGGTCCTGAGGGTTGCTGCCAGGATGTTGACCCAGATCCCAGAATGGGATTGCTTAATTCGAACAGCTCTATTTAGCTCTAGCTATGATTTAGGGTGCAATTAAATGTTCTAGCTATTGATTTTTTTTATAAATCAAATACTCTGCTTTTCATCCGTGGAAAATAATCCCCAAACAAGTGATAACCCTTCAAGTGTCTTGTGATTTAGAGTTCTCCTTTAGGGAACTCCCCAAGTTTTAAGATCTCTTGGTCTTGCCACCATTTTCAGTTTGATGGAAATAGGAGAAGACCTTCCGCATGGCTGCTTCAGGTTTTAGAAATCCCTTCTAAGGGTGGTTAAACCATTTTTTTTTCACTCACTAAGTTCACACATCACCCCAACCCATAATATGGCTTGTTTGTGTTTTATGAGCCCAGCATTTATGTTTTGTAAATCATGACTTGTTGCTTAGCATGCTCAGGGAACGCTGCCAAGTATGGTTTGTTCAGTAAACCCTGGTTAAGCAAAAAATAAGCCAACCAACACAAACAAACCTTAATGACCCCTGCTATGATACTCTTCTCTAAGCAACCATCTTTTTGCTCATGAAAGCTTTGTTGCATAAATTGACTTAGCTGCAGATCTGGGCGGATACCATTTGTTTTAATCAAAGCTTTTCATTTGTTAGCTTTTTATTTTAGTCTTCATTCTGTTGGCCAACCTGCACACCAATCTTTGGTGAGAAGGTAGAGAAGAATCTCATTAAATATATCATCACCATCATCATCATCAGCCAAGGCTAAAATTAGCCAATGCTTTACTGTTCTTTTTTCTGCAATTGCTCATAGTTAGTTAGAGAAGGGCCTTCTTTGATCCATTCTCTAAAGGTTATATCTTTACAGAACCTTGAATATCCTTTTACAGTGTTCAGATCTGTGTGCTTGAATATCAGTCCTGTCATTTTCTATTTCTTGTAGCTCTAACACTTTTGTGCCCTTGGTAGGTTAAATGAGCCAACAGTTTTCCTCCAAAAACATCTCATGAGCGCCAGGGAGGGGTTGGGGATTGCTTGCAAAACAGGCAGAACGTAAATGTAGGCAGTCTGATTATGTTTATAACCATTTAATCGCACTCAACATTGGTTAAATAAACATTTAATTGGATGCCATTTTAAAAGCAGGCTCTACTGCCTGAACATTATCTCTACGTTTTCACAATCATTGGCCAAAGTCCTGGAAGAAGAAGATGATACTCCAAAAGCTCTTTTTAAGTGAAGGAAGAGAGCCAGTTTTTAT
The DNA here is from genome assembly GCF_059951505.1 of Python bivittatus. NCBI lineage: Eukaryota > Metazoa > Chordata > Lepidosauria > Squamata > Pythonidae > Python > Python bivittatus. Next base: position 9,369,052 of record NW_028277083.1, read on the forward strand.
TCTTTCATTAGATTTATACGCTGCCTTTCTTCCAGGAGTTTAAATGATGTGTGTAAAACTCAGGGGTCTGCAGGGTATGGTCAAAAAAGTCAAGATGGTGGTTGCAAAGGTGTAATTAAAGCTCTGCCTGGTTTTTATGCACATAAAAACCAGGTAGAGCTTTCATCATGCTGTTGTGGCTATAAGCTTGACTTTTTCATCCAAACCCTGTGGACACCCCAGTAGAGGTCCCTCTTCCTTACAAAGACCTTGTAAGGTAGGTTAGGCTGAGAGAACCTAATTGTCTTAAAGTCATCTAGTGAGCTTCTATAGATGAACGTGGACTTTGAGGTGTCAAGGCCCTTCTGTGCTACCCTGATGGTCTCACATCAAATAATTCTCACTCCTTTGTCTCATTTGGATCACTTTGCTCACATCTACTAATCCAGGAATGTCCCAGATGAGCTCTTTTTGGAGTCAGAAGCATTCTTGTGAATAAAGATGGTTGTTTATTAAAAAATTATTTGGAAATGCAACCATTCAGGAGAAATAGGGATACTTTGAGAGGATAAAGAGCCTTCTGGGGAGTGCAGTTTGGCATGGCAGAGTGCATTTTCACCAGCTTACCTTCTGAATGTGTATTTTGTAGTTGGCCACCCCAATCATGTCAGCAGTTTTGTGAATAGGCAAATCCTGGTGGCATTTTGTGGGAGTAACCAGGGAACCCATTCTGAGTTCAGATGTGTTGGTATGAAAGATGGCTTGGCTATCCGTTCCTTCCATTGATGTCAATGGGAAATAAACTTCAGTTTAGGATCTGTCTGAGAAGGAGCAAAACTAGATCTTCCCCTCAGCCAAGGCTATGGAGTAATTGATGAATCATCTACATCCCACCAAGGGGATTCATGCAAACCTTTTCTTGCATCAAGGCAGTGCAAATGGTATTGATTTAAGGATCATCTTACCGTGTTGTTTGGGGATTTTCCCTCAGCTGAAAGGTAGGGTAAACATGGCTTGAAATAAAGAATCAGGCAGAGATCGTGACATGAAGCATTCCAAGTTTTTCTTGAAAAGTGCTAGAAGCGGACCAAGCTGGCACGCTGTCGATAGGAGCGCTGAGCTGGAATTCCTTTGTATCATAACAATTTCCCGTCAGCTCCACAGACAATCCAAGTAAGCCGTTGAACTTGTCAGCGTGGGAAATGGAAGTTCTACCTATTCGGTCCCTCTGCCAAGGGTCAGCGTGGGACCAATCCTTTGAGTCTGTACATTCTGGTATTTTGTCACATCTAATTTATGTTTTTGCTGGTAAAAAAGTTTTACTCTCACTTCCCGGGAGAAATTAAGGACGAACCCTACCTTTCCTTGCCAACCGAGTGGATGAATACAGATTAAACCCCAAAACAGCGTATGGTACGTGCAAATCTCCTGACTTTTGAATGTCATAAATATTCACCATAAAACGATCTGTCAAACTGCTTTTACTCCCTGTCGCTTTCGGTCTGCTTTGTATACTCACCCCTGGCCTGGTCCATAAGTTCTCGTTTTATGGTCACTGCATCAGTCTCAATGACATTTTCTCCCTTTTTTTGGAAGACCCCCCCCTTTAGAGGAACAGTATGTTTGCATATATTAAATGAGTCTGTTTATGTACAGAATGGAGTGTAACATATGTCTGCATTTAGCAGCCTCAACTGAGCTTATAAAAAAAACATCTAATTGGATGACACCCCAGCTGTGGGTTGGCTGATTAAAAACTGTTCTGTTGCTACTCCTTAAGCCTTAATGGGAACAAGCATGATTTGTGAATTAGTTTGCCACTGTAAGATGTGAGAGATTCAATTAGCCAAGCTCTTACCAGGGATAAGAGACCCATATATCCTGCTTCTGAGTGTTGAAGAGTAGAGCCTGGGGTTCTTACAACTTCCTTGCTCATTCAAAGTTGTCAGAGCAGGAAACCCAGTAAATTAAATTCCCTTTCCTTGACATACTAGGTTTCTATATATGTTTGCTAAAAATGCCGTTTTATACCTGCCGACAGAATAGTATGATCCCAAGAAGGCAATACTCCTGCTTTCTTTCTGTCTCCTATTTTTTGCATGTTTCTATAGCTTCTTTGTATTTCTTTCACAGTGAATATGGTCAATGGCCAGCAAGTTAAAAAAGCAATTAAAAGGAATACACACACACAGACACATTTTTAACAGTGCCTTCGGATTTTATAAGTCGCCCAGAGTCGACTGGAGTGGGTGGCCATCATAAATTAAATGAAATTAATTCATTAATGAAAACTTTAAAAAACAGAATAAAGGTATACTTATAATACAAATAAACACCTAGAAAGAAAATAAAAAATAAAACTAGAGGGTAAAAGAGAGCTGGTCACAAGATGTTTCTATGGATTCCAAGCTAATTTTGCTGCTAGTGCAAATGTATGATTTTAAAATAATCTGGGAATGCATTGGGGAACTGTATTGCTAAATTGGGGCTAATATTCCATTGCGCTGGAGAGCTTGGCAGTTATGTAACTCCATAGGAATTTGTGCAGTTCAAATGCAAAGTTGCCTGTTGGTTTCTTACCATTTTGAAGGCTTGATGTGGTATTTTAAAAATCTACCTTCACAATATTATTTAAAAGTTCCACGATGGATATCCACTATCGAAGCCTTCTCTTATCCAATAACATATAAAAAGGAACAAACAGATATACTGAGATATTGAATGAAAAGGGTGAACTTAAAACTATGCAAGCGTTGGAAGAACAAGGTATAAAAATGAATTGGTTTTCATATTTGCAAATACAATCTAGATTTGATAAAGATTTTAAAGCAGAAGGTATCTATGATAAGCTGACTGTTCTAGATAAAATTTTGATGGGTACTGATGAAAAGGTGATTAAAAAACTTTATGGACATTTACTAGAATTTAAAATGGAGGAAGAACAGGTCAAAGAAACAATGATTGCATGGGGGAAAAATGTTGGATATGGAATTGATTTAGAGAAGTGGCAAAAACTATGGTCTCAAAACTATAAAATGACAATGTCAACTGCATATAAAGAAAGCTTGTATAAGATGTTTTACAGGTGGCATTTACCCCCAGCGAGGATCGCGAGAATGTGTAAGAACAAGTCCGATAAATGTTGGAAGTGTCATCAGATACCTGGCTCATATTACCATATGTGGTGGACATGTTCAGAAGCCAAAAGATATTGGATTAAAATCCACACATGGTTGGAAAAAATGACAAAACAACATATAGACTTTAAACCAGAGACATTTTTACTGGGAATTATACCGGAAACATACAGTAAAGAATTGAAATATCTGATTGTAAATGTTTTGACAGCGGCTAGAATTGTATTTGCTAAGAATTGGAAGAATGAAAAAGTACCTATGCAGGAGGAAGTTATTAAGAAAATTATGGAATGTGCTGAGATGAGTAAATTGACATTTTAAATTAGAGAGCAAGAAGACAAACAATTTTATATGATATGGGATTTGTTTTATCAATGGTTGGATGAAAAGATATAGTAATGTAATAGATTAGGAAATTATATAATAGAAACTCTATAAACTGATATAAATTACTATATATATATATATATATATATATATAAAATCAATGGACAAAAATGATACAAATCTTATAATGAAAGCTGGTGTTATAGATAGACTAGTCACAAATGATTAATAATTGATAACTGATAAATATATAAATATATGTTGGATAGATAATATGAGAATCTATATAAATGGTGAGTGAAGACTATGAAAGGATGGCACAAATGATTGGTAACTGGCTATCACATGGTTTAAGATGGAAGATGGTTTTTATGTTTTTTATGTTGTTTGTTTATGTATGTTTGTGTTTGTTGTAAAAAATAAAAAACTTAAAAAAAAAATCTACCTTCAGAACCCAGCTGCCATTCTAGTCTGTGGACATGATATGTGCCTTCCTGTTCTGTATCATTGTCATACTCATGGAAAACCTTATCCTCTTCAGAAAAACCATTGGTTGTGACCTGACATGTTTTAAGGCACTTCCAACAGCAATCCTTGAAGGAAAGTTCCAGAAAATCTCTGATTCTTTAAGACTCAGTCCTTGTGATGAAGGGTTAGTTGAAAATATGACCCATGTATTCACTTGAGGCAGAAATGACCAGGCTCAAATCATCATACTCTGGACACATTATGCGAAGACCCGGCTCTCTGGAGAAGGCTGTAATGCTGGGAAAGACGGAATGAAAGAGAAGAAGAGGATGACCAGCAGCAAGGTGGATGGACTCAGTTATGGTGGGGATGGGTGCATCATGGGAAGAGCTGAAGACCAGGCTAGGGACAGATCATCATGGAGAAAATCTATCTATCTGTGGTCACTAGGAGTTGATGATGACTTGATGGCACACAATCAATCAATCAGTCAATCAATCAATCAATCAATCAATCAAATTTTTGCACTACCCCTTTTACAAAAATGCACATCTACTTTTTATATCCCATTATTATTTAAATTTCTGGATCATTCAGATTTATTTTGTGGACAGTTGCTGTTAGCTGACCAACGTGGTTCAGTTTCTTTGAATATGGCCAATTTTTAAAAATTGTTTTTAAAGCCTGAATAACCAATCATATTATTTAGTTATTGTTGTTTATTTTTATCTTTTATTTTGTATGTTTTTATTTCTACCTTCTTTGACCGGAATTTTGGTCTTGATTATAATAAAGGGCTGACTGACTCATTGATTGTATTCGCCCAACATACCTAACCTGATTACTAAATTAACTCACTAAATAATCTGGAATCACCCTTTAGGCTAAACCACAAACACAGAAGAGGTTCAAACCGACCAAGTTGCTAGTCTTGTAACTGGGTCCACACAACTAGATTAAATCTGTTGTGTGAGCCCAGCAAGTAGGTAGAGTTCCTTTTATAGGCTGTTTTCCCTGATCTGGAAGGACCCTTAAAATATGATTCCATCATAACTAACCAGATCTCAGCTATATCGTAGGGAGAAATTATATGCTTAAGAAAAGTCAGCATGGAAGAAATGAAAAGGAGTTAAGTACCAGGTAGAAATATGTTGTCTGCTATTTATCCATCTAACCCAGTATTGTCCTGGTTGGTAGAGAATATGCAGTGGTAAATCTTCATGTCAGAAACTTGGATTGGTACATAATATTTGATGGCTGGTAGCTTTCAAGACTGGTAAGCTTAAAATGATGGTTCCCTCAGTAAATCAGTTCCATTCAAATGCTCAGAAACCTTCAAGTTTGTTTTTGTGTTTAAAAAATAGCCTTAAGTATTTCTGCTATCCACAGCTTTGTCCCCATTCCATGGAAAACAAAGTCATGTTGAGGACAGGGTGTGGAACCAAGGAGCTGAAGACTTCTTCAAAGATGGGAAGACTTCTTGATTGCTCTTTTTCTTCCCTTATCTTCTGAAAAATGAAGGTGATGGAGATTGTTGCTACAGACTTTGCTACAGACTTTGACTGCCATGATCCCAGGTGGAAAGTGTTGACATCATTGCTACTGGGGAGGAAAGAAAATGGTATGGGGGAAAAATAAGATCTGGTAGATGCTGTTGGCAGAGGGAAGAAGCTAAAGAGCTCAGAATGGGCTGCATTTGCCTTCATGGACTCTAACAATATGAGCAGACAAGCTTGCATTTTTGAATGCCCCCATTGGCCTCATCCCTGGGCAGCTTATGAAATTTCATATCTCAAAGCTTTCCAAAATCAAAGCTGTCAAGCAATGTCAGCGAGTCTAAAGCAGCTGAGCTTGGAGTTTCAAATGCGTATGCAAACAATGAAGGTTGAATGTTTGCTTGAATGTTTCTTGCTCACTAAGCCAAAACAGAGTAGAATGGAAAATTCAGCAAATTCGTAATATGGGGGAATTGTTTCGTTTGGGCTCTACCCCAAGATGAAACCGAATGATTGGAAATGGTGTCAGAGCTGTGAACATTCTCGAGGCGTGTGGAAGATACACAAAAAGAAATCAAAATGTGTCTTGTTTTGCTTGATTCCTATGCTGAGAAAACATGGGCAAAATATCACCGGAGCACCTTCACAAGAGAGAAGTGTTCCAAGGCCATAAATGGAGTTTAGTTCCTTTTTGGAAAAGAAATTCATGAAAAAGAATCATGCAGTGTTCATCTGGGTAGTTGAACACTTGCATGATTAGGATCCATTAGATTTCAGTTCCTAAGATTTAGTGGCCTTCTCCATTTCAGCATGATGCTGGAAGTTATCTTCAGAAATGCCCATGTTGGAATGGTTCCATCCTTATCGTGGCTAATGAAATAGTGACAATAAAAATGATGATTATAATAATAACAAAGGGAAGCAACTGTACAGGGATGTGTGAGAAATGTCAATGTGCTATTTATGCACATCCAGTAGAAACCACAGTGATGTCATGCATGTCATGATGCCATTATGGAAATGGCTTAAATTATTCATCCCATTTATGGCATTACATAACTCACCTAATTTCCCTTGTCCCCTTGTGGGCATTAATGGTGGAATTAAACCTGGCTGCTCAAGTAAGTTGAGGTCCATTTTCCATTAGGCAGAAAGATATTGGTGTTCAGTCTTTTTATTTCAGTCTAAAAATATATATTCTTAATGACTGCAACCTATGAAAGTGTAAACCAGATAGAAATCACAACCAGATGAGCTAGTTCGACTTTATTGTAAAATTACATTGACAGAATCTTGCAAGTCTGAAACTACAATTCTTCCCCGTCTCTTTTACAGCCCGATAAACTAGGGAGGGTCCCTTCTGGGCCTCTTATTCCACCCACTATCTAGCTGTGGGCTGAGCAGTCTCTTATCCGACTATTCCCTGGGCAGCATCTCTTTGCCCCATCTTTCAAAGTCTTTCCCACATACCATTACAGAAAGCTTGCAGTCTGTGAAAATTTGCAGGCTTATCTGGGGGTGTATAATCTGGTTACATGTGCCCCCCCCCAAAGCCTTGTATGTGGCTGCTAAGATCCCTTTAAAAGTTGCTACAGAATGGTAATTTTTAATGTGACAGAAGAAAAACGTTACTAAATGTGTGGGGCATATCGGTATTAAGTGGATTTAATTTAGCTTAATTCATTTCATTTGAAACTGATTTAAATTACAGTGACCTTTATTTCTTATCCAGGTCTTGCTTGGTTTTCAGAGTAGGGTCCCAGTTTGCAAAGAAATAGCCATGTTCATCTACTGCAAGAAAAAAAAAAGTCCTGTGAGCACGCCCCCCACCCCCAACAATAAATAATTTCTTGTAACAAACTTTGGGATTACAGTCTACTTTATTGGGTGTATGCCAGATTGCTTTGGCGAGTAATCCGTGATGTTTATTAATGCTATTGTTTTGCAATGTTTCTCTGAAGAGTGTTTTTAAAGTTTTAGGAACTGAAAGTCCATTTTGTTTTAAATGCCACTGTTTTTATTATTGAAAAGATTTGGCTTTCTATGTTTAATGCAGCTGTCATCTTTTTTTTAAAATAATATTTTTATTACATTGTTGTGAAACATACCAGTGACTGGTGTTTCTTAAACTTTTTGCTCCCAGGACCCTTTCCACTTTTAAATATTATGGAAGACCTCAAAAGAGCTTTGGGTTATGTGGGTTATATTTATTGATATTTATATTAAAAATTAAAATTGAGGCATTCATAGAATGCTTATTTATTGAATCATATAAAAATAACCATATTAAACCCATGAGATATTAGCATAAATAAAATATTCTTCATGAAAGAACCCTATTTTTTTAACGAATAAAAATGAAATGAGAAGAGTGACATTGTTTAACATTTTTGCAAATATCTTCAATATCTGGCAAATGATTTTGATTTTGCAGACTGCTGAGAGGGTCTTGGGGGACTCCCAGGGATCCTCAGACCACTCTTTAAGAACCACTGACTTAGATTATTGAAAATAAAAAAGAACTGTTACGTCAGTATTAATTATGGTTTGAAGTGTCAATATTAATGAGCATACCGTAATGGCATCTTTGAGCACATTACAAACAGCTCTCTGCAATCTCTCCCCACCCCCCAAGTGCTGGGACCACCAAACCCATCCAGACTGGGAATTCTGGGAATTCCAGTCCCTACTGACCTTTGGCAAGGGTGATTGAAGTCCCCTTTCTGGGCAATGAAGGTTTGCTTTGGTTATGGTCCACCTTCTGCCAACTTTTGCTTTTTGTTTTTAATCATGGTATTATTTTATTGTTCTCTGTGTTTTTCATCTGTGAACTGCCCAGAGTCGCTGGGAGTCGGGTGGGGTAAACATGAATTAATTAAATAAATACATCTGGGGAGACCACCCTGAGGAATGCTGAAATAGGACAGGAATAATAAATATATCAGACAAGAACTCATCAATATTTTTATTGTTGCTTTCCGCTGATTTTACCTTACAGCTCCTTGTCATAAAGGACACCACATCAACCTTTCTGGCCATGGTCTACTCCAGGGGTCGGGAACCTTTTTGTCTGAGAGAGCCATGAACGCCACATATTTTAAAATGTAATTCCGTGAGAGCCATACAATATGTTTAAAACTAAATACAAGTAAATGTGTGCATTTTATGTAAGACCAACACTTTTAAAGTACAATAAGTCTCTGAATTCTTTTTAATAACGTTGTTATGCTGTTGCTAACCAATGATGAATAAAGTACTTCTTACCATTAATGCGGCTTCTGGTGCTGCATGGTTTTGCTGATGGCAGGGTAGCCGATTGCGGGTGTAGCTGGTGGGATGGACCCTTACAGGCCGTCAAGGAGGTTAGGCCCAAGCCGGGGGCTCGATTTTCGGCCACTGGTGGAAAGTGGCACCGTGCCTGAAATATGTCTCGTACCTCGTTGGGGCCACAAACAGGGGGCCAGCCCAAGATGAGGACTCACCCAACAGAGCAGGGGCAGCGGAAGCAGGATGCAAAGCGGTGCACCCGGATCGCATTCGCGTGGGCCGCCGACGGGAGCTAGGCCGAAGCCGGGGCCTCGATTTGCGGCTGCCTGTGGAGGACGATGCGGCTCCAGGCCCGTTCGGCCGCGGATGCTGCGGGGCAAGGTAGGGGGAGTCCCAAGGATGCCGGATGCGGATGCGATGCGGAGGAGGGCGTGGCCTGCGCTCGGCGGATAGAAGACGTGTCCTAAGCCTTACCCCGTTATTTTTTTTATTAAAGATTTGGCAGCGAGCCAGATGCAGCCATCAAAAGAGCCACATCTGGCTCGCGAGCCATAGGTTCCCGACCCCTGGTCTACTCTGTGAGATTAGTTGTGGGATTATGTTAAGACTGAAGATTTTAAGGCTTGCTTTATACCAGGTTGGGCAAACTTCATACTTGGGGTTCACTTGGTTTCATTTTACCAGATTCCTGACAACTGTCAAAGCAAAGAGTGTCCCTCTGGACAAGTTGAAACAGAGACAGACCAGGTTCCCAGGAAATGCTCAAAGAAAATGTAGTTGGCTAGTTGGTGGCTCCATGTGACGTGTGAACCCAGCCGGTGTGGCTGGTTTATGGCTGAGCATGTTGTTTGAATCCCAGCAGTAGTCAACTGAGAAACCAGTAATGAACTGGACCACAGATAGCAGGTTGCGAGAAGGTAGCGTGTACCGTTAGAATTCAGGAAGGATATAGGATAAAGCTCAGCCCTGGGATTTGATTTCGTTACCTAAAGTCACTTGTCATAACATTCTCATGAAGAAAAGAAGCCCTTCAGATCCCCTCCCTTCGAAACGCTTTCTTTCTTTCATCCACAGAGAGAGAGAGAGAGACTTGAAAATTGCTATTCTGGAATGAATGGAAGTCAGAAAGCCTTAGATGATCTCAATCTATTTTTCCTCCACCCCGCCTGATGTAACCAAGAGCCAAAGGTTCTTCTCAGAGGTTATGACAGTTTGTTTTATCTTGATTGTTTTATCTGAAAATAACTCCTTTCTCCCCTCCCTGACTAACCCAGTCTCTCTCCAATGTCACTTTTGACAAGTTTCCTATCCTTACAAGAACAATTGTGGGCATTTTGTTTTTTCAAAGCATGCCTTAATAAAATTAAGTCAAGTCACTGGAGCCTGGATAAAGCAATTTTGGAGGCCACATCCAGCCTGCAGGCCATTAGTAGGCCACCTCTGATTAAAACAATACTTGGGCTGTTGCTCTGGAGGGTGAAATTCTCAGTTGTCTTAAGCAGCACACAGTGATTTACTTATTAATTCGTTCATAAATTGCCGCATTGCTTCAGGGAAGTGGGAATTTCATTCAGCAAGAACAACAAGTCTGGCATTGTTTCAATCAACTGATGGTTGGATTTGGCTTTCAGAGTAATCTTACCTGATCCTGAAACTGTTTGGAGCAAATATAGCCAAGTTCCCAAAATTGTTGCCATGGAAAGCTTAAAAGACATATGGATGAATAAAGAACTGGAGAAATAATTTATTACCTCTCCTCAGCCAGGATAGAACAGCTCCAGTAAACTCTTGATCCTATTTCCAAATCCAACTCCATCTAGTGACCAAACCCTCTAATGACATTATCCACATATCTAGGAATAACACTCAGGAAGCAAAGGGAATATCTATAGAAGCCAAACTTCATAACATGCCATTTCAGAGGTTGCCTTGCAAGAAAACAAACTGTTGATCAGGATTACAATAGAGCAAATTGCATCAGGGGTGTCTTTAGATATGATAAAAAAATCAAGATAGTGTCCATGACAGCATGATTGAAGCGTGGCCTGTTTTTTTATGTACGTGGTGTGGGTAAAGTTTCAATGGCACCATTCTGGCAGCCATCTTGACTTTTCTGACCACACCTGAAGATACCCTGAATCACATAAAGGACAAAGGGGAGGAAAAAGGGAGTCCCCTACTCATAAAATCAGGTTTATGGACTCAAAGTCAGGACAATATTTTCCCCAGATTCAGTACTTTAGATGATCCAGATCAGTCTTGCTTAATCGGGTGTCCTCCTCCAGCTATGCCGGAATTCAGCTCCCGCTGCTTCTAGCTGTTGGCCTGCTGGCTGAGAATTTTTACATTTTGCTATAAGCTTCAGTTCATTTTCTTTCCCCTCCACCTCCCCAACGGTTTCGATCGTTTTAAAAATCTGGCGAATGTCCTTCCTTCCTTCCTTCCTTCTCGCGTTGGCTTTTTGTGATTAGGCTCAATTTGTGCAACAGATTAACTCATCTTGTACGTTTGGGGAAGAGCTTCTTTTCATTTTTCCGTAAAAATGGGTTAATGAATACCACCAGTGATGTGATTTGGGCCCATCTGCAGAAACGTGTGGCTTGACAGCTGTTAAGAGAAACCAGCTGGGGTCTCCTGCCTTCTGATCCAAGCCATTCTCTGATTCTCGCTGTCTCTACCCCACATCGGTTTTCCAGTCCCCTTATCCCTTGCCACCTCCCACTTCTCTCCTAATATGACAGCTCTGGCTGTAAAAACAAGCCCTCCTCCGGCTTGACTTCAGGCCCGGCTCCCTTAGGCGTGCGTTGGTGTCTGTCTTATTTAATTTTTTTGCTTTGCTTTATGTTATTCGCAGCAGAGGACTGTACAGGATTATCTGTCTTGGCTATGGAGGCCTTTTCTTCCTGTCCATCTGCTGAACCACGTGGGGATTAATCTGTTAACAACCCCTAAGAAGTCTATTCATTGGAGGGACCACACAGACCAGCATCCACATGGAGAAGGTCTCCTCTTTACAGCTCCCCAAGTTTTCTGGACAGTATGAGGCACAACTGGGGCTTTACATTTGTCAGCAGACTGATTGCTTACCATCTTACTTTCCTGGGGTAGCATGTAGAGCGGAATGAAACTATTAGGGACCACACTCCATATTTAGGAACATTGCAGGTTTCTGTATGGGTGTGTATGTTGGAAAACAACTTGGAAAAGTGCTTCAAAACACACAGGAAAGTATGTGGAGCCCTCTTTCAAACAGCTGTATCCTTTTCAGGCTCATGCTCTTTGAAAGAGGTGCTCTGCATCCAAGAGGTCTTTTCCTGAATTCTTTCCCAAGTGTACGCACGGGCTTCTGGAATGAGGTTCCAGCCCCCACCCTGATGGCACCCTGTTCTCCCAGGCCCTGGGCTGGGGTGGCTCGAGCTCATGAGGAGTCCCCTACTCATAAAATCAGACTTATGGACTCAAAGTCAGGATAATATTTCTCCTAAATTCAGTGGGATGTGTTTGTACATATTTTGTGTGCAGTTAGCTGGATTTGCTATCTTGGTCTTCATGTTAACTTGTTTTTTCTTATCTTTATTGTCCTCTGATGGTGTCTAAATCCTCCTCCTCCTCCTCCTCCTCCTCCTCTTCTTCTCTTCCTCCTCCTCCTCTTCCTCTTCTCTTTTTTTCCTCCTCCTCCTCCCCTCCTCCTCCTCCCCTTCCTAAATGGAGTTCAAACATTGATCCAGCCAGCACACCAGTTAGAATTTTCCCATCTTGACTAAGGGTAAATATAGGAGATATTCAACAGCTGATTGTATGCATTCCTTTACATTAGGCCAGTGTTTCCCAACCTTGGCCAGTTCCAGGTGTGTGGACTTTAAATCCCAGAATTCCACAACCAGCTTGGCCATTGAGGAGAATTTTGGGAGCTGAAGTTCACACACTTGGAAGTCACCAAGGTTGGGAAACACTGCATGAGGCAGAGAAGATGGGTTTTATATTTCAACAACTGGGCAAAACTGTGTGAGCTAAAGGCATTGTTGGCTTGTGACAACAGGTGTGAACCACTAAAGCTGTAAAAGGTTTGCAGCTCCAGCCATGGCAGACTTTATTTAGTTGTTTGCTTGTTTCTTTAAAACACTTCAGTACCATTCCTGTAAAAGGTCTCCAAACGGTTGACGATTACATTTAAGAAGAACAACAAAACCCCAATAGGCTAAAACAGTTAAAAGAAAGCATGAATGTTAAAAATGGATGAGAGGAGAAAAAGGAAAGAGAAGAAGAAGAAGGAGAAAGAGAAGGAGAAGGAGAATCTTTAGTATTAATATAGTGAAGGTCTGGATGAAGAAGGAATTTTTCGGGAAATGCCCCTAATTCCTTGTTTTTTCTTTGCGCAGATCAACATCAGTGTAAAGCAGGAATGGAGAATATGTCACTGAACCCCATTCCTATCACCCCGGCCTACTGGAGCTGGAATCCAATAGTCTCTGGAGGTTCCATACACACTTCCAACCTAAAATGTTGTTTGAACCTACCATTCTCCCACTGACTTATTAAGCCCAGTGTGGCATGGAGGGAACTGAACCAAAAATAATATTCAGCGGCTGGCGAGGGGGAAGACAGAAAAGCCAGTGATATAAAGTTACTTGGAACTGAATAAGAAAAAGCAGAAGGCTATGCCTGACCAACATTCAGGAAGGAATAAAGTTAGAACTATTGTTTAAAAGCAATTTGTTTACCAGGAACATAATCAAAGAATAAAAATGACCCCCCCCCCCGGGGCAAACACAGATTAGATTAATATCCAGAGTGGGTACTTGGCAGAAACAATTGTTGCCTATGAGTTTCTTGTTCCATCTCTCCAGTCGGTTGGGTTCTTGGCAAGCTGAGCCAGGCAGAGAAAGAAAAACATCCTTGATTGCTCATTCATCATTCTCAATTTTTTGTCCCTTTGGAAAAAAAAAAAAGAACAGCCATTGTGCTATATTCTGTAATTAACCTAATTATGTCAAAGGTTCCAGACATGCCCACTTGACTGGGTTAAACCTTACTGAAGCCACATGCCTAAGAGACTGTAGAACCAGAAGAAAAATGGGGGGGGGGGGATTAAACTGTACACCACCCTGGCTAATTATTAGATTCTGATTCCTTTAACCAGGATGAGGGACGGGGTGGAAAAAGGTGGTCAATGCATCAGACATTCCTCTGGTCAGTTCATACACCACTGCCAGGGCACAGACAAGCAAAATGCTTTGCAGGAAGGAGACACATTCATTTCCCCGTAGTTTGCTACAACCCTCCCAAAGTGCAGCTAGTAAGGCACTGAATCGGTTTCCATCTCAATTCATGTAGAGACAAGAATGGATGGTTGGTTTCCTACACACGGTTGGCTTGAAGAAATAGCATGACTGACATGACATTCCATGATTGGTCCATCTCAGGTAGATTTCCTACACACTGTTGGCAGAAATACTCATTGAGGTCATGACAAAGGTTTGGGTTGGATGACCGTCATTCAGAAAGAGAGGACAGGGCTAGCCCTACCATTAGCAAGATGGGAAGTTGTGAGAGAGGAGCAAGACGTTATAGGGACGAGTTGGCTGTTTACTTCAGGTGCCCTAGATGTTGAAGTCCCAGTGCTGAAGAAAACATATTCATGTCTTCTTGGAAGACTTTATTTGGCTTGTATACAAGCTGACTTGTTCCATTAGAACAGATTGGATCCAGCAACTGAGAATGCAGATCACACTCAGAATAAAGTGTGACTGAGTAATCCAGAGAGTTCCTGGAACTCTTATGTAAATACAAATATATTTTGATAGAGTCACTGGCAAGCGTTGGGCTTCAGTCAGTATTGATGATAGTGTGAACCACAGACAAGAGAGAGAAAGAGAGAAAGAGAGAGAGGGAGAGAGAGAAAGAGAAAGTAGAAAAAACAGCAGAACAACAATTTATTTATTTATTTATTCAATATATAGGGCTGCGCATCTCGAGCAAGACTCTGGGCGGCTAACAGCAATGAAAAAAAAAGCAGCAAAACCCCAACAAAATATAAAATAAATGGCAGCAGAGATAAAAACAACAACCACCATCGATACAAATGCAGAGCAAATATTTCAATAAAACCAATACCCTGGCTCCAACATTGGTTGACTGATGATTAATTCAAGGCAACCAGATTAGAACTTGAAGGTATTCTGATTGAAATCAATGCAAGTTAAATGATTCTAGTGATATAAAAAGAGAAAACATTTTTTTTTAAGGGCCAGACTTAGTATTACACAATAGATACAAATTTAAATGTCTAAACATTTTATATTCAAGCAGAAACTCTTTGCAGCTGCTCATAGAGACCAGACCTTTTGGAGCTGGCTTTTATTAAATAACCAGAAATATGGACAGAAGTCTGGATGCCGTAAGTTGGATGACCATCAGAGATCAACAGAGTAGAAGTTGCTTCCTTCCCTTTTTCTACAGCAAACAGTGACCATAATGCTGAAAGGGAAGTCCAAGATGCTATTAACCCTCCAACCCTCTATATCTGAGCACTAGGGGAAGAAACTGAGATGCTGAAGATGCTCTACATAGCATAGTCTTCATTTCCTAATTCCTGCAAAGAATTTTTGAGCCAGTATAGTGATCACTTCTGCTTCGCTCAGAACAGGGAGAATATGATGATCCAGCAGTGTTCTCTCCAAGGCCAATAGGAGTGTGCAAAATTTGTCATTCAGCAATTCACACCTTGAGCTACAGTAGTTCCTGAAGTAACAAAGTTCCCTCGATTTCCTTCCCCAAAGGAAGAGGAAAAATACGTTACTAGCCTTCCACTTACTCCTTCTCAGCATTTTAAAATATGCTTTGGATATAGTTTTGGCTGTTTTGGGAAATATCTCACCTGTTGGAAGAAAAGGAAAGCTGCCAGGATGTTATTCTTCCAGCAGATAACCTCTCTCTGAAAGCTACTTTGCTAGTATCACACTGTAGTTTCGAGGCCAAGTGCTCTCACAACCGTATTGGTAGTTGCAAGGGACAACCACTTGTGAATGAATGGGGTGGAGAGAAAGAGTAATGGCTTGCTTGAGCCCAAAGGTTTGGCGGTTGGACAGTTGGGTGGTGGGGCGGTTGGATGGTTGGGCAAGAGTTCATCCCAAGCAAGAAAATTCAAGCCAGGCAGCTTTTCTTTTTTTTAAACATAGACTGTGAAAATAGGGAAATGGCCCTGAAAATATAAAACATCTCTTTTGTGCCCTGGGTTGTGCTGCAGCTGAATCAAAAAATATTGGCAAAGTTGTGCAAGAAAGATGACAGTTGGAACACAGCAATAAGTTCTCAGTGCTGGTTTGGTGCAAATTCCCCACGTGGAAGGGCCCTGAGAGGTTCCTTGCTGCTGGATGAACGCTGGCGCGTGATGTAATGGTATGTGGGAATGACCTTGGGAGACAGGGGGAAGAGCTACAGCCAGGGCAATGATCAGACAAGTGGCAGCTGAGCCTGCAGAAAGATTGGGACGTGGTAAACATCTCGGAAGGGACCCTCCCTAGTTTCTTGGGCTGTAAAGGCAAGCGGGGAAAGATGTACGTTCAGACTTGTAAGTTTCTGTTAGTATAACCTTACAATAGCGTTAGAGCTAGTACTTCTGGGTGTGCTTTTTGCTTGGATCATCTCACAAGGCTGACATATGCTGAAATCAGGGAGCACATGGGGCTTCCATCAGTGGTATCCATAACATCCCACAATGACATCATGGCACACACAACTGCATGAGGACATTTTAATGTCTGAAGCAAGTTTGTAAGATGCATCTTTTGCACAGGACCTTATGACTTCTGTATTGTCATCTGTCCCTTCCCCCCCCCCCCGATGCCCCTGGCTTGCATCCAATTTTCAATGTAACAAGATGCTCTCTCAGAGGCACCACGTTTGCACAGCTGCTTGGATAAGCTGTCACCATGTCTGCTGCACACAAAGAGATTCCCCTCCTTGTGCTAACCAGAATTCACCCCGGGGTTTGCCTGTGAAAGGGGAGGCCTTTCAGTGTTGCACCCCTGCGTGCGAACCAAGTGCTCCTGATTGTGAAGACAGGACAGGTTCCTTGAAGGAGGGTCTTCATAGCTCAACTCACCTCCTCTGTTCTTCTTGCACCCCGCTTTGAAGAAAAATGACATCTCCCTGCACGCCAGTATGCCTTTCATTAAGATTTAATAAAGTGGCTGTGTGTGTTTGGAGTGCAAACTGACTATCGGGCGCCTTGATTGAGGATTAATAGCAATGTAATCGGTGCCTATCTGGATCTCAAAGGCATCCGTTTCAGAGCTTCAAAACCTCCACCAAGCTGTGTTTCTAATTGGCCTTTATGAACAGGCTGTGGCTTTATTAAATCCTAATTAAACACACATTGAGCCAGCACAATTCAAAGTGGTTACCATCAGCTACTTGTCATTAATATGCAGCCGAATGCGTTTTTCAGCTTGGCTGCTCCATTAATTATGACGAGTTTACGTCTCTTGCCTGCCCTTTGTGGTCTTTGCAATTTGGGAGTGGGGTAGATTGTTTGCTTCATAGTTCAAGTGGTGCTTTTGAAGGGAAATAAAATGCGGAAATTGCTGGTACTTAGTGAGCTAAAGTGAAACCGAGGGTTTATGGAGAAGGTGCAGCAATTTCACACGCCATAGAATTAATATCTGTTATCTGTAGCTATGTGTCTGAGAGAGAGACAGAGAACGAAAGAGCAAACATGAAATGATGGTTTGCATTAACTATGGTTTATGGAAGAAACCATAGTACATGAAGAGGCAGCTTTTGAGGGTAGCAAGCATGCTTGGAATTTGGGGAGCGTTATAGTGTTTTCACAAATGGCTGTGATGGAGAGGTTACATATTCACAATATAATTGCCTCAGTAGGTGTGGCCAGTGATAAAACTGGGGGGGGGGGATCTCTCAATGCCCCCAAGATACTCCCCATCACCCAGCTGGACAGCAGTCACCAACCATAGTCATTTTCTAAGGATATCTGAGAGTTTAGGCCCAAAGAGATTTACACCTACCCTACAAGGTCAAAAGTTTAGTTTAGCTCAAAAGAGATTCACACCTACGACACTACAATTTTACTTCGAGGGCTGAGTGTTCATTGATGAAGTAAGCTTTTTTAAAATGTCTGTGTTCTTACTGAAAAGATCGTACCCAAGCAAGAGTGCCACTTTGCAGGATCTTTCTGTTTTTGTTCAAACGCGTAGTGTCATTGAACCGAAAGCCCCTGACCCTTTCCAACATGATGTACATACAAAAGGTTGGCGCTTGTAAGTTGTTAGTGGGAATTCATTCTTTAGTGTGGATCCATCCTTCCCCATGTTTAGGAGACTCCAGTATCTCCTTGATGGGATTAAGAGGAAGACATTTTTTAAATTAGCTGAGATAGAATAGTTTCCACCTAATCTTTCTTTAAGGAACTCAAGTATGAAATAGTTTGACTGGTAAATGTGTGATGCCTTAAAAAGCAGCCGATCTAATCAGAGGCTACCTTTTTTTTTCCTAAAAAAAAAAAAAATCAGATCCAGGCTGGCTTCATAGTAGGCTCAGGAAATTATGGTTGCCAATCGAACTTTGGTCCTGGGTGAATTCTTGCTGATTCAGTGCTGTACTTCATTGAACAACACGTCTAATGGAAGGAGAACCAGCATGGCGCTGATGGAAATACGTTTGGCTCATTAAACTCTTCAAATGCATCGCTGCAGAAGGGCAGTTCGCTTTTTTAAAAAAGGAAATCTGCTGGAAGGAAGTTGTGGTTCCCACCACATTTCTGAATTTCTGCTGCTTTTCTACACTGGTGTCAGTCTTTTCCATTGTGGCACCCTCCTGGGTGGTTGGAATATATTCCTCAGCTTTTCTTGGGGCTGCATGCTTCTCCATGACTGTGTTCCACAAGAGTTGGCTGGCCATTTCAATCATAGCAATACTCTCAAAAGAGTACTGGGGAGGGGTCTCAGTGAAAAAGAATGCAGCATAAACATGTGGAACTGGTATAGGGCAAGGTGAAATCTGGATGTATGGATTTCAATTCCCAGGATTCTAAGTGAAGACTGTGATGGCTGAGGAACTCTGGGAGTTGAAGTTCATACATCTGGAGAGCACCCAGCTTGGGAAAAGCTCACATAATTCAACTTCTGATCTCCCTACAGGTGGTGATGGTAGTGATGGAGCTTCTCCTCTTGATTAACTTGGTTTTACTGATTGGGTTTTATTTGATTTACTTGGTTTTACTACTTGATTAACTTGGTTTTACTGAGCCTGTAGTTTTGCAACTTTCATCCCAGTTCTGTCTGGGTTAGAAAGATCTCAGGGTGACTAGGATGATTGTATATGATCGCTAAGATCAACAAGAATGGATACACTAATTCAGATTGTATTATAGTCCAGTGTGAACTTTCACCTCTGTCTTGAATAGGATCCAAATCAAACATTTTCCTGCATGAGAAAGTTTGGTTCTGATTTTGCCCTATTATTTAAAGATTTTGCACCCTTCACTGAGAGTAGACATGTTGAAATACCTCAGAATGGACTCCCTAGATTTCTGGGGGGGGAAAAAACACCTCTCAGTGGGAAAGTGGGAGAGGCAAAAGAAAAGCACTATACCAAAGTTTAGCTAAGCTAGGAGAAGGATATGGATGCTCTGATACTTGGATGAACCAATATTCATATTCATAGCTTTTCTTTGTCCTCTAATTTTCTTTTAAAAAGTAATTTGTAGAGAGTAAGAGGATGATCTTGAGGGAGATATGTAGGAACCATTATCTAGGCAAAAGGGGCTGAAGCATTTTTTAACTCCAGAACAATGAGATGACATTCGGAAGTGGCTCGTTCAGACCCCTCCCTGATTCACTGGAGTATAACAAGCGGGAGGAGGAACATCACACCAAGGTTCTGAGGTTATAGCAATCTCCGTAAAAGTAGTCTTAGATTTCTCGTGAAGCTGATTTCCTGGTCTAGTTGACCTAGTGGGGCTCACATAATTAATATAAATGTATGCAAAGATATTAGTGAGAGGTTTTTGTGTGTGGGGTCAAGAGGATTGCAAGTGGCATGAAAAAATGGTGCTTTGTGACCAATTATGTCTCATGGTAGCCTGTTTGTGAAGAGTCAAGACTTTCCCACAGCTGTTTTGTAAAACCCCACAGTGTATGCTCAAAAATCTAAATGAGCCTATCAGCCTTAAAAATCTGGGGATTCTAGTTTTCAGGTGTACTTGCATTAACAGCCAAGCCTGACCTCCATTTTGCATACCTCACAATACCCTTGGGTGTATTGCGACTTGAGAAATGATCTGGGCAACCAGATCTGGGCAGCAGAATCTGAGTGACCATGAAATGGTTGGAGCAAGCTATAGGTTTGGTTTTTTAAAATCTTTTTGTTGCCTTCTCATGGTCATCCAGACCTTTGCAATCCAAATCCGGGAGCCATACTTTTTTGTGGGAATGGTAATGGGAGAAAAGTATTAAATAATGTCTCATCAAATAATCTTCTGGGGCAATTCAGTTCAGTCCTGGGGCTTGCTGACTTGTTTGTTTTCTTGTGAATTTGATGTATGTTTTTAGATTCAAGCATTTCTTTTGGTGAGGGGAATCTTGGAGAATGGCTAGTGGAACAAACTCAGCAGTTTCCCAAGCACACAGGACCATTTTCAAGTAGAACTCAGCTAATGCCTGAAAATATTGTAATAACCATTTGGGCCGCTAAAATGAAGTCCACGCAGACAGTCACTTGGGTGTCCTCAAAGATTGGACGCACAGGAAATGGTGTGTCAGTGCAACCACATAACTGCCTTTCAGGATGGGGAGACTGCATTCTTAACACTCGCAAATATTGCTGTTGCGTGTGGGCTAATTTTCACAGCACAGAAAGCAAGCCCAGGCAAAGAAGTTGAGAATATGGATCATTCTGATGTGAACTATGACCTTGTCTGCTGATACGTTCTTTATCACTCTGAAAGAAGTGGACAACAATGCAAGCTTTCCTCTTTTTTTTCTCATTGGTGATAAAGTATGTGTTGGTTTATAAATTTTCTTAGTACTTGTATTCACCACTTAGGCCTCACTCATTCTCTTAACATTCTGGACATGTAAGACACAACATTAACCAGCTCAAACTGGAGTGATCTCTGTAGATCTATGGTGATGCCCTGTTCACCTTTCTTCTTCTGGCACATGAAATGTGGTTTTCTGCAACACTCAAGCTTTAAAATGTCTTCTCTTGACAGGGCATGCTTTTCTCCCTCTTCTCAGTTTTCTTCTCTCTATTTGTCTTTAATTTTTCCAACAACTTTTTAGGCCTAATTCTTGTTTTTTCAAAAAAATGCTTTGGATGTCCATTTGTCTGAAAGGCAGTGAAGGAATGTTAGTGTCATTCTGTCTGTCTATCTAAAGTAGGATATTCCTGCAAAGGATGATCTTGTTCTAAAAACCAGCCAGCTCTTTTCATGGCCTTTCTCAAATCCTCAGGATACTCCTTGGTTTTCCATTCTCGTTAGGAAGAAAGACAACATTCTGTGGCCACTAAAGTTGCTAGAACTTCAACAGGTTGTTTTAGTCCCCCCACCCCCAGAAACAATTTTTTAAAAATTCTGCAAATAACTGAGTGGCAAACACCCACAAAAGTATATTTTTAAAATGATCAAATGATCCTCTTTTGATAATAGAAGATTCCCCTATAGTTTAAAAAACACTATTGGTATGGAGTTTCTCAGATCTTGTATCCTTGAGACCAGACAAAATGGCAGCAGGCATAAGTGCAAACCAGGCCTAAAATATTTACAACAAAAGAATAATTATAGTTTTCATGAAAACACATCTCTCTTTAGTCTCTTTCTAACTTCTTTGACATACCTTCTGGTCCTTGGCTAATAATTCTTGTCTCTCCGATGTTACTGGAGGCATCTGGGGGAAGCAGTGGTGTTTGGGGGCAATGCAGAACCCCAATGGTTGGCCTACACATCTGGTTGAAGAAACATTGGTATAGAAGATTTTATCTAAACCCTAACCTTATCTTTCAGTAAGACAAGTATGGTAGATATCCGGGGAGAGATATGCTTCCATCTGTGTGCAATTTGGCATGTGCAAATACAGAAAAACATCTTTTGCCCTTTTTTCCTACTAGATTTCATTCTATATCAAAAAGAATTGGCATGCAGAAGTTCTTTCAAAGGAGGGAGATTTGGGGCGCACATCTCTTCAGTGGAGTGTGGTGCTTTTGCAGCTATTTCATAATGAGCTGGCCAAGAGGTACTGTCCCGTCTTTCATTGTGCAACCTTCTCTCCAGTGTCTGAACCCTCCTTAGTTTTCAGTGCTTCAGTTAACCTCAAGGGAAGATGTCAGAATGGCTTTCCTCCTATGAGCTTTTTCTGTTTGGGAGGGAGCTGTTGGCGCTCAGGGAGTGATGGAAAAATCTGTGCCCAAAAAGTTTCAGTTGCTGCCACCACCAAGAGAGTCAGCTCAGTAAACCATCAAGAGAAGTTCAGAAGGACATCTCCAATGCCCTGAAAAATAACATTCCCTTCATTGGGGAAGAAAATCTCTGAGAAGTTGTAAGGCCGATGATAACACAGCAGGAGCAGAGATGATGCAGCCTGCTCTGCATCTCTGCAAAAAATGATCTCCAAGCCACAGTCCTCTGCTTGCCTGGTGTCAATTCTGGAGAATGCTCCCAAAGTACATCATGCCCACGGAGCTCCTTGGCCAAGCTTGTGACTTAGCCCATGGGAGCAGTATGACATTTTATTTGGAACTTTTGCTCTCCACCCTGATTTGGCTTTGAAAAATGAAGTTGTGTTTCTGAAATACATTGGAGACAGGAGTGAGTGGGAGAAGATGTGAAACTAATCCTGCTTAGGGAGGAAGAAGGGAAGGACTTGTAGAGGTTTCCGAATTGCGTGAAGCTTATCAAAGTCCCCCTTCTTGCTTAATCCTTTTGCTGTCAGCAAGTCTGTCTTTACTTTTTCCAGACATTTGCTCACAGCTGTGGATAGTCCCCCAAAGTGGGATTGTTTCCATTATATTCCATCCTCACTGGGACTTAAACTCCACCCCCACCCCCCCAGAAATCTGAAGGTTAGGAAAGCTTCAGAGCCTGGCTTCTGGAATTCTTTCCAACTCCTTTACCAGCAGTGGAGACAGCAGACATCTGTCTTCTGTCTAACAAAGCAACATGTTGCATCTGTATCTGTGTGTGCTTGGGTGTGTGCTTCTGTTCTTCCCTCATATGTAGGGTGTGTGTGCACCGGGAAGCATGGGGTGGCCTGCATATCACCTGCTCTGGGTCATGGGAATAAGAGGGAGTGAGGGGAACCTTAGAATGGAGCAGTTATCAACTTTTTCTCTTCAGCCCCTGACCTGCTGTAGACTGTTTTCAAACTTGATCCTTCTTCTGCTGACATCTCCCCTGACACCAACTTTGGTTGTGTTCTGCTCAGTTTTTGGAGAGTTATCCTGAGGATTGACAGAAGGTACCACCTCCTTTTCCTCAATTTCTTTCCAACATTTTTCTGGGTTTTACAAAGAAAAAGCAGCATGATAGTCAGGTACTATGGCATCTTCACAGCAGAGGAGCAGCTGGGAGGCAGGATGAATTCTCACCAGTGGGAAACCTTCCACCTTGCTACTCTAGAGTTAATGCTGCAAAATCTTTGTGGTGCTCTCTCTTGCTCCAGAGCTAAGCTGGAGGTGAATGGGCCCAGTTGTGGAAGAGCTGATGAAGATGTCTGACATCAAGAAAACACAAAGGTTCAGTTCTGGATTGACATGAATACCACAAAGGGAAGGATCCTGAGTGTGAAGTATGACCCCAGCCATACTTCAAACCCTGGTTGGACTGTGATTCCATGCCTTATTTAAGTTCACTCTAAGCCATAATATGTTACATTTTGGCTTAGAGTGTCATATGAACCCAACCAGTGTAGGGTCAGAAATTGGTCTAACTCTGGTTTTGCACAATAAGCCCTAATGGGGGACTTTGAACATCATATTAAGCCAAAACCAAAGAAATCACACTATGGTTTAAGCATAGGGTTTTTTTTTTTTTAACTTCATACCTTGAGATTGGTGCTGTCCATTGCTTATAACAATCTTTCCCAACTTTGCCCCCTCCCTCCGCCTCCCAGTTATATTGTATTGTAACTGCTACACTTCCCTTGGTCTACTGCTCTGGAAAAATTATTTATGGTCAAAAACTGGCTAGACATAGTTTCAGTGTACATTTAGAAAATGATTTCAAAGGATTAAATGAGGTGTCAGTCTTCAAAATGTGGTGCAGGAACAATCCCCCTGCCTTGCATATTTCCAGTGCATTTTGGAGATGCGTCCAATCGCTTTGAAAAGGAAGGATAAACACTGGCATCCCAAATGTAAATAGAGGAACCAGATGAAGGTACGTTCAAAGGAATCTGACTCTGCAGAGTTTTCTAGGCAGTTTTAATGGGCTGCCTGGATAAATAGCAAACGATAAACTCTGGGTAACTTCTCTCCCCATTTTCTTGCAACTTTTTTTTTTGGTAACGTGGATTCCTATTATTCATAATTTCTCTTCTACAACCAGCAAGTATTTCTTGGCCATCTAAGTCTTAGTCATTTCAGGTGGTCTAGATTTAAGATGATTCCATGGGCATAGAATCATAGGATTGGAAGGCACTTTGGAGGTCTCCCAGTCCAACCCGCTGTCCAGGGCAGGAATCCTCAGACCATTCTGGATAAATGTTGTCCAGTCTTTTCTTGAAAGCCTCCAGTGATGGAGCACCCACAACTTCAGGAGGCAGGCTGTTCCACTGCCAGTTGCCCACCTCCCACCAAACCAAATAGTCTTTTCAGGTCAGGTGAAGATATTGAAGCATTACATACATATGTATGACTTGAGGCCCCAAGTGCCCCCTCATATGGGCCTAGAGCTTCTTCAAAAGTTGCCATCAAATTGTAATTTTTAATGAAACAGACTGGGGAAATGAATTAATTGTACATTGTAAGAATCCCACCCCTCCACAGGATGGTCAGAGCTTGAAGTTGATAGATTGGAAAATGACAATGTCATCATGGAAGGTCACAGGACTGCTGACTCTTAAAAAAGGCCATTTTGATTCCAAGGGCCAAGGACTGTGAACGGGCAACTGTAACAAAAAGAAGAAACATGGAAGATAACTTGGAAATATACAGGGAGAAAAGCAACATCTCTTCCTTTTTCATTTGGAATGGATTCCCCCCTCACCCTCATCATGTTTTGTACGGGGGTGGGGAGGGTGGCCTTTTGGAAAACTTTGAGGAACAAAAACCTCCAATATTTCCTCTTCTATGTGGAGTTTTAAAATTATGTCGTTACATATCTCCTTGACCAAAATGTCTATAAATTACAGCTGGAACATAGCTAAGGGCCTGGAATTTTCTTTGTCCACTGAGAGAATAGCTCCTAAAACCTGATATACAGGGAAAAGCACACAGGATGGCTTTTGATGATCATTTAAGGGACATTTCTGGAGTTACATTCAGGAATCTTTGAGTGGTTTCCCTACTCTGCAAAGGGAAGATGCTGTTCTGAACCTACAACTCACCAGGAAGTTACTGAATGATGACAAAAGATTTGTAAAAAATCCATATCGTTAGACTACCATCCTTTTTTTTAGATTTATTATTTTTTTAATAAATAACTCAAGATGGTGAATGTACCTAATACTCCTTCCTCCTCCTATTTTCCCCACACCAACAACCCTGTGAGGTGAGTTGGGCTGAGAGATGGGGACTGGCCCAAAGTCACCCAGTCGGCTTTCATGCCTCAGGTGGGACTAGAACTCACCATCTCCTGCTTTCTAGCCTGGTGCCTTCACCACTAGACCAGACTAGCTCTCTTTCTGCTACATGGCAAAACGTTCTGGAAATTCAGCCATTTGGACATTTTATTTCTCTCTGGAATCAGGTAAGAAAGGGGTTTTGTCATCCTAACAGGGCAAAATCAAATTCCTTTCCTAAGAAGACTGCTTTAAGCGTGCCAAACATTCTTCTATTTATTCATATGCTATTAGGAGAATTACTGGATTAGGAGAAAGCAATGAAGACAATTGCCATGGATCCTGCACATGGAAGACTCTTCCAAAATTTGCTTTAGTATTTGAAATGATCCAATGAATCTATACTGCATTCAAGGCAGGAAAATCAAAGGTAATCCCAGGATTAATTCATTTCCCCAGTCTGTATAATTAAAAATGTAATCCCAAGAGTTATTCCAGGAGTTTAGATTTTTCCCACGCTAACCCATTTTCTGGGCCATTGACCTCAATGGACAAAAACAATGGAGGATGAATTATGCTGAGGATATTATGAAAATAGTTAGTGGTGGAGTGTATGTGTAAGGGGAGTTCTGCCTCTTGATGTGTTGAAGCTGTACATGGAGTTTTCCAGTCATTACATTAGAGCAGTGTTTCTCAACCTTGGCAACTTTAAGATGTGTGGACTTCAACTCCCAGAATTCCCCAGCCAGCGTTATAGTTGAGAACGTTAGTCGACTGTTGCCCTAGCAACTGGGGCCAATTGGGAAATACCAGCCTGGGTCCTCCCTGTCTAAACTGTTATGGGGAAGGGCCAGAGGCTAAATGCAGCAGATGAGTGGCATTCATTAATAGGATTTCAAGGTCTCTGCTGGAGTGTCTCTCCAAAAACAGCTCCGTTTTAACTCCTGGGATGCTCATGGTTAGTATGTTGTAGAGGTGTTACTTTTTGATCTCCTGTGATTAGCAAGCCAAGTTCAACACATGCTGAGTCAAAAGGTCAAACTGAATGGCCAAAACTCTCCATCCCTCATGCTGGTGGAGAACATTACCAGCAGCTTAAGGAACTGGTGCCTAGTAAGATGCGTCTTCTGTGTTCCTTGCCATCGCTTTAGCTTTTCCAATGTTTCTCAGCTGCAAAGAGCAGTAATATCCCTAGTAGAACTTGGTCATCCACCTGGTAGCTCATATTTTAGTTCTCTCAACTGCCTGAAGGAGATGAGCGACAGTCACTTCTCTCACTCCCTGCCTTCATCTGGTGTATTCAGGTGGGCCTTCATATTGTGTGAACATAGCAATTTCATTTTGTTAAAGACAGCTTAACTGGATGATCACCTGTGCATGTAAAGGCAGATACGAACAAATTTATATCTAGTAATAAGTGACATACAGTATTTCTCCCAGCCACTATATATTTCTTTTCCTTGCTGTCCTTCTAATGCTAAAACTCAATATTGTAAGAGTTTGGCAGTGACCCGCATTCAGATACAAAGGTTGGCTGTGGAGTTTTCATATTTGCCACGTTGCTTCCAGGAGAACATGCAGTGGCCAACCACACAAACTGAAGTAGCTCAAAATCACTTAGCTCTATAGCAACTGGAATTTAGGGCCTATTGTTTGTGGTCCAGGAATCACAGATAGCCATCAGGATGAGTAATCCTTAATAGACTTCTCATCTTTGAATGTGTCTACTTTCCTTTCAAAATATTCTAAAATAGTAGCAGAATCCCCTATAATAGCAGTGGTTTTCATCATGCATCTGGTTGCTAAGAGTCAACACTGGCTTGATGGCACATAATTAACTGGGTGCAAAGATGTGGACTCCCTTTCATTGATTCTGCAAGCAACTCCCTGAATTTAGCGTCAGAACATGACCCCAAGTTCTGACACTGTAAGGGGAGGAAGTAGCTTTCCAACAGAGGGATGGGCTGACTGAAATCTGGAACCCAGCTTCCGAATCTTTCCAAGTCCATCATTTTAGCAGCTCTACACATTAGACCTTCTCTCCTGCATTTGTAGCATCAAAACAGTAACAGCTTCTTTGCCTTGTGCAAGCTACTTTTTACCCCCAGCCGTAAACTTGCTTTCTCAGCAACCAAGGATCTGTGTCACCTCCAGCAGCTGAATGTAAAGCAAGACTTCCCAGCCACATGAATCTATTCCAGGTTTGTTCTGGAAATAAATTTCTTTCCTTTCCATCTCCTGGGCATCTGCCTGACATGGCTTTTACCTCTCTATTTCAGTTTAGATTTTTCCAGTGGCAATTTGTTCTCCCTGTCCCTCCTCTCTTTGCACATTCTGTTGGTTTTGACTCTTGCTGAGCGCAAATGTGAATGCTTCTGAAGTACCTTCTATGCATTTGGCCAACTACAAAGAAGTTGTAGTTCTGGACATCTGCCTGACACTTCTTATGAAGTTTCCATGTATGGAAACCCACCAAGTTGAATTCCACACTGGTAACCAGATATTTTCTGCCATTCTGAGGTTAATACGATAGTTTAGGGAATACAAAGCTGGCTGATGGCATACACAGGTCTCTTCATCAAACTAACACATTGTTCACTCCCTCACAGAATTTAGATCTGAGGAAGTACCTGCATTTTCCCTGATGGTTGGGAAGGCAATGTAAACTGATTTTACCTTGGTTTCTTCTAGAATCTGGAAGATGTTCAGACAGAATCTGGAATCTGGAAGATGTTCTGGATTCTGGAAGATGTTCAGACATGTTATTCTGATGGAACTGTGCATAACACCTAAAATAGCATTAAAAATATCTGCTAGGCTCTTTCGTTTTTCTTATCTCATGTCTTTCATTTTGGTGGTGCCCTATTTCTGATTCCATCCCTTGTATTTTGGATAATGCTGCTTACTCTGAAATGGAATAGCTTGAGAGTGATGTATGTATATCTGTATTTATGAGGCTAGAATTTGTCATTTTACAATAAAAAAAACTTGTACAATAATATGTTTAAAATAGCACTTTATCCAAAGTTCTGTACAAATAGCGGTTTTGCATTAAAAAAAAACAAAAACCTTTCATAGGGAGATGATTTATATTTGTCAGGGAAATGTATTTGTCAATGCATGACAACAGGATGGTTTGCATTTTAGAGAAGGGTAGTTAGGAAATTTAGATGAATAGCTACATAAATTAGGGCAAGATGTATAAAAAGCCTCCATATATTTTGAGAACTTGTGGACATAAACACAGAATTTTCTATGTTTCCCCCCCCTAAAGCTATACAAAAAGTCACCAAATTGTCTTTTCTTAACTGTCTTCTCTTCTGCCTACCCTTCAACCCTGGTCCAGCTTGGCCTGATCTGATCTGATCTGGCCTGGCCCTGCCCAGCCTGGCCCAAACTATATTTCAGATCATGCACTGGGAAAGTGGAACTTAGGAAGTTAATATACTAGTAATTTCAAACTTTTCACATATTATTGTTTCCTTCAAGCATAGAGCAGCTTAATATATGATCAGATGGCCAAGGATTTATGGGTCTCAGCTTCAGGAACATCTATAGTCAGTGAAGCTTCCAACTGTACCTTCTGTTCTGTAGAAGTCTCCACCTCTAAAATGCATGAGCTCTTGGCTCTCAGCCATCAGCAAGCAGGAAACAGAAGTCCACCTGGCAGCATTTACTTCTAAGAAGGATACAAACATATCTGAAGCCCAGTGCATGCTTTCTTGGAAATAATTGACATTGAGTTCAATGGATCATACACCCACATGGTATTTAATGTCCTGCTATGAGTTTGGAATTCACTGTTGCAACTTTTCTTAGTTTGTATTATACAATGCTTGTTTATTTTTTAACTTACCTGATGTTTCCACTCCATGACGACTATTTTAAACATTTATAACCTGCTTGGAGGACTGTATTGTGGGCATTGTCTATGGATTGAAAATGAAGGAGATAAATAAATCTGTGCCCCATAGTTGTCCTGTCCAGGCAACTACCTCCACAGGCTTTGGAGAAGAAGTTCTCAGATTTCTAAACAAGCAAAGGATAACTTTTCACATCTGGAAAAAAAATGTATGAAATAAGAATATACTGTGGAAATCTGTCTTCTGTTATTTCCCCAAGTTTTCTTTCCTGGCAAAAGAAGCTTTGGTTTCTCCAACTCATTCTCAGGGTACTTTTGGATTTCTTTTGATGATGTATTGAGTTTAATTTAGGGTTGTAGGTAAGAAAAGGACAGGTCCTTTTCCTTCTATTGCTGTCTATCACTATATAGCCTCCCTGGCTGCCTGTGCCTTCAAACGCTTGGAATTTAAGTGTAGGAATCCAAGGGAGCTGCAGAATGCTTGAGAGATGATTGTACAAGGGAAGGCAGGAAACTCTCATGTAGTCCTCTTCCACTTCATGGCTAAAATAAATGTAGGGAACCCCCTCTAGAATGCTGGTAAAAAATAATCTCCTTGGAGAAATGAAATAAAAGAGAAATGCAATTTAGATTCTATAAAATTATATGAGAATGGACCCAATTTTGATTTGTATTTTTGGAGGATTTGATAGGGAGGAGGACTGGTTAAAGAGTGAACTGGGTGCCTTCCAAGGCTTAAGGCAGGGTTCCCCAAACCCTTCAGCTCATCGACCCCTTCATGAAATTTCAGATTGTTCATCAATCCCCAAACACTTACTATATGAAAATAATTTAATAAATATTATTTTAACTAATGGTACTACAAATAACAACAATAATGGATAGTCCCATCGACCCTTGGGGAACCCTGACTTAATGCATCCATTTCACCCCTTAGAACCTCTGACCCACTTGTGCACATTCCTGTTCTTATGGCAATCTTGCATGTACCCTACTTGCCTTTGTTGTAAGCATTTTTACCAAGAAGAGTCTGTTCTCTTCCAAGAAATCCTGTTCCACTGATGAAGTTTCATGTTCCAGGAAGTTCTTCTACAGTCAAAATGTCTTAGCTTGTAACGTGAACCCATTGTTTCAGGTTGTATCATCCAAAAGACCAGAAAACAGATATATTCCATTATCTATATCATGGTCATAAATATCAAAGATATCCAAAGTCCACATCCAGTTTGATCTCCAAAGGCTTTGACATGTTTGTCACCCTGCGAATATGTTCCAGTGTATCACTTTTAATAACAGGACAGAATATTATTGTGATTTCTCTGATCTGGTCATTGCATGTCTGTTGAGATACCTAATAATCGTATGTTCTGCTCATGGTGTCAGGCTGCTGATTCCTGTTGTGGGACAGCTGTGGAAGAAGTCAGGACTCCATAACTGCACATGGATCTCTTTTGTAAGCTCAATTTCAGTTAGATTAAGCTAGTAGAAATCTGTGTTGAATGATGGCCCACATGGTGGTGAAGGGCTCCCTTGCCATCTTAACAGGCATCTATTCCTTCCCCTCTTTTTCATTCATTAATTAAACCAGTTGGGAAAATCTCTTTGGATAAATAGTAAAACCCAGACAGATAAACTGGCATCTTTCTGCCCACGTGAAAGGCTGGAGTGTGGCTGTGCGAGCCATGTGGATTGAATGTGAATGTGGACCAATGTGTACACGCCTGAGGCCTCAAATTAAAGTCCTCCATGTGTTAGCGACACTCCTAATGAGCTGAAAGCTAATTACTCTAAACAATGGAAAGAACAATAATAGCATTTTTAGCCACAGTATTTGAAAAGGAAGGACTGATTCATTTCATCTCAGCTTGACATGTCAAAGCACGGTTTAGCCCTTATGAGGCTGAACCAACCATCACCAGCTTTCCCCAAAAATAAAAATAAGCTGGAGGAGCCTACTTGCTCACGGGCAGCATGTTATATTTTGTAACACACAAAATGGTCTAGGTTCATTAGCAAGAGCCTTTTGTGGATGTTCCTGATATTTGTATCCCATTTTTGATGCCTTACAGAGAGGATCATTTTATGTTTGCTTGCAGATGGAGAGAGGAGAGACTGAAGGAATTTTAGTCCTCTCCTTTCATTTATTCCAAACTTTCCCTCCACCTGCAACCGATTTATTGACTGCTTGGTGTCATACCATGTCTTACTTGTGGTTCTAGGCCCAAACGTAAAAGATAGCTGCTCAGAAAGAATAATGCAAAGTCTCTGATGTCATGTCTCTGTGCTGCAAGACGTCAAGAATGTTCTGAAGCCACCATTAGCTTTTTAGGTATTTTAACGTTTGTTAAATTTGCTGCTTCTATCTTTTTTCCCCTTTTGTTAACACACACACACACACAGAGTAACAATACAATGGAGATGTTCATGTTAAGTAATTAGTTTAAGATCGAAACCATTATCATAAAATCAATACTTTGATGTGAGCCGGAGATTAGGCAATGGTCAGATAAGAGGTAGCTGAGCCCAGAAGGAATGGGAATGTGGCAAACATCTCAGAAAGGACCCTCCCTAGTTTTTTGGGGCTGTAAAGGCAAGGAGGGAGAAATGTACTTTCAGACTTGCAAGATTCTGTTAATGTAACCTTACAATAAAGTAGAATTAGTTCATCTTGGCGTGCTTCCTGTCTGCACTGTCTTGGAAGACTGACATCAGTCTTGAAAGTCCCTGTAGTTAGTAGCTTTCACAAGGCTATATGGATACTATAGCTCTCAGGACCCCTTCCTACTTTCAAAAATGATGGAGGACCCCAAAAGAGGTTTTGTTGTTTGTATGGGTTATATTTGTCGATATTTCCCATATTAAAAAAAAAAAATGATGCATTTGTAAAATATTTATTTATTGTATCATGTAAAAATAACAATATTAAACCCATTAGATATGAACATAAATGTTTTTCATGAAAAATCCATATTTTTTTAACAAATAAAAAAAAATAATGGGAAGAGTGACATTGTTTTAAATGTTTGCAAATAACTTCAATATCTGGCAAATCATTTTGATTTTGCTGAACCCTGAAAGGATTTTGAGGGACCTCTGGGGTCCCTGGACCACACTTAAGAAATTCTACTGCTATAGAATAAATAAATAAATCAGAGCCTTCTCTCTTCATTTCCCAGAGGAAATATGTTTTTCTTAGATCGTGCCAATTTTATAGCTCTTCCCACAACGTTTTTACAACTTTGCAGGATAATTTGTATGTGGACACAAAAAGGCTGGAACATTTTCCATCTGGGCCTTGTCTTAACTGAACCCCAACTATCATTTGTGAGGACTGAGGCCACCTAAAAGCAGAGCCAGAGGAAAAACCCTCCTCCAAACAGTGCAGACAGTCAGGGCCAGCGAGTTTTCCCTCTTACAAACCAAACATGGTTACATAACAAGGTCCTTGAAAACCCTGTGCCAGGTAGCCTTGCTCAGTTCAGTTCAGAATTAACCTAGCTGCTGGTCCAGGACCAATTCTGGGTGGCTTTCATTCAACTGCTGGCATTCTTTTTCCTTTGCTTCTGGATGGAAAAGTGCAGAAAGCTTTTTAAAGTTACCTTTCTTGAAAAACTTGGCTGCTTTCCCCAAAATCTCTCTTCTTCTTTCATCACCCCCCCCCACCACTTTTGATTTTGACCAGACAAACTTTTCAGGTGGGAGGATCACACGCCTGTCCTGTAGCTTTTGGGTGGGATGGATGGATATCATCTGTCTGTTTATCTGTCTGTCTGTCTGTCTATCTATCATCTCTTTCTCTCTCTCCCTCTCCCTCTCCCATCTATCAATCTATCAATCTATCAATCTATCAATCTATCAATCTATCAATCTATCAATCTATCAATCTATCAATCTATCAATCCATCCATCCATCCATCCATCCATCCATCCATCCATCCATCCATCCATCCGCCTTCTCCTTAAATGCTCTGATTCCTATGTGGATCAAGACCACCTTGTACACCCCCCCCCACACACACTCAATTAATTTATACAGCCACCTATCCTGCAACAGTGATTCTAGGCAGCTAACACAGAATATATACATTCAGGAAACAGTACATTATTTAACTGGGATTCTGGATTGTTTTTAATGATAAAGCAGGATAGAAATGTTATGAATGAAAAATAAAAAAATGAACAGGGAGGTGGTCAAATTCTGGCCCAAGGCTCAGAAAGATAATGGGTGGGGAATCACAGTAGTTTTTGCAAATATAGTGGATTTATTAAGGTGGCATTTGTAAAAAACAAAATCCCACAACACTTGTTAACAGCATTGCTTGGACCCGCAGCATTTTCAGCTACTGAGACCCCTGAGATACTAGAACAACTTCTTAAATCTCTTAAAACTAAAAAGCCTACTATTTGTTTCTATAGGTATTTGCTATCAATAAATCAGTTTGATATGCAGATGCTGATAGATGAGTGGAATAAAGAATTAGAGGTTCCTATATTGCCTAGACAATGGGAGAGTGTCTTAACTTCTATAACAAGAGTGTCAAAGGACCTTAAACTATGACTTATACAACAAAAAATATTTAGAATTTATTAGACTCCATTATGTTTGTACAGAAAAGGATTGCCTAAGGCAGCATTTTGCTGGAGATGTAATAAGGACAATGCTGCTTTAAAACACATATTTTTACAATGTCCTATACTTACTAAGTTTTGGGAGAAAGTACTGGACCATATAAATAACTTCTTCTGGAGAAAGGAGGATTTAAAAAGTCAAAAATTCCATTCATCTATTTTTTCCGTTTATTAATATGTGTATGTATGTATGTATGCATATATGTAACAATACAATGGAGATTTAAATATTAAGTTATTAGCTTAAGACCAAAACCTCTGTTATATAACAAATACTTTGATGCGAGTTGCAGTGGGTTTTTTAAACATTATACTCAGCTTTGAATGAAAAAGCCACAGAATTTAAATGTTTGTAATAGGGATGTCCTAAATTGTAATTAATATTGATAGAATATCTTTTTTCTCCTTCTCTGTTTTCAATAGTCTGAGTTATCTAAATAATAGGTCAATAATCTTTAATAATATTATACAAACATCGCTGTATTGAAATAATAGCACCTATCAAGATAGATAACAACACAATAAAAGGGAGAAAAAGTCAAGATGACATTCATGACTATGTGATTAAAGCCTTTTGAACATGCATCGTGCATAAACGATGCATGTAAAAAATGGGCAGAGCGTCAATTGCCCCATTATGTTCACCATCTTAACTTTTTTGATCTCCCCCATGAATGCTCCTGCCAGCTACATCTCAGGGGGCTCAAGTTAGAAGGCCTGTGAAGTGCATCAGATTCTAACTGAAAAGGGTTTTCTGAATGCACAGAGCTGTCCCCTGCTTTAACAGGTTTCTGGAAGATGCTACGTGCATGACCCAAAGCACTGTTGGATTGCACTGCACTGCAGCAACCCAGAACCACCTATATAACATCTTCCAGCAACATGAATACCTCTGCAACTTTATCAAAAAGTGCCTGACAAGTCAAGCACAACCAACACAAGCTATAAAAAGGTTAACACTATCATTCATCAAAAACATCTCAGAAACAACCAACAGACTGTTACAACCACACATCATCACCGTAGTAGACAAACCAACTAAAGCCCTCCAAAACATCTTAAGTGAACCGAAAGACCCAGTAGCCCAAGAAGGAAAAACAGGAGTCCTCTATAACATACAATGTGAGGACTGTAAGAGCCACTATGTAGGATAGACAGGCAGAAGACTAGCAGAGCGCATCTATGGACACCAACTAGCAGCCAGAAAAGCTAGTTGATGAAAGCTCCTTAATCTCACAACACACGGACAGATTTAACCATAGTTTCAACTGGGAAACTGAGCATCCTAGCCCAAGTTAAATTCAAAAACACTAGGGAATTCCTGGAAGCTTGGCATTCAGACAAATCAGCCATCGATAGACACATTGAGATAAATCACATTTACACACCACTCAAAAGAGACAATAAAAAAAGCTAAGAAGGAAACCCCTTCATGGATCACTGCCTTGTCGTGGCGAAGGGGCTTGCGTAACTCAGTGAAGCCATGAGCTATACCGTGCAGGGCCACCCAAGACGGACAGGTCATGACAGAGAGTTCTGACAAAATGTGGTCCACTGGAGAAGGAAATGGCAACCCACTCCAGTATCCTTGCCAAGAAAACCCCATGGACAATGTTAGAGGATGAGATGGTTAGATAGCATCACTGAAGCAATGAGCATGAAACTGAGCAAACTCAGGGAGGCAGTGAAGGACAGGAAGGCCTGGCGCGATATGGTTCATGGGGTCACGAAGAGTCGGACACGACTTAACGACTAAACAACAAAAGAAGGAAACAAAAAAACCAATACACATCCTCTCCAGGAGCCAACACCCAGATAAGCAGGGATTAACACCAGACAACAATCAAGCAGAAAACAATACCCAAATCAAGGAACTACCGAGGAGAAAAACACCCCCCCCCCCAACACTGGCAGGGCAAGCTAGTGTATATAAACAGGGAGCGGGCCCTACACTCACTAGCACTGATGATGTTACCTAGTCAGATAATGAAACATCTGCAAACAAACAGCCAAGCTCAGAGAGCCTCAAGGACTCCACGGTTCAATCCTGAGCTACAGATATTCTCTTCTATTGGAACTGTTGGATTTCTTCTCATTGGCTGATGAGATGCTCTAATTTACAGACAAGTTCTCATCCCAGTTCCATTCCAAACTCACCTTGCTGGTTGTAGCTGAGAGAAGTCCCTTTTACATAGATCACCGTTAGTTAAAAATGAGGTCATTTTAACCATGTGCTTGAGTGAACCAGGGCAGAGAGTAGCCTACCACATATAAGACTTAGAGGAGATTCAGAAATATAACAAGCCAAGATTGCTTGTAGAACCTTTGGTTTCTCTGAGTACATATGTCCCCCAAATCTCCTGCTATTCCCTAAGAAATGTAGGCTTGCACTAAAAGGAAATCTGTGTGTCAAGTGGTGGGGAAGACTGAGAGCTGTCCACTCCCCATTTTCTTAAAGAAAGATTCCTAAAAAAACCCCCCAAAACATATGGGACAGAGCTAGAAAATTAAAGGGCTTCATCAACTCATTTTTCTACTGTTCCTCCTTGCCATGAGTAATGCATTTATCCTGCAACTAAGTTTGATAAATAGAAGAGCAAAATTTCCCCCTTTGGGAAATTTATTAGAGATCATTTCTACTATGGGCTTTCAAAATTAACATTCTTCACCAAAGGGGGGAAAAAAAGGTCTGAAACAAAATAATTGTTGGGCTGATTGCTATTTGAGCATTTAACTTTCAACATTCAAGGAAGGTTAGACATTATTTTAAAAACAATATTAAACATTAAAGTAACCAAATTGCAAGAATCTGCAATTAGAACATTCAAAACCCAAGTTTAATTCTTATGGCACCATTGTGTTTACATTTTAAGCCTCTCTGAAGACGGGTGCTAAAAATAAATTATGAAAAATGAAAGATTTGACAGAAGTTTCACAATGGCTACATTCACACAGAAAGTTTAACCAGACCTGTGGCTGCATTTGGACAACATGTGGAAGGTGGTTAGTTTTACCTTTGATTAGATATTTTGGGGCTTAGCATGTAAGTCCAGCTATCAAAGACTAGCCCTTCAATCATACAGTTGCAACCACCAGCTTGACCTTTTTGATTCTCCTGCAGATGCTCTTGACACCATACCTGAAGCTTTCAGATTGGCATGGACAACCCGTGATGTGTCTTCATTTCCAAAGACACCAAAGCACTTCCAGAGGATGCTCTGTCAATGTTGACTTTTGCTAAAAATAAGTGCATTAAGAGTGTTTCGTATCTGGAAGCCTTCCTGAATCCCTTAAGACTTCATGAGTTTCCTCAGAGGCTGAAAAAAAAAAGGCTACGGAATGTCCCAGTTGTCAAAAGATTGTCTGCTGTTGTCTTAAATTGCATGTGACAATAAAATTCAAACACCAGGTCAAGAATTGGCAATCTTGTTGTTGTTGCTGAGGGCCATTTCTTCAAGGATCACCCAGTGGGGTTGCTTGGTGGCTGGGGAAGAAGCAAACAGGATGGGGACACTCCCTTATTTTTCTACTGCTGAAGCTCTCTCCATTGGCATCTGCAAAAGACTAGAGGAGACAATTGAAATGAATATCGCAAGATGCAAACTGCCCCCCTTTTGTACTTGTGTGTGATGTTGCAACACAAGTACAAAAAGGCTCAGCTTGCATGGTGGCCTCCCATGACACATGTTTGTCATTTTGGCATCATCGTGGTTCGAAATAGATATTATGTCTCTCTTTCCTAGGTAGCAAACTTTGTGGAAGAAACAGATGAATGAATCACTGACACAGAGGTTTTGAAATTAGACCAAGGACCTCTTGAAATGATATGCAAGACAGCTGGTTGTCTTAGGGCAGTAAGTGAGCCATCCTGCAGCAGAATTTTGATTCTTCCCTGTCCACGAATCCTTGCAATGGTGAATATTGTCTCTTAAGAATTCAGTGCTGGGTTATCAAGAGTCAAAATGAACAGCAAGAAGCCAATTTAAGA
This sequence comes from Python bivittatus, assembly GCF_059951505.1. Lineage (NCBI taxonomy): Eukaryota > Metazoa > Chordata > Lepidosauria > Squamata > Pythonidae > Python > Python bivittatus. The sequence goes on from NW_028277083.1 coordinate 9,406,941, forward strand.
CTTTTAGTTATTTAAGAAAGAAAGGAAGAAAAGAAGAAAAGGAGAAGAGGAAGGAAGGAAGGAAGGAAGGAAGGAAGGAAGGAAGGAAGGAAGGAAGGAAGGAAGGAAGGAAGGAAGGAAGGAAGGAAGGAAGGAAGAGTGGTTGATCAGCAAGCAGATGTCACCTGCTCCTCTCCATCTTGGTCCCCCCTTCTTCTGGCTTCTTCCACATCTTCATTTAATGCCTACCCCCCAGGCATTTCACAATGCTCAACAGATGCTTTCCACCCTGATTGCTCTGTGATCGATAACTGAAGACAATGAACTGGGAATGGAAAATGCTGGGCCACCTAATGAATAAACATCAGGCTGTTTGGAGGACAGGGCTTCCTCTCTCCACAAAAAAGTAAAAAGTGTATGTGGGGTGGGGTGGGGTAGGGGGAAATGAAGCCAATTGTATGGCATCCATTTAAAATTCAGCTTCAGTTGGGATGTGTCTTTCCCAACCAGACATCTCCCAAAGTATTGCGTGGTGGCTGGGCTCTTTATTTATTTATTTCCTCTCCTTTTCCTTTCTCTCCCTCAAAATGGCCAACCTGTTCCTTTCACCCTTTCCCCTCTGGGCTTCCCCCCTTTCCTTTCCCCCTTGTTTCTTTCTCTCTCTTGCTTTTGTGAGCCGGCCCGTGACAAATGATAGAAAAAGGAGGGTGCTGTGAGAACTTGGAGTCGGCCATTGAGAAGATGGTGGTGAATGCTTTCTCCATTTTCTGAGGTTTTTCTCTCTCTTTTTTGCGCCTTCAGATTTTTGTCTGGCAACTCAAAAAGCTGGACCGAGAGCACAAGGGGTGGAGAAGAGTGCCTAAGTGGGACTATAGAATGGCTTTTATTCTCTTCTCTTCTCTCTTTTTTCTCATTTGGATGTTGGTGGTGATAGGGGCGTGTTTGGGAAGAAAACCAGCAGCTAAACAATGGAGGATGTTTTAATACTAACATTTTTCTTTTTCTTTTTCCTTTTTCCAAAGTAGGGGGCATTGACTTGTTAGAAGGGATAAGGCATGCCAAGTCGGAAAATATTGCTTCATTCCCTCCCAGGGTTTAAGCTCTTTTTCTGCCCAGGAAATGTGGAAAGCTGGGTGAAGCTCTACATTATTTCTCTCTTGGATCTGTGACTTCCTTCTTCTGAGGCTGAAAAAGGGAGAATCTCTCTGAACTACCACACTTCAACCAAAACTCAGATGATGCAGGGACAGGGGACACACGCTTGTGGGACACAAGTGCATTAGGTACCCTCAGCACCCAGGGACTGGCCAGATTTCCTGGCCAAATGAAAACCTGGAGCCCCCAATAAATTGCTGTCACATTTTGTCACCATTTTTGACCACAGTATGTTCTATCCTCTAGAAGTGAGAACCCCACAGAAGACTGTAGCACAAGCACTAAGATCTTTCTTCCTTTGTTTAATGGATCATATCCAGCAGGACCTACAGGGAATGTCAAAACAAGCAAGGAGGAGGACGCGGTGTAAGATGACCCCAAGTAGGTCATTCATTCCAATTTTCCAACAGTTCTGATCAGGAACTCACAAAGCAGGAGATGAAAAAGTTTACAATCTCCTGCTGCTCCTTAGCTGGGGGAGAGTCCCATTAGTCTACAGTAGCCAAACATCAGAAGGAGTTTGGTAGCACCTTTTCCAACACACAAATTGGATTAAAAAGGAACAGCTTTTGTGAGCTGTCGTTCACTTCATCAGATGAATTATGCTGTGGTTCAGGAAAGGTTATGCCTTTTAATCCCATGTGTAAATCTGAAAAGGTGCTACTAGACTCCTACTGTTCCTTTGTACTTACCAAGTAGTGGTTATTAATAATGCTGTTATCTTGAAGGGCATCTCTTGGACCTGCTTTATATGCCTCTGTTAAAGTGACCATGTTCCCCCCACCCACCAGCAGTTCCTTCAAAGTTCCTTCTTCATTAGAAGCACTTGGTTGGAAAAACTCCTCAACTGGATGAACAACAAAGTCTAAAACATCTTCTGGTTTATTTCCAGCTCAAGGTATGTAGAATCATGACGTCCAGATTTAGAAACTACTTGGCTGTGATTCTGGACCCCATTGGGTGAGACTCATGCTCAAGAAAAAGATGAGAATTCCCACAGAAGAAGAACTTGGATGAAGTTAGGGTCACTGTCCTTTGCGGAATATGAAATGCCTCCCTCCACTTCCCCCCCCCCCATAAAATCCCTTCAAAATCTTATGGAGAAACAGCATGCAATTAACCATTTCATCGAGAGCTATGTCTTTTATTTGCATCAGGGATCTTAGATACATCTTTTAAAAAACTCACAGGAGATCCATCTGACTCATGTCTCGTCGAACACCCAGTTGTGTATTTGTGTGTTTGTTTGCAATTTTTGTATGTTTGCAATTTTTCAGAGAAAAATTATGGGCGTGAAGGACAGAAACAGCTTAACTTTTTGTCTCCATAAAAGAATACTATTCCTCAAGTGTTGCAAAGTTGCAGCTATTTCCTGAAGCTGTGTGTGTGTGTGTGTGTGTGAGAGAGAGAGAGAGGGGGAGAGAGAGAGAGAGAGAGAGAGAGAGGAGAATTTTTCCCTCATCCTAGCATTCGACACTCTGTTAGTCTAACACAGTGTTTCTCAACCTTAGCAACTTTAAGATGCGTGGACTTCAACTTCCAGAATTCCCCAGCCAGGATACTGGCTGGGGAATTCTGGGAGTTGAAGTCCACGCATCTTAAAGTTGCCAAGGATGAGAAACACTGGTCTAACAGAACGGTTCCCATCCTTGTAGGTCATAATAACATCCCTGTAATTTTAAATGCACAGGCCTGAATTTGCTTGTTCTCTCTCCCCCCCCCCTTTTTGTATTATGCCACTTAGAGCATAAAATTATGGACAAAGACATTTAAAACTTGCTTTTTAAAAAAATATATATTTTGATTTAATGTTTTAAAAGAAAGACAAGTGAACAAAAAAGAGCGGGGGGAAAAGTAGGTTATCGGTGAATAAACATGAAATTTAGTGTCATAGAAATTATTCTGTTTCTGTATTTCATTAATTGTAAATAATAATATATCGTTTTTAAAACAGTGAACAAAAACAGTATCTCTATAATGTTGACAAAATATTCCTGATACAGTATTCATAGTCTGTTTAGAGCTTAATTAATTAATTAAGGCTTGTTTCATTGTTGTTTCATTGCTTTTTAAAAAAATAAACTAATTTTTTAAAAAGGAACTTTTAAAACTTATTTTAGCTTATTTTAGCCCTCGGGGACTTTCTTTGCTTGAAGGTCAGGATCAAAATGTTTAGAACAACACATAAAAAATTGCAAATACCGTTGTCGCTGTCAACTTGAAAGAAGAGGAATCCCATTTTCTAACCTTAAGATCAGCTCAGCCTGTTTTTTTTTTTTAAATCAGCCTAAAAATGGCATGTTTATACATTTCTTCCCATGTGTACGTTATTATGCACCTTTGCTAACATGCCCATTTTTTCCCCAAGCAATTTTCCTAAATCTGATGTGCAATTATGAATCCCATCCCCAGCCACCATATCTTGGATCTCCCTTTTGGCCGCGTTGCAAAGTTGAGAACAATGTGAATTTCAGCATTCATGTTTGGAAAAACAAAACGAAGCAAATGGGATAACTGAGTATTAGTTCTTACTCCTCGGTCTCTTGAAGCTTTCTATCTTCATTTGCCATCTCCTGGTGACTACGTATATGTTGCTGTTCCCCATTGCCACATTTCTCTCCATGTGACTTCAAGTTGAAGTCCTGGCAGTTTCCAGCTGGAGAGAGCGCATTACAATGGTCTTACAACCTCCCCCACTGTTGCGCTGCTTCCAGGAGCAGGGGGAAAACAGCTACTGTTTAATCCAGTTTGACAGCTCTTTCATCATCTGTCTCCTTCCCTCCAGCTTTGCCATGGCTCATCCAAGGTTCCTTTGTGGCTGTAATCAAAGCCTGGTGAGTGATGGTCTTTGGGCAGGGGGAACAGGGAGGGAGAGAGCAAGAGATGTGTGAACATAAGGAGGACCTTCTCATTCTTTCGGGCTGTGTGACAAGGACCTGCTCTTGGGATTGTCAAATGCAAAGGGGCAGAGCTGGTCAAAGGGGGGCAGCAAGGCAGGGGAGATCTGGTGTCTCTTTGTCTGGGGCTTTCCTATCCTTTCCAGATGCCACAGGTGTGCATTGTGGGTGGCAGGAGGATGGAGATGCAGGATCTGACCAGCAATTTCCCACTGGTGGCTGAAAAGGAGGGACGGGACCAACCTATCCTTCCCTTCACAGATGATGAATATTCATGGAGTGCTGGCAAGCCACTGCCCTATTTCTGCCACCCTAAAAGGCAGAAGCTACTATCTATTTCCTTGGGGATGACCTTCACTTTAGGATTCTGCTGAGGTTGATGATTGCCTTAAACCTGTAGGAAAGAAACGGTGGGATGCAAATTGAACAATAAATAAATAATAAATGCCCCCTCCTCCCCATCCCCAAGAGCAACATTTTTTTTTTTTCTAAACGTGTTCCTATACTCTGGAGAACGTTGGAGTCAACCATATATCTTTCAGGAAACAAAGTTGTGGCTTTATCTTCCAGGTACTCTCCTCATGAACCTGGATAACTGGAAGAAAATTCTGAACCTGATACTTGCATTTCCTGGTTGAGGACCTCCTTGCATTGTCAAACATCTTGAAACTCAATATCTCAACATCCCAAGAACATATGTTAGCTCATAGATCTGGGGTTCTCTTATCTCAGAAGGGCACATCCAACAATTAGCTTATCTGCTATGCAAGTGAGGAACAGGCCACCCTTATCTAGATGACTTCCTTATGTTGAAAAAACGGAGAGTTCCGAAGATAAATGAATGCACTTTAGAAAAGAAAAGAAAAAAGGAACATGTTCCTAGTTTGAAATAGGCGGTGAATGAAGATTTTAGAAAGAAATATGCTGAGTCCATAATATCTTTGCTGTTAAAAAGATTCCAGAAGAAGAAAGATGCTCATCTGGAATGGAAGGGAAAAAGACAATAAGTGATTAGGTTCATATATTTCAAAATATTGCCCTCTATATTGTTGTATCAACTGTTGTTTTATTTTATGTCTGTACTATGCTTAGTTATAAATGCATAGGTTCTACTACGATCCTATCCTATCGTCTTCTATCTCCTATCCCACCCCACCTTACCCTACCCTACCCTACCCTACCCTACTCTGTTTGAAGGGCTCTTGGGGAAGTGTAATGTTATAATACTATAAACTTGTTATAATACTATAACTATGTCATAATATAATATGAAATGTATAAATGTATAACATGTACTTTACATGTTAAAATTGCAAGACGTTCCACCATCCCTTCCCCATGGACCTTGTTGGCTGGGGCTAGTGGAAGCTGCACTTCTCCCACCTTGAAGGCCATTGATTCTTTCTCTTTGCTCAGCTTATAGGAGTGTTAGGTGGCTTAAAGGTCAAGAATCTTACCAAGAGAGAAAGGATCTTGATTGCAGCAGGACGAATTAGAAGAGATAAACACCATGTGGTCTTTTCCCTGACAGGAAGTTGTCCTCTCCTTCTGTCCAGGAGGCCTGTTTCTGAGATCATGTGTTCAGAGCTGGTACTGGTAAGGAGGCATCTTCTAGAAATCAGTGTGGGGTACAAAGGAGAAGAGATATAAACAGTAGTTAATTTTTTTGAAAGGCAGCCAATTCTGCAGCGTATGAAGTCTTGGATTGAAGAAGCCTTCCACATTTGTGCTGGGGGCTTCCTTAGGGGTGTCTCTGAAGAGAGAAATGGGGGGCAGGGGAAGGGGTTGACTGCACTTAAGCAAGGATAGGTCATGTAGGACATAATTTCAAAATTCTCATAAAGAGACCAGTTCAGATCTCTGGTGAGAATGAGAGGGAGAAAAGAAAATGGGAGGGAAGAAAGAAAAAGGATGTCAGAAAGATTTTGAAAAAACTGTCAAGAAGAAAGAAAGAGGGTCTCCACTCACTTTTAGATCAGAAACTCTTTGCTTCAGCTGCACCCACCAACTGACGGGTGGCCTCTGACTGATTAACCCTGAGGATCTGTGGATTCAACTTAAGAAAAGTTCTCTGGCCTGCTGTACACACACGCACACACACACAAAGACACACACAAATCCTCTGAAGATGTACTACTTCCTAGAACTTCTCAAGGTGCTGTTTTAATAGTTAAGGAATCCCCGTCCTTAAAAAAAAACAAAACCCTTTACCACCCTGGTTAGTTCTGGCTTTGATCCCTGCTACGTTGTCCAAAACAATGTTTAGCTTGGATTGCTACCACAATGAGGTCCTTCCTTTGGCCCCAGACACATCTGCTGTGCAGCTTGTTGCCCTGCACACACACCCCCACTGCCCCCAGCAGCTTCTCAGGGCCAGTGATCTCAAAGGAGCCATAAAAGCCAGCCTAGGTCTAGTGATAAAGTTACATTCCCTGGTCATGCCAACAGCGTTGCCACAGCTGGAGAGATTTAGCCTCCAGAAAATGTACTTTTAGTGCTGGGTTTTCTGTTGACGAGCAAGTGGAACAGGAAGTGAGGTGTCTAGAAAAGCTGCATTACTAACTTGTGGTCAGAGGAAAATCAGCGCAAACAGGAGAATTTCTAAGCCATCTGCAGTGTTTGTAGGAAGAAGAACCGTTGTTCAAATACAGCTCTACTCCCTTCTAAGACCTTCTAAGTCCTGGACTTAAGATTTTACTTACCTGTAAGAGTTTCTTCCTTTAGCTAGATATCAAAGGAAGGTGGTTGCAGAGAGAGTGAAAATGTACATCTCTTTAAAAAAAAAAAAAAACTCAGAAGGGAAAGAGACAATGCCCACTTTTTTCAAGAATTTATTTCCAGAGAATCTTCTAAGCCCATACTAAATCAGAAGGCGTATGTACATCAAAATCAATGTTTCAGAGCTTTGCAATGCACTTTGCAACTCCAAAAATGCACATAAATTATGCATTTTACAGAAGAGCATAGAATGTCATGAACAATAGGAAAATGCATGCTAAAAGAGCCAGTATTAAGAAAAATGTATACAAACTAAAACACGTTTCAGGAGAAATCCACATGAATGGTTTTCTAGTAGATTTTTTTTCCAGCAGAAACTGGGTGAAGCAACCATACAGTTAGGAAAATGAGAAACTTGGTGAAATCAAAATGGAATGAATTGATCCATCCTGAATTTATTGTTACAAACGAAAAGTGTCCCTTATTGGTGGACTACTTTGTCCACGATCACAGATGTGCTTTGATCTGTGTAACTACTTTATTTTCCAGATGTTCTGAGACAGTATCCACCCAGAGCATTCTGGGAAAATAAATAGTAATCTCTAGTAAGGAGGCATCAATATTAGCTCTCTGATCATCTCTGCTGGTAGCAGTAAGAACTGATATTAAAGAAAAGGTGAGTCAAATGATTCATGGAACAAACAAGGTCTTTGATCAGGATAATAAACTACCTCCTTTTCTTATTCGGATGGTTAAAAGATGGGGAAAGTATTGTGGCTGGCTGTAATTATAAGCATATATTGATGGGCACGATTTTGCCCACTGCTGCATTAAAGAGTTACGTTGCAATGCTAGATGGATTTCATGACAATGGCGCAAAGCCAATTAATGTACATACAGCTGAGAAAGGAATTAACACCTTTTGAATTGTGGGGAGTTTTAAGGTTGGATTTTTATTGTGTATATATAATATATACATGCATATATTAAAAATATGCCAGTCTCTTTCAAGGAATGAATGGTTTTGAGGTGTGAATATGGGTGAATTTCCCACTGCTTACGCTGTTCTTTTGCTTAGTGGGGGAAAATATTACTTTATTTATTAATATATCACAAAAATCTCACACAAAGCGACTCTGAACAAAATACCTGTTTAGAAAGGAAAGTCATCCTGGTGTCATAATGCTGTTTGATTTGTGGCACGAGGAAACACCTGTTTGGAAACCCCTGGACTTTTTCTGTGGTCACCAAAGTCATGACAAAAGTTGAACGTGGTGTTGGTTGCAACGCAAAGAGAAGTTTCAGAGAGCTTCTAAAAGTGATGGAGAGAAATTGTAAACATCTCTTCCTTTGTACCTTCTCTTGGATAACGATAAATACTTACATATTCATTGCTTTAGTGAAATTAACGACAGGTTGCTTTATGCGTGGATCCTATGGAAATGAATTAGCCTTGGCTTGAGTTGTTTAACTTCTCAAGATGGTGGATGGAGAAGGGAAGTACACATATACCGGAATGTCTAAAAGAATTATTATGATACTCCCTAACCTCTCCTCCAAAGACAAACAAAAACAGTGTTTTTACAGGGACAGTCACAAGGAAAAAACTGACTTGGTAAATATTAATAGGCAAAGCTGGTGCACGTGTAAATATGAAAACTCAGAATCATTTTTACCGGAATCCAGCATTCCCTTGGCATAACAGTGGCATGCACCATGCTTAATTCCTCTTTCCATTCATTTACCTGCCAAGCAAACTTGTTTTCTGGAATATTCAAGTCAATCAAATCCATGAATAAGAATTCAAATAAATATCCCCAGTAATATTTACTTGGAAGTCGGTCTTCCCACCTCTGTTCCTTGCCTCCTTTCTGTTCATTAGGCAATGCTGTTGATGATTTTTACACTTACCAAGGGGTTGGAACAAAGTTGGCTGAGAAATTGTATGGTGAATGTCTCAACTGTTGCTAGTGTTGGTTTTGCTATGGTTTTCGGCTTTATGTTCACCGTGGTGAGCGTGAAAGGCAAAATACATCTGTGTGTGCATGGCAAAATTTGGTGAATGTTGATATTAACCAGTCAGGACACTAGGGAAAACGTTAGAAATACATATTATAAATCAAATAAATCTCAACTGAATAAATGACTAAAATGGCATCTTGATTTCCATCACTGCTGCTAAAAGTTGACATTCACCATGATCTCATTATTAAACCATTCTGGACATTTCCTGACCTGGTATAGCTCAAGGACCATTTGTGCCTTCAATAATTAGTCTTTTTTAAAAAAAATTCCCTTGTTTCCACATATAAGAATTTACTTGGATTGACCAGTAATGTCCAGAATTGCTCAGAAGCAACCGTCTTTCTGACATTTCCTTGGCTCCATGTCAACTTTTGTAAAGGAATGTCAATAATTGACTTATATCAACCAAACAATGCCAGGATATTCAAGCAAAAGCAAGAAAAAAAGATAAAGAATAATTGACTGAACAAGGAATAAATGATACAGTAGTAGAATGGAGTTACTCAGAAGACTGAACTTACAACTGCAATAACCTACCATAAGAACATTGGAAGCATTCTCCCATTTTCATGAAGCCAGTGCCTCATTCTCCTTCTTTTCTTCCTTCTCCACCCCTTCTCCTTCTTTTCTTCCTTCTCCATTCCTTCTCCATCCTCCTTCTTTTCCCCTTCTTTCTCCTCCTCCTCCTTTTCTTCCTTCACCTCCACAAGTGAAATATGGATACAATAATCTGCTTTTACTGTTGCTCTGTAACAATTACTCTACAATGGTTCCATGCACACAACCTATTTAATCTCCTTACCGAAATAACCCACTTTCTTACTGCTCAATGTACTGAACCATAAATGAACTAAGCAAACGGGCTTGCACAGCACCAAAATCCAGCAAAGCAGTACATGCTAACCAAACTTTATATGTGAACAAGCACATTTGTATTTGCCAGGCTGGGGAAGCATCTTGTGTGAATAGAGCCAGAAACATAAATCTGATGCACCTATCTGCCACTTAGTGTATGAATGAATGAACTGCGTTGAATTTATTGGCTTCCTTAAGTGCCAAGTGACGAGTGTTGTCCATAGCTGTCTTCTCCAAAAATGTTTTTACACTCGTTTGGAGGTGGCCAAACTGGTGATCATCACCACACCTTATGAATAGTGAATGAAGTTCCATAGCTTTCATTCTGTATACTCTTTGTCTTACCAACATGCTAAGAGAATGACTGTGTCCCCATACCACACTACACCATACCATACCACAACCTACCTATTCCTACGTTAGCCTGGTCTAGCATGTGGAGTGAATGGTCATCCGAAAGGAAGGAAGGAAGGAAGGAAGGAAGGAAGGAAGGAAGGAAGGAAGGAAGGAAGGAAGGAAGGAAGGAAGGAAGGAAGGAAGGAGTGATAATGAAAATAATACAAAATGCTTCAACATTCAGTTCATGACCATGGTTTACACAGCTCACAAGAACACAACACACTTGGCCAGAGCAGTAGAAGACCAAAGGGCTGCATTTGAACAATCTGTGAAACCTAATTAGTTTTAACTCTGGTTGATTTTTTTGTAGCTGAGTTGCACGAATCCAACCCAGAAGAATGCAAGTCACTGTAATGTTTGAGAGCACCGGCAATTTGGAAGTAACTGCCTGGATTTCCAGTTTCCCCGGAGATGTTGGGTATCCTCTAGACCAGGGTTCCTCAACCTTGGCAACTTGAAGATGTGTGGACTTCAACTCCCAGAATGCTGGCTGGGGAATTCTGGGAGTTGAAGTCCACACATCTTCAAGTTGCCAAGGTTAAGAACCCTGCTCTAGACCAAGGGTAATGGTCAGTAATCATAGACAGGCAATACAGATGCTGGTTTTTCCCTGGAAAGAGCCTTTAAAAATAAAAGGAATATTCCCCCCCCCCTACAAAAGCATTTCCCCCACCCTCCCACCTTTTTGCTCATTATGCAATTTAATGTCCTGGCCATGCACACACCAGCCCAGCATACCGACTGGCATGCAGCCTGAGTAAAACGCTATAAAGGGAAAAGCAGAACCACTTTCTTTAACACAGAGCCCAACTGAGTAAACAATGGAAACCAAATGGCTCCGTTGCTTTCCATCACTCCGTTTCCCATGGTGCAGGGCTTGCTCACGAAACGGAATGAGCCTGAGGCACATCGGAGACCTGGCTTTTATCCTGTCTAGCAATGGAAGCCCCAAACCCTCCCTGCTCTTCCTCGGGTGCCTCCGGACTCTGTGGAGGGGACTGCCGAATAAATAATTCAGATGGCATGCTGTTATTAATATTATTATTACAGTAATGCCACTTCTTACTGAAAAAGCATCATAGAGAAGCATGCAAAATATAAAAGACACTGTGAAAAGCAATACATTAAAAGCAACCTAAAAACCACCGTATCTATAATAAGAGGTAGATCTTCAATAAGCACCTATGGGAAGTAACAGTAGAAAACGTTTTCTCATCCCCAAGAAGCTTCGGGTTTGTAGAGAATGGTACCTATAGGTAGTCCTCAGTTTAAGAACAAGTTCCCTTCCCAAGGTTGTCCTTAAGTCGAATTTGTATGTAAGCCGGAACTGTACTATTCTACAATACTGTATAAGTAGCATTGGGTAATGAACTCAAACCATTGTGTATTTAACTTGAATCACTGTGTATTTAACTCAAAATTTGCTACAATAGGCCCCGTTCTTAACTATGGGTCATCTGTAAACCAGACATTCTTAACCCCGGGACTACCTATATTAGCCAAGGAGCCCAATTCAGACTTTTTGGAGGTTCCCTGAACCTACTCTCCCAAGATCATAGTGTTGACATTGGGTGACGATCAAGCAGGAGAAGATTTTTCATCCAGATTAGAAGGAAAGCTGCACAATAGTTTGTGGGTCTCGTTTTTTGATTGCTTAACAACAGATGGTGCAAACTTAACTATTGCACAATATCCTTACTTTCACAAGCTAGCAAAATAATAGTCAGGGTCACCCAATGCAGATTAGAGCCTATGTGGAAAAAGAGATGCAGATGTTCAAGCTGTTTTAGAAAAGGCCATGGACATGCTGATTCATGCTGGATAATTAAAAAAGCCAAAGAATACCAAAAATAGGTCAATACATGCTTCATTGGCTATGGAAAGACCTTTGAGTGTCAATCATTTTGAGCTGTGGAATGTCCTTAGGAACACGGGAGTCCCAGAACATCTCATTGCCCTCATGCAAAATCTATACAGAAGACAGGAAGCCACAACCAGATGCAACATGGCTAAAACAAACTAACTCCAGCTCAACAAAGGAGTGAGACAAGGCTATATATTCTCCCCTTATTTATTCAACCATATCCTGAATATATATTGAGGGAAGCTAGATTGAAAGAAGATGACCATGATTTTAAAACTGAAGAAAGAAATTTCATGTGCTATGTTGATGACGCACTACTCAGACAGTTGAAAAACTTGAATGATTTGCAAGATCTAGTAATGGAAGTCAAGGAGAACAATGAAAAAATGGGGTTATGATTAAGCTAATGAAGACCAAGCTAATGACAACAGGTACCACAACCTGCCTTAGAAATGACAATCAAGACATTGAAATGGTGAATACTGTAGCTTCTTCTTTTAAGATCAGCAATCAGCAGTAAAGAAGGCAATAAACAAGAAATTTGCGGTAGACTAGCCCTTGAGAAGGTAACAATGAAGGCCTTGGAAATGATATTCAGATGTTGTGATGTGTCTATTCAGAGAAAGATTGGAATTGTGCAGAATTGTGTGGTTTTCCTGTGACACTCTATGATGCGAAAGTTGACTTTAGAAGAAACAGGATAAAATGAGTATTGATGGTTTTGAACTTTGGTGTAGAAGACTCATGACAATACCACAGTAGGCAGGAAAACAATCATATGGATCATAGAAGAAATCAATTTAGAGTTCTCACTTGAGGACTAAATAACCAGGCTCAACCTATCATATTTTGAGCACATCCTGTAAAGACTCAGCCCCCTTGAGAAGTCCATAATGCTGGGGAAAGTGGAGGGAAAAAGAAAAGAATGACCAACAGCAAAATGGTCATTCACAACACAAATGAATACATTACTGAGAGATCTCTAAGGCCAAGCTGAGGACAGATCCTTCTGAAAAAGTCCATCTATGTGGTCACTAAAAGTTGACACTGATTTGATGTCACCTATCAATCAATCAATTTATAATTGCCTTTAATTTTTCCAAGCATCAGGAACTTCTCCAATGACTCTTGTCTTCTCACTATAGGTCCAAAATATTTAAGCTTTAGCTTCATTACTAGCACTTCCAATGAGCAGTCTAGTTTGATTTCAACTTGTATGGAATGATTCTTCTCATGGCCCAAGATGCTCTCCTCAAATTTCTCCAGCATTAAAGGCATCCATTTTTCTTCATTCAGCTCTTTTGATGGTCCAGTTTTCACAGCTTCTGTTAAAATTACTGTAGAAAACCAAGGCCTTGACAACAAGCCCCCTTGTTATCAGTATGATGTTTCTGTATTCAAATAGTTCGTTGTAACTGGTCATGTCCCCAGTGGGAGTTATTTTGGACAGCCACCTCAATAGCCATTTTGCAACAGGATCCACCATGGAATGTAAATCAGACTCCTGTGAAAACAGATCTGTGCACAGAAGGGGATGTGATGGTCAGAATCTTCCCTTTCGGTTTCTTGCTGTCCAGGAAAGTTTAGAAGTCCAAAGCTGCAAGAATCTGGCTGAGGGGGAGGAACACATCTGCTTCTAAGACACCATAAGTTTGTTTTCTTTTGGGAGTTTTGCCTGAACTACAAGGTCAAGGGGTGGGCCTTCACAAATCTGCAGTGCCCTTTCCCGGCGGGATGTGAAACATCCATCAAGACCAAATGATTGGGGTGAAAATTATTTTTGTAACAAGAATGGCTGTTGCCATAATATACTGTATAATGGTTGAGTAGAAGTTTGCAAATGTTTGCTCCTTTCAATTTCCTCCTCTCTCTACACAAAAGATCTCCACAAAAGATCGGTCTGCCTGTCGGTCGTCTCCCCCATTTGATTCGGGAGAAAAGGAGAACATTGAATGAGAAAATGTAATGGGAGAAAGGGTTAATCTCCCCTCCAAACCACAGGTTCCCTTTAAATCAATGTTTTTCAAACTTGGCAACTTTAAGATGTGTGGACTTCACTTCCCAGAATTCCATGCTGGCTGGGGAATTCTGAGTGTTGAAGTCCACACATCTTAAAGTTGCCAAGTTTGAAAAACACTAATTTAAACGCTACCCTTTAAATCTGCTATTTTTAAACAGAAAAAAACTCAACACTCTCCTACTTGCTTCCTGACCTCCAGATTAGACCTTTGTACGTAACTTATTTTGCAGTGAAGTCCAGTTCAGACATTACATTTGATTGCAACCAAGGCTACCTAACCTATGTTGGGTAGAGGACTACCACCTCACTGCTGTTTCAAAGCTTGGAAATCCAAAGTCATGCCCTCATGTATAGGCCTTACAGTGTTGTTGGGCCACAAGAGAAATAAGTCTGGGCTCCATAGGAAAAGGACAGAATTAGGCTCTCACTGCCCAGAAAACGGGGCATTTTAAGAGGAAAATGGTTTTTCACAAATTTTTAAAAATGCTTTTGAATCTTGGATGCCCATAGGCTACTCACTGAACTTCCCTCCTCCCCATCACACACACATATGGAAACTCACAGCTTTTAACACACACACACACACACACACACACACACAGAAACTCACCGCTTTTAGAACACGTGCATATACATATGGACAGAAGCACGCACATGTTAGTGATGGAAAGACTTCCTGGTTGTCAGTAATGTAAACTCATGTAGAGTCACTGATACTAAACAGTGCAAGATTTTACAAGATAAAAAAAAGGAGGGGGGAGACATAATGATTTCCCCCCCCCCGTCCTAGATTCATTTATGCTTTGAGTTCACATCTGGATCCACATGTGGTAGCTTGGGCCATGTTGTGGTTCATTGCAAGCAAACGACTCAGCTCCTGCTGGCCAGAAACCGGTTTTCGCGATCTGTCAAATATTTTATGGCTATTTCCAAAAAAGAAAAGAAAGGGAAGATAAAACGTGTCCAAAGAAACTGCTAAAATGTAGATATGCTATTCTTCTTTCTCGTTCTCTATATATTTACCATTTTCAACCGCAGACAAAGGTTTAGCATTCTTAAGCAATGAGGCCATTTTTTTTTTAATTGTCTGCATTGTCTTCAGCAGCCTGGAACTGGGAAAATGAATCTCAGCTCTGATTCCATTTGTTAAAAAGTGAAATGGAAAGAGGAAGAAGAAGGGTGGTGAACTAAGGAAGAACAAAATTATTTGAAGAAAGGATGGAAGACAAACCGAAGCGAGACTAATTGAGAAATAAGCCGACCTCCCTTGAAAACAGAATTCTTTCAGATAATATTTGAATGTCCTCATAATGGGGGATGAGTTATGATGTTCGACTTTGTCATGCTGGGAAGCAGATGGGGGAGCCTTTATTAGAACCGATTGTAGGATGGGGCTAGTAATGGGGCTTAGCTTGGCGGGAGCACAGGGGAACCCACAAGGAGTGGGGGCAGCTAGGATCCCAGCTGTAAGCAGAGGCCTGATTCCAATCAAGTTATCTCCAAGCTCAGGAACGACACAGACCACACAGGCACTTGCTGAAATAATTTTTACTGCTTTTGCAACATAACCTCTCGAAGTTGGGGAACCAGAACAGAAATGACAGCCAGCCCTTCCCTCTAGAAGGTAAATCAATCGGCTAGCCCGGTGGAGTGGCAGTGGGTGGGAGGCGGGGGGGATTAAATCTTCCATGGCGGAGGTAGGTGATAATTCACCTGTGGAGGGAATGAAAGAAGAAACTGTAGAGGGGAAGGAAGATGATCTTGACAAAGATATGCAGGGACCCTTGCCTAAGGCAAAAGGAGATGAAGCATTTTTTAAGTCCAGAGCAACAAGATAACATTAAGAAGCAGTTCAGGCAGGTGCTTCCTTGATTCACTGGAGTAGAAGAAAGGGGAGGAGATCCAGCACAATCAGAGTTGCAAGATTTGGTTGTTATAGCCAGTCTCCACAAAAGTAGTTTTAGACTTCCTGAGAAGTTGATTTCCTGGTCTGGTCTACCTAGTGGGGCTGAAAGCAACAGAGCAGAAGGACCACATATCTTTGTCCTTTTGCATGGCCTTCCCTGGCCTGGTGCTCTGCAGATGTTCTGAGAGTGGCAGCTCTTGGAATTGGTGGCCAAGGTAAGTCAGTTGCCAAGAGATTGTCAGGTTGGGGAGGCTGCTGTAGGACACTGCTGATCTTGCAGAAAAACTTGGACAGGGGTAGGTGCTGAAGCCCCTTCTTAGAGGCTACTGAACTTCTGTGATTATAATGGCTGAGAACAAGTTGCTCCATTTCACATCACATTAAGTGGACCCACGACCCCCTGCCCCGTTCCTATTGGGAGGTTTCTGCTTTGTGCTCCAGCCCGAGTATCTCAGATGGTTTACAAACTTTCTTGGAAAGTAAGGCTGTACAGAAGGTACCAGAAGTGTCCTTTGAGAGCCAGGAAAGCAGCAGATCTTGAGAGTCCTTCCCAAAGACTTCAGTGTCTGACTTAAGATTTGCATGATATCACAAATGTTGTTTCCATCAAAGGTTCCTATCTCTTTCACCCACAGCTTTGGCTTGGCAGAGTGAGGTAGGAGTGGGAGGCTTTTAAAAGCAGAGACAGCTTTTCCTTCTTCCCACTGCCTGGGTTTATAACTGCTTATTTACAGTCAGTCTAATGTCAGTGCAAGAAACACATAAAAAGTTTACGCTTACAGTAGGTCTTCATGGCCTTTTAACAAATGAAGTTATCTACCCTTCCAAAACCAAGGAAAACATTAGCCCTACCTATTGCCCTATTCACAGCATTCTCTGGCCACGAAAAGTTACATACCTCTAGATTAGAGGACTAGCCAGTGAGGTCTTTTAAAATAAAGTACAGGGTAACCACTACATAGGTTAAAAGATTGTAGAATTCATTGCTTTATACACCACCTTGGGTTTTGGAATATGTGGGAATGTGAGCACTGCATCTCTTTAAAGCAGCTGCATCTTTAGGAAGGCTGCCACGTGAGCCTAAAACAGAAGTGACTATTTAATGAGTCACATTGAAGATGGGGCTGCTTTAAGGAATTGACCCATTAAAGCAGCTGTGTCTTTTTCACTCTCCCAAGAAAGCTGCAAAAAGACACTGCTGCTTTAAAGCTGTGCGGTCATGCTCCCACATACTCCGAAGCACCCTTTTCTGAATAATTTCCACAGCATCCTAAGCTGAACGTTACAGGATGCAGAAAGTATCAGTTACTTGGTTCAATTAGGGCTACCATAAGTGGGCTGCAAAACACAGCTGGCAGCAAAGAGAGACAGAAAGCTGGATATTTGCAGCTCAGAGTCCGGTAATCATATTTAAAGTGCTTCTTAAATTTCCAGTTTTGGATGGCGATGTTGATAACATTGATTGGTTTCTTTCAAAAATCAGATGCTGCTTTTATGTTGTTCAAGATCTCAGTGTGATTTTTCATGACACAATGAAAAGTTGAACCTATAAAAATCTCACTGCTCCGATCAGAAGCTGCTGTTACTGTTATTATTATTGGAAATATTATTCATGCCACTACTATCTATATTATAATCGGCAGGAGGAAGCAGCAGCCTGGCTTGGTTGATACATACATACATATATATATGAATTTTTCATATGTGTGTGTGTGTGTGTGAGACAGTATATATATGAATTTTTCTTATATATATGTATATGAATTTTTCAACACAGTAAAAGTACACCAAACAAACAAATAAAAAAAAATAAAAAGGAAAAAAGAGAAGAAGGAAAAAACCCCCATATAATTATGCCTTTCACCCTACTCTCTATCGAACAACTATCATTCTTTCCCCCTTTCTCTTCATCCTTTTGAATCCCCAATCCCAAAATCATCAATTCGACCTTTTCTTTTTCCCAACAAAAAATCCATATCAGGTTTCCAGTCTTTCAACAAAAAAAAAAAAACCTCTGTTGTTTTTTTCTCTGACCAATCGATCAGCTTTGCCATTTCGGCAAGTTCAGTTAATTCCATAATCCAATCTTCCACTGTAGCTATTTCACTGCTTTTCCAACTGTTTGCCTACAATAATCTTGCCACGGTTACCATATACAATGTTAATTGCCCCTATTTCTCTGGCCCAGTTGCTTCTGGGGATGGGGTGGAAAGAGCATTGTGCCAAGAAAGGAATGGTATGCCCGTAGTCTTTTGGGGGGAGGCTTCCCTCAGCTGGCTCCCCCCATCATCCCCGTCCACATGGCTCAACCTACATCTTGCCAGACCCCTGTGGCTAATCATCACCTGTTCTAATTGAAAAATTCAGGAGACCCATCCTATGATCAGTGCTGGCAGGAAAACAAAACCTACAGGTGTGCGTCTGTGGATTTGTGTGTTGCAACAATCTAAGCACACGGGTGCACAGGGGGAGGAGCCCCTTGAGTGCTTCTTGTCCCGTGGGCGGGGGTGGGGGTGAGAAGTCTTTTAACTGGCATAAGGTTACAGCTCAGCCATGCCAAAGATGCAAAGAATTTGTACCTGATCTCAAAAAGATGCATTCTTTTTTTTTTAATCATCTAATAAAAAAGTCAGCGTCGGGGAGGGGTTGGCAGGAGCACCTTCGGAATCGCTGCACACCTGCTTATCTGACAAACCAGCCGGAGGGGCTGGTTGGGGAGGGTGAGAGAGTAAAGGAAGAGGGGAGGAAGGAAAGGTGACCTGGGGGGGAAAGGGCAGGTAGGAAACATCTCAGATTGGGGCCCAAGAGATATTTTAGAAAGACCCAAGAAAGATGGAAGAGAGCCAGTTTGGGGTAGAGGTTAAGGCACCAGGCTAGAAACGGGGAGACCGGGAGTTCTAGTCCTGCCTGAGGCACAAAGCCAGCTGGATGACCTTGGGCCAGTCCCTCTCTCTCAGCCCTGGGAAGAAGAAGGCAAGGGCCAACCCCTTTTGAAAAACCTTGCCAAGAAAACTGCAGGGACTTGTCTGGGCAGGTGGCAGGAGTCAACGCTGACTTGAAGGCCCAAAGCAAAAAGGAAGAGACAGGGAGAGGAGGAACTCTGTCTGAAGTTGGTAGTTCGCTCTACAAAGTGGGCTTCTTCAATATAGGAGTTAGAACAGTGTTTCTCATCCTTAACAACTTGAAGATGTGTGGACTTCAACTCCCAGAATCCCCCAGCCAGCTTGCTGGCTGGGGGATTCTGGGAGTTGAAGTCTACACATCTTCAAGTTGCTAAGGTTGAGAAACACTGGGTTAGAATATTAGGGGTCAGGGTGGAGAATCTGTAGAGAAGCATCAAAAAAGTCAAAATGGGAGCCCCAACTACCCCTTTCTTTGACCTCCTCCTCACCTTACAGATGCCCCTGGGGTCAAGGATGTGCCCATCTGGAAAAATCACTTCTAATTTTTGCTTTGTCGGGCAAGATTTTGATCTGGTAGTTGGTTCTTTCTCTCTTAAGCTCCTGTAAGAAACTGTCCTTCCATCCACACTCCTGACTTCCCTTAACTTTCCTTCCCCTAATTTATGCGGCTGCTAATGAAATTGGCCAAGTGCCATTTTAATGGAAATGTCCCTGGTGTCGTTCATTATTATGTTAATTTCTCCAAGACAAAAGTCTTAAAAAATAAATGTAAGTGCTCTCTCTTTGATATATAATTTCCATGATTGGTATGCAACTCCAGAAGCATGTATTCTTTTCTCAGATTCCTTTTTTGAAATAAACTGCTGGTTAGAGAAAGAGAGAAACATTAGCCAGACTTGTTCCTGGTTGGCATTTGTGCCAATGTGAAGTTTGATAGGGGCAAATTGCACCAATCGACTCTCAGCAAAATCCATGATTGATTTGGTTTGCATTCCTAGGAAGAGGTGAATGAGGGATGGAACCGAGAGGCAGAGCAGAGAAATTTGCAAAAACATACAAAAGCTAAAAGATAAGCAGGACTCAGCACCAAATAAACAAAAACAATCAAAGTAGAACGATACCCGACCCAAAGGAAGAAACAATGCCCCAGTCAAGGCTGGTAAGACAAGCTACCACATTTAACCAGCCAGCAATCTCTACTCCCCCATGCACTGATAATGTTACCTAGCCTGGTAACAAAACGCCTGTAGGGAAAGAAGCTCAGAGAATATCAAGAACCCAACAATTCAACCCTGAGCTATATATATTCTCTACTATGGTAAAAGCCAGAAAAAGGTGATCCTTCAGACAAGGTTCCAGTCCAAGCATTCCCCCAAGTTGGGGAATAGCCCCTCTTCTCCACGTGGATGTAGTAACCAACCTGGTTGGCTGAAGTCAGTCATAAGCCTACAGGTACTTCTTTGTCATAAAGATGGTCCTACCAGTTATAGTTCAAATAATTTAGTACAAGGACCTCAGCCCCAGTGCCACTTATCTCAGTGTCTTCCAGATATGTGGACCAACTCCCCAAATACATATGCTGGCTGGGGAATTCTGGGAGTTGAAGTCCACACGTCCTAAAGTTGGCAAGGTTGAGAAACCCCGTCTTGATGGATTGCAAAGGGAATGGATAGATGCGCTGTGCAAAAGAGTTGCTTCTTGGCCTTTTGTTTAATATCAAATGTAGTATCTGAACCAGGGTCAGATTAAGGCCAACGGATACCCTAAGCACAGCCCAACAGTGGTGCCCCTCGGTGGAAGTCAAACTCTCACACCATGAGAAGAAACGAATGTGGTATCTGACACCACCTTCAAACCAAACGTTTAAATTTCGATCACTCACCATGCCAAAGAAAATAAGGGCAATTACCAAAAATTTGACTAGTGTGGCAGTGAAAGAGTTAAGGGGATGTTAGCTAGGGGAAAAAGCTCTGAGATACCCATGCACACACTTATTTTGCTTAATGGTTAATCCCGGGCTGATCTGAACCCAGGCCATTTGGTTCAGTTCATTGTACAAATCCAGAAAATGAGTTAGTCTGGTACGTGCATCCAAAATGAGTTCATTCTAACCCTAATCAAGTTATGCAACCTTCCAGAACTATGTCCACTGATATATCATATAGTTCTGCTCAGAAGGAAGTGGTTTTTCAGAAGGATGTACAAATATATGCCCTCTTAAGAATTCATGTATACTATAAAAATATCATCGTATTGAAATAACAAATTGTATCAAAACTGAGAAGATGGAGCAACAGACGGTTGCTATGGCTAGAATTAATAATACGTTAAAGGACTGAGCAAGTTCTATACAAACACTTTATGGATATTTCTTCAAATGTCACTCATTTAATTACTATTCTGTATATCCTTTTCTGATTAACTTAGCACTGTTATATTTTGGGTTGTACTTCATCGTATCTTCTGGGTGTTATATTTCACCAATACAGAAAAACATTAAAATAAACAAGTAAATACATACACTTGAGCTATGAGAACTGGGATAGCCATTAGATGGCACCAAAGAGGATTTTCTATCTCTCTGCACCATTGTCAAAATTCTTTGGATTTTTGCTGCCCAGATATGGTTAGTTGGACATTAGATCTTCCAGCGGTGCTGTTTTCTAGGGGAGAAGATACCTGCTCTTGACCCCCCCAAAAAAGTGACCATTTCTCCTACCCTATAAATCAAAGATATCTATTTTTAACCTTGCTGTTGAGCAAGCAAACCCATTTTTAACAGGGTTTTTTCCCCCATTTTTTTTTACTCTGTTTTCACCTTGGTTTTCTCTCCAGAAATGGTTTTACAAGATTGTAATCCACTTTGGCATTTGTTGTGGTGGGAAGCAGTAGAGGAACATTTCAAAGGATTAAGCGCAAAGGAGTATTGGAATGAGAAATGTGTTCCAGCCCGGTGAAGATGATGGAACTTGCTGAGATGGCTAAATTGACTTCTTTGATCAGAGAAAAGACAATATCTATATTTATTGTGGACTGGAAACCCCGATAGACTTTTTGCCTGAAAAAGAAAAAAAATGAACTTATGATGTATGGTTTTGATAATGAGACAGAATAGATTGTAGAAAAAAGAGAGCTATGTTGTAACCATCAAGGAAGCGGTAAATTTATAATTGTACTTATAACTGCTGTAAAGAAGATCGGAAGCCCCTTCTTTGTATCTTTTTCCTTTCTTTGCTATTTTTTTTTTTACTTTCCCCCCCTTTCTTGCACTTTTAGCTTTCCCTTTGATTTTTCTTCTTTTTTGCTTTTTCTTGCTTTGTATTAGTTTGTATTCGTTTTTAACCTTCTGTGTGTTTTTTTTAAAAAGAATGAATGAATGAATGAATGAATGAATGAATGAATGAATGAATGAATGAATGAAATGTGCTCCATTCCTTGTCCTGGAGGAACTAGAGAGTTGCTGGGGGCAGGAGATCTTTTCCTGAATCTGCTCTCTCCACACCTCAACTTGAGTGCAGCTTGATGATGTCTTCAGTAAGTTGACTCCACAGCACACCTGCCTAGGGCTGACACATAGTCTGCATTCCTGGCTGCTGGAGCCCATTTCCTGCCTTTTATTTTGCTGGAGAGAATGCTGCCCTGGCCTGGAGTTTGCTTTCTTAGAAGGTGGGCCTTGGACTCACCATTTCTGGCCTGGAAGAACATCAGATATCTAGTTTTGGAGGTTGGTGTCTTGAATTCACCTTGTCCAGACCTCCTTACCCTTCTTTGCAACTTGTCCCTTGGAGTTGGGCTTCCCAGGGAGACCAGACAGGAAACATGACCAGATGAGCTAATTCCACTTTATTGTAAGGCTACATTAACAGAATCTGGCAAGTCTGATAGTACAAATCTCCTGCCGTCTCTTTTACGGCCTGAGAAATTAGGGAGGTTCCTTTTGGAGTCTCTTTCTCTTCCCATTATGCAGCTGTAGGCTATGCCCTCTTTTATCTAATCATTCCCCCCTTTTCTTGATTCCTGGGCTGCCAGGTTTATGGGTTATTTCTTTATGAACAATATTTGTAACTTGCCCCAATCCTGAAGGACTGTGGGCAGCATACAAGCATATAGGAAACCAACACTGAAAAACCAAGAATAGAACAAAGCAGTTAATACAATCCAAAATTCCTAGGATGGAGATCCCCAATCCAATCCATTACAGCCAAAAGCCTGTAGATGACTTGTCTGTGAGATGCAAGGAAGGTTGGGGAAATATGAATTGCTGGGACAAGGTTTTCCAAGAGTTGAGGCCTGTTGTCTGGTCCATGTACCTCTCATGGGGGGGTGAGGAAATTTTCAATAACTTCCCTTAGATGACTGAATCTCATGGGCAGATTCAATTCTGGGAAGGTGTTGATCTGAGATATCCTGGTGCTGTGCAAGGAAGGTTTCAGTAGGAGAGCTTATTTTGACCATTAATTCCAGAATTAGAACGTGTCCATTTTGGTACTTGTTTCAGGTCCTTTGTGCCATTGTCTCATTGCCCTCATCATTAGTTGATCATTGATCAAAATCCCATTTCCACTCCCCACAAAGCTCTTTTACATGCTCCTAGACCATACATGAAAGCCTACCATAAACAAAGAGCAGGAATAATGTTGTGTTATTAATAAGCTGGCTCAGAAGTGTCCACAGGGAGATAGGGGTCAAGAAAGGCAAGAAGGTGGCCACAGTGGTGTGATCCAAACCCTTTTTTCACATGAGTCTGATAACATCTTTCATCTGTTGGGATGAACTCAGTGCCTTTTTTTAAAGACAAGCCTGGGAGTCACTCAAAACCTTTTTAAGCAAGACATCTGCATTTTGTCAGTAATAAAATTTAACTTGATAATGAAATAGGCACTGATCTGTAGCATTGTAAGGGCATGAGATGATATGTCCCACTTCTTCCTCTGAGAACAATAGCCAAGTTATACTTCGTTTATATACACTGGAGAAGTTTTTAAGTCAGATTCTCTGACTGTCTCATACTGAACATTCAATGGACTTTCCATTGTTGAGGGAGATGTTTCAGCATTCTGCATAGTGACTGGATTATCTCACTAGTGAGCAAACGTGGAGGAAGTCATGCAAAATCAACTGAAAAGTCTTTCTCTTCCCATCCTGTCCCCAGCATTTGTTACATTGCTTCCAGGCTGGTGCAAAATTTAACTCCAAGTCCTTCCTTGATCTCCATCTTTCTAAAAGGCTTCTGTCACTTCTGACTGACCTTTGGCATGAGCTCAACCTCGGCTTGGAAATTTGTCACCGTTTGTTGGTTCATACAGTTTCAGGGCCTTGTTCTGAGTTCCTATTCCAAGAAATCTCAGGTGCATGGGGAAAGCCTTCAGATGCCCCCACTCTACCTCCAGCCTCTTTCAATATTATTCCCTTTTCCTTTCCCATAAGAAGTCCTTAAAAACAGCATGCCTGTCAGGAAACCTCAAATCAGGGCCAATGTTTGTGCAAGACTTTAAAAAAAGAAAAGAAAAGAAAATACACATCTGCCAATATAATCTGACTTTTCCAAATAAATAAAACCAGGTCTTTCCAACTTTGATCCGGAGTTCTAGCCATTTTTTTTTAAAGTATTTACTTTATCATCCCATCCAAATTCTGAACAGGCTGGCTGCCCTTAGCTGCTGAACATGCATTTCTTGGGACTTATCATGGGATGTCTCACCTGTTTGTTATTATCCCAACCTTCTTGGGTAACTCAAGACTGTCTGAATGTTCCATCTGGCTCAGCATTTGCAACAGGAGATCCACCCTCTTTGTAGTCTATTCCCTATTGCTCTCCTGGCTATCACAGGGAAGAGGGTGTGGATTTATTCTCCCTAGTGCCCAAAGGTAGGACCAGCACCAATGGGTGGGAGCTTTACAGAGGAAGATCCAAACTCAACAAAAGGAGGAATTTCCTGACTGTGAGAACTATGAAGCAGTGGACAGCCTCCCATCCTGGAGTCATGAGTGCTCCATCACTGGTGGTTTTCAAACAAAGATTGGACAGCCATTTGTCTGGGATGGTCTGTGCTTGGCAGGGGGTCACACGAGAAGACCTCTACAATGTCTTCCAAGCCTATGGTTTTATTTAGGATACTCCTGGTGTGCCAAAATTCAAGGAAAGAGTTGTAGCCGTGAGTCACCAATCTGGCAACACTGTATTACAAATGTTGGGAGAAGCTTGGGGCGAGGCAGTGCAAAGTAGATTCAAAGCAGTTTTATACTTGAATCAAGCTTATCCATCTCACCCAAAGCTCTCCCGTGCTTTCCAACGCGTTGGACTATAATTCCTACCCATACCTTTGTCCTTGGCCAGATGCAGCAAAAACAGTTGCTTGAAGGATGCTGTTTAGCTGATCAAGAGACACTGGGCAATTTCCCCTGGGGCTTACAACTGCGTTGAAGATTGATTTGATTGATTTGAAGATTGGTGGTATTTTTTAGAAAGGTGTCACAGGGAGAATAGCTAAAGCTCTCTTTCCTCCTCACTTCCAGTGTCATCACCCCATTGCAGCTGTTATGAAAAAGGTGAAAAGAAAAACACATTAACAGCATCTGTAGCTTGACCACTCATTTCCTTGCGATGAAAGAAAGTCGAGGAAACGGATTTTTTGAAAATCCGATTTATTTGCAAAGATGCAAGCGGAGCAGAGGGAAACGGGCAGGGACCCAGCGAGACAAAGTTTAACTTAAAACAACACCAGTTCCAGCCAGTCAGCTGCAAAAACTTGAGACTTGTTTCCTCTTTATTGGCTGCATTTAAAATCCAGAGACTTATTTTTTTTCATCCAAGCAGGTGGAGGAACGGAGGCGGTCGAGTAGCTAACAGCCATCAGCAATGAACGATGGGCCAGGCTCATGAAAGAAACCTCTTTTGTTACAAGCAATAAAACAAGGCAGGACAGGAAAGTGGTAACCATGTTGCGCTGAGCACGAAAGGAAGCTAGCATACAGGAATATTTTAAACAAATATTTACTTTCCTTCATTGGTTTGATTTGGTCGGTATTTGTTCCCCAGTGAGACGGCTTATTTGTCTGTTTGCTCTCTTTGCTCAGCAACAAAACTCAAGATGTCATGTGGGAGGGAAGTAGATTAAAAAAAGAGAAGATGGATGAAAGAAAATAGTCATCAAGTCACCGATCCAATCCAGACTGGTCCAGTTTTAGCCAACCGGATATATTCTGCACATTTTAGAGCTGGAGCAAATACCGTTAAAATTTCCAGTTAATCTGGTGTTTTGGGGGACGGGGATTTTAACGCCCCAAAACAGGACTCCTGAATTCATGAAATATCCCAAACCTTAAACTGGCTTAATAGAACACAGTTGTGCTGTTCGCATATCATGCAATTTCTCCAACAAATAATAAAGTTTTATCAGATGGTCTTATTCATGCCACTTGCTAAAACAATCTCTGTGTTCCTGCAATATACTGAACAACAAACACACAACTTCATTTTAGCCTAGTGAAATCACAGTCAGTGTTTGATGCAAATGTAGGATGAGCCATTAGAGGAAGCAACCGCTCACAATAAGCGGTGACATCAGTGTCATTCTTTTGTTGAAAAACGAAAAAGTGTAAAACTGTAAACCAAGAGTTTGGGATGCATCCATCTCATTCCAGGGGCATTTGGGGATGAAAACATTGAGACACAATCCCTGAAGAGAAATTGCCCCACATTTAGTATCTAGTCATTCAAACCATTTCATAGTCCTCTGGATTGCCTGCTGAGTTAAAAAAGGGCTTCTCAGTCATTAGTTGCTAATGCAGAGGTGAGTTTGGAAGAGATATTCCTCATCAAAGCTCCTTCATTTGCATTTGCATTTAAATATTATTTCTTAGACATGTTGTGCTCCAATGAGCAACATGTTTTTCTGAAACAGCACAAAGGTTGTTTTACGTAGTCCAAAGATTTCAGGAGGCATTCTGCAGAAGGGAGGGAGGGAGGGAGGGAGGGAAGACGGACACTGACAGGGAGGGAGGAAGGAAGGAAGGAAGGAAGGAAGGAAGGAAGGAAGGAAGGAAGGAAGGAAGGAAGGAAGGAAGGAAGGAAGGAAGGAAGGAAGGAAGGAAGGAAGGAAAGACTGGAGAACATAATACAAAACAAAGTTGAATCCAGGCTAAGTTAACTAGAGCTGAGCTGCAAACTTCTAGATAACCTTCTGATGGGAGGAACAAGATCAGGGAAATCTTAACCATCTAGTGTGATCTAGTGGTAATCTAGTGGTGATCTGCTATGCTCTTTGGCCTATCAGCCTGAACAAGACTGAAATACTTTACCAGCCCACACCACATACCAACTCATAGAACCAAAAAAGACTGTTGATGACAAAAGTAAACAGCTTCAAATACTTGGGAAGCATCATCTACAACAATGGATTTCCAGTCCCCCCATTGTGCTAGACTCTGCGCTTCCAGACTGGGACTGCAGAGCCACCTCTGTATCCACAGATGAACTGCACAACAGTGTGTCTTCTTCAAACCCGAAGGACTACCATATATAGTGGTGATCTCACTTTTGCAGCCCAGCTTAGTAGCTTTAGCCTAGCATGGTGTCTGAACCAAACTCTCAGCCTAAAACCCTGGCTTGTGGAGGTTGGGAAGATATAGCTCAGTGTTTTTCAAACTTGGCCCCTTTAAGATGTGTGGACTTCAACTCCCAGAATTCCCCAGCCAGCATGCTGGCTGGGGAATTCTGGGAGGTGAAGTCCACACATCTTAAAGTGGCCAAGTTTGAAAAACACTGATATAGCAAAGGGAATCAACTGAATGCCTCTATGAGTTCCTTCCAGGAAAGGGATAGAAATGACACTAAATACTCGTATCTAACAATAGTTTTGCATAAAGGTAAAAGCAAAGTTTCACATCACTCCATTTGACCACCAGTTGGAAAAATGCTCTTTTTGTCCCTTAAAGGCTAGACCATTTCTATGCCTAGTTATATTGCAATTCACTACATGGGGAAAGACAGCCAATAATTCTTTCCCCAACAGAGGTTTCCTGGCCCTTTAAACCACAAAACAGCTGTTTTTCATTTCAGGTGGATGTTTTATATATTTTTAAAAACCAATGGCCTTCAGGCATTTATTTTATATCAGACATTGATATGGCTGCCCAATTCAGACAAGGTGACTCTGGATGGTGTACTAAATAAAATAAAATAAAAATAATGGTGTACCAAATAAAATAAAATAAAAATAATCAAATCACAAATACAAAAGAAAACAGCAGTTGCCATGGAAACCCAACAAAGACAATAAAATGGTGAACAGAACTAAAATCTACATTATAACTTGTCCAGGTGGGAATTCTGTTCAGCCTGGCCCAAAGGGCTGGGGAGAGAACCAGGTCTCACCTGACTTTCTAAAAGCCTGTGGGGTTGGGGTCAATCTTATGTTTGGGGAGGGGGAGATGATTACAAAGGACAGGATCTGCCACTGAGAAATCATGTCTTCTGGGTCCCTGTCAGCCTCCCAGGGTAAACCAGATAGGAATCACAAACAAATGAGCTAATTCTACTTTATTGTAAAGCTACATTGACAGAGAATCTTGCAAGTCTGAAAGCACAATTCTCCTTCTTGTCTCCTTTACAGCCCAAGAAACTAGGGAGGGTCTCTTCTGGGCCTCTTGCCCCATCCACTATTCAGCTGTGGGCTATGCTGTCTCTTATCTGACTGTTCCCTTGGCAGCGTCTCTAGGCCCTGTCTCCCAAGGCCTTTCCCACATGCCATTACAGTCCCATAAGTTGACATTCCTTCAATGAGGGGACCCAGAGTGGCCCCCCCTGTTGATTGGGCTGTGTGGGAAGGACAGACACCTTCGGGAACAGGCAGTCTTGCAAATAACTCAGCCATGCAGGGATGTTTGGGTGATGACCAGCATTTTGAATGGCCCCCGGAAGCCTATTGGGAGCTGGAAGCATCTTGTGGAGTACAAGAACATAGAAGTAGTGAGAGATGCCCATAACTACCGGTGCTGCTGCATTCTGGACCAATTCAAAATTAAATGACAAGGAAGTTGTTGCCTGTTAGAGCCTTTCCTCCCACGGGAATGAGCGAAGGGTGGGTGGGTGGGGGGGAAATCACTGCATTTCTTGGCTAACGGACAACTATTAAAAAGTCTAGATGTCAATTACAGGAGAGGGCTCTGCACCACAGCAACCTCTTCAGCTGTTCAGACTGAACCAGAAGAGCTAGCAATGCCCAACAGAAAGTTAAAAATAGCAATGTGGTCATTAAGTGAGTTGTACCCGATTTTGCAACCTTTTTTACCATGGTCATTAAGCAAATCACGTGGTCGTTAAGCAAACATGGCTTTCCCCATTGATTTTGATTTTTGGAAGCCCCCTGGGAAGGTTGCAAATGGTGATCATGTAACCCTGGGATGCTGCAACTGTCGTAAATACATGCTGGTTGCCAAACATCCAAATTTTGATCATGTGACCGCGGGGGTGCTGCGACGGTCATACGTGTGAGGACTGGTCATAAGTCACTTTTTTCAGTGCTGTTGTAACTTCAAATGGTTGTTAAATGAATGGTCATAAGTTGGGGAGTACCTGTATATGTATATTCCAAAGTTGCCCAAATTGGAAAATTAACACCAATTGTTAACTTCCAGTATTTAATACTTGACAATTGGTAGGCATGATGATATAGCTCCATATTTGGAAAACCAAATCCTCCCTCATTAATCGGTAATTGCATTTTCTGTAAAGATATTCTCAGAATTGAAGAACCCCATAAAAAATTTCTAAAGAGTTTATTTTCTGAAAATATTTTCCAGATGTATAACTGGAATTCTTCTCAGAATATAAATTAATGTGGGAATAATATTCCTTTTGAGAGCAGGGTGAGGTTTAATGACTCCCCAGTTGAAACTATGGTTGAGTCTGTCCATGTGTTGTGAGATTAAGTTTTCATCGTGTCTTCTGACTGCTCGTTGGTGTTGATGGGTGCGCTCTGCTACTCTTCTGCCTGCCTGTCCTACACAGTGGCTGTTACAGCCACCATAGCTGGGTTGCAGAAATCTTGTGTAACCACCAGGGAGCAGCAAGGGATATAGAAAGCGGGCTCTTTGCTGCCCTCTAATGGCCATCTGTGTTGTTGCAGTCCAGATCTGGTAGCCCTAAGTTGTGGGCTTCGTCTGTTGCTTTCAGTTTTATCTGTCATGTGAAAAGACCAATCTACGTTTATCGGTGACTAGAAACCCCTTATGGACTTTTTGCGTACAAAAGAACAAAATGAACTTTTGATTTATGGTTTTGATGATGAGATAGGTTAGATCATAGAAAGAAAGAAGGGAATCAAGATGGAACTTGAGAGAGAGAGGCCAATTTATAATTGTACTTATAACTGCTGTGAAGAAGATCAGAAGCCACTTCTTTATATCTTTTTTCTTTCTTTTCTATTTTTCTGCTACTCTTTTTCTTTCTGAACCTTTAGTTTCTTCTTTCATTGTTTTCTTTTTCTCTTTTCTTTTTTGCTCTATTTTAGTTTGTATTAGTCTTATTTTTGTGTTTAACACACACACACACACATATATATATAACGTTTTGCCCGTCATACAAAGGCATCCGTTGACCTAGCTTGCACACCTTATTAACTCACAGCTTGTTACAAAAC
Organism: Python bivittatus; assembly: GCF_059951505.1. Taxonomy (NCBI): domain Eukaryota; kingdom Metazoa; phylum Chordata; class Lepidosauria; order Squamata; family Pythonidae; genus Python; species Python bivittatus. The sequence goes on from NW_028277083.1 coordinate 9,437,304, forward strand.
TGGACTTCATTTGGCAATAGAAGGGAGGCAGCTAGTAAGCCGAAAAGGAAAGGCACCTTTGGGTCAAGCTCAACTGCTGGTGACCTCTTGGGAGTAATGTGGATGTGATCTGATGTGGCCTTCTTCTAGAATCTTTTGGCTGTCCAGTCCAGCATACAGCTCATAATTTCCACATGCGGTCTCATCCAAGAACTAACACCAATTAGCTTCCAAGTCTAGACAAGGCTGGCCGTTGAAAGAAAATCAAAAGCAGTGATCCCTGGTTTCCCATTTTTGAGGTGTAGCCTGCATTGCCCCACCCAAAGGCCAAATGGACCCCTCAGTTGTACACCTCCAGTTTATTGCAATGTGTGAGCTTGTAGCCCATAAACACAGGATAGATAACCCTTGATTAAGCAGTAAGTGTGACTCTGGCCTCTTCTTGGTAGTTTCCTCCTTTCCTTCTCCATTGCTAGCCATGATATTTTACTGAAGGCTCTCTTTGACTTAAGTTCCTAGTTGACATGGACACCACCATAGGCTGTGTGTGTGTGTGTGTATGTGTGTGTGAATAATAGAGAAGTGTTTTGCCCTTACCTTTTAGAAGGATGTTTTTCAAACTTTCCCACCTAGTCTATTCAAGTACTAGCTAGGCCAGATCTTGAGGAGCTCCTAACTTCTCAACCCGACATGTGGCTTCAAGCTGAGGGATAGGCAAGGAGAGAAGAGAGAGAGAAAGAGAACTGCATGTTTCACTTGCAGGCAGGGCGTCCCTGGATGTGATTATGCAATATGATTGATAGATCTGGGGGCAGATGGCGTGTGCCAGAGGTTCTTCGAGGCTGCTGAGCTGTCCAACACATTGATGGCTGAAGCGTGTCCAGCTCATGAAGGATGACCCCTCCTGTGGCTCAGTCTCCTCCCCTGTCACCCCCTGCCCTGGCTGCTGTCACGCTGGGGTGGCGAAGGTGATGGAGCGTGTCTGCTTGGGGAAGGACGTCATCGCCTCTGCTGTGCAACAGAGTTTACTGATGGGTCATCTTTCTTCCAGGCCCAGCATCCTTTCCATTCTCTGGGCCAGATCCGCCACTGACGTAAATCACTGCTACACACTCCAGTTGAGGCAAGTGGAACGGGACCCTCAGGAGCAATATGTTGGCCCAGATGTGATTCAGCTGTACTGGATGGTTCCAGGAAGACCTCTGAGAAGTCAGCCGGGTTGAGGCAAACAGCCTGGAATGCAGGCTGTGTCTGGTCCTCTTTGGAGATTTAGCTGCATCAGTATGGGTTGTCACAACATGAGAGGGAAAGAAAAAGAGAGGGCAGGAACAAATAGCAAGGATCTGTTCACACAACTCACTAACCAGGTCAGGGAAAGATCAGCTGCATTTGTACAAGATGCTAAGTCAGAGTCAGCCTTGGTTTTCTGTGTCTCTGTGACTTAGCAAGATGTGAGTCCAGGCCATTGGTGGAGCAGCTACACCAACAGACTGGACTCACATCACGTTAAGTCACAGTCACTGGGGTCTCCCAGGTCAAAAAAGTCACGATGGTGCTCACAACTGTGCAATCTTATAAAAAAGGAGCAGAGCTTTGATTGTATGATTGCAGCCACCATATTGACTTTTTTTACCTCGTCCCGGCAGACATCCCTGGTTTAGCTTATGACTTAATGGAGGGCATGAATTCAAAAATGTGTTATTTGAGTAACCAGGCTAATGTATGTTGGCTGAATGCAGATATGGAGAGAGAAATGGGTTGGCTGAAAAAGCTGGAGAAAATCACGATCTGCCCACTTTTGACTTTTGGGCCCTCTTACTCCTGGCATCTCTGCTATCCCACGGGCATAGAATCATTATAGCAAGGGAACACAACCTTGATCCCCAAGCTATCTATATTTGAGGTGCATCGGGGCGTTTGCAAGGAGGTAAAAGTAGTCACTCTGGCAGCTGCGACCTTGAGATCAAAGCTGTACCTCTTTTTACGTGCATCGCAATGCACATGAACAGGGCTAAATCTTTGACAATACAGGTACAAATCAGGTGGACTATTTTGCGTATACATCTCTGGATGACTTTCCACTAACAAATATTAATTTAACTGCATGCCTCTTATTTCCCTGACAATCTTGCCTTAGATTTGTATTTCAAAAGCTGCTGAAAGGCAGTTGACACACACAATTAGGACATGAAAAGAAAACAGCACATCTGTATATGCTTTTCATTGTTCTTTCTTATTTTGTTCGGTTAGACAACGTAGGAGCACAACATAGTTAAGCTCTGCAGACAGTGTGCATAGCTCCTCAACTGAACCTTCTCCAACCCTTGCTTGACGTCTGATAATTTTCCAGCCCCTAACGATAGCCACCACTTCTCGCAAGCTTTAGTTTACAGCCCTATAAACTAGGAACTTTCTTTTCTTTTTAAGTTAATTGTCCCCAAATGCTTAATTATGTACCCATGACCAAACTCTGGTGCAACACTCTGTTCTCGCTGGAATACAAAACATGCTGGCCTTCACCAGTGCACGCTGGTACATTAATTATAATAAAAAGATGACTGTCTGATTTTTAATGAAATTGTGAAATGAGTTTATGCAGGCCTGAATCTAGAAGGCAGTGTAGCAGGAGAGGAACCAATGAAACAATCAAGAAAGAGAAACAAAATGGGAAAAGAACAGCACAGATGGGATTCTAAATTTGGACAAATTGAGGTTCCATCAGTAGAAGTTAGCTTCCCAACATCTGTCCTGGGATACTCTGAATGGGATAAGAATGACTCCAGGTGTTCTAAAAGGTTTCTTTAAAAATAGAGTTTCTTTCTTTTGTGCAACACAGCTCCATCTCTGATCCCCACATCTCCTATTGGCACATTAAACCGAGAGAGGTAGGACTTCAAAACCAACTTGGATGGGTGGATGGATGGATATATAAATAAAGAACTCAAGGGATTCCACCATTGGGTGTTGGAAAGGCCATGTCCTACCCTGACGTTCAAAGACAGGTTAGAAAGAAAGGAGGAACACCATCAAGGCCAGGGAGATGTAAACAGTGACCATTTGATGCTTCCTGTGCAAATTTCAAGGAAAGAGAAAGCATTTCTCACACTGATGCAAAACGGCTGTTAAGCGATTGGTTAAAAATTTAGAATTTTACCAGAAGAAAGCGCTTTCCACCCACAGCACTAGCATGCTGGCTGCTTTCTGTCTTCATCTGTCTTAGCTAGTTAGTGGGTACCATACATGCTTATTCAGAACAATAGTGTCCTTGTCACAGGATTAGTGTGTCACTAATATTAGTGACCCATTTCTTTAGCATTTTATCTACGCATTTGACCTATGGAAGGATGGTGGAAGGGGGTTTATGAGCAGAAGGAGAAGGCCAATCTCGTTTCTCATCTTCAGCCACTCGGATTGTGAAAAGATGAAACTGGAACATGGTCCCACTCAGAAGAATGTGGATTTTGTTTCCGCGGATTGCAGGACTATGACGTTTAGCAGAGACTGTACTATATTGATACTTTTACAAATATTTCTAGAAAGGCTTGTATTTAAAATCTGTAATTATTCTGGATCCAATTATGTAGGTATGTGAGATTTCTATCCTGCCTTTCTTCCAAGAGGAAAAAGGAAAACTCCCTCCTTCAATTTTTCTCCAAACAGAAACCTTGTGAGGTGGGCTGGGCTGAGAGTGAGTGAGCGAGTGAGTGAGTGAGTGGCCCAAAGTCAATGGCCCAGGAAGCTTCTCTGTGGCTGAGCTGGACATTAACCTGGATCTCCTGTTCCTAGTCCAGCATCTTCACCATTATACCAACATGGATTTTTTTTTTTTACAAAAGTTTAAGAGTGTACATTTTTTTTTACAAAAGTTTATTTATGATTCTTGTTACCTTGGTAGGACTTGTATCCCCCAAAGTAGACTTTAAATCATTCAAATGAATAAAAATAAATGAATATACTCATCTGGGTCCTCAAATTTTCAGAAGAGGCTTTTGGGGGAGTTCTTTTAGCAAGACGTGTTTGCTATACAGTAAAGTCTAAAACTTTTCTTAGTGTTTCTCAAACTTGGCAACTTTAAGACATGGAGACTTCAACTCCCAGAAATCCCCATCCAGCCTAAAGCACCTTTAGTTTAACTACCCACAGTCCCCAAATTTAAAACAGATGATGCTTAACATTCCTCCCAGCTCCTTGGTCTGCAGTTCCATGCAAGGTCTGATTTTCTCCTGATCCTTCTCTTCCTTTCTGCACGCCATATTTCAATTCCAATGGAAACACACAACTCATGGCAATCAGGCCAAACCTCATTGATTATTTCATTGACCCTTACATTGTGATGCACCAGAACCAAAAGCCCCATAAATTCCACCTCTTTGGAGACCATCAGATTTCTAGGCTAAAAATAAATTTTTGCTCTGGCTATATTTCAACGGAAAATACAGTCTGCTCTTCTGCCACTCTCCCTTCTTTTCATATAAAGATGACAAAGCATGGAAAGATTTTTTTCATTTTTTGCATAGGCAACTAACCCAGTCTTCTCTCCCCAAGATATTAAATTTATGGTATACAGTCAGTAGCTAATATCAGGTTGCTCCTAAAATACCAATTACATCACGGCTACCTATTCTAAATGCTGTTAAAACTGGTTTAGCTCCCCTCTGCATGGTGTAGGCGTCACCACATCCATTGAAAAGCAAGGGCTGCTGTGTTTTATGGTATTTTGGAGCCTGTCTTTTTTCCTTCCACCACCTGTTTTTCCAGATGGGAGTTTATGGGATCTCTTCTTCAAGCCTCTTAATAGAGAGCCAGAGGGAACGTGTAACTGAGTCGGTGGGATTTATCATCAGAGAAGATATTAGGGAGAAGTACAGAGGAAGGCAGAAAAGTCCTTATCCCTAGTAGCTATTCTGAACAAAAGGGAAGAGGGGGATATGAATATAAATGAAGAGGAACTCTCCCCTGAGTGAGATGATGGGTTAGGGTTAGGGTTAGGGTGTGTCAGCTGTTGAGATCTTTTATTTATATTTATTTATGCAATCGACGTATAAGCTCCCTCAGTGGCCAAAGCAACTCTACGAGATGTATAATGCATTTCAAGAATAGAACAAAGCAAACAAGAACAGAGAATCAAGAGCAATAAGATAACAAAGAATAAAAAGTATAATAGAACAATAATATAAATAATGTATCAGAACAGTAGATCCAGAACTAGCAAAGGAATCCATCGCGGCCATACTACTCAATACACCAAACTTAACAGGAGATACAGAAATTGAAATACCCAGGCTTGTGGGGCTTACTGACCTTTGCCTCCCCACTTACTTCCAGTTTGATAGACATCTATCAGAGGAACACCCATGGGAGATCCCACCAGGATTCATAGCTGAGACTGCAATGCCACGCCTAGAAGCAATGGCACTTCCACAGATGCAGCCCAGAATATGGATTTGTATATAGACAATATCTTCATGAAAAAGGAACTGTTAGAGAAGGCACCAGAAACAATCAACAACATCTTCAGAGGAATAAAATTCACAGGAGGAGAAGAAAACAACAACAAACCACTTTTCTTGGACATTCTCAGAGGAAGCAGTGGCAGACTACAAACCCAAGTGTGTTAAAAGCCACCCACACTAAGTGGGTTCACTACCAAACCAACAACCCAGTTGCCCACAAAAGGAGCTGTATAAGAAGCTCCTTAAATTTATGGTATGTGGCAACTCAGAACTTCAAAAAGAGGAGGGAGACTACCTTTACAACATCTTCCAACACAATAGGCACCCACACAACTTCATTAAAAATGCCTAGCTATACAGCCTATTGCAACACAATCATTACAACCTATGAAAAGGATCATTCTCCCATACATTAAAAAAATCTCTGAGACCACCAACAGACTACTACAACCCCTTGGCATCACCGTAGCACACAAACCAACCAAATCCTTCCAAAACATCTTAAGTAAATCTGGAGATCCAGCAGCCAAAGAAGAAACAAATGTCTAGAACATACAATGTAAGGAGTGTAACAACCACTATGTAGGACGGACAGGTAGAAGACTGACAGAACACATCCGTGAACATCAGTCGGCAGTCAGAAGACATGATGAAAATTCATTAATCTCTCAACACATTTACAAATTCAACCACAAGTTCAGCTGGGAAACTGTTGGCGTTCCAGACCAAGCCAAATCCAAAAATGCTAGGGAAGTCCTAGAACCTTGGCACACAGACAAATCAGCCATCAACAAACAGGTAGAGATAAACCCCATCTATGTTCTATTTAAAAGATATAACAAAAAGTCAAGGAGGGAAACAAACAGGCCAGAGCACATCTTGTCCAGCAGCCAACACCCAGATAATCAGGGAACAGTCAAGGAAGAAACAATATTCTAATCCAGGAACCATCAAGGGGGGAACCACACCCCAACCAGGACTGGTAGGGCAAGCTATTATATATAATCAGCCAGCAAACCCCACTCTCCCTTGCACTGATGATGTTACCTAGTTTGGTAATGAAATGTCTGCAAGAAAACAACTAAGCTCAGAGAACATCAAGAATCTTAGAACTATCACATCAGGGGGAAAATGGGGATTAAGGGGATTCCTGTCCAAGCCAGAGGGTTAAACTCCATGACTTCAAGGCCTTCCTCCAGCTCTATGGCTGTGCTTAATCTGATTAATCTCAATTAACCTATTTTTGCACAGTTCACTGAATCATAAACTCACCAAACAGGGTAGTTTTCCTGTCATGCTAAATCACACACCTATATAAACCCCACACAAAACCCACCCAGTTTAGCTAGCCAAATTTGGACTGTTTTGTGTACGTATTCGCTAAGTTCTTTTTTTAGGATCAGGGCTATCAAATCTGAACTGGAAAATTCCAAAGGGTCACCAGAGGACAGGAAGAAAATGCAGAAAACTCTCTTTGTTGCCCCATAATAGTCATCTCCATGGTTGCAGCCCAGATCTGGTACTCCTAGGGAACACAGCCTATGTGTTTAAGCCCCACAGGTTAAAAAAAAAATCGATCTCTATGGCCAACCTATCATTACTTTCTTGGGGATAAAAGATCATGAATAGGATCCCTTCATTTGACATAGAGGATAACTTGGTTAGCAGTAAAATATTTTTTCATCTTTGGTAGCAGGACCATGCTTTCTCTTGAGTTAAGGACAAGTTTTGTCCTCCAACAACTCCTAACACCTCCTCCCATGTCTCCTTGGGCCGTTGCTTTAATGTACCTAACCACAGGACCGGTCCTGCTCATATTTAGGATGGGAACAATGATCTTCCTGAAAGGATGGCTCCTAATCTGAATAAGGTGTCAAGTGGTTGTGGAATCATTCTGGAAGACTTCTCATTTTCAGGAAGAATTGAATTTGGGAAGGGGGTTTCCGTTGGCGTTGGGGCCTTGGAAATCATTAGTCATTTGAAGGGGAAAGAAATTAGGTCACGGAAGTACAGCAAAGAAGAGCTGCGATGGTAATGAAGGGTATCCAAAATCCTTCCATTTATCTTGGACTTCATAGTGGATTATGAGTGTTAGTCGGCTCTGTACATTCTGTGCTCCTGGTAGTCCGAAGCGTTTATTCCACACTGCGTGGGTTCTTGCAAGGGGAAAAAACTGCCCAGTGTTTATTTTGAAAACAAAAGTTCTGCTCCTTGGAGTTTCTGGATAATGTGATTTGTCCAGGATGAAGGAATAAATAGTTTATTTTAATCCCTTGTATACATGGCTTGTTGTATAAATATAGCATGGGTTTTCTCACAAAGGATTTGTGGTTTATTATCCATTTAGGGGGACGGAATTTGCCAGCTGTGGTCAGGGAAGCACAGGGAAGATGGAAAATTTCACACCTTGTGGGACAATGTCAGGCTAGTCCTGGATGTGTCTCAACCAGACCTCATTCCTTTCTCCAATTTGCAGCAGGAATCAAGACTTCTAGAATAGCGTAGCCTCCATGATTTCACTGCCAAAATGAAAATGAAAAAAAAAAGAAGCTTTGGGTCATTTCTACATGTTCTGTCTTCTGAATTCCCAGCAAACGTTTGCTCTGCATTGATTAAGTCCTCAGAAAAAGCCTTATTAGCAACCTCAGTGCTATTATACGTCTCACTAGATTAAGATTCTTTGGGGCCGTGCTTTATCTGAGCGTTCGCAAACTTCCACATATTAGTAAAATGCCACGTTGCTCTTTGCACAAAGTCATGTATAATAGCAATTGACCTGTTGCTTCGTTAGTGTTAATCTCCCCAATCTGCTATCTGAAGTGCTTCTAATGGCTGCCTTTTTTCTCTGATATTATTAATTCATTGGTCTTTTGGTTGCATTAATTTATCGCTCCTATGGTAAGCTGCTTCGACATTTTTTTTCTTGACCGGGGAAGGAAGAGAGCAGCGTTTTGAATAAATACGCACAGGCTATTTAAATCCACTTTGCATAATTCGCAGACATGAATTCTACCTCAGTCATGACAAGCAATTCTGCACAGATAGTACAGAAGTGAATCAACGCATTTCGGTTTTTTTTCTTCTCTTTCAAATGCTCATCGCCAGAAGTGTCTGCAGGGTATGTCAAGATGGTGGCCGCTCCACTGTTTTTTAATGTGCGCTGCAAATAGATGTAACTGCTCATCCTAGGGATGAAGTGAAGACTGACTTGAATACTTGCTAAACTGCTTAATCCCCTCACTTCTCCGGTTTTGGAGATTTCATTGAGTAGCCCCTTTACAGCCATCAAGACTGGAAACTTAAGCCAACCCATCAGAAACTAAAGCTCTGACAATGTTGCATGTCCCTGGAATGTTGGATCATTGAAGAACACAAAGAGTTCCATCATATTAAAGAACATAAAATGAGGTCTCAGGACCAGAACAGGACCTGGAAACTCTGTGGAACATAGAAGGCATAATGAGATTTTTGAGCATTCATCCACGCCACTGTACAATATTGCAGCATTAGAAAAACATTCTCAGAAGGAAGCCAATTGGATTTGTGAGATGGTTGACCGTGTGGACTTCAACCACCTTCCCACCTTTCGTTCTTCCTTAAGGAAACAAGGAGCAAGCCAACCAATCGGTTTGTGGCTTCTGCTTGTTCGACGATGTTCTGTGATTTCAATGCCACCTTGCTTAGCTAGCCTCCTTGGTTTTGCTAGGCAGCAGAAGAGTGCTTTTATAGGTGTCTGTGAAAAAATGGCAGCAGAATGTGGATTATGCCTGGAGATGGTGCAGAAAAGCATGTATGTCTGCGAGAATGGAAAGGAAAAGGGGGGAAAAGTATGAGGCTCTTCTGGACCATACAACTTTGAGTAAAGAAAAAACAGTATCTGTAGTATAGTATGGCATGTCAACAGATGGCTAATCCAGGTAGGGCTCAGCGTTATTATTAATAAATAATACCATTCTATAATTAATAATGTACCCCATTATTGATTGATCATAATTATGATGAAATAATATAGTCCATGATTATTAAATATAGAAAGAGGAGAAAATTCAGTGTTAATACATCTCCTGACAACAAACCAGTCATGTGATGAATGTCTCAAATGCCAGAGTATCACAGATCTTTTTTTTTTTTTTTTAATTTTCCAGCAAATATAATCACTTCATCCCAGACAGATCGTGTTGTTTTTGCTGAGAGGCTGCCAAATCTGTAAATGAAGAATTTGTAATAAGCACCTGGCCCCAGTCCAAGAGGGAGGAAGACCAAAATGGGACATGCGTTCTGCTTTTTGTACCCTTGGCCTGATGAAGAACCCTTGAGGGCTCCAAAGTTTCCAGTCCCACCAGACAACACTGAAGGCTTTAACAATTTGGTGATAGAAACCTCTGCATATAATCATAATAACACAACATGAAAATCATCAAATAAATCATCAGAGATGGACCTTAGACACAAGTGACATTTAGATGCAAGTACAAATGGGACTTGTTGTGAAGCCAGAAATTCTCTGGGTTTGGCCCCAAATCTTTAATTCTTTGGATTCTCTGAGTTAGGAAGCTCAGAGTCCACCATGCATTTGGCCTTGATGATGGAGTGATTCAGGAAACTCTGTCCATTCTGTATCTCCAAGGCCCAACATACTTTATTCAGAACATGTTTATCAGGATGCCTTTATATTCTTCTAGAATTTGGAGACTCTACCACTGATCCCATAACTTAGTGGTAGACACATGGTTTGCATGTGCAATATTCCACTTCAGTCTCTGGTATCTTCAGCTCAATGGTGATGGTTAACTCTAGACTGGTTGGACATGCTGTTCCCAATTTAGCTCTTAGATGTGTTGGACCAAAGTTGTAATAACTTCTGCACTTGATGGGAATAATAGTTCCAACACATCCTTAGATTTGCCTTTGTGTTGTGGGGAAAATAGTGAAGCAACAACCTTTGTTTCCAGTACTTTCAGAATAAATTTTAGGTAGCTGCACTCGTGTGAGTCTTCTCAACCTCTAAAGAATTGAACACTAGGTCAGCAGACTATAAAACATCCTCAAATGTTAAAAATGGCCAGATATTGGCTTTTTGAGTGCTGGAAAATTACAATTCAGTATGCCAATAATACTCTTCCCTTATTAAGTTATGGGAAATAATTTATAACAGAATTGTTCAAGAGGCCTTTAGATGTGCTGATGCAACCATTTAATTATTTATTCCTTGTTGTTCTTGTTCATTTCTTGTTAAAATTTATATTATAATTTTGTTAGCTGGTGATTTTAATTTTTAACTCTTTACTTTTGATTGATTATACCTTGAATATTTTATTGCAAATTATTGATTGTAACTGCTCCAAGAATTAACTGATTGTGGAAGGTAAAATCAAATCAAATCAATCAATCAATCAATCACACATTAGTATAAGCCTGCATCTTCAACAGTTGTGCCTAGTCTGTCTTTTCCAGATTGTTTCAGGATTGCAGTTCTCCTATATCCTGGCTCAAAAAGGTTACTGGGCATGTTGGCTGGGATTATAGGAGTTCTAGTCCCAATACATCTGGAAAATACCAGGTTGGGGGAGGCTGACCTTCACCCTTCTTTTAGCGGGCATACATGTGTGCACACAACTGCACACCAATATTCAAGAAATGTGCAACAACCACATATATTGGGCAATAAATGAGCAGGTGTGGTAACCTATTCTTTTTCTTACTTGCACTTCTGATGGAATTGCAGTCATCTTTAAAACATTAGCCCCTAGAAGAGCCTAAAAAGTTCATCTCTGGCCCTTTCAGAGCATCACATTCACCAGGAGGACTCATGGACCTTTTGGAAGGCCTGGAGGCTGGGTTGTAGTCCTGATCCCTCCTACATTGGACAATCCTACAATAAATGTTTGAGCAAACCATAGTAGACTTTTCCAATCTGGTCTCTTATAGATGTCTGAGTCTCATGGTCCCAGAATTAGTAGTTCTTGACCATGCTGGCTAAGAATTCTTCAAGTTTGGCAGGTGCCAAATTGAGCCAAGCTGTCTTAGCCTGAAAGAGTTCCCTGTCTAAATTCAACTTGCCTTGAAGGTCTGTGGTTACCCAGTTTGGCAACTGAAAAACCTGATGGTCACAACAGTTTCCATCAATCCAAAGAAAAATGGGAAGCCCTGGTCATCTGGGAGAAAGTCAAGTCTGACATGGCCTGTGATGCAGCTTTATGCTGTCTCATTCCTGGACGAGAAGATCAGCGGGCCAAGTGGGTCTCCCTGGCAAGCCATTCAGGCACAAGCCGAATCATATTCAGCTGAAAGAACAGCTTGATGGCCTTTGAAAGAACCGCTGGAAGGAAACAACGCTGGCACCAAGCCACTGTTCTCATTCTTTTATTGTACATTTGTCATGTTTGGTACCCATGAGATCATTCCTTCCTTACCTCAAACAGATGGCAGGAAACCTTATGGACAGACAACCCCCTTGGCAATGACAACTGTCATTTAATGCAGCAGTCATGATTAACCCAGAATATTTACAACAACTATAAAACTGGCTTTAAAAATTCATTTAAGCTTACATGCCACTCCAGTCATGCGTGACTCTGGGCAGCTGATGGATCTTCCCAAACAGTAATAAGATTAAAAATAAAACCAAACAGTATAAATGGAACAACTTAATAAAATAAGTAGAATCCCATGCACGAGGAGCAACCATAACACCATCTGCATTGGAAAAGGCTAAGCAAGACAATACTGGAAAAGCAACCCTGTTGAGGTGTTTGTGGACCTTCAGAGCCTAGTTATTGCTAGACATTTAAAGCAGAGGTGTAGGAAGGGTGCTTGGACTCACCATGAGGATCTGTTATGGTCATCAAAAGATGGGCCTGAAAGAGAAGAGATAATGTCATCTCTTCTAGTCCACTTGCTTATGAATGATTGTGTTACTCACCTCCCTGAGTTATCTGCCTTATAGGAGATGAACAGGCTGTCAGCTTTCTACTCCCTTAAAGTGAATGTGAAGGCAATTCTTTTCATTCTTGCACTCACTGAGTTTATGCCAAAGTAATTCCTTGGGGTGGAAAGGGTTTGTGCAGAAATTTGGGAGCAGGATCTACTCCCCCATGATAAGCTTTGTAGAATCAGCCAGTTTGCTGTTGTGTTTAGTGACTCTTTTATGGATAGGAAGATTGGGTGTATGTGTTTGCCCGGTCCAGCAGGTGTGAAGCCTCCTTCTGAAGACCTTTCAATCTTATTCCACCCTGATAGTTATTGAAGGTTTTATCATCATATTGTCTGTCTGAAGCAAGGTATATTGTCCTTTTACCATATGTACCAGCAGCTTCAAGCTAGTTGCACTGCTCTCAAGTCTAGTTAGTTGATAGGCAACTATTGTTCCTAAGCGAAGAAGCTTTGAAGATGGACTCTCCAACCCATCTATCATCCCCGACTGGTTAACTGCTTTCCTTAGAACATGGCTCTTCTTCCCGAATATTGCTTTTACTTGCACTGGCAGTCTTGAAACCCAAGGTCTGTTTCTTTGTCCATTTCCTGTACAGTCAAGGCTGGGCATGCAACTTCTGGATTGAAAGGATCTTCTTAAAGGTCTCTAAAAGATCTTTTCCTTTATTTTCTGGTCATATTAGTTGAGACTGAAACTGGGATGTCTTTTATCCTTCTCCTGTACCAACACAGAGTCTGTGGACTCTCCAAATAGCTTCCTGACATGAGGTTGGCTCTCAAGTGGTGGTTCTCCAACTAATGCAGTAGGAGGCCTTAATTCACTAAGGCCATGGATCTAGCTGCAAGCTATAGGCTGCCCATAGTTGTATCTGCTAAGAGTTTGGCTGATTTTGTAATCTGGATAATGCTCTCTTTTAGACATTTTGCTTTTGCTGGATTTTCCCAGAAAAAATAGCCCTAAGACTCAATGCAGCTGCATTATGTACCCACTTTAGCACCCTGCTGCTAAATGTCTATGAGCATTTCCCCTTATTTTCATGGAACAACTGTCTTGGAGATAAGGGCTGCTACCAGCTCATTGACAGAAGGCATGGTCAACAATTCCATGTTCTCCTGGAGGAGAAGGTACAACTTGTTGGTCAGAGAGGGTGGTGACTTTGTCCGGTTGGTTCCATGCACTCTTATTTATAATTTCCATGGATAGGTCTGGGGAGGGAATTCTCAGATCCATAATAAAGGTGGACATGAACAACTTGGTTGTGTACTGCATTCCCTCAACATCATTGTTTGGGATGTTGCTGGAAATCAGGCCCAAATTAATGGTGCTTGCTGATTTTCTCATCAATGGCAAGAATACATCAGCACTAACTAGTCTCCAGTGTATATGCCTGGACTCTTCAAAGTCCTCATCAGAAAGCTGGCCCTTTTCCCAGTCCAAGCCCAACTAAGATGAAGCCTGAGATGCCTCCTGCAATTTTCCCCTCCATCTGCTCATTTGAGGCAAAGGAAAGAAAGCTAAAATTTCTTCCCTAACTGGTAGTTCCTTGGGTTTACATTACCCCAAACCTGATAATATTAGAGAAGTTGAATCAGCAGGAGTCAGAATCTCCAGAAACACCTCTGTGTTGTAAAAGCCAATGGCAGTCACATGCAAAGGTCAGTTCACATATAGGAGATGGTTTTGTAAACAGCTGTAAACATGTAAGAGATGGTTTTGCTAGCTCATTCATTATTAGTGGGAAAAAAATAGCTCTTACCAATTCTCAAGAAAGCTGTTAAGAAAGAAATGGACTAAGACTCCATCCTACGATATTGTAGGATAAACGGAGTCTAAACTGGAAATAATTCAATTACTGAAATTCTTGCAATTCTGTCGCTTTCATCCCAATCATTACTCTTCCAGAAGACCATGAAAATCTTGCTTAGAAAAATTACTTTCAGTGGGGTGGTCTACTTTCAAGACCCTTATGGAAATCCTCTTGAGGTAATCACAGTTGTGTCAGCCCCAATCAAAATGTGAAGGATTGAAAGAACCTGCATCAACAGTGGTTAGCTGGTAATCCCAACCAACAGAAGTTATCTTCAGGCGCTAATCCAACAGGATGAATTTTCAGCAAAATAAAAGGGAAACACATACAAAAAAAGTCTGGTCACACCTTGAAGACTTACAGATTTATTGTGGCATTTTTTTGTGGACTGAAGTTGATTTTATTGGATGGCAAATGCAGATACCCACAGTGGGATGTTGAGAAGAAGAAGAAGAAGAAGAAGAAGAAGAAGAAGAAGAAGAAGAAGAAGAAGAAGAAGAAGAAGAAGAAGAAGAAGAAGAAGAAGAAGAAGAAGAAGAAGAAGAAGAAGAAGCAGCAGCAGCAGCAGCAGCAGCAGCAGCAGCAGCCATGGCTGAAATGCAAGTTATGGTCTAGCTTGTATTGGATCACATGCTGATTTAATCATAATTTAGACTGGAGGCTCTAGAAGCAATGCAACTTCAGTTAGTTGTGGTGCACAAGTTCCACTGATTGCGATGAGTCTCTTCAAAGCATAACCCAAATCCAGATCAACCCAATAGCTCCACAGCTGAAAATTTTGCTTCTTCTGACTCTGGGAGAGAGCTAAAGAAAGGTTCCCCCTCCCCTAACTGTTATCACATTCACAGGGATACTGTAAATCTGGGCGAAGAACATTTTAGCTATTGGGAAGGGGGCTGGTGGTAAAAAAGGCCTCCACCAGGCAGCTTACATGTTTTATATAAACACAAAACCCCACAGCTCATCTCAGGACAGTGGTACAATCTGGAGGGAATGTGAATTGCTGGGGGACTGGGGGGCACATGAAGAGAAACACCACCACTGTAAAACAGGTGGTGGGGTATAATATGACGATTTGGAAGTCAATGAGGTTTCAGCCTGCAAGTTCCTGCACCCAATATATGGCTTTAAGGAATGTACATCAGGTTTGCAAACCCTCCTTGCTCAAATATTGCCTGCAATGGATTGGATCCTAACATTTTTTCTTTAAATAGATATATTTAAATTAAAATGGCAAATGCATACATGCATAATCTATAAAGAAACACATGACGTTTTTATCATGTGCAAATTTATGCATACTTCAAGGTTCATGCAATGGGAGCTTGAACAGAGCATGATCTTTTTGATCTGTCTATCTTAATATTTTCTCAGCCCTCCCAAAAAACCTGTTTTGAGGAATATTCTTGACTGATATTTTGCGATGGCAGTTAAGTCCGCTCCTCCCTTCACCCCCCAGTATCCTGGAATAAGGTTACATCTTGAGTGGAACTACAAAACCTGGACCTTAATCCTGCAGATGAGTCCTGAAAACTGAAATATGGCCCCAGAAGAGTGGGATCCATGGGGGCAAGTGTCAAAAAATTTGGAATAGCAGTTGAAACTATGGGATGGCAGCCACACCCCTTTGGTACGTTCATCGTATGCATGGTGCATGTGAAAAAGGAGCAAGGCTTTGATGGTGCAGTTGAGATTGCCCTCATGACTTTTTTGATGCCCCCAACAAAAGAAATCTGTATCCTAGATGCGGTATCCTCAAAGTTATCACCAACTGAGTTGTAGTATTTAATATAACAGAAGGGTAAAATATTGAAATAAATAACTAGGAAAGAGTCATATTCATTATATTTAATGAATGTCCACTACATGTCAATGAAATCATGTTTAGTTTTGGCTGGGTTCTGCTCCACCTCACATCTGCCTCACATTCCAGAGCCCTTTATGGCTCTCAGCTCAGAAAAAGTGATACTTCCTTGATTTAGCTCAGTGTTCCTCAACCTCAGCAACTTTAAGATGTGTGGATTCCAACTCCCAGAATTCCCATCTTCCATCTCCAGAAATCTCCAAGGAGACCTGCCAAGGAGTGATGACCAATTAGAGCAATGTTGGCTGGGGAATTCTGGGAGTTGAAGTCCACACATCTTAAAGTTGTCAAGGTTGAGGAACACTGAGACCATGGGGGAAGTTCAACAGCTAGCAAGGAATTCTGTGATTGCCCCTTTGGCTTTTCATGAACCAAAAATGGTAGTCAACCTTTCCCCAGAAACTGTTGGAGAATTTCTACAGAAATTGTGTAGGTGGATTTTCCCTGCCCTCCACTCACCACCCTCCCCAGCAGAGACAGTCAAGAGTCACGCTTCACATAGCATCACAGAGCTGAGCTGCTGGTGCCACAACAGATCTTTCTAAGGCGCCCTAAAGTTCTTTCTTGCGTTGATGGGCACTGGGTGTGAGTGTGTGTGAGGGCTGTCACCAACGAAGGCTTGCCAGATAGTCTTTTTACTAGCACACTCTGTTCTACCCGTTGCAGCCTGGTGCCAAACACATCCATTTAGAATTAAAAAGTACTGAGACGGAGGCTTTGTTCGGAGAACCAGAACTGAATTGAGCTCCTGGCCCTGCCAGGCAGAATCCAGTCCTGGTTAGCAGAAACATTCTTCATTTTACAGCATAATTTAGGGCAAGACAGGCAGAGGGCAGCGGAGAAGTGCCATTTTGTCACGGCTACTGTTAACACTTTGGAGTCATGAAACCTTGTCCATCTACTAGGTCAGCCACAGAGTTGTCAACAAATTTCTATTGACGGTTCTCCCACCTGGCTTTGAATATGGTTACATCCCTGGAATATGGAAGAATCAGAGAGATGGGGTAAATATATACATATACATATACGTATACGTATACGTATACGTATACATATACATATACATATACATATACATATACATATACATATACATATACATATACATATACATATACATATACATATACATATACATATATATTTTAATAAGGAGGAGGGAGTCATACTGGCCCAGAGATGATCTGAGCTGTCTTCTTCCATATTCCTTTAATGAGCTGGCCCCAGAAGACCATTCCTTCACTTTGCTCCTTGTTAAAGGTTTGTCCTTACCATGTTATTCTTAATAAACATTAAAACCAAAAACACTGCACTCATAGACACATCCATTTCACCTCTCCCCCCCCCACCCCCACCCCCACAGGAACCTTTGTCAAAATATACACTATACACAGGTGAATCCACCCATTCATATGTTACGCATATGTACAGAGTCTTTAGGAACAGTCTGTTGAGTGGAGTGCACAGGCAACCAATGGGTGCAAAAGGAAGGAGGTGTGTGTTAACAGACGTGAGGCTGAACCAATCATGGTTTCAAACACTTCCCCCTTTTCTCCCGCCTCTGCAGTTTCCGAAGGCGCCGAGTCCAGGCGTCCCGCCATTGGATCACCAAGCTGTTCTTGTCGGCCATTAGTCCTGGCCGGTCACTGGGGTTTTCACTGATTCCCATAACTAAGTATTTCTTGCTGATTTGGATTTTGGGGCATTTGCAAGCCAAGTCTTTTATGTGGATCCACAAGAAGTTATCTCCCCGTTTCACCCGCTCATCCCGACACTTGTAGACCGAGAGGATGTTGACGGTGAATTTGGCCCAGTTGGCCACTGTCTCCATGTCTAGGACGTTGACTTGGACAACTGAAGGGGGAAGACAAGACAAGAAAGTGTAAAGACACAGCAGCCCAGGGATAGAAAGAACATGCCGGCTTAATGCTCAGACTCTTCCTTAGCCAAAGATTTATCAGCATGTGCAACTTCTGCTTAGGACAAACAGGCTGGACTTTGTGCAAAAGAATTAATGAGCACAAGTATGACATCAGGACTCAAAACGCAGACAAAGTAGCATCAGAGCATTTCAACTGCCTGGGACACTTCATTTTAGATTTCAAAGTAGCTCTTTATCGGCACAATTGAGCAAGAGACTGCTAAACTTACATACATCAAAAGGCTTCAGGTTATCTTAGAAGACCTCAATAAACACAATGTGTTTTTAACCCATTACAGGTGTTCAGCGATACATTTGTACCTGTACTCTCTCTCGCATGTAATCTACATCTGCATAACAAACCTGTCTTCCCCTGCTTTCCCCTCCACCTTATCTCAGTTTAAATCCTACACCAGTTTAGCTGCTCCAGGTGTCTGATGAAATGAGCTGTAGCTTTTTAATAAAATTTCTTAGTTGCAAATGGTGTGGCCAGACTCCTTCTGATTTTGGGCTACCATAGACTAACATGGCCAGGGGGTTCTGCAGGGTATGGTCAAAATGGTGGCCATGATGGTATGACTGAGCTCCGCTTCAGAATCTTGCAAGACTGAAAGTATTTCTCCCCTCTTCTTTACACTCCAGATAACTAAGGAGGGTCCCTTCTGAAATGCTTCCCATACCTCCTCTCCTTCTGTAGGCTGTGATATCTTTTGCATGATGGTTGCCTAGTCTGTGGCTCTCCCTCCTGTCTCCCAAAGTCATTCCCACATGCCATTACAATGACTTTGGTTTCCTACTCTGGTCTACTTTGAAGGACTGACCCATGGCTGGTTTTGCACAGCATACTTAAAGGAGTTCTTCTCCAGGAGAATTCTGGGAGGGCATACATCCTCTCATATTTGAGGTGAGCATATGAAATTGGTGAGTTTTGTGTCTCCATGTGATGGACTGGAATGGAGGAAGGGGGGTGAAAACGGTGCTCTCGTCTCCAGAGCAACGCTCTGGAGATAAGCAGAGAAAGCTGGCGCATCCCTAAACATTCCAGAAGATAGTAGAGAGTTGTGCCTGGGAACTACTGGTCAGTCTGAAAAGATTCTGTAAATAAGCGCTAGCTAATAAACCTTGTTGATTGAACCTACACGGTCTCCAGGAGTTCCTTGGGCTAGGCCTGACATCAATCTTTTTAGACTCACCAGTAGTTCCCAGGCACAACTCTCTACTATCTTCTGGAATGTTTAGGGATGCGCCAGCTTTCTCCGCTTATCCCCAGAGCGTTGCTCTGGAGACAAGAGCACCGTTTTCACCCCCCTTCCTCCATTCCAGTCCATCACACTCCAGGTGTAATGGTATGTGGGAAAGACCTTGGGAGACAGGGCGAAGAGATACTGCCTAGAGAACAGTCAGATAAGAGACAGCATAGCCTGCAGCTACATAGCGGGCAGAGCAAGAGGCTCAGAAGAGACCCTCCCTAGTTTCTTGGGCTGTAAAGGAGACAAGAAGGAGAACTGTACTTTCAGACTTGCAAGATTCTGTTAACATAGCTTTACAATCAAGTAGAATTAGTTTATCTGGTCATGTTTCCTGTCTGGTATACCTGGTAAGGCTGACACCAGGTGAAGGAATACAAAGCTCATCAACTTCTTGAGATGTTCGATTGCATTTCTCTTTCTCTTTCTTAATCTCTCTCTCTCCCCCACCCCCAAGGCCATTTTAGAGACATCTTTGTCTCTCTTTTTTCAATTATGGATTTTATACATTTGCTCTCTCCCACTGTCTGTCTCGAAGAACCTGGGATATGGGAAATATCAACCAAAGGAATGTTTCAATGAAATGAATGAATGATATCTGATTGTAATGATCTCCAATTGTGCCTCAGCAGAAAAGACTTTTCCTCTTCTTTCAGCTCCACAGCTGCCACCCGGTCTCTTAGCCCTTGGATGAGTATTTGAAATTCCCGTTCCCTTTCTACCTTGCCAAAAACATCTTTTCTCTTGGAACCAAAGAGTTCCTGTGGAAGATCAATCAAAACCTCGGCCTTTTTAGCAATTCTGCCTTTTGCTCAAGAGAGCAACTCTGCTTATGTCTGGGTGATTAACAATCCACAGGCGGGATGCCCTGCACCCCAACTCTACAGACCTCCCATCCTATTCAAGACCCCTCCCTCCACCCCACACACCTTGCGAAATAGAGAAAAATGTGCTTTTTAACATATTTGGCAGACAGAGAGGCTCTGGGTGGAGAAAGGAAAGGGCACACAATGTTTTTGGAGATTTGAGAAGGATTTTTTTTCTTTTGGGTTCATTTCAAACTGGGGAAAGGATGCAAGATGGATGAATATGGAACTGGACTGTTTTTGGGACGGGCAGCAGAGCAAACATGAGAGTTGTGGGGAAACTGAATTTAGACTTAATTAAGATAATCCTGAGTCAGAGTTAATTTAGACAATTCTGAGACATATTGATCCCCCTACTCGGTTCCTTCTTTTCTTGTCTAAAATTTGCTCAGCAGGAACTGGAAAGGACTAGAAGCAAATTTCTTAAGGGGCTTAACAAAAGTGCCTTAGAGCATATGTAGAGTGTCTTCCTTTTCTGATCAAGATGGCTATAACCAACATAGTCATATCTTGGGGTAAGGGATAAGGTTTCAGACTGGGAGTAGATTCTGCCCTCAATTCTGATTCCCTGACCAAGGATGCACTTTCGAAAGAAAGCCAGATATAAGTATTGTCTACAAGAGCATCTGGTAGTGTTTGGCACTATTACATTTATCTGAAGCAAGGAAGACCTTAACTGGATGCAGTACATGCTTTCTGAAGCCTACATGTCCAGAAATGGTGACTCTGTCTGGACTATACCATTCCAGACGGTCGGGCTGAACTGAACTGAACTGAAAGGGATTCTTTTCCAGGCATGATTCTCGCAAAGTTCTCTTTAGCAAGATTTATTGAGATGAGAGGGATGGAAGGTACAAAAATTCCAGAAACAGAAAAAAATTCCCTTTCAAAACCAATATATCCCCATGTACATTAGGGCAGTGATGTTCTTTCTAAATACCTTATTATCTAGCAAGGTGGCGGGTCTCTTTCCTGATAACAGGGAAACTGGCTGTTTACATAATGGTCTCTTGAATCTTTATAAGTTCAGAAACCACCTATTACATGGGGGCTTACAGGACTGACTATGCCATGCAAAAAAGCAAAGCAAAACACCTTGTCTGCAACTAGGAGAGTAGCTTATCAGGTGAAGGCTAAGACTTTCACATGCTTGTTGTTTTTTTTAAATGTGTGTGTGTACAGGGAAGAAGCTATTGTTTTATACAGGAGAGCATCGGGTAATATGAAACTCTACCTGCAATCAGAAATGGGCTGAATGCAAGAACTAGGTCTGGCTGGTTTGAAAAACACTGAAATCAGAAATTACAATTCTGTTTCTTGCAAGGCATAAACATTAACCTTCCATAAAGAGATATAGCAGTTTTCTTGTTCTGGGAAACAGAACTATAACTTGAACCCTTTCTGCTCAAAGGCTGAATTCACACCACATATTAAACCCTGATGCTGAGTTAACAAAACACAATTGCTGTATTCACATAATATGGGATGGGTCCAAAGAGATAAGCATTGTTGTGGCTTAGCAAAATGGCCTGCTTCACACAACATGAAAAGATCTGGGTTCCTGTAACACACTGACTAACCAAATTCATTCTAGTCTACTACACCTGTGAAAGAATGGTTGGATGAAGGCCGCGCTCGAGGAGATAAGCATTTCCTTAGCCCTCAACAGGAGCGTGGGAAGTTTAAGAAGATGAGACTGGCACCACCCTAAGGAATTCACGGTGTTTTGGCTTGCTGGCTTGGGAAGTTAGATTCAGTCTGGAGAGATTCTGTCTTGAGGTGGAAGCTAATAAACGCAACAGAACTGTTTCGGCACTGTCTCGGGGAGTTCTTTGGGCTGAACCATGTGGGCTGTCATGGCACCTAACCCTCCTTGACTCAGCTTGAAAAAGCTAAGCAGAATCAGTCCTGGTTAACATTTGGATGGGAGACCAGCTATAGGTTACATTGAAGTTTAAAAAAAATATTGAAAAAGGCAGATGGCAAACCAGGACAGCTGCCAAACTGCCATTTATATAGTTTACCAGGAGTCCTGATAGGGTGGAGAAATTCTTTATCTTTTAGCATGTTGTGTGAAGCTAACATCTCTAACGTGGCACAGGGCCAGGTTACTTGCAGGACTGCCTCTCCCTGGGGGTATCTGCCTATCCTACTAGGTTAGATAGGGTGGGTGCACTCCAGGTCCTCTCCCTCAAATGTTGCCATCTGATGGGACCTTGGAGGCATACCTTCTCAGGAGCTGCCCCAGCCCTTTGGAACAGCCTGAGATCCAATGGATCCCCATCCTGTTAGCCTTCCAGAGGACCATGAAGACCTGGCTCTTCCCCCAAGCTTTGGGCTAGGGTGGGGGTTGAGCTGGGAGGCAGTTTGGTCTGGTGCCTGGTACTTCTGTTTTATCTTTGTTTTTATGGATCATTGCGAGCCACCTAGAGTCATTGTATGAGACTGTTGGCCCTATAAATCCTATAAATAAATAAAATAAATCTGTTAAACCATAAACCAACAAACTAGGCTGCGCCCCAAAAACATCTAACCATGGTTAACCTAGCAGCCAGGTCTTTCACCCAGTTAAACACATTGTGCAAGCAAACCCCTCCAAGAAAACACTTTTGCTGGAGCCATCAAGGCGGAGATCCACCTAAACTCATTGTATGAAACAGGCAGCCATGTACGTCCAATAAATAAATGAATAAATAAGGCTAAAACAAAGATAAGGAAAGCCAGGAAGAGGAATCTTTGCCTTTGGAGAAGGAGAACGCTTCTTACCGTAATCTTTCTTGCAGTACTTTTTCAGGTTGATTTTGTAATTGCCCTTGGCTGGCTTGCAGTAGGAGTCACAGTCTATGGGAAGAGGTGGGGAGAAGAAGGCAGGACATTAGAATGACAACTAGAAAGCCGGAAAAGAGGTTGCAACACACCAACAACAACTTTGCAGAGGAGGAGGGAAGGAGGCCTGCATGAATCAAGACTCATGCTAGATGAATTCAGAAGCTGGACCAAGCTCTTTGCAGGAAATGATCAAGTAAAAGAGGGAGAGCTAAACCTTCTGTTTCTCCTCCCCCCTGCCCCCAACTGTCCCCAGGATCAGAAGGGAGTCTCTTTGGGTGTGTGTTAGGAAAGGAGACTTTGGAAAAGAGAATTTGGCACCTCCTTCCTGGGGCCCATCAGTTCCTCCTTCCTTATTCCTAATCAGTTCAATATCCAAGAAGCTAGAACCATTTGTGTCAACAGTACAATCTTCTGCCAGTTAGGTAGGCCTGAGGCCAGGTGGCATGAAATAAACAAGGAAAGCACTGGTTTGATTGAGGTTCAACATGCATCGAGGTCTTGAAGATGCAGTGGGTCATCAAGACAGTGACCAATAGCACAGCTATCAGGACGGACAGGCATGATGTGCTGAAGGGAATACACACTCTTGGGGTCTCTTGTCCTGGGTGCCTATTCCCCTCCCTCCCATTCTTCTCCAATCGCTAATCAATCCATTCCATAGCTAGGTTTGTGCAACACAACCAAGTCAGTTCAGCACCTAACATTCACCCAACATGCTGGGTTGACTTGGCTTTAACCTTGGTTAGGTTTTTTGTGGCTTCCTGCGTTGTGCAAAACCCATCCATTTGCAGAGTTTGTGATGCAGGGTGTTGCTCAAGTCCAGAAAAACGGGCCAATTCATGTGCAGCATTTTGTGGAAAAACAGCCTCTCTCTTTCTGTCCATTTGGTCTTTCCCCCAAGCCTAAATGAGACATCTTTTCTTTTTCTTTCCTTGAATGTTACAAAAAGGTTTGGCTGCAGCCAGGCCTGGCACCAGACTGTCCCCTCAAGGAGAAGGAAAAGGAGAGAGTGAGACAGGGCAGATAACCAAAGTTCATCAAGCTATGGAACCCTGGATCTGTGCCCGGGAGTCTTGTGGCACCCCCCTTGGCATGGCTTTAGCCCAAAAGCTGCTGGGCAAACAGGCTTGAATAGCATTTCCCCATGTCTGGGCTGCAACGACTCAAATGGAAGCATTGCTTCCACCCCTGAGAAGGGGATTCTGATATAGTCAAATCCTCTCACCTGACTTAAAACAGCTGATGGGGCTCTGGATCCAAGCTGGCTCCTTCTTTGTCCTCCTTCCATCAGGAGCAAGAAACGAGCCATGAAATGAGAGGCGTTTTCTCCTTTCATGTTTTGGTCTCTGTCATCTTTGTTAGTACGTCTTAACTGCACTCTCCAGAGCAGTGTTTCTCAACCTTGGCCCCTTGAAGATGTATGGACTTGCTGGGGAATTCTGGGGTTTGAAGTCCACACATCTTCAAGGGGCCAAGGTTGAGAAACACTGCTCCTTTGGCTGGGTCTTTCTCCCGCCCCCCACAAAGTCATCCTTTTTTTTCTCCCCCCCTCTTGGTCTCTGGGACAGAGAAGGAAGCTGCCTGTTGTTTGCGACTTGCCAGAAGCATCTGGAGAAAGAGGGCTTGAGACGCAGGCAGAAAAAACAACAACACCCACCCTCTTCAGCATAGCCACCTCGAAAGGAGAAAGGAAAGAATCCCAAAAAGAAAAGTGAACCCAGCTGGGATTTGGCTGTTTTTCTCCTTTCCACCCTGCTCCCTTTCTAGTACAGCTTTTGTAGTGCTTGTGCCAAATTTGTTCCTGCTAAAACGACTCAGCATGGCACTAATTTGGTCCGAAAGGGAAGCGCGGAACGCAAAAGAACTTAGCTTCGCCCTTCCTGCCCCCATCAAGCCTCCGATGACTTGCCCAAGCTGGCCTTCATGTTGCTGGTTACCCCCGTTCCCTTTTGATGCGGTTTGGTTCCTAAGCCAAACTCTGGCATCCTTTATGTGGCTGGATCCGTCTTCTCTAACTCCTCCTTTTCATAAATCAACATCTACTGGAACCAGCCAAAAATCTGAGTTCCCGTCCAGCCATTCCGATGCTTGGAGTTTTGAACAACCTGACTGAAGGCAAGGAGAGGCGAAAAGCAGAGGTGAAATGTAGCCTCTAAGATCTCAAATTCTGGGGTTGCTCTTGCAAGACACACTTAAAGAACTAGGGGCTGTATTCACACATGCCACATTTAGTTAGTTGGGCCCTTTTCGGGGGAAGAAGGAGTTCTTCAGGGTATTGTACTCAGTGAATAGGACTGAGTGTATTGGGTGACCCCAGATAAAGAGTTGAGTCATTAACCAAGTTAGAGGGTTATGTAGCTTGGGCATAGAATTTGGGGCAAAAACTGCTGGCATGGAATGAAATGGAAGGAAATAATGTTTATTCGGTCAATGACTAGCAAGATTTGAAAATATGCACCACAAATAAAATCAAATGGGTGAGATAAAATATTAGCATAACAATGACTCTCTGTAATAAAAATGTAACATGCTACTATTAGGGTATACTATGTAAGATCATCTGTCCAATTTTACGCTGCACGGTCTTCTATTTTGACATGCTTTCTCTTTAGAGATGTCCAAGTGGGGTGTCTAAACGGTGTGGGGGAAAAAATATGAAGATGGCAGCCATAATGGTGCAATCACAGCTCCGTCTATTTTTGGGTGCGAGCTTTGATTGCGCAATCATGGCTGCCATCTTGATTTTTTTTACCACCCCTTGCAGACACCCCTGATGTCCAAGTCAGCAGACCCCAAGAAGGTTGACATTCAAGTTGCCTTGACGTTATCCTCCAAAGTTACAGGAGGTTGGTATAGTAGTATAGATTGGCCACCAGGAAATATCCTCCTGCAATGGGACGTGGGAATGACCTTGGGAGACAGGAGGGAGAGCCACAGACTGGACAACCTGCATGTAAAAGGTATCTCAGCCCACGGAAGGAAAAGGGGCGTGGGAAGCATCTCAGAAGGGATGCTCCCTAGTTTTCCAAAGAGTAAAAGGAGAAGAGGGTAGAAATACTTCCAGGCTTGCAAGATTCTGTTGATATAACCTTACAATAAAGACAGAGCTAGGATTCATTGCTACACTTCTTGCCTGGACTACCTTGAAATTCTAACACCTCCTCTCCTGTTTTATATTTCTAGGGCCTAATTTTCAATCTGCCTCGGCATTTCAAAGTTGCACTTACAGATTAAAACGAGCCATCCCCCCCAATACTGCGCAGCCCGCTCTTCTTGTTTGAGGAGTCAAAAGGGTCCACCCCGCCAGGAGAAAAGAGACGCGGGGTTCCTCTGTTGTGCGCGAAAGAGAAGGGGAAGAGGAGAGGCGGAAAAGAAAGGCGAGGAGCCGTCATGCCGAACGGGTATTTTGCAAGAGAAAAAGAACCATGCTACGCAGAGGCTCATTTCATTTCAGCCCGGGCTGAAAAAGCACCTCTCCGTCTCCGCTGCTACGTCATTGATAAATGAGCTGACACGCATTTGCGGCAGTCTTTTGCCCTAGCCTGGCTGGCAGGACTCGTGTTGAATAAATAAAGCTAATGGATATCGTAAGGGGAGCTGGGTGCCCAGTGAAGACGGGGTTCTGTTCTGTTGAGTCTCTGTTTGCTATGACTGTTGCTTTTCTTTTCCTTTTTTGCGTGCAAAGAGGAGATGACTATATTTGGAGCTCCTCAGCTACTTGCTTAGTCTAACTTTGTGAGCCGAGAGAAAGGGGAGGAAGATGTGTCAAGCCAAGTCACCCAGAAAGAGAAACCATTTCTCAGGGGTTTATTTCTCTGGAGTCAGAAGCAACAAAAGGTGTTGGCACCAGCAGACAGCTTTGGGAGGTGGGAGTTCTCATCTTCATTCTCTTCTATTGTGCTCCCTTGTGCTTTTAATAGCAGACACCCCCCCTAAAATATCTTCAGGGTCTTTGCCAGTTGATATAGGAGTTTGTCCCCCAATACATTCAATAGGGAGGATTACTGAAGCTTTAATTTTTCATATTCTGTTTCAGGGATTCCTCGATTCCTGAGTTAACTCCCCAGTTCTCACTTGGGTTCCTTCATCTCATTTTTAAGGAGGTCAAAGATCATTTTTAACAGGAAGAAAGAAGCAATGAAGGTTACGTTATAGCCAGAGATGACGCAGAAGCTAGCGATCAAGAAACTGAGTTGGATCTCCTTCCCTTGATCCAGAAAATCCCTGTCATCTCAGCTAGCACTGTTGGGGGGTGATGGGTGCTGTAGTAGAGCATATCTGGAGGACATCTGGTGGCACGGGAATCAATTTGAGTTGAGGACCATGTGGCTTTCACATGAAATGCAGATCATCTTATTGCTCCGGATTGACCTCTACCCAATTCAGAAGTCCTTTTAAGCTCTTCCTATCAAGGAGAACCTTAGGGTCACTTTTGATGGACTTAGCCAGGCCAGAACATGAAAAGAACTTCATGGTCAGGAAGATGTCCTACAGATAGAGCTCATATTTTACTTGAAGATTGGGCTGGGTCAGCCATTCTGGTACCTGGACAAAATGCACCTGCCTTTCAGTTCCACATACAACTGGTCAAGTTATGACACCCATTCTGGTCTGCCCTCCAGCTGGAGAGAAAGTTTGCAAAAATCATTGCAAAGCTGTCGTAGCTATATTAGCATCAGTGAATCCCTACTCTCTCTTCCACTTGCTCAGCTCATTCCTTGAATCATTTTTCCACTTTTGTTTTGCTTCCCTCAAATTTAATAAAAGTGGCCAAAGAAAATGTGGTAACCCAGTTTAGGCCCAGGGTTGGCAACCTGGTTGGTTACCAGAATGGTCAATGGCAAGGGAACATGAGCATTGTAGTCGCAAACCATGGGGAAGTGTCTCCCACGTGTACCGAACTAAAGGAATCAGTGTTACGATCTGATCATCTCCTGGTGAAATAAGTTTGACATCTCTTTTGGGTTTTTCCAGATTTGTGAAGTAGCCATTCTAAAAAAAAAGAAAAAAAGCTTCTGGCCAGACAGAGAGATGGCCTGAAGAGAGCGAGAGAGGAATTTGAGAAAATCAGGCCCTGCTTGTTGGAATGATTCTTCTAAAAATGAAAAACGGCCCAAAGAAATTGCCATGATCCCAGTTGCCAGAAACCTTTACAACTATAAATCTACATCTCTGTTTGTATAATTATTATTTTTTAAGTGTCACAAGATGTAAACTGATCTGTTCAGTTAGAAAAACATGGTCTTAGTGTGCGTATGTAGGGATGAAGATTTAGGCAATTTCTGGTAATGGGTTTCAGTGGAAAAAAAGTTCTTTATAAGGAATGGAAATTATTACAGAGATTCTTCAGGAAAACTATAAAGTCCACCTCCCCCAAAGTCTACACCACGCCTTGTCTTCCCCTAATCCACTACTCTGCATTGCTTTCTCATTCTGGTCCTCCGATCTACAATGAGTTTCTTCCCAGCAGAAAGCAAAAAGAAGGATGGGGGGATGGTGATAGCCCTCCCCCAAGCATGGAGTATGTTAAAACAAAACCACAAATAACCAACATTGTGTGGATCAGGATGGAGAGAGCTATCTTCACTCGCTATAGGAGAAGTAGAAGGTCAGTTCAAGCCATCCGTCCCAGGATTCAGTTCTTACATCTGCTCTCAGAGCTTGTTTCTGGTGCCTTTAAACTTTAAAACTCGGTATAATGACAGCTTCACCCATTGTGCTAACTTAGGTTTGCTTTAAAAAAGAGTTAGTTGACTAAGCCACAACTGGTTGAGTTCACACAACATGCTAATCAATCCAGTCAATCTTGCCTTTTCATACCAGTTCAGGAAAAAAGGAGAATCCAGATATGGCTGGTAGCACTGGTTGGTTGGCCAAAGCAGTGACTCATACATACGCTTGTCTTGCTAAACTCAGCGAATGCCAGCCCAGTATTCTAAGTCATATCATGGCTTACAAAATGCAATGGCTTACAACACACTAGGCCCATAGTTAAGCAAACCACAGTAAGGTTTTGGGTATGTGATTGACATGAAGGCATGCATGCACACAGTCGTAACTTCTGGCAACTACATGAACAAGTCCCTGTAGTTTTCAGCAACATTTTCAGAAGAGGGTTGCCCTTACTTCTTCTTCTTCCCAGGGCTGAGAGACAGGGACTGGCCCTAAGTCATCCAGCTGGCTTTGTGCCTAAGGCAGGTGTAGAACTCATGGTCCCCTGCTTTCTAGCCCTGTGCCTTAAACCACACTGACTCTCTGTACATGATTTAGCACCTCAAATATATTATTTGGTTTATTTTGCCAAAAAGAAATGCTGGAATTAGAACTCAGGTTTCTCTGCTCCTAGTTGAGGACCTTAGTCTCTAGAGCACTGTTTCTCAACCTTGGAACTTTAAGATGCGTGGACTTCAACTCCCATAATTCCACAGGCAGCTGGTTGGCTAGGGAATTCTCGGAGTTGAAATCCACACATCTTAAAGTTCCCAAGGTTGAGAAACACTGCTCTAGACCAAATTGATTCTTAGGGTAAGAATGACTCTCTGGCTTTGCGCCTAAGGTGGGACTAAAAGTTACGATCTCTTGGTTTCTAATTGGGTGCCTTAAGCCACTACATGAAACTGGCTCTGCATTAAGACTTAAAGTGTGGTATATGAACTCGAGCTATGCATCTGGAAGTTGCTATCCTTCTGGCTAGATTGCTGAGTGAACCCATAAAGAGGACCCAGCACCAGTGCCCAAGCCATCCCACAGTTCTTGGGGATGCAGGACTCTGTTTCGGACTGTTGGTGGGTTCACCTGCAAAATCCTAAATGGGTTCCACCTTGATTGCCTTCCATGGTTTTGTCATTTCATCTCCATGTGGCGTTTCATCTCCAGCAGGACCACCTGAGAAATCATGGCCCGCTCTTTAGCAGTTCATTTTTGCTCTCTGGAACTGTTTCCAGATAATCCCTGTGCTTCCCTTCCCTGCAGCTCCTGGGAGGTGTGTATGAGGATAAGATGGCCACAAAGATCAAGAGCATTGCATCATAGAAAAAGGGGTGAACTGCCCCATTTTGTCTCCCAGTAGCTCCATCGCTACCCACCCCCATGACTATACTTACTTTTCAAAAGCCAGCAATGATATCTTGATCCTTTTAAGGAAACCTTTTATAGCCTGTTTACTAGAACTGACAATATTTTTCAGGATCTGTTGAGTGGTTGCTTTTATCTTGTCGTTGGTAGCTGTTTTATTGCTCTGTTTATTAGTGTGGTATATATTTTATCTTATTGGATTGTAATAAGCTTCTGGCTGGGAACCAGGGTATAAATACAAAAGATTTGTACAGGAGACCTATTTTGAGTGAGCGTGTTTTTGTGCTTGCACACGGGTGGGCTCTCTCTAAATGAATGGTGGTCTTCCAAGCCATAATGGTCCTTTTTTTGCAGACAATTTTGCCCCTGTTCTAATTACGCAAACAGCAAAAAAAAACAACAGCACAGATGCACCTCTCAAGGATATGACTCCTCAGCCATTGCATGCAGGGACCTTCTCTAGGTGCCTGTAGCCAAATTTAGGCATCTTGCTTGCAAACACATCAGACAAGGGTGCTGATCTTCTGAGTATGGAGTTTTCAAATATGTAAAGCAGAGGCATCTGTGGGAGGAGGGTCAAAAAAGTCTAGGTGGCTATGTTGATCACATAGTCAAGGCCATCATTTTGGCTATCCCTGAAGAGGCCCATGGTTATATAAATCAACCAATAGGGTTGCTGTGTTTTTTGAGATATTAGAAACTGGATTTCCTGGGGAAGCCAGAGAGACTGAAAAGGGCATTCAATTATTTCTTATCACAAGCTCCATTTTCTAGCAAAGGGTGGATGGATGGAAGGATGGAAGGATGGAAGGATGGAAGGATGGAAGGATGGAAGGATGGAAGGATGGAAGGATGGAAGGATGGAAGGGAACCATAAAGATTTTATTAAAAAAATATACTTATGAAAAACAGGAAATGGTTTGTGGAATTGGTAACTTAAGGAGCATTTTTCTTAGACATTTCCATTTTTTAAAAGTACTCATTCCAGGTTTCACAATGATTTTGACTCCACATTTCCATAAGCAGAAAAAAATGGGGAAACAGCCACCAAGATTCATCTGATGTGGCTGAAGACTGAGGTTCGTAATAGCTTTCCACACATGATTTAAAAAAAAATGGAAAGGCAGTCTTAGCTCGGCCTTCTCATCAATACTCAAGCATTGTATGGAACTGCCTTAACTCAGGATAACTTGGGTTGGGCTCAGTTTTAGTAAGCTCCCAAAAGAAGTTCTAGTTTAAAGGTTTTTTTCAAGGCAGCTGTTCAGGGTAACTGAAAAGGAGGAAGATTTTGCTACCTGATCAACCAGAAAGAGCTGACCTCCGTTCCTAATACAACTGTTAGGAATAATTAATGTAGGGAGAAAGGCAAGACTCCACCCACTGAATAAATATGAATTTTACAGCTTCTTGAACAACTAACAAACTGATAAAATGGGGAAAAATCAATAAAAAAATCCATAAGTTAATAAAAGCCTGCATGGACAAAGCTTTGGACTGCACTTAAACATTTTGAAGGGTCAATGATGCTAACGGTGTAGATTTCCCTGGGTTTTGGGGAGCGTCTTTATATCATTTGGTGCAAGCAAACCTAATTAAGAGAGCACTCTAGAATCTTTGTGTGTTTCCTGCTTCAAAATGGTGGGGAAATTTTCAACCAATTTTGAGCAGTTGGGACACTCGCATTCAACAGTGAAGAGAGAAGGGGCTTGGGGTCTACAAAAGAGGCTTTCGTGGGTCACATGTTGCCCTGTAGGTCCAAACTGCTCATCCCGGACATCAGGGGTGTCTGCAGAGTAATCAAGATGGTGGCCACAATGGTGCAATCGTGTCTGCCATCTTGATATTTCTTGACCATATTGTGCGGTTCCCCCTGCCTGGCACAAGTGTTATGAATGGGAGTCTGCAGAGAGCCGTGGAGTTGGCTTTGAAGGAAATATTCAGAAGCTGTTGCAGAAACAGCAAGGGCAGAAGCCTTCCTTAAGCCTGGAGGAAGAAGATAGTATTAGAAAGAGCCTCAGGGTGGCTCCTCCCTGACTCACTGGGGTAGAAGAGGGAGAGGAGGAAAAACACAACCAAGATTCTGTTACTACAGCCTATCTGTACTGGGCTGTAGGAGTAGCCTTGAGGAACAAGAGGAAGAGCCGCAACGGATAAAAGAACTTTGAGTCCAGATAAAAGAAAACTGAGTCCAAAGCAGGAATGTAATTTGAGAAAACGTCTCAGACTTACCCTCCTTAGTTCTCATGGAGAAAAAGAGAGGAAGTGGGGAAGAGTATTGAAACTTGCAAGATTCTGTTACGGTAACCATAAAATAAAAGTAGTATTAGCATTCATAGCTTTGGTTTTCTAATCTGGTCTACCTCAAAGGGCTAACACTATCTCAGTAAAGTATAGTTATACGTTTCCTGTGGAATTGGTCTCTTGATCTGGTCTATTTCATAGGGCTGAGAATGCCCTTTTACAGGACACTCCATTCTATCTTCTGCAGGCAGAACAAAATGAAATCTGTTGGAATGCAGGACAACATAAACCAGAGACACCAGAAGAACAGAACAGGAAATATATTTTCTGCCCTAGTCAGCAACATCTTAATACCTTATATGCATCCTTATATTTTTAGAGCTGCTAGCTCAGGCCTGCAAAAATGTAGATGATCACTAGTGGGCAGCCAAATCACATCTCTTTGCTTCCATCTAGCAGTTCTCTAGATTTAATAGTCCAGACTTGATAGCTCTTTCCATCTGCTTTAAGGCACAGTGGCTGACTCACTGGTTACTAGCCTGGCAACCTATCCAATGTCAGGTGAATTGCCCCTGGGATTTGTTCATTTTCCCTGGCGATTTCACACTGGCTGCCTGTGCTCTTAGAATGTCGCCTAAAGCAGGGCAGCAAGATTGAGAAAGGGCTGAGGAAGACATTCTCCCACTGCATGCAGCAGATGGGACTCCCCCCTTCACGACAGATGAGGCAGAGAGTATTTTTACATCAGGGTGGCAAAATGCTAAGATGTGCAAAGAGAAGCAGAGCAGAAGGAAAGGAAAGGAAAAGCAAAGTGAAACCAAAGTGCCTTTCTCTGTTATGGCACCTGCCCTAAGAGCACCTGCTGGCCTTTAAAAGAACATTAAAAACATCACCCTTCTCCAGGCCTTGAGTTATGGTGATGGTGGGACCTTTTTCTCTATTTTTATCTTTGCTCATGGAGGAGAGAATGGAGCTATCTTTGGGTTTTTACTTTGAATTGTATTGTTGGTATATATTAAGCTGCCCAGAGTTGCTGGAGCTTATGGGAGTTGGGGCTAGACACTGGATTAATAAAGAAATGGAAGGGAGTTTGGGGTATGTGGGTGTGTTTAAAGGATTTAACGGGAGACTGTATTGCAAAAGAGACCTTTTAACTGGGAGGCAGGGGGATTCTTTTAGCACAAAAAGTCCAGGCTGGCTAATGCGTACAATGGAACATCCATCACAGGCAATGGCTGGATAATACGGTTAGTGGGGCTGGAGGGGCATCAGAGGAATCATTTCTCAAGCAATGCAGTCCCTTGCCAATTCTTGGGGAGGGGGGTTGCGTTCCCCACCTGGGCCTGCTTTAAACTTCCAGCAGGCCGTGTGCAATCACAAGGTTTGGAGGCTGGTCCCGTTGAAGCTGAAAGAACTGCCTAAATCTGACCTTGCTATAAACAGGTGTCTTTTACACAAGCATCGCCCATCACCAGTCTGGCTACATCCCAGGAAGGCATTAATAAGAAGCCAGGTGAGTGAAGCCCTCTGGTCTGAAGAAGGGGGAGGTAGCTGTAAGGCAGCAGCCCTCATTGCCTTGACAAGAGGGACTTATCTGGGAAGGCTGGAGGGCAGAAGGCCGAGAAAGAAAGGCACCTTTTCAAAGGGTCTGTTGGCACTTCGCTGCCTTCCATTAATCCTGTGTCGAAATCCGCCTTGCAATCTCTCAGCTGTTTTCCTGCCCGCTGAAGGAAGGTCCTGTTCGTTTTGATTCCTTCTCCTAGTGCTTAAGGCAGGGATGTCTGCAAGGAGGGGAACCAAAAAGTCAAGAGGGTCAAGATGGCCATCTTGACTTTTATTGACAGTAAAGGGTGTGGTGGGCTTTTCATTCATTTGCCCCCTCCATATAAATAAGGACTTATATGGTGACATCTAGTCAACTTTGGCCGATTTCAAAAGCTAAGCAGGATCAAACTCAGTTAATATTTGGATGGGAGGCGACTAGGGAACCCAGGTCTGTAAACCCAACTGGAAAGCAAGAAAACATCTAGGAAGGCAACAAGGGCACACAGTTTCCATATTGTTGCCTTGAAAACTACAAAATGTGTCCATGAATCATTTGAATAAGATGTTATCACCCACATAACTTCATGCATATCAGAAACTAAAATATACGGACAGCATAGAGTTTTTTATTTGAGGATTTGTCACTTTCTTTTAATTGTACCTGCAGGATGGAATGGGACTGTCCATTTTTCAGTACCAGTCTGTTGCCTCTTTCAGTTACTATTTTCAGAGAGAAAAAGGGGGAAAAAAATACCCCATGCAAAGTCTCTAGCAAATTCTGGGAATTGCCTAGGAGCACTTTGCAAGATTTCAACAGAACCTCTTTGGAATGTAACTTCTACAGCGACATGCAAAAAAGTCTGCTGAGACCTTCAAAAAAAAGTTCAGATCCAGGGATGTCCACAGGGTATGGTGAAAAAAGCCAAAAAGGGGGCCAGGGTGGTGTGATTGAAGCTCTCCATGTATTTAATGTGTCACCACCATATTGGCCATATTCTGCAGGAGCCCCCATTGAGATCTTTCATTTGGGAAGAAGGGTGTGTGAACCAAGCCATGGGTCAGCTAGTAGGCCACCCAAGCAAGTATATGAATAAGAGAAGCAGAATGGGGGCATGAGAGATAGAAAGGCCCAGGATGTGTACAGGAGACAGCCAAGGGAAGCTGGATATAAAAAAGAAAACAGGGCAAAATTGGCATAACGAACAGCTCCAAGCCTTGGCTTCCATTAACTTTCTTGAAATATTTTCACCCGTTCAGTTTGGCATCAGCTTTCTCCGCTTGTCTCTGTTTGTACAATATGAAAGAGAAAGACCGAGCAAGTTTGCACATCTGGTTTATTTCTCCTGCCTTTTTCTTTTCTTTGCTTTTTTGGAAAGGAATATTTTGTTTTAAAAGAGATGTAACTTAATTAGGTGTTACGGCTACAAGCCTTTTACTGGTGAATTCCTTTAGGACTGTTCGTGCAGGAGCAGAATTAGGGGTGTAACAGAGCATCGGAGAGTGTGTGATGGGCTTGGGCACTCGGCCAGCACTGGGAGAGCAAACTGGTATAAGGGGCTGGGCATGATGGCCCATAGCTATGTAGTCAACATATGCATGTGCAGATTGTGTCACATGAAATGGCAAGGAAGGTCTATGATCCCATCAGAGTCCAACCTTCATTCATCCAAACGTGGTTGAACCTGTGTTCAGACCAGTAGGTTAAATATGGCAGGAAAGTGGACATTATACGGGAAAGGTTCTTCTTCTCCTGGAAAACTTGCAACAGCTTTCCAGTGAATTCCAACTTTTCCTGTAACTCCATCACTGGGTTGGAATCTTGATACTAGCAAGGAGCAACTATAAATTATATTATCTGTCTTGGCCTTATTGTCCAGCCAGGTGGGATGGATGGCCACCATAATCACACACATCTTCAGGGTACCTAGTTAAGGAATTCCTAAATATCGCACTGCCAAGAGGAGAAGAAAGGTTGGGAGGACTTTTTCTGCAGTGACCCCACATTCGTGATAATAACCTAAGATGCATTAATTCCCGTCCTTCCGATATTCAAGAAAGCCCTAATAACTGGAATTTGACTGTTTTTGAGAAACTTTAGCCATACTGGATGCAAGGAATTGCTAAGAGAATTGTCTTGAGAAACTGGGAAAGTATTATTATTCTGGATATTAAGGACTAGATCCAAGATGTACTTTATCCATTTTTAAAAAGACAATATTTTCTACTAATAAAAAATGATACAGTATATTTCCCTTTGGCACAGATTTCACGATCTTTTACAATAATAAAGAGCCCTCTTATAAATGAGAAAACTTCATATATTGTTTAATATTTGATATACGTCACTGATACACTTAGATGGTTTATAATTTTCTTTTTCTCTGTTCCTTGTTTCCTTTGCTATTTATTTATTTTTGTTTCCTTTGTTCTTGTTATGCCCCCCCCTTTTTAAAACTTTTGTTTATACTTTGTTGTTTTTGTATTTGGGGGCTAATGAATTGGTTCCTTTCTGTATTGTTGTGTATTTTCCTCCCAAACTTGCAATAAAATAAATAAAGAGAAAGAAAGAAAGAAAGAAAGAAAGAAAGAAAGAAAGAAAGAAAGAAAGAAAGGAAGGAAGGAAGGAAGGAAGGAAGGAAGGAAGGAAGGAAGGAAGGAAGGAAGGAAGGAAGGAAGGAAGGAAGGAAGCCCTAATGACCCTTTACTTACTCAAGATTCCCAGTCAGCAAATTTTGCTGCTCAGCCTAAAGTCTCAGTTTGAACTAGGGCTGAACTCACTCTTCTGCAGGGGTATTTTCACTTTGGTCATTCACTTATTTTTAATGCTTGTTTAACGTTGGATTTATTAATATGTTCTCTCTTAGATATGTGAGCATGGGTGTTGCCTTCAGGGCAGGCCAGGAGCTTAAAGTAAAAATCAAACGAATAAAGTAAAGAAATAAAAATAAAACAAGTAAAGTAAAATAAAACGGATTTTACGGGAGTCTCTCCCTCCCCTCCCCTGCTATGAGGCTACTGGATGTAAAGGTCATTTGGGAAGCATATGGAGGGGTGGGAGGAGGAACAGGAGGAGAGAGAAAAGCAAAGCTTGGACAGGTCAATGAGGAGGGGCAGCATGAAAATGGGGGCATTTGCTGGAAGAGTTAGAACACCTGAAAAATGGGACTCCTGAAACAAATGGAGCTCTGTTACCATGCCCTTCAAAGAATCCGACACACCTGCTGAAGACTTAAGCTTGAGAGATGAAATGGCTGGTTGTATTGGGTTGGGGGAGGGAAAGGAGGGGGGAGAAGGGGAGGAGGAATGTTTTCCCAGGACCAGCACTCCATCAGGGCCACCTCAAGGTACTTTCCAAGGGTAAAAGGCCTCTCCCTCTTCCATGGATAGAAGCCAACTGGCTGGAGCTAGAAGCAGAACCTTCTACTCTGACAATGGACCTGAAGTGCTAATGGTCCAGTATCTCCTCTGCTCCCTAATCCTTCCTGTTCTCACTTGGCCCATCGCTTTCTTTGATCCCCCCAAGAGGAATAACTGAGGACAAGGCCCATGTGTTTCACGAAAGCCTAAATCTGAGTTAAGAGAACATGTGCTACATTGACCTGACTTGCTCTGTCCAAACAGATCACAGTAGGGTTTATTTACTAAAGTAAATTCCATTTTTAAATGTCAGCATGTTAAGAAAGCAGCAAACCATAGAGAACAGAACATAATAATTGTCTGCAAAGGGAGTAAGATGCAAGAAGCCTGGGTAACTTCTCTGCCAAATTTGGTTATTCAAAACACTCGTTCTCTGACACACATGTCAACAACAGACAGCAACTGGATTTGAAGAGTTGACTAATCACTACTGGACAACATAATTCCTGCATTTCAAGGAGCTAAAGGCAGCTGTTCATAATCTAGTTGAGGAATTGACCAACAAGGGTTCCAGTGGCATGTCTTGCTCCCCCCTCCCTTTTTTTTTGGCATAATGAGAAATGATTCCTCATCTGTAGTTCTCTGGTGATTTGTTTGTGATTATTTCTTGTTCTGAGGTGGAAGCAATGCTCATTGTGAATTGAACCTCATTTTATTTCTAAATTTTGTAGCTAGGGGTCCTGGTGGCCAACGTGAGTCTTGATCCAATGGATATTAAGGAAAGGCACTCCCTGATCCCCAATGGGGAACCAACCTTTGCCCAATCTGTTCTGTTGAATTATAATTCCCAGAATTCCAAGCCAGACTAGGGGTTCTGGGAGTTGGAGTCCAAAACATGGTAGAGGAAAGGCTGGGAAAGGCTAGTATAACTTAATGCTTCCTCCTCTGAAAATAAATTGAGATAGCAAGTTTGAGCCAAAATAGATGAATTTTGATAATTTCTACTTTTGTAGCCCAGATACGTAAGCTAACTGTCCTAACCAACCCCACACTAAGAACAAGAGCTGAGATACTACACACACACACACACACACACACACACATTAAATGTTAAATATTATCTTGGAGAAAATGGAACTTTTGTCCCAAAACATATCAGGGACTTTGTTAAAGGATGTTAGTAAAATTAATAAAAAGCAGGCCTGTACTTTTTCTATACTTTATCTAATAATCACTTTTTGTCTAAAATAACTTTTCCTTTCTCTGTTTCCTCACGAGATGTACACTCTGGGTTGTTTGCACATGGATTGTATGGCTGGAAGGGTCTCACGAGAGCTCTTTAGTTGCCTTGGAGATACACACAACTTGTTTAGCCAAGTTCCAACCATATTTGAATTACACAGCTGGCTCCTGGACCAGGTTTGGCCTGATCAGAGTAGCAGCACTGCTACTCCTTTCTAACATCGGGGCTATAATGCTCCAAGGATTAGGAATTTAAAAACCATACATGAAATATGTGCTCCTGGGGGAAGAGACTGCTTGGTTATTCCTATGCAGCCTTCCTTTCTTTGTGATTTCGGCATTTCTGTATTACAGAAGAGATGTAGAACCTCAGTAGTTCAACAAACATACCACTCTGTTAGCATGTTTTTGGGGCAGTCATGGCTACTGGCCCTTTATGGTTGTCAGGAGGGAACAGAAATGTCAATGACCTGTGCCATGGACCTCCAATGACCTCATGTGTGAAGATAATAAGGACACTAACAGGGTGATACACACCATGTTTCCTTCTCTGACAGAACACACAGTGGCTAGAGATCTCTGTAGTGGCTTCTCTTCCCCTCTCCCCAGGCTCAGTTTGGGCTGTAGCCCCATCATTGTTTGGGTGATGGAGACTCCACCAGAGGTCCCCAAATGAGTTTTCCATATGACTACTGTAAAACTGAAGGTGACTTTGAGCTCTGTTTTACAGAGGACAACCTTGCATCCGAATGGTTTCAGAAGACAGTCCTCTGTTTGAAGACTTTCTCTATTTAGATGTAGAACTGGTCCAAATCCAGCTTCAGCATAAAGGATGTTTAGAAGGGAGAGTCTACATAATATAGTTGCCCATCAGCACCATGGTGAGAAGATGGTATGTCTACCCTCCGTATTCTATACTCAGGGTGGTGGGTTAAAAGGGTAGAAAAGAGAGAGAGAGAAAATCCTTGCCTTTTGCTTGCAGAGAGCAAAAGGCGTATATTTGACCAAGGAGCAGGGTGTATAAAGAGAAAACCACAGATAATTCTCCAGACCGCTCAGGAGACATCCTCTGCTGAAAGAGCCAACGCTCCTCACTGAGTTTGTTTTATATTTTTCCAACCCAAACTCTTGTAAGAACCTTCAATATACATTCAACAAAATTTGGATCTTTCATTTTCTGAACGTATCCTGGAAGGAAGCTTACTGAAACCAATGCCTCACTTCCACCCTTTTCCTGACGTGTTCCTTCTTTGATGCCCCTAATTGCGGTACCTAACAGCCAAGATGTGGGAGGAAGTTTTAGTTTTGCAGCAAGCTGAGGAATTTCCATGATTTTCTGCTTCACAGTCCTTCTTGTCAGGAAATGAGATGGTGGGAATGCTTTGGAATGTCCACCTTTTTAATTCCATCACTAAAGCTGGAGAACAGGATCTCAAAGTCTAAATTACAAGTCCCTTGGAGATCGGTGTCCTTCTTTTTTGTAGCCCAGGACAGCTGATACATGGGTTACCTTAATGGTACTCATTAAGAGGCAACATGTAGGCCTTTAGCCAAACATAAATGGGCCATTCAGCATTAATCTACTAGGGAGGCATTTTTTTTTCAGTGCCAGTTGGTGGCTGTGGAAAACACCCATCATTTAAAAGTCTGAATAAGAGAAAAAGAAAGGGGTGTGTTTCATAGCTGATTCTGAACTCTGCACCCCTATATTAAATTGGGAGCAGTGAAAGCTTTTTGCAAGAAGTGAATGAAGTCTAACAAAATACCATTCCTGACGCAGAAGAGTAACTGTGGGAAACGACTGGAGAGCAGAGATGGAAGATCAGTGGACTTTATGGGCACAAGTATTAATTTTTTTCCCCATTGTTTAGTTTGGGGATTTATTTCATTCTGGAGAAGGGAACAGGTATTGAGGTGGGCTTATTCATACCCCCAGTGGACAAGCCTGTCCCAGAAGGTGCCACAGTCAGGTTAGACTGTCCTCTTTTAGCAAGCACCTTCTTCCCCTGGTTCTACTACCTGAGCAACATCTAGGTACCAACTGATTAAAGATCACAAATCCCAAACCAACTGCTTGATTGTTCATCTCCTTGCTCTGCAACAATATTCGGGC
This sequence comes from Python bivittatus, assembly GCF_059951505.1. NCBI lineage: Eukaryota > Metazoa > Chordata > Lepidosauria > Squamata > Pythonidae > Python > Python bivittatus. The sequence goes on from NW_028277083.1 coordinate 9,477,776, forward strand.
TGGGGGTAGGAAGGGGATGGGAGGGGAAAGGGGAAAGGAGAGGGAAGGAGATGTTATACCTCAAAAGCACAGCCTGAATTCTCAATCCTCTTTTTCAGAGATGCTACACATACATGTGGGTTCCTTTCACATCCAACAAAAGGACATTTGTGGAGTCCTTGGGGTTCTCTGAGCTTGGTTCTTTTCTTGCAAATGTTTCATTACCCAGGTAGGTAACATCTTCATAACAACTCATAATAAAACTCATCTAAAGTGAGAATGTTTCTCTGGCTGCTTTTTCTAGCAAATGTCCATTCCTGAAAATGGATAATTCCCGCCCCCCCCCCGCCACCCTTTCTCAAAATTGCTTATCTTTTTTCCTATATACTTGAGTTTTACGGACATTCTAACGAACACTATTTGTCTACCCAGACAGATGAGAGAAGAGTTGTTTTAGGAAGTTCGTGAGCATGAGGCAAAGCTTTCTTCCACCCCCTTCACCATCTTTTGATATCGCTGATGGTGTTGAATAAGCCACAGCCAACCGAAATTCCCAATCTCATTCAGGGTAAAGACGCTGGCCACCAGACAAAGCGATTGGTCCAGTTCAGACTAAACGCTGAATGCTGATAAATCTAAGGATCTGGTGGTCAATGATAGCTCTGTTGGACTAGATGGGACTTTACGCTACCATGAGGGAGGGGGTTTGCAGCTTTGGGAGTGCTTCTAGTTATGCTAATAAGTTATGCTAATACTATTCAAGTGGGGATGTCTTTGAAGGAACCTGAGAAACTTCACCATGTCTGGAATGTGACAGCCCCTGGATGTTTCTCATCAGGACCATGGAAATCATGTCCCGTCTAATGGGATATATGCCACAATCGGCCAGCAATAGCCTTCTGGATTCTAAGCAGGACAAAGGAGACAAGTTGTGCCAAGCTTTGTAAAGATGCGCTCCCATTAGTACGCAAAGAGTTGGATAAGGATAGTCTGCTCACGTGCCTGGAATGGTGACTGGTCATTGAAGGATGTGACTGAAGAAAAAATAAGGGAAGACAATGAAAGGAGGATTGTGGGAAAGGACATGACTCGCTAAAACCTAGGAGAGAGCCCTCTAGAGCAGTGTTTCTCAACTTTGGGAACTTTAAGAGGTGTGGACTTCAACTTCCAGAATTCTCACGATGCTCCAGATGCTCACGAACTTCCTAAAACAACTCTTCTCTCATCTGTCTGGGTAGACAAATAGTGTTTGTTAGAATGTCCGTAAAAGTCAAGTATATAGGAAAAAAGATAAGCAATTCCCCAGGGCTGGCTGGGGAATTCTGGGAATTGAAGTCCACACCCCTTAAAGTTCCCAAGGTTGAGAAACACTGCTCTAGACTGCAACATTTTGCATCCATTCATTAAGAGCTAATGTCATGCAAGGGATTGGCAAGGCTGTGCTGAAGCAATCTGGATGTGATTGTGTAAGCAATTTAACTGATGGGCGCCATGTCCTGAAGGCCTCTGTAACACTCCAGAGGGATGAAGAAAATGCACTCCTGTACATCGTTGCATCCAGATGCCCCCCCCCCTTTTTGCAGTGTTTTATCAATGTGCATCGGTTTAATCTTTGGGCAGGGCAATATTACTGTAATCAATAAATGCCTCCATAATGGTAATGCTTGTGCATCATTCCGCTTAGTTTGGCATGTGTTTTCACCTAAGCTTGTTCTATTGTTGCACTCTGCAATTCCTTGTCTAGAACACGGCACAACTGTTTGTGTTTAAATTGTACATGTTTTTCCTGAGCATCTGTACTTTTGCCCTCGTTTGTCGGCTTGTGCACGAGAAGGTATGATGGGGGTTAAGAATGTTTGAACCCTCTGAAAGCTAACATATGGCTGCCACTGAAAATAGGCTTCTTTGTGAAACTTTTGGCCTCTGCCAGGTTTCAGAGACCAAGGGCTTTGGTGCTGCCTGGTATTAAGAAAAGTTTCTGATTTTTTTTTTCCTTTGGAGGAAAATCTGAAAGAAAGAAAACAATCTAAGGAACTCTTGCTGAGTTTCTTTGGTCATTTTCCAAAAATAAATAGGATTTAAAACTTTGTTTTATGTTGACAAAAACGTAATTGAAGGAAGCCTTGGTATTTTCATCCTTCAAGCAAAACCTGGTGATAGATTTAGTTTTAGCATGGAAATTCCAGCAGAGGCCTATGGAGGGGAACCCATAGAAAGCATCTGTTGAGCATTGATCGAGTGGGACAATGGATTGGGAGAATAGCAATATGAGTAAGTTGGGTACCCACAGTCAGTAGCCACTTATGGCCCACGAGTTTGCCTAATTTCAGTGGCAAATTATAGCAGCACAATTTCCTGTGAATTTTCAGGAAAGAATGAAAAAAGGAGCACATTTTCACACACCCAAACTGCACAACCTTCCTCGCAGTTCTGTTACCTCTGGTAATTCATCCCATCACCACAATGCTCCTCTTGCTCTTGGCTGTTCAGAAAAACCATTTGTGTTTGTGTGTGTTTGTGTGTCTGTATTGAGGGGTGAGCTTACATGTATTTATTTATTCAAAGTAGGTTCTGCACAACTCCAACAGTTTCTGGGTGACTCATAAGATAAGATATCATAAAAACCCAGTACAAAAGAAAACAAGATGGATCCAGATGCTCTATACAAAATAACAAAAAATAAAGAAAAACACACCCAACAAAGGGCCCCATCTATCTCAAACCAAGGCCTGGGAGAAGATTAAGGTCAGATCACCCAAGGATGGGATTCAAGTAAGGAAAGGAATAAAGTTCTCTAAGAACAGATGGAGTTTTGGGTGTGAAGCTTGGGTGTGAAGATGGCCATTATTGTCCTGTACCAGTTCAGTTCCAAGTGTAGTTGCTACCTTTGAACAACATGAAACAACTTGTTTTGGTTTAAACTTGATTACATTTTGTTGTTGTTGTTTCCTACATGCTATGAACCTAGGTTGCTTGGTCAATTCATGGACCAATGTTTTGTGTGGACCAAAACACACAAGCAAAATGAGTAATCAAGTTCAGTAAGGGTTCAATGAACACTGCCAATGTTGCAGGGTGGAATATTCTAATTATGGGTTCAAGATTGCTGATCATGCTTTCTTCCAGGAAACTCGGGGTGGGCTGGGGTGGAGCAAGATGGCGATCGGTTAAATCCAACTTATATGTGCTTCTTGCCTTTGGCCATCAATTGATGTTTATAAGATAATACCGAAGGTTATGCTAACTGTCCAAACAGCTTTTAACCTTCTAGCTGGAAGAAAGATCTAGAAAGGCAGCAGAGAAGACAGAAGGGAAGGAAAGGAGAAGAACCTATGGGCTGTGTGAGGAAGGGTAGGTCAAAGGAAGAAATGCCATGGAGCCCATCCTGGACAGCAATTAAACCAAGCAGCCAAACACTGAAGAATTCCTTCTGCCTGAGAAGCTGTAAGTAAACCAATTCCTATCTTTACTTCTACTCTATTCCAATCACCAGGAGACTCCATGCCTCTCTCCTGATTTTCTATCGCTCTCCTATTCTCAATCCTCTTCGCATTCTCCCACCCCTCCAATTTTTGGGAAGGGAGATCTTCCTAAGGATTTTCTGGTGACACCTCCCTACTTCATGTCTGTGGTGTAATTTTGGCGATGTGAGACCTGGCTTTGGAAGAATGGGTTCACTATTGGTAGGCAGGATACAAATAATCCCCTCATTCTGTTTCTGTTTCTCACTCTATCCTGCATTCCATTCCTTCTGAATGTTAAAGAAGGGAATTTTTAAAATTAATTCCAGAATTGAACATGCATACTTTCTTAAGTTCATTTGCATCTTCCCCCCCCCCTCCTGGTTTACTAAAGAGCATATGTGATTGGTAAAACACACATACACAAATGGAATCTAAATGTGATTATATATATAATTTTCTTGAGGAGTTTTGTGTACGTGTGCTTGTGTGCACGCATGGGTTTTACCAAGGCCTTGGTAAAACTTAACTTAAAAGAAATCTCAACCCTAACCCTAACCACCAAAATACTCTTTTTCTAGTGTTTCCTCAATGTGTAAACACATGCCAATAACCTAAGGGTGGGAAGTATCAAGCTACTTCCATTCCATGCCAGTCTTGCATCTGAGCCCATCTGTATTCTATGCAATGCTTTCTAGAACACTTCATGAATTAGACTGGCTCAATCCAGCATCCTTATCAGTGACACAGAAAAAATTGGAAGAAAAAACAAACAAACAGAAGGAACAGAAAACCGCAGCAAATCATGCAGAAGCTGCATATAAATCGTGTATGAAATGGGAAAGAACGAAAGCATCAATTGATGGGTTATGTGCCATCAAATAGCTGCCAACTCTTAGTGACCACACCTTCTCCAGGGCAGAGAAGTGGCCAAGATTTCAGGAGAAAGTTAAATGAAGTGGTATTTAGAAATACAGGTAGTCCCCAATTTAAGAACAAATTCTGTTCCCAAGGTCTGTCCTTAAGTCGAATTTGTATGTAAGCTGGAACAGTATTATTGTATAAGTAGTATATGTAATGAACTCGAACCATTGTGTATTTAACTTGAATCATTGTGTATTTAACTCAAATTCTGCTACAATAGGCTCCATTCTTAACTATGGGTCGTCTTAACCTGAGGACTACCTGTATCCCTGTAGTCACTCAGAATACTCAAATTTCCAGTTCAGTGGTTGCTCACCTGCTGGTTCTTCAGTGCTGGTGACCATTGACGTTGGGTTGACAACAGGGATCTCTGGAAAAAAAGAAGAAGAAAAGGTTTCTTAGCTGACTAGAGCCTTCCTCCAAAGACAGCATGAAAATTATCCCTCTCCCCAAATTTTATAAACCAAGGGCTGGTTTTTACATTTAAAAGAGAATGATTTAACAGCATTTGGAATGCCACCAAATGTCCAACTGACAGGTGGACTCTGCTTTACTAGTTTGGACTCACAGTGGCTGGATTCATACAACAAGCTTAGATATACCGGTTGAAGATCTCGTGGCTATATTTTGACAATATGCTAACCTTGGTTAGCTTTTAAATCTTGATTTTAAAGAAACTAGATTACTTAATGTTACTCTTGGTTAGGTTGTGGAGAGGGTTAGGGTAATTTAGCTAATTTCATTGGTGAATGTTTGGCTTATTGTGCAAATCTGGAAAATGAGTTAATTCAATAACTAAATTTGTTGTGTGAATCCAGCTGTGCACTCCCTGGTTTGCATCCTATATGCAACAAGAAGATGTGAGAATCTTTATTAAGATGTGGTAGAATAAAGATCTTCTTGTGAGGCCAATTTAACAGAAGTATTCTAAATACTAAACATTTGGACCGAAGATCTTCCTCTCCATGTAAACTTGCTTAATTATCTTTTCAGTCAAAAGAAAATTTGCCATAATACATCCCCCCCCCTTGCATTCTTTTGTGGCCATTGTTTAGCAATTTATTATTTAAGTATTCATACAAATTGGAAAAATCATGATTTTCCACTAATGCACCAGACTTTCTTGGGCAAATGCTGAAGTCTCAAGAGAAGCCATTAAAGTTTTTTTGCTTTTGTTTTTTAATGTGAGTTGTAGTGGTTCTTTTTTCAATGTTATATTCAGGTTCAGATGAAAAAGCCAACTAATTTTATGCTTGTAATATTGACATCCTAAATTGTAATTAATATTGACAGAATACTTTTTTCATCCTCTTCTCCTAATTGTCTAAGCTGTCTAAAGAATAGAATAATAATCTTCAATTGTATTATATAAACATCAATGTGTTGAATCAATACCACATATCAGGATTCATAAAAACATAATAAAAAGGAAAAAAGTTAAAAAAAGGTTTTGAAAAATGTTGGCATTCTCTATCCTGAGATTTTAGCGATAGGTTTGGGGAGAGAGGATTGTATCTTGGTGCGCAGGCCAGAAAAGGTTGCTGAAACTTTTGGATTTGTGGGGTTTCGAAGGGGATGCTGAAAATAAAACCCAAAGAAGTTGTTGGTCCCTCCAGTGCCACCTTCCTTTGAACAGTGGGCTGCAAGGACAACCGTGGGGACTTTAATCACATCCTTTGGTCATTCCAATGACAGAAGAGTTTATTTTTCCCTTCCAAGTGGGGCATTAAAGGCAAGCAGAGGATTTAGCAGCGCTACTCACTGATGCAGGGGGCCACAGGTGAGCGGCTCTGTTGATATCCTTTGGCGCAACGATTGCACGTTAAGCCGGTGACGCCGTCTTTGCACGGACATTGCCCGGTGGTTTGGTTACAGGTTTTCCCAGCTGCACCGACAGGATGGCAGTCACATGCTAAAAAGGAAGAGTGGGGGAGAGAAAAAGGAGGGGAAAACTTTAAACACCAGAACTTGCAAGGGTACGCACACTCGCATTTCATAATACTGCATACCAGGAGATGCAGAGCTATGTGCAAACAGAACATTGATTCAAAACACATGTTCCCAGTGACTAATGGTTCCTTAAAATGTCCCAGTTCTGGCTCAAATGGTTAGTGTGCGACAGAGCTAAGCTATTTGTAATCTTGATATAGGAGCACCATTGGTACAAGGAAGATGGAAGGAGCAGCCAAGCTGCTGAACCCTTCCCACTTCTGCCTGCAGATTTTTTCTTGCGTATTCTAGTGCCAGGCTGAAAAATTGACCTCTTTTTTTTCCTACCTTCAGCTTGATGGAAGCAAATTGACTCTAGAAATCCTTACACAACAGAGAAGAGAATTTCAGAGAAATTTGCCTGAGGTATTATTGCCGCCTTGTACTTACAGGTAGTCCTCGCTTAATGACCACAACAGGGACCAAAAAAATTGTTGTTAAGTGGGGCAGTTGTTAAGCGAGTTGCGCTGATTTTACGGCCTTTTTTGCAGCAGTCATTAAGCAAATCACCATGGCCGTTAAGTGAATCATGTGGTGGTTAAGCAAATCACGCAGTTCCCCATTGATTTTGCTTGCTGGAAGCCGGCTGGGAAGGTCACAAATGGCAATCCCATGACCCCAGGATGCTGCAACCGTCGTAAATGCGAGCTGGTTGCCAAGCGCCCAGATCACAATCACATGACCGCAAGGGTGCTGCGATGTTTGTAAGTGGGAGGACCGGTTGTAAATCCCTTTATTCAGCACTGTTGTCACTCCGAACAGTCGCTATATGAATGGTTGTTAAGTGAGGACTACCTGTATTAAGTGACAAGGTGGCCAAGGAGTTGTGTGACTGTCCTGTCTTTTATGTGCACAGTGAAAGCCTCCCTGGTTCTCCATGCTTCAGTTCCAAACCTGCTTGGGCCTTTTGGAGTAGCAGTGCATTGCCATGATGTAGCTCTGCCCTTTGGGATGCGTGTCAGGCCGTTGTACAGACCCCCTGGAGAGTCAGAGCTTGCAATGTGATGGTACAACGCTACTTTCCTCATTCTGATGAAAACAGATGAAGTCCTGCAGACATCCATAAGTGCCCTTACTACCCCTGAGACAATATGTTGGAAAATTTCTCTTGCCCGGGGGGGAACTGCCTACCCAACTTAGGCCACACTGAGTGGAGAAGACTGGTTTCTGATGACACCACGCAAGCTCTGCCCCATGACGCCCTTAGATGAAGGGTGGGTCTTGCATCGTGGTGCTGCTTTCTTTATGTGGAGTCCCCTTGCTCCTCCATGGATGCCACTGATGGCTTAAGCTCAAAAAGACCATTTCAACCAGCTGTAACCTTCTCATCTTTCCTCCCAACCCCAGCAAAGCATTGAACTGGCTGAGGGAGGGGAGGAGAGGTGAGAAAAACAGCTGGCAGAGGATTTTAGTTGGAAGACCTGGCAAGAAGTGGTTATAAATAATTCCACCTTTCCCTCATTTTAGGGGGGGGGGGGTTCCTAGCCTTTTCATAACAATAGAGTTGGGAATCCCACATTTGCCACATTACCTGCACATTTGTGCTCCGCAACCGGCATTCTTGGTATTATTATTCCTTATTTTAAGAAGAATTGTCTCAATTCATCAGATTCTACTTCTAGACTGAGAAGAGGCATTCCGAAGGACTGTGGTTATCTTGACTCAAGAACCCAACATTCACTCACCATCTCTCTCTTTCTTCTCCCGGCCTGGCAGAAAAGCTAAACGATGCTTGGACTATTTAAAAGCTGATCAAATTGATTTTGATATCTCCCTCCCCTTTGCCCAAATATGAATATCATGCATCACTAAAACAAATGCTGGCCAATCAGAGGCAAAACCCTAAACGATGATTCAAGTTGTAGATAGGAATCCAACGCTGAACCAATGGGAAGATGATTGCTTTGGGAACGAAAGGGCGCCTCTGTAATGTTTGCTTGATGCTATAAAAGATGTTTTTAGTTCTATACCTTGTTACTAGGAATGGAACCGCGGGAGGGGGAGTCTGTTTTCCTATGTTATCTGACCAAAGGTTGCGTTCAATTGCTGATGTATGGTATCACTTTGCAACATTGACTTTTGATATGTTACAGGTGCTTTTAATAACCTGATGCCAAGTAAATCAACAACATAAAATGTTGTTTCTGGACTTTTTGAACATAGTTTTGTCTGGTGTCTCAGCATTCTTAATAGGCATGCTATACCCACTTTGAAACTTTGTTTGTCTGGATTCCATGAGGAGCGGCTCTGAAATCCTGATCGCTGGGCCCTGTATTGTAGTAGGCCCTTGAACTCAATTCTAACTAGGCTTATTCCCCGGTGCGTGGGTTCCCACATCACATTAAACCAAAAGGCAGTTGGCTTGTTTATTATTTATTTATTTAAATAGACATATATGGCCGCCCATTTCACCAGTGAGACTCTGGGCAGCCAGCAAGGGTGAAGAAATACAATATCAATACTAGATAGACGATGATATGGATATAGGTGATATAGATGATATAATAGAGACAAATAGAGATATAGAAACACAAAGATAGAGAGATATAGATATATGTAACATTCCCAGCCGACTAGCACAAGTGCCTCTTGGAAACACCATCCACCAGCAGTGTGGGCTCAGTTACTCTCCTGGCCACCATTCCTTGGAAAACAGCCAGGTCTTCACGGCTTTCCAAAAGGTGAGCAGAATTTGGGCCAGAAGAACCTCAGGAGGTACAATGTTCCAGAGGGGAGACACAGCTATGGAAAACACACCCTTCCTGGGTCCCATTAGATGACAATACTTTATAGATGGGACCCAGTGCCTGCCCCTTCTGCCTGACCTAATGGGATGGGTAGAAATAATGGGAGTAAGGTGGTCCCTCAGATCCCCTGGCCTCATGTAAGACTTTATCTGTATACTACTAAAACATTAATTGTGTTTATCTGTTTGTCTGTTTGTACCCTCAATTTAGCCCAAATGGTGTATCATACTGCAACAACTTTTGAATCAAGATACCTAAAATCCACTAACTTAAAGAATGCATAAAAAACTCTGGGACCCATTACTCCGGTGGGATTGAAATTTCCACAATGTTTGGACCACTTTTATTCACAAAGCTGTGGTCGTTGCAGCATCCCCGCGGTCACGTGATCATGACTTCTGATGGTCCCTGCCAACTTCCTGGAAGCCGGCAGGAAGTCAGAAGTCGCTCCCGTTCCCACTGCTTTTTTGCCCACCCATGGTCATTCTGTTTAATAAGTAATATTAATAAGTAAATATTGACTTATTATTGAAGTTCATTTGCCACTACAATTATTTTTCTATTTATGATATATACTCTTCTTAGATGATCATAAGGACTATTCAGCATTGGGGTAAAAAAAAATATGGTCAGCCTAAAACGTAATGTTCATTTTAGTCACATCAGACTGCACTACCTTTCTCTCAAAAGATGACTCAATGGGTCACAGGGTTGTCTAGTAGGTAATAACCAGCACCTTGAATTACACTTGGAAGCAAAATTGAAGGCATGACAGTTTATGGAACAAAGGTATAATATGGGCATAATGAAGCACATCATGGTTTATAGCTTTACAGATTGTTTGAACACAGGCACTATGATTTATAAATCATGATTTGAAGCAGGGGAAAAAAATGATAGCCCACGGGCCAATGTAGCCCATAAGCACCCACCCACTCAAAGTAGATAGGGCCCAAAATAGTTCATTTTGGTTTTTTGTGGGAGAGAGTTGAGAGGACTTTAAAGGATATGATGGTTATGTGTCTCAAGCATTATGAGGCTTAATGCACCATTTTACTCCTTACATACCTTGAAAGCCTCCCAGAAATTAGCATGTGTCCCTGGTTATTTTTGGAATGCAGCCTTCAACATGTTCTGCAAAGCCTATAAGTGGCTCATAGAAGTTGCATAACTCTGTTTACAGCTTGACATAGTGTGTCAATTCAGCCAATTCAATACAACCTAGTTAAACAAAATATGTCTTAGTGCAATGTATGAATCCTGCTAATATCTCAAGCCATATAAGGACAAGGTCTGGACTTCCTCCTACTCCAGAGAGATGTGGGCTTTGTCCATCTGAAAGTTTGAGGATACCAAAAATGTCATTTGAAGAATATGTTGTTCAGTTTTATGGTAGCAAGAATAGCTTATTCACACCAAGATCTACTGAAGTTAGTTCCATATAGGATCCAGAGAGCTGGAATGTCATATCATATGGATGATCAGGAGACAAAGGATTGCAGGCAGGCAAAGCACATGGTTCCTGTTGAGAAGATTCTAGGTGGTCACCAATATTAGGATTTCACTGGAGAAAATCTCAACAGGAGATTCTGAAAAAGCCACTACAGCCAAGAGGGTAGACTGAGCTAGATCAGTGCTTCTCTACCTTGGTGACTTCCAGATGTGGGATTTCCAACTCCCAGAATTCCCTAGCCCACACGGCCACTGCTGAGAATTCTGGGATTTGAAGCCTGGGCATCTGGAAATCGGAACAAATCAACAGCCAGTCTCAGAATTAGCTTCCTATGTCCATGGTGGAGATGAAACCCTTCCTCCATAGGGCAAATAATCTTTCCTCCAGCTGTGATCCTTAAAATATATTGGATAACATCACTCATAATCCCATGCTAGGTGATCATGCTAGCAAGGATGATGGAAACTGTCCTATGCGTTTGGAGGTCACCAGATGGGAGAAAGCTGCTATTAGGTTTCAAGTTGGAGAACAGAAGGTTGCTGAGGAGAAACACAGAACCTAGAAATTCCAGTTTGGATATTAAGGGAGCAGAATTGACATTAGGGCCAAAAAGTGCTTTGGAGCAAGTGGGACATTGACGCATGTGAACACAGCACTGAGTGTTGTCCACCACCCTGTTTTGGCCTGTTGCAGGAATCCAGCCATGGACACACATGCCGAACTGCTTTCTAGCATTAAATGCTGAACTCCTAGAAATTGCTCTCTCCTTTCCACCTAACTTAATTGCTGTAGCTAGCATGGCTGGAGTAGGGTGCTAAAGCTCATTAAAACTAAGGAACTGCAATTCTGAGAAGGAGGGAGAGAATCAAATAAGAAAGATGACGGGTAGGTTTTCTTCTAGTGGAGAATTTTTTAGCTTTGTAAAAAAAAAAAAGAAGTGCAGCAAAGGAGGCCTGGTTTATGTCATGGGGGGAAATACAGAGGGAGGGTTACATTTATTTATAATGTTTGGCTCATTTTTATTATCTGAGAACTAAACAGCGAGGGTGGTTTCTGCAACTAAGACTCTGGAGGTTGATTAACAATTCTAGACAACTCTTGGCCCGAAAAGAGTCAATTCCCTTTTGCTGTGAAATATTGCTTGTTACATTGCCATTAGCATTACTGACTTCATTGTGTAGAGATAAAACATAGCAGTATCAGAAGTTCTGGCATGTTAACACTGCAGGTAGAACTCACATTTCTACTGGAACCCTGTAAATATATCTAAAGCGTGTGATTTCTCAGATGTAGTCCAACAACATTAGATGCTGAAGAGCAGGTCCCCATGGGTAGTATAGCCATATACACATTCCTTCCCCTTGAAACAAAGCACACCACCCCTGAAGATGAAAGAGATTTATATAGACGCATAGATGCAAATTTGGAAATAATTATCATAAATTGTAGAGAAATAGAAGGCATTTCAGCTTAGCTGGAGAATCTGTTCTGAGTTCCCATGTCTCACTAAGCCACTTAGTGTGGCTTGTTTTAGCTTAGTGTTATATAGAGTCAACTAATTGTGGCTTGTGAATCATGGTGTGTAGCTTACACAGTCAATGCATTCACACAAGCTTAACTTGATCACTAAATCTGCTTTCTGGGTTTGGACAACACACTGAATCATGGTGAGCCAAACCATGCTCACCATACACCCAAAACTGACCAAGTTTGGCATGTTGGGAAATGCATCTGCTTGAGCTTAAACATGCAGTGTGACCCCCAACTGTTGTAGCTTGTTCAAAAAGCCATGGTTAAAACACCAGAATTAGCATAATGCTCAAAAAACAAGCCTATACCTTTGCCCAACTTAACTTTTCAGAGGCTCCATTGCCTTCAGACTGGACTTGAAGCGGGCAGCCCTTTGAATAAAGGAACATTTTCTTTAAGGTAGGGCAAATAGCATATATGCCCAAGGATTTAGGTTCTAAATGTGAGAGAGGACCATCTAGTGGCTCATGTGAATTTTGGAGAAAAATAAAGCTGAACTACATTGTAAAAGCAAAGTATTTGGATGTTGAGAACATCATGAACAGGTGGAATCACTTAGCAGGAAGTTGAGGAATCACAAGAGATTGTACTCCTATCAGTTGATAGATGCAAGACACCATATTTGAAAGCAGTCCTAAATGAGTGTTTCCTACAAATAAAAAACTAGCATCTCAGGATTCCAGGTTAGGTCTCTCCCTGCTGTACCAACTTTCTGATTTTGATTATGTGCCATCAAGTCATTTTTGACTCCTAGTGACCACATAAATAGATCTTCTCCATGGCAGTCTATCTCTAACCTGTTCTTTTAAGACTCCCAATGGTACACTCATCACCACTGTCACTGAGTCCCTCCACCTTGTTGCTGGTCATCCTCTTCTTCTCTTTCCTTCCCCCTTTCCCAGCATTAGAACCTTCTCCAGAGAGCTGGGTCTTCATATAATTCATCTGAAGTAGGATAATTTGAGCCTGGTCATTTGTGCCTTGACTGAGAATTCTAGGTTGATTTGTTCAATGATCCATCAGTTCGTTTTCTTGGCTGTCCATGGTATTCTCAGGAGTCTTCTCCAATTCCAACTTTCTACTGAGAGGGAACTACTTATGTACAGAATGCCCATATAAATTGACTCTCACGTCTATGGCCTGAAATTATTCTCTATCCCACCTCAGAACGCTACGTGAAACAACAACAAGAATTAACCCGATTTATATTACTTTTATCTAACCAACCCAATATTTTCTACTCTAACATAACATAACATAACTCTGACAGTTCTTTTCCTTTTCACATTATTGATACTTTTCTTAGGAGCTGCTGAGAATGGAACATTTTGTGATCAGAGCATATGTTCCACTAACTAAACTTCTTTTCATTTTTACGTCATGTTAAAATAAAGGGGGAAAAGGATCTGGGTTGTCATGGGTTTATTTTGCTTAGCATGCTAAATCCAGATCAACAAAACTCAGTTGCTGAGTTCACACCACAAAGTATACTCAAAGAAACTATATTCTGATATCATCTGGTACTATGACAACATTAAGAGTTTCCATGAGACACAGAACCACATGTTACCGATTAATACTGTATAGTCTAGTGTCTTGGTAGACTCCTTCCAGTGAATTTGGGATCCATGCAAGATCTGCTCTCCAACATGTTCTCAATCTTTTGGGATCTAATAAAAGAGAGAACAGACCCACAACCCTGAATCTCAGGCAGGTAGTGGTACTTAATGGAAAGAAAAGGAAGGATAACATGTAAAAGCAATGAGCATTCCACCAACCAGTTTTGGCCCAGTGCCTGTTAGAAGATGGAAGTGGGAGAGGGGGAGATACATATCATGGTTTCCATCAGTGTAACAGTCAAACGCAATTCCAAAACCAAAGAAAAATGCACACACACGTGCACACCCTTCTACCCTCCCAAAGAGAGATGTTATCATTCCCTTAATGTTCACCAGATGGGATTTTGCCTGAGCACCATGGCCCAGTGCAAGGGGTCTTCCTGCAAACACAGGGAGAAACAAGCTTGCAGCTTCTAATGGGGAACAGATGCAATGGGCCTTATCAGATCTTGGCCAGGATTGGAAACGGACATGTTTCCGACAAGGGTATTTGGGGGACTCAGCTGTGATAACACATGGCAGCGGGTGGCGGAGTCCTCAGCTGAGGTTGAGTTGTCCTTTAGTCACAACATGCTTTGAAGCTGGGGCCTTGCATAAAGCTTTTCCCTCTGGAAACAGAATTGCTCTCTTTCTGGAGGAAATGGTGGGTCAAGTCGGACCATCTGTCCATTTCTGAAGTCCTTTCCTTGAAGGTATCTTAGAAGGGCTGTCCAGTATACTAGGTCAAGGTGTTTTAATCATGAGGTAATAAAGAAACCTGGATTTCCACCACACGCTAAGCTATAAACCATGAATGGTTTGGTTCCTCAGCATGCTGAGGCCAAGTAAGCCAGATTATAGTAAAACCTAGTTTAGGTGTATATCTGTACAGAAAAGCCAAACTATATATGTTTTAGGGTTCTTTTATTCCTCACTTTTTTCAGCAAAGAATTTCTTCTCAAATGCTTTGCAGAATTAAGCAACCAAATCACAAGAGATCCCCGACATCATATTATATCTGCAGGAGGGAACTGGGGATCTTCCAAACGTTGCTGAATTACAGCTTCCAGCATCCCAGTCATCATGGCGAATAGTGAGGGATGTTGGGAGTTGTAGTTCAGCAACATGTGTGGGGTACATGTTCCACACCCCTATTGTACAGGATGACATCCACAAAGATGACAGCCATCATGAAGTTATGAAGGATAGGAGGCAGCCAGGCTAAACTTGCAAATCCAACTAGTTCTCTTAAGGTCCCTACATAGCATCCTCAAGCCAGCAATATACAAGATTGTATACGCCCCATGCATACAATCTATTTGGCACCTGTGCAAGCAAATGATAATATTGGAATGTTATTAGTTGTAATATTAGGCCTTGAAGGCAGTATCTTCTTCCTTTAGGACCCACCACCATTATGCAAACATCAATATGAGAGGAGGTGGCCTTCTGAAGTTAGGCTAATTAAAACCGGCTGAGCATCCTTCTTAGAAAAATAAAGCATACCAACTCTTAAAACAATTTGAGATGGTCTTCTCTTGGGTTGTATTCTTACTGTTGAGGTTTTAATTGTTGAGTGTTACGTAACTGCAGTGAATCTTCAGTAGATTGGGTGGTATATAAATAGAATGAACAAAAATGGAGAGGATTAATGGGATGTAAGTTGTCCAATTTGACCTATACTGTAGATTTTCATCTAGTCTATATGATTCTGTCACTTTTGCTTTTTCTCACATGCAGGCTTTTCTTTTTTAAACTTAAATTCTTTTCATTCTGTTTATGAGCAAACGTGTGGATTTTGATACGTTCTCCAAAATGAAGCAAATCAAATTCTCACTCATTTGCATTGGCCAAATTCTAGAGGTCCAACTGTTTAGCGTGGAAAGGTCTAACGGTGGGTCATCTGAGTGTAAAAAGATAAGAAATATCTTTTGGGTCCAGGTTACCTGAGGGACCATCTTATCCCCACCACACCAACCCGTCCCACCTAGTCAGGCAGAGAGGGCATGTTACGGACCCCGTCAATGAGAGAATGGCGGCTGCTGGGGCCCAGGAGAAGACCCTTCTTTGCCGTTGCTCCCGCCCTTTGGAATATTCTTCCCCCAGAGGTGCAGCGGGCCCCTACTCTCCCAGCCCTCTGGAAAGGATTAAAGACCTGGCTCTGCCAGCTTGTGTGGGGTGACAACAGTCTTACCCAATCCTGGGGGTGGCTGGCGTCTTGATGATGCTCCCTGAGTGACTGCCAATTTTAACATCTATCCTTGGATTATATTTATATTTATTCTCTATTTATTTAGGATTATTTTCTATTGCAATTTTAATTGATTTTAACTGCTTTGTAAACCACCCAGAGTCGTGTTTCAATGAGATGGGCGGTGACAAATTTGATATATAAATACAAAATAAATAAAGAGGTCTCTTAATAAAAAGAGGTGGCAGACCCATTCATTCCCAAGAACGTCACTCAATTCTCAAGCCCATCTGTCGGATGGACCTGTTGTCTACTTGGCATTTTCCTGCACTCAGATTAATTCCAACTCTTTCCATCTCACTTAGAGATAAATGTATGAACTTCAGGAAATTCTTATCAAAACCCCACATGAACAAAATTCCTTTCATCCTGACTCCAGGTATGCCTAAATCTGGATCCAATCTGTTCATTTCCAAAAGTTTTCGGTGAATTGTTATTTTTGGCTGATTTATTACTAGCAATTTGCTTACTCTATTATTGACCCCATTCTGTTTCAATGCTGACCTTATCTTTTTTATCCAATAATTTCAACTGCTGAAAAGCCTTCCGGGTTTGAGTTTCTTCCTTGTTTTTATTTTTAAAAAATACTATGCAAAAACACTTATCTAAACACTCTATTATAAACCAATATAACAGATCATGGCAATAGGGGGAACATGTACAGATCTTGGCTGAAATTGCAAAAGATTTGACTGAATATGCCTTTCAGTTGTATTTGCTACTTATATAAAAAGGGTTAAAGGGCAATCAATTTGATATGCATTTTTTAATCTTCTCATTCAACTGGTTTAAAAACATTTCTGCAAAAGTCTGTATTGTCTCTATCCAATCTCTAATAGACAAAATCTCAGAGTTGGTGGGAATGGGATGAACTAATCTTATTTTATGGATTTAGTTCATGAAATGAGAGCTGCTACAGTATAGTAGCTAAGGATCCAGGTTCTAGTCCTCACTTGGGCATGGAAGCCAACTGGGTGACACCAGGCCTGTCCCTCCTACTCAGCCCTAACCAATTTACTCATTGATAGTGATTAATAAACTAATAAAATCATCTGTTGACTTCTGGATGTGGTCCCTGATACACGTATGTGTTTGTTGCATTTTTTCGATTAATTTTTGATTAGAATTTTTAATTGCTTTTTAATTAATAACAAAAAAGAAAAAAAGAAAAAACAAAACTCCAAAATAAAAATGCACTATCAAGAAGAAAAAAAACCATTAAAAAGTGCTATTACAAACAAGTGACAAAAATACAAGTAAAAACTTAGCATAGTATATCATTATAAATAGTTACAAATCTACATATATATTTATCTAATGCAAATATTATTCAGATGCATATATATTTCCAATACATTTATGTGAATATCATTTTTTTTAACCTACTGTATTTTGCAGAAATAAGTCCCAGATTTCATTATACTTGTCCATGCAAAGTCTACGTCTATAGACAATCTGCTCGTAGGTGGCAAGTGCAATCAGGTCTTTGATCCATTGAAGGAATGGGGCTGCATTTTTTTTTATTAATAATAGTTATTTTGTTCATCTGATATAGGAAATGTCTCTGAGCTCAACATTACAAGAAAACAGCTTATGAATGAACCTTAATTACATTACTGAAATATTCTCCAGAAAACAAGAGAAGAGAATACTTGCTTAAAGCTTATGTCACCTACTATCTGCTATTATTCTTGCTTTAAGCCAGAACAAATCCATTTTTCCAACCAGGCCCCTCTTCTACTCACTAGCTGAGGTTGTAATTTCTAGAAGGACAGCCATGTTAGTCTTTTGCAGCAAAAAAAAAAAAAAGAGAGAGATTTATAACATCATAAAGGCTAACAAATTGATTACCACATAAGCTTATGTTGACTAGAGGTCATCAGATGTTTGGTTCTCACTGGCCAAATTTACAGTACACTTTGGTCTAAAGAAGGCTGTACACTTTTATGGAAAAAGAATGGCACAGGAGAAATATATGTAAAATCATTGCAATGTTTTAAAGAAATGAGAAAGAAGACACAATGGCTGGTGGCAGTAAGGTTCAACCATGGCTCCAGCACCAAGATGTGCTTACATTGCCACGGGATGCCTCTCTGTTGGTGGACCCTGGTCAGAGAGTTTTCTGATAATAAGGAGGACATAGATCTGGGAAGCCACCACTTTCATACAACGAAGGCTGATGCTAAAATAAAAGTTGACCATCCGGATCAAATTTCTGCTACCCAATGGCCCGGTGAGACAGATATTATGCTCAGTTGCCAACATCAGAAACTCTTGCTGGCCCTCAAAGCAGGCACATCAAGGGGAAGAAGGCAGACTAATGACATCACATGCATGATGACATTCCTGCAAAAATCATCTGAATTATAAATTATGTCACTGGCATAATTTGTCCAATTATATGTTGATGCTTGTGACATCATCATAGCTTTGACTAGTCCCGAGGATGAACGGTTCCTGAAGCCCCCCTTTCACAATAGGGTGGTCAGTTGTACCTGTAGGGTGGGGTAGAAAAATTCAAGATGGTGGCTGTAAGGGTACCACCAAAGTTCTGCCCATTTTTCATGTGGGTTGCTCTGATTGCCACCACCATCTTGAGTTTTTGGACCATACACTATGGACACCCCTGAGGGCGGCATGAATTTTCTGGAAAAATTTTGGACTGGAAAAATCTGAATTGATAGGGACTTGATTCCAGATTTTTGTTCTGTGTAGTAAACAAAGCTTAAAACCAGGGGGAGAATACACCCTGTTTAATGGACTATATAAAAATCTAAAACAGACTGATTTCTTGCCAGAAAGGAAAGCTCAATAAAATGCATTTAATGTGGTGTCACTTCTAACAAAATTAAAAGCTTCGCTTAGAATCCTTTTACATTAGAAAGCTTGTAAATAAAACATTATCACTTTGCTTTCATTGTTTGAATTTCAAAGGGGGAAAATGAGAACACTGAACATAGACATGGATACTAACATGCACAGCATACATTTCCTAGCAATAATGACCCGAACGCCGTAATTTAAAACAATCTATTCAGATTGACAGGTATTGGATGGGTATCCACTGGTTATGTTAGCAATTAGCTTTATGAACTGATACATTTTTAGAGATGGAAAATTACCATGGAAAAATCCGGTAGTGGAAAATTCCCTGAAATATTTCTCGTCAGAGAAAATTTTGCCAAACCCACATCCCCATACAAAGGTATGTCAGCAAGAGGGAGACTTCCGATACTCTCAGTTCAGCACTTTGGGTGGGAAGGTTGGAGGGCAAAAGCATGAACAGGACCAACATTGTTACAGAAGCACCAGTCTTCTGTAAGAAGAGTCCTGGCTGCTGGGTCAAACCAAAAGCCTATTAATCTAGGCCCCTATTTTTAATTGTGGTGAATACAGGATAGGTAAGATACCACACTTCTGAGCCTCCAGGACAATCTCTCATCCTTTATAGCTGTCTAACCTTGTGGTTGTCCCTCCATCTGGTGAAAGCAAATTCATTTTTCTTTGCAAACTATGAAGGTCTTCCTCTGGTCCAGAATCTCTAGTTCTCAGCTTCACTGAACAGGGTTGTAGCAGGAGTAACATTCCTACTCTCTACAGCCCATCCATAATTGTATGGCTCTTTATTCTTTTTCCCCTGATTGTGTCCCTTGAAAGCTCAAGTTTGGTCCAAGTGTGGTTCATTACAAATATCCTCACCCATTGAATAGATAAACTATGGGACGTGGTGCCACAAAATGATTTAGAAAGTTTCAAAGCAGAGCTAGACATTGATGGAGAATAAAGCAATAGATTATCTTCAGACTCAGCAGCGATATATCATTGGCTACCAATTTCTGGGGAGCATAAGTGGGAAAGAAGAATTGTCCTCATGACATTCCCTAAGACTTCTAGACTTGACCCCTGCTAATATTTTTAGGCATCAAAGTCTCAAGGGTTCTCAAGGGTTAGATCGATTGGTTAGATGGATCCAAACAATAAAATGGGCTATTTTTTAGGACAAATAAGTTAAAAAAAATCTCCTAAAGAGAAAAATGTCTACACTGAGACATATGGAGCACTCACAACTGTTGTCTTCTTCCTGGCCCTAAAAGTAGTCCATTTATATCACTGCAGTGCATCATAAATATCCATCTTGTGATTTTTAAATTATAAATCCAAGAACAGGGATTGCCTAGTTTTTATTACAGTATAAACTGTTTTTAAGCACCCAGGTGACTGAAGAGGAGTGCAGCAACATTTTAAATGCAAAGCACACAACTGTAACCTTCCAGAGTTAGGTAGCTCCCAAACCTTGGACACCCTCCCCAGAGCTTCTCTTCAAAAGTTGCCATAGTTTGCAACAGGTAATTGCTAAAACGTATAAACTTCTATTGACATTTGAAACAGAAGAAGAAGAAGTCAAAGAATGTATGATAAAGTGGACTAAACAGTTTGCTTATAATATGCAGATGGATCAATGGGAAAATATGTGGTTGAAAGGACTGAAATTTACATTATGTTATAATCTTAAAGAGAATTTTTATAAAATGATGTGCCGTTGATATATGTCACCAGAAAAATTGCCTAGAATGCATAAAGGCCTTCAAGTTCACGCTGGAAATGTGAACAACAAGAAGGGACGTTTTATCATGCTTGGTGGATGTGTAAAAAAGCGAGAAAATTTTGGATTCAAATACATACACTGATTCAGAGGATTTTCAAGTTTAATACGGAATTGAGTCCAGAGGCCTTTCTTTTGGGACTGATGAACAAGCAGTTGGAAAAAAGTCATGGGACTTTGTTTTTGTACATGGTAACTGCAGCAAGATTATTGTATACACAAAGATGGAAAAATTTGGCAATACCTACAATGGAGGAATGGTTGGTGAAGTTGATGGAACTTGCTGAGATGGTCAAACTGACTTCTTTGTTTAGAGAAAAGACAATATCTACGTTTATTGCTGACTGGAAAGCCCTTATGGACCTTTTGTGGAAAACAGAAAAAAATGAACTTATGAATTATGGTTTTGATGATTAGACAGGATAGATTATAGAAAGAAGAGAGTCATCATGTCACTTTAGAGAAAGAGGTAAATTTATAATTGTACTTATAACTGCTGTAAAGAAGATCAGAAGCCACTTCTTTGTATCTTTTTTCTTTCTTTTCTACCTTTCTTTTACTTTTTCCCCCTTCCTTGCATTTTTAGCTTTCTCTTTGATTTCTTTCTCTTTTTTCTTCCTTACTTTATATTCGTTTGTATTAGTTTTTATCTTCTTTTTAAAAACTTGTAATAAAACTTGCCATCATTCTCACTTTTAATGTGACAGCAGGGAAAATCATTCAAGACCGACGGAGTAATTAACTGAAGCCCTGAATTAACTAAACTGTCATTTTCATGCATATTTCATTTTTGTCCTGTTATGACCCACTTTGGGGAACGTGTCCTCCAGCATGCCAGTTAAAAACTAAATCAGTTCTTGGGCCCAAACAACCCTTTGCCCTCCTGGTTAAAGCAATAAATACTAAGTTCCTATTCCTGGAGGGGGCAGGGAGAAGGTAATTCTGAAAAGGTGAAGGAGAAATGGCCTCTACTCAACCAAGTTTAGATTATGAATTCTTGCAGGTGGCCTCCATCCTCATGTTCAGGATATTCTTAGTCAATCTCCACTCCTTTGTGTGAGGACATCGTACCAGCCCTGGGATGTAAACCATGGTGGCCATAGTGGTCCTGTTTGTTCTCACCGCCATGGTGATCCTGAACAGAGTTGTCCATGAATGTGAATCACAGGACACAGAGCAGAAAGTGGAGAAGCAGCTGAGGACACCACCTTCTTCTTCTGATGTGCTCACTCCTTTTCACCAAAGCGGCAGCTCGGGAGGCTGCAGGTTGCCAGCATCCGCACTTAAATCATCCTATTTCCCTCATCAAAGAAGCAACCATGAACCGTGAGCTGAGGACATTTTTACTCCTAAAAGCTTAGCTGCAACAGCGGCTTTGACAGCTCTCACTGGATCTTGTGAACATTTTATGGCTTTTCTTCAATTATGGAGATTAATCTCAAGACATGCTTGCGCCGGCTTTTCAGCTACAGCTGTTCAATTAAACCAAGTCTGAACATTTATAAGCCCAGCTTTTCCTTATTATCAAATTCAGTTTATGGATGGACGGATGGACGGATGGACGGATGGACGATAGGTTTTGCACATGATTTTGTCTAACATAAAACATTTTTGCACATTTTTAAATCGGCATGCCTTTTTGTGCAGGCGTTTCCCTCTTTGCAAGTTTGCAAAGATACCAATGTTAGTTGGAGCATTGGTTCCAAAATGCAAAATTCAGCAACGTTGCATTCAGGTGTCAGCTAAAACAAGCCTTTTCCCCCATCTCAAATATCAGCACGAAGGCATCTTTATTCACTAGCTGGGGGGAATCGTAATCAGTCTGTTAGCTTTCATACAGTTTTCTCCTTCCAGATATCCTTGGAACATCCCACTAGTCTTCCACAGGATGTTGCCTCGGCTTTGGGTGGGGAATATAAAAAGCTTGCAACGAGATTGTCTTGAAATGTCTCGAGTAGATAATGCTTCTGGCTTTGGCACAGACAATGCATTCGAAATCTGAAAAACTGTTAAGGGCATCCAGCACAAAAGCAACAAGGAGCCCCGCTGCCTTCGTGCTGATATCTGAGATGGGGGGAAAGGCTTGTTTTAGCTGACACCTGAATGCAACGTTGCTGAATTTTGCATTTTGGAACCAATGCTCCAGCTAACATTGGTATCTTTGCAAACTTGCAAAGAGGGAAACGCCTGCACAAAAAGGCATGCCGATTTAAAAATGTGCAGAAATGTTTTATGTTAGACAAAATCATGTGCAAAACCTATCGTCCATCTGTCCATCCGTCCATCCGTCCATCCCCGTCCATCTATCTATCTATCTATCTATCTATCTATCTATCTATCTATCTATCTATCTATCTATCTATCTATGCAAAATTGCAAATTAAACTATGCACCTTTGCATAAAATGCATACTTTTTTAAAAAACGAAATGACTGTCTGGAAGCAGGAGAAACTGACTAGCGGAAAAATGAAATTTACTAGGGGAAAAATGAAAAACTTTGCCAGACTGAACCTGATGGATTGCAATGTAGATTGGGTTTTCACCTTTGTTTTTTGCATATCTTATTGACATATTCACTTCAATATTTGTAAGTTGCCTGTTTGGGCAACTGAAAATCTGGTCAAGAAATATAGCCACATTTATCTAGTTACTGGAAGGAAAGAGGACAACCAGCTGCAAGGTGGGTGGGCTCAGTTACACCGTTGGAAGATCTGAAAGACTGGGTTAGGGACAGATCATAATGGAGAAAATGAATGTGTTTGCTAAGAGTCGATGATGTGATGGCACATAATCAATCAATCAATCAATCAATCAAGTTACAGTAATATTATGCCTATCAAACAGGTATCATAAAAAGAATACAATTTAAAGCCATTCATTGCTGAATCATAGCCTTCAAAGACACAAGAGGAGCGAGAACAGTTTGACAGCCCTCATCTTATTCTCAATCTAGCCTCACAAGTTAGTAGATTTAGAGAAAGAGAGATAGAAACTAGCCCAAAGACACTTGGTGAACTTCAGAGTTGGGAAGAGATTTGAATCAGGCTCTCCACAGTCCTAGTCCAACTTTTTAAAATCATTAGCAGGGATGTTACAGGATGGAAACCAAAGAAAATGAGGCAAAGCCATGAGAATCTTCTAAAAGAAGGTTGGGGCAAGTTTGAAGGACCCATCCACAGAAGCTGTCTTGAGGAATCTTCTTGGAATGCTTCTCTGTGTCTTACCACCCTTCTTCCAGGAACAATGAATCCTTATGTTCTGTCAGAATATTAGCAGTAGTACCAAGAAGCTTTGTTTATGGATTCCAGTGGCTTTTTTTTCCCCCTCCAGGACTTTGTGAAAACTGAAACAGGAAGCGGCACCCTCAACCACCCTCATTCAGAGTCCACTGGAGTTGGGCGGCCAACAAATTTAAACAAACAGACTTATAGAGTACAATCCTGGAGATCTCCCTGGAGAGAGAAGATGTGTGTTGCCGTACTCTGCGGGACTGACCTATTTGTCCTCCTAAAAGAAATGCATCCGATGAACCATCGCCACCCCTTCCAAGGCATTAAAATCTGTGGTTAGGCCATCCACCAGAGCTGTATCGCTTCTTAATGGAGATGCTTTGTCACTAATGCTCTGCAATTATGGGCTCAGCAGATCTCAGAGCAGAACTTGCCCCAACAGTCTCCAAGCTGGGGTTTCAGCTATACACATTAGACAGAGGAAAACAGAATATAATTCAGCAGAGGAAGGGAGGGGACGTTTCTGTTGGTATTCACTGTGAAAGGAAGACGACTGAAAGACTGCCAGGGATTTATGGGGGGCGGGGAGGAGAGTGGGTGGGAATTGACCTAGACTTCACTTCAGACACTCTTGCACAGACAGCCTCAAGTCTTCCTGAGTGAATCCCTAGCTCTTGCCTCGGCACCCCACAACCTTGGACCGCAAATCAGCACTTTGTGTGTACTTGTGTGGCATAGGACGAGGAGGATCTTTTCAAGGAAGGTGTCTAAATCCTGAGCAAAGAACATAAGCTGAAACAAGAGCTTCAATTTCCACCATGCCTGTGACAGCCAAGCTGAGAGCAATAGAAGAAAGGTAAATAAATGACTGGGGAGGCTGACAAAGATCAGCTGACTCTTCCTACAAGCTGTCTAGTGCACAAGGTTCCACTTATTGTGTCCTAGACATCTGATGAAGCTGATAGGTGGGTGATTCATGACAGACAAAATGTTTTCACCTAGTGTATGGCCAACTGGTGGAACTGTCTATCCCCAGAAGTGGGAATGGCACCAATCCTAAACTCCATTCTTATGTTACTCCATCAAGGGAGAAGGGAAAAACACTGGAGGGGAAGAAATGCCATCTAACACTGCGTGGCTTTGCTTGCCTAGCCAATACCTCCAAAGCTACATGGTTTCTCCCACAATGACATTTAAGCAAGAGAACTCTGAGTATCCACTGTGAAAAGCATTCAAAGACATGGACAAGAACAGAGACCGATGAGAAGGCAATGCTCTGGAATGCCGACTGTGAGAAACATCAGCTTCTGGAACAAGGACGATCAGTTCAGGAAGAAGAAAAGGGATTAACCAGAAGCAAGACAGCCTATGAAGATGCAGCGTTATCTTCTTGGGCAGGTTCTATCTGTGGAATGGGAACGATGTCATAGCCAAGATGTAAACAAGGAACTATCTCAAAATGTTGTAAGGGAAGATGAAAAACAGTACGGTGGTAAAGTATTTCGAATAATAATAACTTTGCCCTGAACAATGATAACAAGCAGGACAGAACATGGCCTCTTTCTAGATATGCAAACGTCAAGACAGAACTGGGCTTTTTTCCAAGCACGAAAGCATTTAAAAGAGAGCACCAACAGGTTCATGATGAGACACAACCCAAAGCCAAAGTAATTTTTTTGCCCAAAGTAACCTTGTGGAGAATGTGTATAAGCATGAATTGAATGGTCTTGGTAGTAGATTTGTCTTAAAATCATACGTAAGAGCAGAGAACATCAATGCTGCATTTATGCTAAGCAAATGTTCACATTAAGCAATGTTCAATCTATTTTGTAACAATAAGAGAGTGTTGTGTCATATCTACTGTTGCTTCAATTTCTTGCTTGCTCCTACATTCTCTTCAGAAGACCTGAACAATGCAGTCTTGAACATTCTGTTTTATTTAATTGATTTTACTGTACATTCCAAAATAAAGCTGTGATTCCTCTTCTCTGTGTCCATAACAATAGCCTTCCATAAGATCCAGGTCTGACATAGAATTTCTCTGTCTAGAAATCCTCATTTGGTGTCCACGTATTAAGGAGTAAGGATGATGGGTGGGAAGAATGAAGTTCAGTCTTCAAACTGGGCTTTAGGTAATATTTTCAAGTGAAGTAGACATTCATGGAAATAGGCCTATCCAAAATGATTTCCAGTGATGGTTGTGTGAATCTGCAGAATCTCATATCTACATTCTTGGATGTACTGTATATCTGAGCTACATCACAACAATCAGGAAAATGAGAATGTTGGTAGTCAACTGCATTCCAGGTCACATATGGGTTTGGGATATGCAATTGGGTAAATTCCCTCTAAAATTCCTCTCCTTCTTCGACTTTTTTTCCTCTCTCTGTAGGGTCTGCAACACACTCTTGGCTGTACTACCTGATTTCCTTGTAACCAGAGATGCCCGTGGCTTGAACCTGAAAGTGTCTCTATGCAAAACATGAGTTCCACCCTTGAGCTATTGGCTCCAGCATAAAACTGGGGGAAGGGAAGACCAACAAAGAAAGCTTGGGAGGGCCAGCTTCAAAATGAATCAATCTCAAAGATGTGCGTGTGTGCACGTGTTTGTGTGTGCAAGCCTAGGAAGAGGCCGGGAAAATTTCACAGCAGCTGTGGTTCCAGCAAATCCCTTCCCAGCCCCACAGAGGAAATGACTCAGGGATTTTTTTTTTTTTTTTTTGGAGAAACCACAGGCTGACAAGTTCACTGCCTGCCTGACACTCTTGTTGGGCTGCATTTTTGGGGCTATATTTCTCACTCCCAGCTGCTCTCCAGGAATGTGTGTGGACTCAGGAAGAGAAATCAGTGCAACTCATCCAGCAGAGTGACAGTCAGTGGCTGTAGACAGCAGAAGGGCATTTGGTGTCACTTCCCTGCTGTGTGGGGGACCTCAGAGATGAAAGAAATGGAAATAAAAAACTGTGATGGAGAAACTATGGGGGTGGCAGTTATACCAAATCATCATCATCATCATCAAGTAGAGAAGAGAACCTGAGGAGGACAAGAATCTTCTCTAACCTATTTTATATGTTATAGATCCATCACTACCTCCATCTTGGTGGCTGTGTTCACACATTAACCTGTGAATTGTTGAATAAACCATAATTATGATTTCCAAAACGTGACAAGCTATAAACTGTGGTTTATAACTACATAGCTGTGTTTATATAAGATGCTCAACTGAAGCCATATCATACTCTTGTGTCCAAGGAGTGAACCCGGTCCACCTCTGTCTCAAGGAGGACCTTTCATTCAAAGGAAGAATGAAAAGAAGGCACCGTTGGCAATGGATCCCATCTGAACATGCCACGGGGTCATTTTTTCTGAACGAGTCACTATAGATAATATCACACTCAACTGCTTTATAAATCACCTCTCTGGATTTGTTCCAGACTTTCCCTGTCAACAGACTTTCTGGCAGATGGCTACCTTCCTCATTTTTAAGTTCTCCCCTTTCCCCAATACTTTTATTACAGAAGTATCATCCTGGAAAGGGAGGTGTAATGATAACAATGACAAATTTTAATCATGCTTTCCTCAAGGCTGAAAATCTTGCTAACTGAACTATTCCAGGACAAATGTATGAGGGGATGGTCATTTGCTACAGCTGTTACTTGTTTGACTTGCTGGAAGGTCAACTCTGGGGAAAGAAAAGGGGTCCATCTCAAGAACATTCACACTTATGGTTATAGCAATCCTAATTTTTAATCCAGGTGATCCAATGGTTCCTAAAGCTCTGCCGGTCACAAACCAATAAAAGTTGATTCAGGAAACAGTAGCATTCACTATCCTCTCTTGTTTTCCCATGATGGGAAAATCCTACCCTCCCACTGCATGTAACAGGTGTAAAATAAATGTATTTGGCACATGAGGATATGATGGAGGCCCAGAGAAGTTAGAATCCAGGTAATCATCAGCCTTGCCCTCACTCATCCTACCACGTCTCTGCTTCTTCAGTACAGGTAGGCAAACTTTTCCCCGGTTTTCCTCTTTTATGGTTCCTGATCTTCAAACTAGCCTCCATCTGGACAGCTTTCAACAGAGAATGCCTCCTCATAATGTAGAGATAGGCAGCGTTTGAAGGATCTGGGGTGGTAACGTGTCCTCCTAACCTCTTGAAGGGCTACAGAAGACCATCCAGGGATGCTGTGTTACCACTGGAAGAGGCGTAGACAAATAGGTTTGGTTTGTTATTTGCTCTTTAGGGGTTCAAGGGTCATTGTGGCCCTCCAAATCACTCTAAACCCCAATTGGAACCTCTAAAGCTTAGAACCAAAGTATCTGAGGTACTGTCTCTTCCAGATACAACAGGCTCATTCAGAGTATTCAGTCAGAAACAGGTGGTTGAATGCTGCCCCAAGTGAGATCAGTGGAAGGGAAGCTAGAACATGTTGCTTCTTTGTAAATAGTAAGAGTGTAGACTAAATTTTAACAGGCCTTATCATCAGCTCCATCAGCGATGTCACTTCCTATTTTCAGCCAATCAGAGCCCCTTTTGGTACAGGACCAGAAGTGATGTCACTGATGGAGCTGATGATAAGCCCTGTTAAAATTTAGTATACACTCTTACTACTTTTGTATATATCCCTATGTTATGGAACACTCTACCTTCGGAGATCCAAAGAGCCCCTCTCTGAGAATTTTCTGGAGGCCTCTGAAGACCCCATTCTCTTGCAGTGCTTTTCACAAACATGGGATGAAATGCCTGGTTTCACTAAGAGCGAGGATTTTTTACAAGCCGTCTTTTTATGGTTGTATGTCATTCTGTAACCTGCCATGAATCTTTGGCAGCTGGTGGTATAAAAATGACATTATTCATGAGTAATTTAAAAAAAAATGGAAAAGTAGGCTGAAACTATATGATTGAGATTTGGTTACTTGGCTGACAAATTCCAGCAGCATGATCTTGGGACACTTAGAGGTACAACTGATGTGCAGCTGGGCTGTGTACAGAGCGTCAGGTTCGGTCAGCACGAGGCTTCAGGGAAGCACGGGGTTGCAGGGAAGCTCGCAACCAGACCACGCGGAATCCACCGGCGGTAGCTAGCGGGGAAAAGAGGAACCGAAAGCGCCGCTAATTAACGAGCCACCTGCGGCCAGCTAAACAGGAAAACCGCAGCGGAAGCTTTTAACTATGAACTGATAACGGCGCGAGCAAGCAAGGAACGGGGCCGCAGGGCAGCGAAACAAGATCGCAACGCAGCACAGAACCCGCGGGTCTGCACGTAGCAGGGAGGGACCAACCCAGCCGGAGGGGGACAGGCAATCAAGGACAATGGACTCTGACCGACCCTGCCATCATGAACGATCGGGGGGACATTGGGGGGCCTAATAGCCCACAGCCGCAACGCGATCACGAGGCGGGAAAAAGCGCGGGAAGGGGGGAATATAACAAGTGATGCAATTGTACCAAGCCAGTCCTGGCTTTGCTTGTGACTACTACGTTACGCATGAGTAAACCTTCTTTGTGAACCACACGTGTCACGAGAGTTCTCTGTCGAACGGGGCAAATCTCACATAAAGCCAGGACTCACCGTCAGCGCTACCCGGTACCACCGAGGAGCGTTTTCTTTCTCAATACAGGCATGACCAGCGACGAGGAATCCGTGGGTCAGCTGGAGCGCGAGGGATCCAGGCTCGCGGAAGGGCGGTTGGAGCCGCCCGGGAGCGACGGGGCAGCGGCCAGGGCCGGGCGCACTCCATCCGAGCGGTGGTCGATGGGCGTGAACCAAGGACCAGACGATTCAGGCGTTACGATGACCCGGGGTTCGGGGTTCCGGAACCGTGAGTGGAGCGAGGAATTCGCCCGACTAGAGGAGAGAGTCGAGCGACGCCTAGACGCCGTGGAGGCGATGCTCCAGACCCTACTACAGAGAGTGGGGCCACCGGCGGTGAACGAGGAGGCGAGCGACAGGGGGGGCGGTCCGACACCCCCGCCGGCACCACCCACGGCGCCCCGCTCGGAGGACCAACGGGTGGCAGACGCCCTGAGACTTCGAGGTATCACTGGGAAGTTCTCAGGGGACCCCGAACAGCTGCCGCACTTTCTGACGCACGTCAGGGGGTTCATGCAGAGGGGTGGTCACCTATTCGCTAGAGACGAGGACAGGGTATCCTACGTGACCGAGCTGCTAGATGGCCAAGCAGCCAGCTGGGTGATCGGGCTGTACGATGCCAACGCGGCGGAACTACGGAGTTTCCCGGACTTCATGCAGGCGCTCCGGGACAGATTCGAGGACACATTGAGCGCCAAGCGGGCGGAGGACGACATCCTACAGTTCAGACAGCGGGGCAAATCGGTATCGGAATATGCCCTGGAGTTCCGGAGGTTGGCCGAGAAGCTCGCGGACTGGCCGGAGTCCCTGAAGGTGAAGTATTTTAAGAGGGGACTAAACCCAGAGATCCTGGAACGGGCACTGGGGCGGGACGACCCGTCCACAGTGAAGGATTGGATCTGGCTGGCCGGAACGGCGGAATTGGCGTGGCGGCAGATCCAACAGAGCACAAGACGACGGGACCAGACGAGGGACCGGCCGAGGGAGAGGACCCCCGAGGAGAGACGGAGCGGTCGACGGCAGTCCACCGGGAGACGAGAGGCGACCAGAGCCCCGAATCTGTGCTTCCGATGCGGAGGCAGAGGCCACCGAGCGGCGCAGTGCCCGACGGAGCGGGAAGGCGCCCCACCACGGCCCGAAGTCAAAACCCCGCGTGCGAACGGGAAAAGGACCGGTGACCGACCGCGGAAGGGGGCAGTGGCGGCGGTGACCGAGAAAGGACGCGGGGGGTGGTCGACCCCGGAGACAGCATCCTCCGGAGAGGACTCGGAGCCAGCGGGAAACGAGGCGCGCTCGCACTGAACGGCGTCCCAGTGCGAGCAGGGGAGTCGAGGCGCGCGGACCCAATAGGAGACGAGGACTGCCCACCGTTCCGGGTGAGGATACACGTCCGGGGGGTGAGATCCGGAGGGGAGGCGCAGCTACGGGCGCTACTGGACTCGGGCTGCACCCACTGCTTGATGCACCCAGCGGTGGTCTCGGGGCTTGGGCTACAGCTGAGGCGCCTCCGGGAGCCCATTTCATTCAGCCAGTTAGATGGCACGCTGGCAGGGGGGGGGCCAGCTCAGTATTACACCGAGCCGGTCCAGATGACGATCGGGAGTCACCGGGAAGAACCGAGGTTCGTGGTGGTCCCGGTGGCCGACTACGCGGTGGTACTCGGCTTGGCGTGGCTGCGGCGGCGGAACCCACGAGTCGACTGGACGGCGGAGGCAGTGCGGTTCGGGGTCGACAGACCGGCGAGGGGCGAGAGCAGAGGGGACCGAGCCGTGGAGACGGAGGCAGCCGCAACCACCGGCGGACAAGCGGAGGGTCCGGGAAACCGGGAGACGGGGCGAGAGCAGATGGGGCCCGAGACCCGGGCGGCAACAGCAGCAGCAGCGCCGGGACCCCAGAGACCCGCCACGATCCCGAGGCGAGGGGAGGCAGCGGCGACTGGCGAGGCAACCGCAAAGCAAGGGGCCGGACCCGGGGAACCCCCGACGGGCGGCGGAATCCCGAGGCAGTATCGAGACCTGGCGGCAGCGTTCGGGGAGAAGGAGTCCGACCAGCTCCCACCACACCGGCCCAGTGATTGCGCCATCGAGCTAGAGCCAGGAGCGACCCTGCCTAAGCCGAAAATGTACTCCCTGTCGAGGAGGGAGATGGGGGTCCTGTGCGAGTTCATAGACAAGAACCTAGCGCGGGGATTCATCCAACCCGCGAAGTCACCATTAGCGGCCCCGGTGTTATTCCGGGAGAAGAAGGACGGCTCGCTCCGTATGTGCGTAGACTACCGGGGGCTGAACGCAATCAGCACGGAGTACAAATACCCCCTCCCCCTGATGAAGGACTTGATGTCGCATCTGTCGAAGGGGAGGGTGTTCACAAAACTGGACTTGCGCGAAGCCTACTTCAGAGTTAGGATCCGCGCAAAAGATGAGTGGAAGACGGCGTTCAACACCCCGCTCGGAAGCTACCAGTTTTCCGTGATGCCGTTCGGATTAAAAGGGGCCCCGGGGGTATTTATGCAGCTAATAAATGAGGTGCTGCACGACCTACTCTACCGGGGCGTCCTGGTCTACCTGGACGACATCCTCATCTACACCGAGACCCTGGCGGAGCACGTGAGCCTGGTGCGCACGGTGCTCCAGAGACTGCTGAAGGCACAGCTGTACGCAAAGCTCTCGAAATGCGAGTTCCATCGAGAGCAACTAGACTACCTCGGCTACCGAATATCCAGCCGGGGAATTGAGATGGACCCGGCGAAAGTAAGGGATGTCCTGGGCTGGGAAGCGCCGCGAACCCGGAGGCAACTCCAAAGCTTCCTAGGGTTTGCGAACTTCTATCGTCAGTTCATCCCGAACTTCGCCCAAATCGCCCTTCCCCTAACCGACCTGCTAAAAACCAAGGGCACTGGGAAACCCCCCAAGCCCAGCATGGCACTCGCGTGGACTGCAGAATGCCAGGGGGCGTTTGAGGAACTAAAACAGCGGTTCACCGCGGAGCCGATCCTGCGCCATCCCGACCCAGACCGGCGGTTTATAATCCAAGTGGATGCATCAGACGTGGCAACGGGAGCAGTCCTGCTCCAACCCAGCCCGGAGGGAGCCATCCACCCATGCGCCTACGCCTCCCGCAAATTCACCGAGACGGAGAGGAGGTGGATGGTGTGGGAGAAAGAGGCGTACGCGGTCAAGTGGGCGCTGGCCACGTGGAGGCATCTACTGGAGGGGGCAACTGAACCGTTCGAGGTGTGGACGGACCATAAGAACCTCGAGGCCCTGAAGACCCCGCGTAAGCTATCCCCCAAACAGGCACGGTGGTCCCAATACTTCGGGAGGTTCAGGTTCACACTGAAACACATCCCCGGGAAGCGCAACTTCTTAGCGGATGGACTGTCTCGCATGCCCCAACACGCCAGCCTACGGGAGGAGATCGTGGACTCCGTCATCCCCGCCAGCAGGCTGGCTGCAAAGGCGGTGACCCGAAGCCAGACCAAGGGGGAGCGACGGGACACGGCGTCTGAAGTAAGGCAAGGGTTCGCGGAGGCGGCGGAGCGGGACGATTGGCTCAAGCAGAACCGAGAGGCGCTAACCGGCCAAGAGGGGTTGTGGTGGCACGAAGGAAAGCTGTACGTGCCCGAGGGTTGCCGACGGGAGGTCATGGAGAGAGCCCACGACAGCCGGAGCGCGGGGCATTACGGCTTCGTAAAGACACTCCACTTAATCCGGTGGCAGTTTTGGTGGCCCACGCTCCGGAAGGACGTGGAGGCGTACTCGGGGGGTTGCCCAGTGTGCGCAACAGCGAAAGGAGCCAAAGGCAAACCTAGAGGCCTACTCCAGCCGGTAGCGGAACCCGATGGCCCTTGGCAAGAGGTCGCCATGGACTTCATAGTGGAGCTCCCGGAGAGTAAGGGAAGACCGCCATTTGGGTGGTCACGGACTTATTCTCCAAACAAGCGCACTTTGTAGCGTGCCGGCGAGTCCCCACGGCCGAGGGGCTGGCGAGACTGTTCGTGCAACATGTCTACCGACTCCACGGCGCACCTCGACGTATCGTCAGCGATCGGGGCGGCAACTTCATCGCGCGGTTCTGGCGGGAGTTCCTGAAGCGGGTGGGGACGAAACAAGCCCTATCCTCCGCGGCGCACCCGCAGACGGACGGAGCCACGGAACGCCTGAACGGGGGGCTCGAACAGTACCTGCGCTGCTACGTGGGGCACCAACAGGACGATTGGGCGGAGCTACTACCATTCGCGGAGGTGGCATACAACAACGCCGTCCACAAGAGCACCGGGTTCTCTCCGTTCAAAGTAGCCACCGGGAGAGATTTCGTCCCCATGCCGGAGCTGCCTCAGCCGGAATCCCAGATCAACTCCCTGGACGCCTGGTTCGCCCAAATCGACGAGACCCGGCGAGCGGCGCACGCGGCATTGCAAAGAGCCAAAGCCGACTACAAGAAGCACGCGGACCGCAAGAGGCTCCCCGAGGAAAAGTGGAAAGTGGGGGACCAGGTGTATCTGTCAACCAAAAACCTAAAGACGCACCAAGCATCGAAAAAACTCAGCCCGAGGTTTGTGGGACCGTTCCCCATTTCGGAGGTCATCAATCCGGTGACCGTCAGGCTGACGCTCCCGAAAAGCCTCGGGAAGATCCACCCGGTGTTCCATTGCAGCCTGCTAAAGTTGCACCAGCCGGGGAACGCCTGGCACAAGGCGGAGGGAGTACCACCACCCATCATGGTCGGGGGGGAGCAGCATTTCGAAATCAACCGGATACTGGACGCCCGGAGGCACAAGGGGCAGACCCAGCTCCTAGTGCAATGGAAACATTTCCCCAAGTCCCACAGCGAATGGGTGAGTAAAACCCACATAAGGGCGCCGGAGCTAGTGCAGGACTTTTACAGTAAATACCCCGGGAAGCCGAAATAGGACCGAGGGGGGGGAGTTGTCGTCAGGGGGGCGGCATGTCAGGTTCGGTCAGCACGAGGCTTCAGGGAAGCACGGGGTTGCAGGGAAGCTCGCAACCAGACCACGCGGAATCCACCGGCGGTAGCTAGCGGGGAAAAGAGGAACCGAAAGCGCCGCTAATTAACGAGCCACCTGCGGCCAGCTAAACAGGAAAACCGCAGCGGAAGCTTTTAACTATGAACTGATAACGGCGCGAGCAAGCAAGGAACGGGGCCGCAGGGCAGCGAAACAAGATCGCAACGCAGCACAGAACCCGCGGGTCTGCACGTAGCAGGGAGGGACCAACCCAGCCGGAGGGGGACTGGCAATCAAGGACAATGGACTCTGACTGACCCTGCCATCATGAACGATCAGGGGGGACATTGGGGGGCCTAATAGCCCACAGCCGCAACGCGATCACGAGGCGGGAAAAAGCGCGGGAAGGGGGGAATATAACAAGTGATGCAATTGTACCAAGCCAGTCCTGGCTTTGCTTGTGACTACTACGTTACGCATGAGTAAACCTTCTTTGTGAACCACACGTGTCACGAGAGTTCTCTGTCGAACGGGGCAAATCTCACACAGAGAGCTCATTGACTGTGGGTTGTCCTCCTATGGCACAGAGTCGTGTTTGTTGTAAAGGAGAACTCCTGGCTACATGGTTCTTTATGATGTCCTCTGTGTCTGTTGTAATGATTGATCCCACACCTTACTCAATCAATCAATCAGTTTTATTGATTAGTCTTGCAACCATATCAACCAGGAGGAGAAACATCAGCAAAAGCAAAACAAATATCTAATACACGAAATCCATAATAGATTAAAATATATAATAGTAAAATGAGATAGTACCGAGTTTAATACTACTATAAAATAGTTACGTATCACTAATATCATAAGCCAGATTCATGTGAGACCGTCCCCCCTACATCATACTCCAATCTGTTCTATATATCGGGCTCTCAACTGAGCTGCCTTGTCCACAAACTTGGCAGTCCTACTCACAATAAAGATATTTGTGCCTGAGAGAAAATAGGATAATCTGTATTTGGAGTCCCAATGGACTGTTCTTTTCAACAGAGGAGACAGATGATTAAGCCTAAGTGAGTCATAAAGTTTGCAGTCGAACAAAACATGGCCAATATCTTCTATAGCTGGGTCCCCACAGAGACATAGCCTCTCATCATAAGCCACATGATGGAAACGACCCTATTTGACCATGGAGTCCAGTAATTCGAACCTAGCTCTAGTGTAGGCCCTTCTCAGGTTTTGATTTAAACTCATCGATAGATATTTTTTGGAATTAAAGGTAATTTTGTTCTTCGCCAACCATTTTAATGACCCATTTTTGGCCAATTCCTCCATGTCCAATTGGGCACCCACACCTTACTGTTGGTGGACAGATCCACCGGCCACACACCACATTCTAGCCTGCCAACATCCTCATTGTTCATTATGGATGACGCAGATAGTGAATGTGCCACACGGCGCACCACCATCCCGCGTGCCCCTGCCCACACCCAACACTGGAATTATCTTCTGTTCCTGCCATTGCCTTCCATGTTCCCCCCAGCTTAAAACAGAGGTACACTTGGAAAAGCAGTGGGGTGTGGCCAGGACAAAACCTACATTTGAATTTGTTTCCTTGCCATTTAAAACTAATTCAGCTCAACTGCAGTTTGCATGATTGCTCAGCGTTCATGCCTTTAACACTTTTCTTCTCCTATCTGATTAAAACTGTTCAATCAGGAGCAAATTTGGACGGGCTCCAGATGCTACAATTAATACTTCCAGGGGATGCAAGAAAGTGAGGGAGGAGGATTGAGGGCCTGAAGATGGCATAGCGGAGATGGTTGTGGGGCCACAAGTTTGAGCTCCCTGTTCACTCACTTCCTTATCTATTGGGTTAGGTTGGCCAAATTCTTCCAGGAACATATCATTTCCCTTCACCCTGGCACATCCCCCAGATCTCCTGGCCTCCACAAGCCACGTCTCTTCCCAAGGAGGTGGCTAGTCATATTCTTCCCCTCCCTGTGGTATCTTCCTGCTGGAACCCAAGCTTCTCAAGGTGACCTCAGTTCTATGTTGCAATCCCTCCCAGATGGGTTTTCAAAAAACAGAGGGCACCCTTCCAAGGGAGCTGCCATAGCGAGGTGACAAAGATCACCATGTGCTTGAGCAAAGAGCGTGAACTTTTCAGGCTAAGGGGAGATGAAATGATATGGAAAGCCCTGAATGTGAAGCCTTGCCAATTCACCGCCTGGGTGATTAACAACAATTACTTCTCCATTAACTAGTAATCTGGGTGACAGGGAGGTTCTCCATGCTGTCCTCTGTCTAGAACTGTTGCCTTGTATCTTACAAGAAGCTAGTTAAAATTGGAATTTTTCTCTGCGTTCTTCATGTTTTGTCCAATCCCTTAGGATAGATTGGGTTTTTTTTCTAGGCCATTGGGGAAGAATGAAGAAAGGACTTTTGCAAAGCACTCAGAATGAGGCCTGTCTTCAAACAGAAACACGAAACTCTTGTAGGACACCCAGTGATGAACCACTGGGAACGGCCAGAGGATTTCTTCCTGGGCCAAAACATTTGCAGCTGCTGTAAAAAGAAAGCAACTTTACTGTGTAAGCCCAGCTCTTCCCCTACCAAATAAGTGTCAATGCTTATTAATGAAAAGCAATAATAATGATTAAAGAAAAACATCGCTAGGACTGAGATTATACTCTGCAGGCATTCAGGTCTTGGGATATTGAAAGCCTACTGTTGGATCAGAGGAAAACCAGGAAGATGTGCCCGGGCCTGGGCTCCTGAGTGCGTGAAGGGCCCCATTTCCTGGTTAGGCTAACTCCTACGGATTATAATATTTCTCAAAATTAAATAAACATGTATGGAATTCATATTGTGTTTTTAATTGGTTTAATGAAGGTTACAATTGCCCGCCGCCCAGAGTCACTTGTTTGAGATGGGTGGGTATACCAACTGAATAAATTAATCAGTAAATAAGTAAGTAAGTAAATAAATAAATAAAAGATGCTGGGGCCCACAAGAAGTCAGCAAAATAGTTTCCCTCTTCAGTTTCTGTCCTTCATTTCTTGATGCTTTTGCTACCTTCGGCAACTGCGTTTCTACTTACTGGTTTTAGGTACGGACATTGATATTTACTTGCATTCTGAACCGCTGTCCTTATTTATTTATAGAGGGATAGAAAGGCATGTTTTGTAAAAATATAAATTTTAATGGTATTTTAATCTTATTCTTACTCAGGCCTGGATTCCCTGTGAGGGGTCCTCTGTGCCTGTTTTCCCCACTTGGTCTCATCTTTTGCTTTTTATATTAGAGTTTTATACTTCTAGCCCTTTTAGATATGGTATTGTTTGACGTTGGTCTTTGGTTGTAATAAAGTTTTTGTGAGAAAATGACCAGGGGTGTTTGGAGGGATGGGTAAGTAGGTCAAAAAAGCCAAGATGGTGGCCCCAGACATGTGACCAAAGCCCCGCCCCCTTTTTACTTGCTTCGGTATGCATATTAAAAGGGAGTGGGGCTTTGATCACACGGTTATAACTACCATCTTGACTTTTTTGACCCTTTCCCTGTGGACTGCCCTGATGGCATGCTTCCCAAAGTTTGATCTGAGTTTGATTCCAACACACACAATTAGCCAAGTTAGATTTTAACATGCAGCTGACAGAGACCAATTTTTTAGACTTATAGCTGTAGGAACACTCTACGGTTTGAGATTTAACTATCTGGTGTAGGGTTTCTTTGTTATCTTCCTGCCTAACCAGGATGGGCATCAAGTGAAAATAAAATATTTATGTTTAACATATTTTTATATTCCCTCTCGTTCCCCCATCACCCCCAAAAGTTTTGCAACGAGCGAATAAAATCTAAAAACAATCTGTTAAAAAGGCAGATATCAAGGGGAGTTAACAACTGGAGCAGACCAACAGAACAAGTTACGATTAAAAAAAAAAACTAGGTAAATTTACACAGTAAACTAATAGCTTCTGCTTTTTCTTCCTCCTGCAGCCAATCACCCACACAGTCTGCCTGTTAACTAAATTTATCCAAGTTTCAGTCTTCCAATCTGACATGCACATGCTTAGAAGCGATTCCTGTGGCATTTAATAGGGCTGATCTAGACTGCCCTGTTAGAGGAGACAAAGCCAGAGTAGGTTGGGAGATTGGTTATCAGTAAATCTAGAAGGGAAATAAAAGAGTTTCCTGGCAGCCTTGCTGGGTTTTGCATGAACCAGGCTCAGAGGCAAGGAAGAGGGGTGGCCCTGAGGTCCCCTTTATATATTTACAGATGCCCACCCTTGCCACGGCCAAGGCTGGCAAACAGGCAAAGGATCCCATGTCACAGCCATGACACTTTCCTGGGAATGAATCAGATTTTCCCAGACTGGGAATTATGATTAGCCTTGAGTCAAAGCTCAGAGGCCCCCAGCTTGGCTTGGCTCAGAGAAGTGTCACCTAGACTGTTTTCCAACTTTCCAGACCCAGGAGATGGTCAGAAGCTCCGCACAAAACACACTTGCTAGCGAACGAGCCTCTCCGAACATCAGGGATTGAGTCAACGAGCCTTGTGTAGTCCTGTATGATTCACAGCCTGCCTACTGAGGGTCGATCCAGATGTGCAGCCAATTGCCCAACAGCCTAAGCCTGTTCTTGCATGGCCCAGGTGTGGTAGAAACACCAGGACCAAGGTGGCCTCTTGCTCCAGCAGACGATCCTCACATAGGGAGAGAAGACGGGAGAAATGGCAAGAGTGGGCTGCTGTGATGGTTGATGGAGAAAGAGAAGTAGGATCTTCTCTGGTTTAGGAAAAAAGGATTTTTAAAGCCCCAGGGATGGGTCTGACAGCAGGAACAGTGTCTTAGTACACCACCCCTTGAATCCACCAGAAGATCCACCAGAGACATTGTTTGAATTTTGGTCAGTTCTGTAAGAATGTCTTTCTCCATGTAATAATTTTCTGGACATTAGGACCATATTTTTGGTACACCTGACTGAATTGCTTATTGAGGAAGAGTCTCTTAAGGTCCACCTTCTCCATGAGGATGCTCTAGCAAACACTACATGTTAGAATTAGAAGAGAGATTTACTATTTTGTCCAGAGAGCAGGGAACCCCTAACTAAAACAGGTGGTGACCATCTATGATGGTCACTGCAGCAACAGAAAGGCATATCTGGGTATTCTTGAGGGCATTTGGGTAAGAAAGGACCAGGAGGTTTTTAAAAGTTTTATTTGGTATAAGGTGGGGCAAAGAGACTTGAACTGGCTTTCAAGAGTCTGCTATTCTGCCCTACCATAATGAACAGCATTCCTGGAATCCCTGCTGTGCCTGTTTCTTGACCTGGTCTACTTTGAAGGACTGGCTCTTGGAAAGGAGACCACTAGGAAATTTCAGGCCTGTAGGCTACACTGGCCAGTTGAAAAAACATCCTGGCAAGGGCAAAATACTCCCATATTGTTGTCATGAAAATAACATGTCCATTGTTATAAAGTCACTTGGAACCAAGTGCAACTTGAAGGAAACTTTTTAATGTTTCGATTATTATGGAAGTCTAACTAGACTGTAGGCCAACTTTTAAAGGGGGGAAACTTCAAATCACCTGTAACAAAGACCAGGAACTTGTTCTTAGCGAGTCACAGAACAAAACACCTTCCTGAATTGTTCTAGTTTGTCAGTCTTGCCAGGTAGTCCAGACAGGAAATATGACCAGATGAGCTAATTCTACTTTATTGTAAGGCTACATTGACAGAAACTTGCAAGTCTGAAAGCGCAGTTCTCCCTCCGTCTCTTTTACAGCCTGAGAAACTAGGGAGAGTCCCATCTGAGCCTCTTGCCTCATCCATTATCCAGCTGTGGGCTATGCTCCCTCTTATCTGACCATTCCCTTGGCAGCATCTCTTCACCCTGTCTCCCAAGGTCTTTCCCACATACCATTACCTAGATACATCAGGAGGATATAGGGCTAGCAAGTCAGAGAACATGTACCTCATCTGTTTGATGGGGCAGCTGTCCCTGGGCACGGGTCCTGGTTCTGACTGGAGCAATGTGGGGTGGAAAATTAAATGTTCCAGAAAATTGCTCTTGAAACTACTGTTGCTGTTGTTTTTTTCCATGGGGGAAAAATAATCCCTGTTTTTCAACAAATTAGTAACAACAGATAATCACAATGTAATCAAATTGGGCAGCCAAAATGGATAAAGTGGCAATCAAAGTTGCAATTAATTTTCTTTTTCCCCTTCCAGGAGACCAACCTTAGGAAATGCACAGACACGCCTGCACATCCCTTGGGGCATGTTAACAGCTTTCAGGATCACAGTAATATGAGAGGAATGCACTGTATGCTATGAAGTTGTTGAGAATATTTGCAAGTTCAGCAATGACATGGCTTTTTTTCAAGGGATAACTGAAAGTCCTTCGAATATAACAATCTCCCCTCCCAACTTCTGCGTATTGTGAACACAGCTAGAGGGTATGCTAGAGTTCCACATTCAAAAATGGAAGAAGGCTTCCTATTGTGGAGAGGAAGCCATCACATTCCCCCTGCAATGTATTCCCTGACCTCAAAATCTGTTCTGAGGTCAGGATTCCCAGTGCTTCTAAAATCGCAACAGGATGTGCGGAACATAGCTTCCTAGGAACCATGTGCCGCCCTGTCCATGTCCACCATGTCCACCTCCTGACAAAACCTGGATCTGCTGAAGGATAACAAGTCCCATTCTCTCTACTCCTTCTGTGCCTCCAAAGTCACCAGAGCACACTGCCACAGAGCATAGCGGATTCCTCCGCTGGCCCCTTTGCCCAACCAAAGTTTTTGAATGCAAACTCCCAGAAAAATTCAACAGGCAATTAAATGAGCCTGATGGGAGACAGGAGGAAAAAGAACTTTGCCCCCAATTCCACCCATCGCATCTGGCTGACTGACTGGTAGGACCTTTTCAGCTGTGCCAGATTAAGCCATTCCCTTCCTTGCAGGAGATTGGCATATTGAGGCTGCTGGCGAGGGCCTGTGGGCTTAGAGGGGTCCTTACCCACCCAGTGGTGGTGTGCAGCATGGAGACCAGAGCACTCCTAAACAGCAGCGAGACTCTCATTGGCTCTCCACTCATTTCTTCAATCCTAGTTGGCGGGCTGCCCTCTTACATTATCTCAAGTGGCTCCCTCAAGTCTGGTGCCAACCTTGTTTCTTTTCTGACCTATAAAGCAGAAGCACATTGCCCTCCTGCAGATGTTGGCAGGGCCAGGTGGCTCCACTCGTAAGGAGTTGCTCTCACAGCACTTTTCAAGACAGTCCCAAACAGGATGATGGGATGTCTGGAGGAAGGAAAGCCCCAAAACTAGGGTATAACAGGTGAAATCTGAGAATACATCTAAGAAATTGGTCATTATTTAATCCCAGGCTTCTTGGCTTTTCCCTAGGTGGTGGGCTGAGGTGTTAGTTGAGCCCATATAGGTGTGGCTTGTGTTGTGACTCTTGTTATGGTGCCTCGGTTGTTGCATTAGGATTTTAGAACTCTGCTTTGTATTTTGTTGAAATATATATATATATATTCAACAAAATACAAAGCAGAGTTATAATTATATATAAAATAAACTCCCCTCTCACCCCTACGGGTGGTACGTGTCTTCCTCAATCTCGGGTCCTCTACTAGAGGCCTGGGAGTTGGAGGGTCCTGCGCAGTATCTGAGCTGTTCCTAGCACTGCACTCTTCTGCACAGAGAGCTCTGAAGTTGTTCCTGGGATCTGTTGGAGCCATTCTCCCAGGTTAGGAGTCACGGCCCCAAGTGCTCCTACCACCACTGGGACCACTTTGGTCTTGACTTTCCACATCCTCTCTATTTCCTCCTTCAGGCCCTGGTCCTTCTCCAGCTTTTCACGCTCCTTCTTCCTGATGTTGCTGTCACTTGGCACTGCTACATCTATCACTACCACTGTCTTCTAGTCTTTGTCTTTATATATATATATGTTCTTAGCTGCCCTGAGTAATGTACGTAAGATGAGGAGCCACATCAATTCCCTAAATAAACAAGTAAACAAATGTAATTTGGATTTCATACTTCAGTGTCGAGACCGCCTGACTCCACAACGACTCTGGGCGGCTTACAATTAAAAAAGAATTAAAAAGCAAACAGATATATCAAACAAAAGGGAAGACAAGCCACAAAGTGTGCAGCAATTATTTTATGCTGACAGAGGAATCTACGCAAAGCAAAAAATGGATCTCATTTTTTTTTGTCTTTGATTTTAACTCGGATACATAATTTGCCCCTTGAATATGGTGGAAATAAACACACAGACGCACACACAGATAAAAGCTCTTCTGTCAACCTACGCCTACAGCGGGGTAGGAGGCAACCCAGGGCACCATTCATGGTAGACAAATGTGCATATTCGCTTCTGTAGTTTTTGCAGTACTGGATATTGGTCTAGACAGGATGCTCTGAATGGCAGAAGAAAGGTAGTTCCTTGGCCTGGGAGAGTTGGGGCTACCAATGTCACTTAAGAACAAGTTAAAGATAAACCTGACCATTGCAAAAACAGGTGCAAACAGATCAGCTTACTCAAAAGAAATTAAATAGTTACTAACACTAGGCTAGAAACAAAGGAAACCCAACAAAATTTGTAGGACTAGGACGCAATTCCACCTACTTCCTGAAATGGCTATAGGTTCCTAATTTTCTTCAGTTAATCTTACTGAATCTCAGCTCTTGGATTTTCTAGTGAGATTATCTCAGTCAGTATTTTTCAACTGTGGACACTTTAAGATGGGTGGACTTCAACTCCCAGAATTCCCCAGCCAGCATGCTGGGGAATTCTGGGAGTTGAAGTCCACCCATCTTAAAGTGGCCAAAGTTGAAAAACACTGATCTACGTGGTTCCAGTTCTGCTCAAATGGATTATGCCTGCCAAAGGCACAGTCCAACTCATGCTTGACCCATTTGCTGAGCACCAAGACTGGATGACCCCTCTTGTTCCTTACCTCGGCAGGCCTTGCGATCAGTGATTGCTTTGTTCACGTCGCGGTAGAAGCCCTCTTTGCAG
Organism: Python bivittatus; assembly: GCF_059951505.1. Lineage (NCBI taxonomy): Eukaryota > Metazoa > Chordata > Lepidosauria > Squamata > Pythonidae > Python > Python bivittatus. The sequence continues at coordinate 9,521,129 of NW_028277083.1, forward strand.
TAATGGCAGTGCCGTCCAGCCGTATTGTGCCGACAGTTGAGGCAGACGCCACCGCTCTTCCGCCCGGACAGTTTGTAGAGCTCCATGTTGAAACGGCAACGGCGGGCATGAAGATTGCAGTTACAGGCTGCAAGGAAGAGGTGGAGCAGGTGAGAAAGGATGTCCACTTCTCAACCCACAGCGAGAGGCTGGCTATAAACAGTGAAGTGAGTAGGAATTCTCATGCCAATTGCATTGAAAAGGAGGGGATTTAATTTGGGGGGCGGCGGGTTGACCTGTAGACTTGCCCAGTCCAATGACCGGATTAGGGTTAGGATATGATGGTTCAGCTTAGGCTTTCCTTCACAAAGTTTGAACCAACTTTTTAAATTATACAGACCACTACTCCATCAATGAAAGCATTGAGCATCATCTTAGAAGACAAAGTCAGCAATGTTGTGCCTCTGGGTATCCCAGCACATATGACCCCCTCTCCATCCCCACACCAAGTTTTTAAAAATGCCCCGAATCTTTACAAGATCCTTAAATCTAACAGCCTCAACGTCTTGTGAAATTTCAAATGAGAATGCCAAAATCTTGCATCATTGAGTGTTCTTCCAACATCATGTCCATAAAAAAACAAACAAGAAAAACCACACCCAGCTATTTTGCTTTCTGCACCATCGATCACCTCCAAAGACCACATATAGTCTCCAAACCCCAGATTGAGATCTCCAGGTATACAGCAAACTGGGATTACTGCAGACAATCATTTGCAGATCACCCCATGGTTCCCAGATCGGGGCCAAAAATTAAATGTGCAGTAATCATCATTGCCAGATGTAGATGTCCCACCAACTATGAACCTCAGAGTGCAGGATTTGGGATATTAGAGGAAGAAAAGGACATTGGCTCCTTCAATATTCGTCTTTACAGAACTGGTAAAAACCATAAAGTTACACTAAATGCTCAGTGATTAATGCTCTTTTTTATTTTATAGAGTTTCTTATCTGTATTATCAATTGTCTTATATGGTCATAATGCAGAAGCTAGGAGCATCTGTGGGGCGGGGTGAACATCTGCAAGATGGCAGGCCTGATGTCACAATCTAAGCCCTGTCCCTTTTATATGCACATGGGGCAGGTCTTTGGTTGGGTAGAGACTAAGGAAAATGACCTTCACAGAGATAGGCCAGAACCCTTATCCAAGCCACAAGGGGTAAAACGTGGCTAAGGTCTACAACAAGAAGGTATGCACCAATAGAATTGGGCAGACACCCCCCTAATTCACATGAGTATAAGGGGGGGGGGAGTAAAGCATAGTCAGACTTGCAAGATTTTGTTTCTATAGCCAATATCAATAAAGGTAGTTTTAGCCTTTGTGTGGAGTTGATTTTTTGGTTGGATCTACCTAGTGGGGTTGACAGGTTTCAACACTGTATCCACCATCTGGCATATTTTGATCCTCTTCAAAGCAAACAATTCAAAATTACAATGAGCCATGGATTGATCCATAAAATTAACTTGAAACATCCAGGATTTGGCTGTGCCAGTAACTGGCTGTGATGTCCAAAGAGAGTCAGCCTGTTAAAACAAATCCCAGAGCCTCTTGTACTGATTAAAACGATTTCATCCTATCCTAATCTTTCCCACCAAAAGCAGCAGAAGGAAAAGAAGTTAACTCAATTTTGGGAAGATCCAGAGGGGGCTAGTCAACATGCTCTTAAATGCTCATACGATGATGTCCTCCTGGAATGGTACCAGTTCAGATTCTTAAACCCAGCCTGGTGCTTGTTCAAATATTTGAACATACCACAAAAAGCCTGACTTTAGAGCCCTGGCATGAAAGCTTGTAACGAAAAGTAGGAAGAACTGTTTTCCATCCATAGGAATCCCTGATTCTTCCCCAGATGGCAAGTTCCATCCAAGGCCCCTATCCAGAGTCCATCCAAAGACCACCCATCTTGGCCTGGGCTGGGGGATCCTTTCTTATTCCTCACCAAAGCTATTATGGAACATGAACAGCATTGGCTGCAATCAAGTTATAACACTGAGAACAGGGCCACAAGGCAGTGGAGAGACCTGCTAAAGTTATTTTGCTCTTCTCCACCTCCATGCAGACCCTTGGCCCCTTCTTTTGATTAGCCCCAGAAACCAAACGAGGGCCTGTGGATCCATGTGTGCAGCGACAGACCCTTCAGAGGGGATCACTACCAGATCCTGTTTTAACACACTCATGGAAAGATCATGGAAACAAGACGTCTTCCACCAACGCTTGATGGCTTGCTTTGCCCTCATTCCACCTGCTCCTGGTCAGATCCAGGCCAGAGTGAGAGTTTTTCCAGGCATGCTGAAAAATTCATTAATGTGTCATCCCAAGATTTAACTTCTGGCTCTGCTTATCATTTACATGAAATGTTGTCCCTGTTTGCAATGCTCATGGTTTCCCCCCCCCCCCATGCCACTGTAGAGGGATAAGAAGATTGGAGAGAAGAGGGTCCTGAAGGCAAGAGGTATGTTTGGGAAGGTGCTGGAAGTTGAGAGAGATTTACACCACCTAAAATAATGTTTCCCAATATTTTCCCAGAAAACATTGCTGCACTCTACGTCACAGCACGATGCTACTGTGCAAAGATGGTGATAATGTATTTCCCGAGTGCATCTGATTGTACGATAAAATACGATGTAAAAAAATACGTTAAAAAAATTAAGAAAAGCAACCAAAAGCGACTGGTTCTCCTTTGAAGACTTCTTGATAATGGAGCGTGACCAGTCATTCCCTTGAATAAAAAATTCTTTCAGAAGACTGTCTTCAAAAGACCTTCCAATGCTGAACCTCTGTAAAGTAGGTCACGCAGGCATCCCAACCTTAGAAGGTCACAGGAAAGCTTACTGTGGGATGTGTTATGGAATCGTCATCACACAAAGCTTTTATGGAATGATGGCTCTTTGTTCTGGAAAAAAATCCACAATGTGGAGGAGGAAGGCAGGGAAGAAACCACAAAGGTCACTGTTTATTCTAACAATGGAGTGGCAGAGTGCAGAAAATAGCATGGTTACAGGGTCACAAAAGAGTTCTCTATCCATTACCAACAGTTGCACTGGAATGGCTCTATTCTGCATGGGATCCCTAGTTGATAAACTTCAGACTTCGACTGAAAGTAGATCACCAAACCTGAACTCGAATTAACTCCTGCCCTATTCAAAGATCTGAGAGTAAAGCTAAGCATGGATGGATCTAAAGGTGGGACAAATATGACTTGGGGTGGGCAGGACAACCGTGGTTCTGTTTCCCTGTTTCATGGAGGTTCGATACATTCATCTGAATTTCCCATTCTGAATGACGTGTGAAGGAGCAGCCCTTGATGTTAATACACAGAGTTGGATTTGGTGAGGCTGAGATGAACCATAACTGGACATGATGAGGCTGAAATCGGCTCAAAACAACCTCCCCCAAAAGTTCATTAACTTTTTAAGGTTGCAGTATGGAGAAACAATTTCATGCATACACACATTCTAATGATATGAAATTAGTATAATTCTATTTTAATTCCATTCAAATGGAAATTAAATGAAATATTTATTTATTTATGGTATATGTCTATACTGCCAGACTCCCAGAGATTTCGAGTATAACCAGTAGAATCACTGAACCAGTTTGTGATATAAAATTCACCAGCGTTAGTTAAATGGTGGCAACATTTTGGTTAAAATTACAGATTCAAAGCTCTGTGAAACTGCTTTGTCTTCGTTGCTTCTGAAAAGGCCATCAGGAAGGATGACATCTGGATCTCTGAGGGGTTGATCCTGTCCCCTACCTACTTTTTGGGATATGGCTCCCAATTTACCAATCCAGTTCAAGGCCATGGCTATTGAAACAGAAGATACCTTCAAACAGAGGACGCTCTTTTCACAGCCTTTCTGCTGGAACTTCCTCAAAACCAGCAAGTATGGCAACCCTAATCTAACGGTTGAATACAGAACATATAATTTGCCCATAGAAAGGAAAATACAGTAAATCCATTACTTTCTGAACTTACTCCATCTGGATACCTATAAGCATTCAGACGTAGCAGAAGCTCCCCATGTCTTGGTTTGCCCTCCTATTTCTCAAAAGGAACCTGTGCTGGAGACATGCTCTGTTTTGGCTGAGCTGAGAAAAAGAGCTGTTCCAGAAAATTACCTAAGTTTCTATGGATGGTTCAAGTCTTCCTTCTTTGCTTTCTACCATGACCATGAGTAGCAGGCGAAGAAAATTAACCCCAAGGCTGTGTCGTCTGCTGAAGATGCCAAAGGAACACCTTGTATGATAACAAGGTGATGAGTTGACAGGACGGCTGATTCTAATGTTGATCTCTACCGTTGGGGAGGAGTGGAAAATATGATGCTTTCTGAAAGTATGCAGACTCATGATTTGTTATGTTGTATAGCAGAAGTGTGCAGGATCAGGCTCAAGGGCCACCCACACTCCTCAAAACCTTCAATGCAGCCCCAAGAAACCTCAGAAAAGTGTCGCCAAATTAATCCACTAATTCCATCTATCCACCATTATTTTACTCATTGACCCATAAAAGGTGTAATACTGAAACTCCAAAATTAGTCACAACATTACTAGCTTTAGCTCAAAATGGCACTTACTTATAAGCAATCCAAAGAATCAGTCATGACATTAAATGATAATAATGTAAAATTCAAACATTATATTGTGACTATAAAGCTAAAGTCATACAACTAAAATCCTGTATGGCTTTCTGTAGTTTTTAGACTGCAGTTGTATGCTGCCCAGTTGCTTTGAGTTGGGCAATTGATAAATGTGAGCTATAAAGAAAGAAATCTTTCTGGAGTGCTACACTACTCAAAGGCTGGCCCTCAAAAACTGTGTACTTTGGTCATAATAGAGAAGAAAAACAGGTGGGCTCCATCATTCCCCAAGTTTTAAATTCTACACAAAAATAAGACTACTTTTAGGGCCAACTGAAAGTTTAGGAAATAGTGGGCAAACTTTTGAGTTTTGAGGCATTCTTCATCAGACTCAGTAGCTAAAAATTCAGGAAAAAAATTGACTGTATTGAGGTTTTCCTGTGATGATGGAAGGCTTTAATTTGATTTAATTTCAATGTTATCACTCAGCTTTTCTTTTAGCATTTCTATTGCTTTGTAGTTTGAGGAATCTGATGCTTTTGAACTTTGGGTTTGGAGATGGCATTTGAGGTAGCCGAAAAAACCAAACAAATGGATCATAGAACAGATCAGTCCAGAGTTCTCATTCCCACCAGTCACAAAGGGCCATCACATTTGGATATGTTATGTAAAGACATATGCTCTCTTGAGAAGTCTATAATGCTGGGAAAAGTGGAAGGAAAGAGAAGACGATGACCAAAAGCAAGGTGGATGGATTCAGTTAGAGCAACGATGGGTGCGCCATTGGAAGACCTGAAGACCAGGTTAGGGACAGATCATCATGGAGAAAATCTACCTTTGTGGTCACTAAGAGTGGATTTGACTGTATGGAATCAATCAATCAATTTCAATCAAGGAGAACTATTCAGAATATCACCCCCTTGGGGCTTGTATGACCCCTTTGAAATCTTGCCAAGTCTTAGGGTCAACTTAGAGTCAACAGGGATTGTCTTTTCCAGCTCTGAAAACCGCCAGATGTATTTGGTCATTGATTCAGTAAACGGCTAGAATGTTCCTGGTGATTAAGCCAGCTTTGTATGGGGTAACAGCCTTCGATGGGGAGTGGGTTTGGAGAATGGGTCCAACTAAGTCCAGAAGGGGAGTTCAGTTGTAGGCAGTTGAAAAAAAAAAATGCTTGGCAAGAGTGTCTCTGTTCTCTTCCTTAACATGACTGTGCTTGAACCTTTGCTGCTAAGCATGTCGTTTGCACACGCTTCGCTTTCCCTCCCAAGTCGCGGAGAGGAAGAACAGCTAAAAACTTGCCTTGCAACCACGAGCCAGTTTTGCTACAGCTCAGTCTTCCTGTGTCTCATGTTAATCACTAATTACAGGCCTGAATGGTGCCTGCTTTTTGAGGGTATTAATAAGAATTTAATTGCATGCTTTGGGGTAATTATATAGTAGCTTTCTTCCTTCCTCGCATAAGCCCAGCCAATTCCCCCACTCCTTTCTTTCTTTCTTTCTTTCTTTTTCTTTCTTTTAATTCACACAACCAATTAACCAATCGCAGGTTCAAATAATTTGTAAATAATGGGGCAATTATTACCCAAGTTCTTATTCCTTTGCACAGGCTACTGAAAATCCCTGGTGAAGCTGGAACCTGTCTCTCTTCTCCAGCACGGCGTCGGGGAACTGGCGAGGAACAATTAGCCCGTAGGAGACTCTTCCTGAAATTTTAAGAGTGCCAATCTGTGCCAAACCCACAACCTGGTGGAACTTTACTCCACGCTGCTGGTGGGAAAGGCTCTGCTGTCTACCATCCCTGGGATCTGCAGTCGTTCCTTTCGCCAAGCAGGAGGATCCAGATCTCGAAAACAGCTGCCACACCCTCTACCCCCCAACCATATTCCTCAAGTAGTTGCGGAGTGCCATGCTATGTTTACTTTGGCTCAGAGGACTGGCTGAGCTCCCCAAGCAACTTAAACCCAGAAGTCGTTTCAGCGATGCCCATCTCGGCGTTCGGAAATAAGGAAAAGCCTCGCGGGTTCAGATTGACAGCCTCATGGGAGAGAAAGCTGGGGGCTGGACTGTGCTGCCATCGAAACAGGTGGACCTGCCAAAAATGGGATTTTACAGGGGCCCCAAGAGCTGGCCCCATATTTCTCTGGGGCCTGTCTTGAAAGATTTCTGTGTTTCAAACCATGTACACAATCCTAATGATCACAATCATATGGTGATGTATCGCTTTAGGGAGGCTGCGCCCGAAAAGAAAATTGGTCCGTTCAGGAAAAGCGTGGGCAAAAAATGGGTCTATTATGGAAAGTTCATTCTTCCTGTGCTGGAAGATGTACATTTGGAGGAAAGGGGGATAAAAATGGGAACGATGTGGAAAGAGGCAAGAGGAGCGTGGATTCAGGGGAGGAGTGTATGAAAAAGTGTTTGGGTTTTTTTGGTGAAATATCGACGGCATGAAAATGGTGGTCATGATTATGATTTAATTCCTCATTTTGCAATCCGTTCCCCTCCTCAACGCCGCATTGCAAAGAAGACGGGAAGCACCGAAGCACACCGAGAAAGCCTGCTTGTTCTTGATTCGTATCTTGTCTGGGCCATAGCTGGGGAAGAAGAAAGCCAAGTCCCTACATGATTGCCAGGGACAGAGTTCGGTGGCAAACGTTTGGAGAAACGGGATAGTGCAGTTCTGCTTTCTCTACTCCTGCTAAACGTTTTCTGCCAGCTGTCCCTGCTGAATTATTTTTCTTTTCGTCTTAAAAAACGAATGTTTCATAGAGACTTCAGAGAGGCTTACTGGATTTTTTGTTTGCACTTTACTAAACCTAAAACAATGAATGATGCTGCATTTTCCTGTTCCTTTCTCTTCATTGACCCCACCAGCCTGCCAGTTTCTGCCAGTTGTCAGGCAGAAAACCAGTGAACTAAGCAGCAACATTTGCTCTCTCAAACTCTTCTCCCTGCAGCTTGCAATTCGAGAAATCAGTGCCTGAGTTTTCCTTGTTTTCCTCTTCCCTCCCCACCCTTCTTTCCTTTCATTTGTGCCTTTTAACATTATAAATCTGAGACTGGAGCTGGTCCTGTTAAGCTGAAATGCAAAAAAAGGCAGGTAGATGTGACAGATAATGGGCTTTGTCAATAAACTATAACAATAGAGAAGGTCCTATTGTTGGGTTCTTCATCTGCTAGGAGTTATTATATCGGTTCCACTTTGAAAATAGCACTTGAAAATGGGTCGAGCCAAGCTTGAGATTGAAATTTCACATGACATGAATTTTGAAAGCATTCCAGATAAGTGATTTTGCTGGTTTTGCTTTTTTGGAGAGTAGGGATGGTGGGACGGGCGAAAGAGGCTCTGGATCTATAGACATTATCCTGGAAATTGGGTAATTAAGTCTGCCCAAGAAGATACAGTTGGCATCAATTGTTAGTTTTGCTTAAAGTGGAACACTTTTTAAAAAACGATGAATTTATACTGAATTGGTCATATTTTTGGAGTTTGTTTCGCTTCTGCAGCAAAAGCCAACTCACAGAGTTTTGATAGGGCAGGTCCACTTTCCCCAGCAACCTGAGGCCCATGGAACATCTCCACTATGCATTATGCATGTTGTATCCCCAATGCATTCATAACTCCATGGAAAGGGGAATTTTATGGAGAGTCTTAGCAACAACCACATGCACACGCACACACATATTCAGTCAGTGGGAGGGTTTTATGCAGATTCACCCTGATTGCCTTCCACTGATGGAGTTCCCACCAGAATACCAATAGCCCTGCCAAACAAAGGGGAGCTCAAGAAAGCACAAAAGAGGGTCCCTTCCCTCTGACCCTTAACCTTTAACCTTTCATTTTCCTGGGATTACCACATGCAATCCAACAGTCGCCACTGATGAGGGAGGGGTGACCCCTGTTTCGCATACTGTAAATCACTATCTCCATGTTAACCCAATTTTGCCTTTTAGAAGGCCTTAGGACCTTTCTCCTTGGTCTTCAGTCAATAAAACTTGGGGAAGGGGTTATGTCTGGACTTCAGCATCTATGCCTTGCCTTTCACCCCCACCTTTCTGATCTCACTACAAGCCATCGAGACAATGGATACTGCTGATAGTAGGGCCCTTTCTGTCTTACCTCAAAGGCAGGCAAGAGGAGAAAAATGTGCATATAAAGGTGTATCAAATTTGCACATGAATTTGATACACCTATAGAAGTAGTGGCTACCATTTCAGTAGGTCGAAGCACTTGGTTGATCTTGTTTGGGCTTGGAAGCAAAGCAAGGTCAGTCTGGATGGGAGACTATCAAGTCCCAGGGCTCTGGGTTAGAGTGGGAAGTTGAACAACAACAACAACAAAATCTGGAAGAAGGCAATAGTAAGTGCATTCTGTACTGTTGTCAAGAAAAGAATATGGTTGGATTGGAGTTGAGTTGAAGGCATCTCTATCTTTTTGTACTGGACAGCCTTCTAATCAGACTGCGAGGACTGTCCTTTAAAGCCCTTCCAATAGAGGATTATCTTCCATCTTCCATAGAGTAGGACGCCCAACCATCCTCAACTGTCTGCTGATTGTACTTCCAACTTCCAAGTTCCTGGAACCACCACCAGACCAGGAAAAATTGCATGATCTTTTGTCCCTGTGTTACTAGAGGAGCCAACACTGCTACTCCAGTGAGAAGGTAAATCTATCTTACTGGAACAATGTAACTTTCTACTTGCTGTGTGCATTTTAGCTGAGATGATCATAACAAAGAAATCTGCATCATAACAAAGAAATCTGATCATAACAAAGAAATCATAAACATTCTGTTACCTATGAGTTTGGTTGCTTCTTGAAGGACTCTGAGACAAATCCAATATAACATCATTGATTGCTCACTTAGATGCAAAATGCCCTCTTTACTGCATTGGATCAGGGGGCCACATTTTAGGAAGGGTTCAGACAAAGGGGACAGCTTCAGAAAAAAGCAATGATGATGATTAGAAACTAAGTTGTATAAAGAGAGAGGGAAGGAATCTGTAGCCTGGAGAAGACTGAAGCAGAATGGTGTACTCTTCAAGTTCTTGAAAGATTGTTATCCAGAAGATGGTCAAGACCTGTTCTCCATTGTTCCAGAAGGCAGGACACAAAATGATGGGCTCAAGTTACAGGAAAGGAGATTCTGATTGAATCTAAGAAAAAAGTTCCTAATGGTAGTTTAGCAGTGAAACCTATTATCCACGAAGAAGATGAACTACACTTCACTAGGTATCTCTATGTGGACACTGGACAGCCATCTATGAAGGATGCTTTAATTTGGATTACATCTTTTAGAGGAGGTTGGGTTCAATGACCTGGATTTATGGCATCAGAAGCATCCATGGGGGATGGTGGTGAGACAAGATGATTTTTTTGACCTCCCTCTCCCCTGGATACCCTTTTCCAATTCTATGATTCTCTGAAGACTTCCCTGCTGCCCCAGCATGCTAATTTTGTTCTCAATGTTATTAATTTATTTATACAAAAATGTATATTCTGCAAACCTCTTCTGACTCAAGCCACTTTGCAAGAATAAACAAAACAGAGAATGAACACTAACATTTTAAAAAGGGACAATACAATGACATTAAGTCAGATGATCTGGTGAGCATCAATGCCCAAATGCTCAGTGAAATAGGTCTTCAAATGCCTTATTAAAGGCCCAATGGTTGGGATACTCCATACTTCAGAAGGCTTGGGGGCAGGGGACATGGAGAAGGAGTATCATCAAGGCTCCAGACTCCTATAATTTATGTGGGGCAGGGACTCAGCATTCCCTTCCTAGAAGAATGCATGGGGTAGGTTGAAGCCAACCAGGAACATTTGTCCTGGAAGAACCCAGAGCTGAGCCATGTACAGTATGAAAGGTATCAACCAACACTTTGGATTGGACCTGAAAGCAAACCAGTCCAAGAAGAACTCTGGCCAATGAGTCCTTCTTTTCTATGACTTGGAGGTCACTTGGCAGAAGTAGGAGCTGTGCTCTGGTCATCTGCAATGTGGTGTCAAGCAGATGGCCAGAAGGTGGCACTGCAAGAACAAGCTCAGCCATTGACCCAACCAACCAATGAAATTCTGCCTGGTCCTTCTCATTGCAATGTATTGCTTTGGTGCAAACTGGAGTCACACTGCCTGTCAATTTCCCCTGCCCCCTAGAGTAGCTTTCAAAGAAGGGGACGGTCTCACTGGGTTGACTTTCTTCTTGGGAGGGAGGGATTCAGGAACACCTTGGGAGGCTTCCACCAATGGACAGCTCCAGGTTGAAGGCAAGTCCTGGAGATGCATTCTTCAGAGAACCCATTCCAAAGAGGCAGGTTCTCACCCAATGTTGCCAGAACTCAACCCTTCTGAACAGGGCTCCAAGCAATGGTGAGAGTCTAGCTGCCTTTGGAACATCCTACCATGCTTTCAATGTCATCAGCAGCATCCACAGGGGGATGTAAGAAGGGTCAGACCAATGAAAGCAGCATTGCATCATCATTCCACGACCCCCTCTGTGCGTCATGACATGCATGCATGCCCCAAGGGCAGACCTTGCGATGATGCAACACTGCAATGCTTTCATCATTCCAATAAATGAACGTTTTAGCATCTCAAAGAAGTTAGAAGTTGGCTTCAACACAGCATTAACACCAAGTCTCTTCTCTTTAGCCACAGGGGGTGAGACTGTTGAGCCTTTGCTGCAGAATCTCTTTCCTTGCTTCGGTTTTGTGCAGCCGTTTCCATCTCAGCTTGGCGTCCTTGGCCAGCCAAGCTGAAAATGTATCTTCTCCTATAATACCAGAAACTGGCTAAAATCTTTGGAACAAAAATAAATAAGCTGAGAAAGAAAATCATCGCCCTACGCAGGCACAAAGCTTGGATGAAGAGAGTGGAAAAAAAGATGGTAAAATCATTCGGGTTGCCTGCCTTGGTGAGAGCTCTAAGATCATCTAGTTCATCCTTGACTTTGCATATTCCCCTAGCTTTAGACATTCCTAGATGGATGGATTTTTAATAATAATAATAATGATGATGATGATGAAGATGATGATGATGCAATCCCAAAACATCTGGAGCACCACTTGAAGACCATCGGCCTTGACAAAATCACCATCAGTCTTTTGCAAAAGGCAACTTTACTTGGAACTTCCATCCTGCGACGATCCCTTTAACACCATCAAACATCTGCCCATCCCAGATCCTTGGGAAGGACTCGATAGGAGGATAAAAATGCCAAATCCAGTCTAAACATCTGGCTGACTGTGTGACCAACCATAACGCCAAAGTCACAGTTTGGAAGCATGCAAACTGAATGCTTTCAAAATACACTCAAAGTCTGTGGTTGCTGCTATTTTTTTTTTCCACTAACCACATTTTTTTCTTTTTTTAGCAAAAAGTACACATAAAATTCAATCATGCCACCCCCCACCAGTCTTTGATTAAACAGGACATTCTCATTCTAATGGCAAAGGAATATGGGTATATTGTGTTTTAATTCATATTTATTCTTTTGCTGTAAATCGCCCAGAGTCACTTCCAGGGAGATGGGTGGTGACAAATATAAAGAAATAAACAAATAAATAAAGTTAGGCAAGCTACCCTCAAAGATTTCTCTCGCTATTTTCCTCCCTCCTAGAAGTTTTACTCAAGCAGCAGAAACCCTAAATCTTTGCGAACTCTCAGCAGCCAGAAAGCCCAATCTGGTCTCCTTCCCAAAGAGAGAAGAGAAGCTGCGTTTGGCTCCGAGGGTCCCATCACTGCCCTGTCATGAGTCATGGAGTTCCCCTGGAGACCCAATGAAGGGAGAAAGCAGGATAGAGCAGACCCCCATCTCTCAGTCTTTTGCAACTTTCCCCATACAATTATTCCAATTCAGACATAAACCAAAAGGCTGTGGGTGTGACAAAGACACAATAGGAAGGGCGATAGCCTTGCACCCAATTGCATTCTCCTCAATCAACCAAATCTTTATTACGGTCAAAGACCAGCATATGCATGATGCTTATTTATATAGATGCCTACATTTTTCACATTCCTGCACAGAGGTGAAGGAAGCAATGCAGCTTGTCTGCAGGCAAGCCACAGGAAAGAAATGCATTCTCTTCCGAACATAGACTGCAAATTTCATATCAATATAAAATGCTAAATCCAAGGCTTATTGTCCCCAAATCCTGCACAGAGTGTGAGGCAATACACGCTCAGCCAGGGACGGTGCCGTGCTACCAAGTCATGAATCAGCACAGGATGACAAGTGACACCGTGGGGCCATGCCTGCCCACTTCAGAATCTGCTGTCGGATTTGTTTCTTCAGCAAAATCATTTTGAAAGTAGTTTTTTTAAAAAATGTGAATTAAATTCAAAATGGAGTTCAGATGCAAGATGGGGGCAATCCAGGCCAAAGATGGATATTCAGGGGCTTTTTTGGTCTCTGAGAGGCCTAGGAGAACACAGACCCCGGGAGGGCATGTTCACAGGTGTGTAACTTGGTTGTTGAATTGGCCCATTTTATGGGATTCTTACAAGACACTGAACCAGAAACGACCAATGGACTAAGTTGGCAGGACACCCAAAGGTGTCTACCCCTGCCCCATTTACCAAGATTAAAACTATCCAAGCTTAATCTAGAGCAAATTTGGTATAGTGGTTAAGGCACCAGGCTACAAACCAGGAGACCAGAGTTCTAGTCCCATACGAAGCCAGCTGGGTGACTTTAGGCCAGTCACTCTCTCTCAGCCTTGGGAAGCAGACAATGGCAAACCACTTCCAAAATCTTGTCAAGAAAACAGCAGGGACTCATCTAAGGGATTGCCAGGCGTGAAGACTGGCTCAAAGGCACCCAGAAACCAACCGAATGAAAAACAACTTAACCCGATCCAACCTAACCAAACCTTAATCTTAACCAAACTGTGAGAATGCAACCTCTAGTTTGGAATTAACCAGCCTCACTACTTTACTGTTTCCTTTGTTTTTTCTCCACGGCAGGTCATTCATTGAATCGATGGCCTGAGGAAAGAGAGTTAATGGGGGGTTCTCAAACTGTAGGTCACGATCTCCCTCCTCCAGGGTCACAAGCATCTTTGAAGAGGTCACTGACCACGCTTGCCTTGGCCAAGGGGGAGTGCCACCAAAATTCGGTCTGGCTTTGCCTCTGCAAGCCCCCAGTTTTGAAAGATGGCTAAATCATGGATTTTTCGAAATTGTCCACCCATCATAGCAGCAATGCGTTAGGTAGGTTTTTCCCTACCAGCTGTTGAGTGGTGGCAGGCTGCAACAGGTCCATAGTTTGTGGATTGTCTGTGGACATGTCCATGAAGTTCAGTATTTTAATCTGCTATTTCAAATCCCTAGCTTTCTGAATGGAAAATGTTTGGGAGCTGGTAAGAGAAAAGGAAATATGACTTTTGTGTGTGTATGTGTGTGTGTGTGCACCTTTGAGTCAGTGTCGACTCCTGGTGACTGCCTGGACAAGTCCCTGCAGTTTTCTTGGCAAGATCTCAGAAGTGGTTTGCCATTGCCTCCTTCCTAGGGCCGAGAGGCAGTGACTGGCTCAAGGTCCCCCAGCTGGTTTTGTACCTAAGGTGGGACTAGAACTCACCGTCTCCCAGTTTCTAGCCTGATGCCTTAACCTCTACACCAAACTGGTTCTCAGAAGATGACCTACCCACCAGTAATGCTGATGAAAGGAACACTAAGTCCAGAAAGCATGGTGAAAGTTGCATATATTTCGGTAAGTAGCATATGTACCAGTTGCTCAACTGTAACCCCAGGGAATTCGTTCCCTTTATTAATGGGGGCAGGTTGCATACATTAATTTATCATTCTACAGGGGGGTGGCAATATTGGAGAGTGTGGCAATTCCAGGAGTAAATTGTTTGACTTCCTCAAGTGGAAAGGATGAATCCATTCGGAGTATTCCAAATACTGAACCACCCATGTGTGAGGCCACTGTCCCCACGTTCTCAAGGTACCTTTGGGGCAAAGGCATCTGATGCCCAAATGGGTCTGCAGATGGAGCTCCTGTGTTCTGTCATCTGGTGGAGAGGGTGTTGAGGGTGCTCTTCAGCTGTGGATGGTCACCACGGAAGGGTTACATCTAGGCTACAGTTTCCCGAGGCCAACATTTGTTTCAGACTAACAATGAATGAACTGAGAGACTATGTATAAGTATGTGTCCGAAAGGTTCTCTTTGCTACATTCCCCCAAACGTTGACCTAGGTCAGCTAAAGATTTAGTAAAGGCAGTCATACAAGGGGTAGGCTTGGTTGGTGTTATCTTGGTTAGGTTTTTCCTGTGGGTGTCTTAACATACTGGTGAGCCCAGCTGAGTTTATGTTTTAGTGTATAGTGTGAACCTAGAAAATGAGTTAATTCTGTAACCAGACTGAGGGTGTTAAGCAAATATAGCCTCTGAGTTCAAATGTAAATAAGCCATCATATGGTTGTTTTGGGCTTGATGTGTGGCTACTGTGGCTCATAAGCAATAGTTTATAGTTTAGCATTACGTCTAAACAAAAACATCATAGTTTATTCAACAGATCATAATTTTAAAACATAGCTTACTTCCCGGAATGAAATTAGCTATTCCCTCACATGTGTTCTGTGTTGGCTGGGTTCCCACATTGTTCTAAGTCATAAAGTAGTTTGACAGTGGCTTAGCATGTTGCATGAAGTGGGAATCCAGTCAGTTGTGGCTTGTTCAATGAACTAGGATGAGGTCACATCATGGCTTAGCTGAACTTGAACATGCTGGTGATGGATACAGTCAATACTGGGCACAGTAATGCCAAAGTGGGCAGACCAATCTCTTTTTAACCCTTCCTCCCTCCCTCCCTCCCTCCCTCCCTCCCTCCCTCCTTCCTCACCCAGGAAGGGAGCAGATTATACTGATATCCTGATCAAATCTCAGAGCTATCAAAAGAGCCCTCAAGAATGCACCAAAACATCAAAGCACAGACACCATCCAGACCTGATACCTATATTAGGGATCCACGGGCTATGGAAGATACTTCTGACACCTAGGTTGTGGATGAATTTGGGTTTTGCACATCATCAAGTCCACAGAGATAAGGGGTGGCTTCTTCCTTGATAGACCTGTTTATTCTGCAGAAGTTGGAAAACTCTTCTTTTGCCATGAAGCAAGAACAGACAGGGGGAGAGGAATTTGAGCAGGGGCTGGGGCAGTTGAGGACAACGGCGGGCATTCCTGCCCTCAAGAAACGGTTAGTGACGATCCACATGCTGGGGCAAGCAGTATGTGTGGATGAATCCTAGCCTGGCCTTCTACTCTTGGCCTGGCACCGTTTGACTCACCTTACCTTGCCAGCAGAGACGCTCCCAACTTTAAGTGGGCCCTTTGAAGGGCCTTGTTCTGGCTCTGTAGAGCGTGCCCAGGGTGAGTGTCTGGCTACAGACAGCAAAGCATCCTGCCATGGGACAGGAAGGGTGGCGGTGGTGGGGGGGACACCTTTTAATTGCTCCTAATTGCTGTGCCTGTTCCTGCTGGCCGGGAAGATGTCCCAGCTGAAAGACACAGAGGGGAATGCCTCGGGAGCTAATCCGGCTTTCAGCCGCTAAGCCTCTTTGGACGTGTGTGGTGTAGCAACCCTTTCACACACAGCAGCACAAAGCCTGCGAGAGGGGAGAGGAGGAGATGGGGCCGAGAGGAGAAAGTTTCACACGGCAGGCTCAGCTAAGCTGCTTTTGTGCCCTCCTTGGGGATGTCTTAAAGGGTCACTGCCTCCCTCCCTCCCCTCTCCCCAATCCTTGGCTGGCATTCCTGCTTCTCTCCATCTGCCAAAGGGTGGACTCCCCATCCACACCCCAAATCTAGCAAAGGATGCTCAAGAGAAATCTCCCCCAGATGGGAGCTTGGCTGGATAGCATCATGCTCAGGAAGCAGGGCTGCATTCCCACAATACCCAGGTCAACTAAAGATCTCATCAACGCGTTCACGTTACATCCAAACTTTAGGTTAGTGTTGATCTTGGTTGGCTTGTGTGTGTGCGTATAACACAGCCTGTTCGATTATGATTGAATGTACCGGGTGAATTCAGACAAAGGGTTAACTCAATAACCTCACGTGAATACAGATCTGTGCTAAAACATACCTTACTTTTCTCTTGCTTCTGGTTTGGGGTTAGATTACATCCAGCCTGCCCTACGTTTCCAGCTGAACCAGTTTTTGATCTGGGTAGTTTGCTGAGAGCAGAGGTGATGTCAACAGGCAAGGCCCGGGTAGCTTATTTGAATAGAATTATGTAAGAATTAAGAAAGTAAGTCATTGACCTTACTGTCCCATTCATCTTCCTGTTCAGCCCGTTGGGTCATTCTGTGACATCACAGCATCCAACCAATGAGATCGAGGGAGGTGAGGAGGTTAGAGATCATTAAGGAGCTTGCAAGAGGGAGAAAGCCGGGTAGAGTAACAGTCATCTCATCTTTTTCTCAAAAGGACTTAATTGTCCTTTTTTTTTTTTTTGGAGAAGGTTTTCTTGCCTCTTCTCAGACTTTTTTTCCTCCTTTGCCAAACCTTCCTTTTCCAACCCACCGGCTTTTGCCCTGAAGAGCAGAAGCAACATCTTCTTTCTGAAGAGAATGATTTTTCATTTTATCTGTTCTCCTCCCACTTTTATTTTAAGCTTGCCCTTTTTTTACTGTTCAGATCTGTTTGGGGGCAATACCTGGCAAATTGCATTTTTACGGGAGAGGAACACACCTACTATTAAGATGAACCATCATCTCAGCATAAAAAACAGCCTCTTCTATTGGTTGCGTTTTTGAAATACGATTAAACCAGAACAGTTAGACAATTGGCAGCAATATCTCCCCAATGTGGTAACCCAAACTGGGTTAAACCTCGGTGTGATTTTTAATCAGATGTAGCCCATTGGGTGAAGCCAGACCTTGGGGTGACTTTCGGCTTCTGTGTTTTCACAGTCCCAGAAAATGATATAGTGAGAAGGACGGCATATATCAATGAAAAATAAATTAATACAATAAATAAATAAGTTGGGTGAACGCAGGGGTTGGGTTCAATGTGTCAGATGAACACAGCCAGCCAGGAAGTTAACTTCAAACACTGTGCGTGTCCCAGCCCACGTTCCACATCTCCAGCCGACATTTAGACATCTGTAACATGTTGCCAAGAAAACGGCAGAGACTTGCCCGGGCAGTCCCCACGAGTGAACACCAACTTGGAGGCACAGCATTCATTCATTAATGAATGTGTTTTTGGCAGCTGACATCTTACTTTCCCACAATATTTGGCCTTCCCTCCCTATCAGTTTTCCCAATGGTTTTCCAACAGAGGTGTCTGCAGGAGCATAAAAAAAAATTCAAGATGGTGGCCACAACCACGGGATCAAAGCCCCACACTTTTTTACATGCATCACAGACATCTCTGTTTTCCAGGAAAGCGAATCATCCCGAATGGATAAAACCATGCGCTACCAGATGAACAGAAGGCTGAGAAAGAGGAATGGGAGGAAAATACTCTTACCTAAACATTCATTGGCCTCCCTGGCTGTGGCCCTCTGCCAAGGACGATCATAATGGAAAGGTTTGCAGCGGTCACACTCCGGCCCTTCGGTGTTGTGCTTGCAGTCGCACACCAGCTTGCCCTCCTTGTCCTTCACACAGCGTGAGGCATGTCCATTGCATTTGCAGCGTCCTCCAACCTGGAATTCCCCCACTGCATAGTAATACGAAGATGAGCTTCCCCCACCATCCTCATCCTCATGGTCCCGACCCCCTAGTTCCCGGAAATGATGAGGACGGCTGAAAATGACTCGAATATCAGTGGCTGTCACCCAGTCCTGAAGAACAGGGCTGTTGTCAAAATCTTGCGCTGAAGGACGCCCGTCCAGAGTGCTGAAGGCGATAAGTCCTCCGGTCAACGGGTAGAGGTCAGTATGGCCATCCGTACACAGCGCCTCCTGTTCATTCTGTTTGGTCACTGTGGCCTTGTTGGGCTTCCCATAGATCTTCCGGCATTGGGAGGAATAGTATTGATAAGGCACCCAGCTTTTGCCATAATCCATGGACTTGAAAACAGCAGCTGATTCTGGACGGGGCGAGCAGAACTGTAGGCTGACGTAGATGACCTCGAACTTCTTGGCCAGGGACAGCGTGAGGCTGACGTTCTGGGGTGAGTGGTGCAAAGTCTCTGAACGCCAGCAAGTCATATTGGCCGCGGTGTTGAGGTCAGTGAGATAGGATGCTGGGTGAGCTCTGCGGGGGTCTGAAGAATCACAGTGGCGGGTGGCTGGCTTCCCGCACGTGCTGGAGGCCTGAACGTCCTTTCCAAAGGCGGCGTTGACAAACTCTGGGATGCAACGGCGGGGCGCCCCTTTCTCGTCGTAGCAAGGATCCGGTGGAATCTGCTGCATGGCAAAGGGGTTAACGCCCTGGGAGAAGTCAAGCCTACAGAGAGTCAGGAGCAAGCACATACCAGCTAAGGAGTCCATCCTGCCCCACGGTCTTCTGAAGTCACCGAAAACAGCTTCTCTCTAAAGGGAAAGCAAAGGGAGTGTTGGAAACAGAGTCAGTTCTCCGGGGCTGGCGAGAGGGGGAGAGGGAGGTGCCCAGGGGACGTGAGAAGGCTGGATTGAGGAGAGGAGTGTGGACTCAAGGAAGATAAGGCTAAACACTTGCAAATGTTTGAAATGAAAGATGGTGGAGGAAGAGGTCACCTGCGACGGCAAGGCTGAGAGCAAAAAGCCATGGAATGAACTTCACTCTGTGGAATCAGCATTTGAAAAAAAAGTAGTAGATAAGAGCAATGCCACTGGATTTGGCCTCAAGGAATTATTTTCTGCATTTGCCCTAGTCAGAGGTGCCCTCTGCTCCCTTTGCTATCCAGAGACCAAGGTCTTCTTCCTTTATATCTCCCCTCCTTTCTTTTTCTGGGGGGAGGGGCTCTTTCCTTTCCTTCCCGGCCCTCCTGCTTTCAGTTCTACCCAAACTTCAGATGCGTCCTTCTCTTCTCAGGGATAGTATGTTCCTGCCACATGCCGGGTGAAAATTCAAAGGTTTAATTAGCTCCTAATGCGCTCGGTGGGAAAGCTGGTAGCTTGGAAATCTTGCCTCCTACATCAAAGGCCGAGGGGGAAGGTGTGAACCCAGCAGGACTGAGCCAACCCCACTGGGCCACCATTGTCTCAAAGGACCAGGGCTTGTTCCCACCCATTGCAAAGCCAGGGCAAGAGTTTAAGCTCTGAAAGGGATGTTAATCAAGCAATTTCCCGCCTGGCTGCCTCTCCCGCCGGGTTTCTTGGAAGTGCTTGTCCTTTAGCGGAGGAGCCAGCAAGAATTACAAATGCAAGAGGAGGATGACAGGAGAAGGCCTGGAAGCTGAAGCGGAGAAGGTTTGCAGCTATGGTGCTCTGGTTTGTAGTCTGGGGCAGGCAGCAATTCTGGCCTTAGGCTCATAAAAGGAAATAAATTGAAGGAAGAACTAGCAGGCTTTTTGCCATAAAAATAAAAAAGTGTAAAATAAAATATAAAATAAATGGGACGCTGTTAGGAAATGTGTGCCCAACCCACCCGTCATCTCAAACATATTAGCCTAGCTAGCCCACCAAGTTATTGATGGGTCTGAGTCATTCCAGGAGAAAGCAAGGAATCGGTTGCAAATAAATATGATTCTGCCTACCTTTTCTCAGTCCCATTACTTTATTTGCAAGGAGGCATTTTGCCCCAAACTATTCCAATAGAAGTGCTCTGAAAGGATTTGGGACCAACACCCCCAATTTGACAGAGCGAGTGTTTCTCATCTTGGTTTTCGTGCAACCTCCCCTCCCGTTTGGACTGTCCCTGAATATTTTAAAAATATTTTATCTGCTCCACACCAGACATTTTTCTTCTGGGCCTGAGTCAATGCAATACCCATTCAGGTGACAATCGGCAGATATATTGGCCTCTCTGATTGCACTTGTGTATGCTCAGATACGGAGGTCGAACCCATATCACAGACATTACTAAAACACCCACTTCATACACAGTGATAATGGACCTTATACTACCTGTTGTTAGAAAACTTGGTTCCTTTTATGACCATGAGGTGGCCATTCTCCTTCTTTGAGACCAATTTTTGGATGCCTCTATGAAGGTCGCCAAATTTTTATCAATAGCTATGCTTAGAGAAACTGTCTTCATAACTCTTTGTGTTATGAATTGTTTCAGCCCTATCTTACACATGTGTAAAATATAAATATGTGTTTTATCTGCTGTATTTGCTGTATTTTTCATGATTGGTCTTGGATCATAGATAAATAAAGGTCCAACTTCTTCACAATGCTCCAAAGAGCCTCCTGATTGACCCAGTTTCTGAATTCTGCCACAAAATTGAACAACAACCTTTGAAAAATTTCCTTTCTGGCCTCCGCTGCCCAAATCAAGAGTAGGGGTGTCTTGTGTTAAACAGCTTCCCCACATCAAGATGTTTGCATTAAGTCATCAACACTGGTTTTTGAAGGGTTGCTTTACCTAAATCAGCTTGTGCCAATCAAAATCCAGTGTGCGCTTCCCTTTGATCTCATGGCTTCTCTTCATTGTGCCTGTAGGGCTACCATACCTGGGCTGCAAAATGCTACCTGACCACTAGAGGGCAGCAAAGGGACATAGAGAATGCCACCCTCTAGAGGTTTTCCTGAGTGTTGCAGCCCAGGAAGGATAGCTCTTTATCTGAGAACATGTGACTATACATATGACTGGACCACAGGATGACTGGACCGCACTCATACACATTTATTATTTATACAATTATTATTAGGACTTCTTTATTATATTTCTATGAATTTTATCTCTACTCTAAACTGCCCAGAGTCATTTCAATGAGATAGGCAGTGACAAATTTGATAAATAAAATAAGAATAAATAAATAAATAAAATACCCAAATCTCATAGGGTTAACGCTTCATACATCTGATGGGCCCTGGTCATAACATCTATGGCCATCTTACAGTTGCATCTATACCATGAAGCTTCAAGTTCAAAGTAACCAGCAAACTGGTTACGAGAGGAGAAAGGTTAGATAACAGGATATTCCACAGCTCCTGGCAAGAAAGGTGAGACAGTGGTCTGATAAATCAGTACAAATTAATTGCACAGAATCTGCCGAATTACCAGCATGAGACAGACCTTCAACCCTTGTATTTCCAAAAAGAAATTGTCGGTCTCTTGGAGGGCTCTTTTTCTCCATGGCAAAAGCATTGATGATTTGGGAAATGCTCCTCTTCTCCATCAAGGACATAGGGAGGGAAGAAGATCAGAGGAATCTGGTTGCATCTTTTCCAACTAACACATTTTATTCAAAGGCATACATTCATGAAAACGGATGCCTTTGAATAAAATGTGTCAGAAAAGGGGCTCTCAGGTTACTTCTGATTTTTTGCCACCATAGACTACACAGCTCTCCTCCAATAGGACAGGAAGACAAGGCCATTGATTAGCAGAACAGCCAGGACTCTCCCTTTAACGTTGAGTAGTAATGCTCCATGGGAAGAAAAAGCTACAGAGACCTTAACTTGTTCCCCACCACCACTCTTGAATTTGCTTCATTAGCCAGGAACAAATGGGGGCTTATCAGTAGGGCAACTGGTTAATATAAAACCAGAATTTAATAGTCTTATGCTCCCACCTCAGCAGCCATAGACTTTATCTGGAATTAAGCATCACTCTGGATTTGAGCAACAAGCTATGGGCTAAAATATGGTTGGGTAGTTTATGGGTCAAGCAGAAGCATCTCCAGGGTGGTGGTGTCAAAAAATGTCAAGGTGGCAGCTTTGATCACATAGTCATCATCACCATCTGGACTTTTTGGACCTCCCTGTTCTGCTTTGCTTCTCTAACTAGCAACTTCCTTCTCTCCTTGGGATCAACCTGCAGCCTGTATCTTAGCATGTGGTGCGAACCAGCAGCAGGTCACGCTACAGCACGGTCAGTTCAAACAGGCCTAATTTATTACCCTACCGTAGCCCTTGTATTTTGTTAACACAGGGTTACCATGTTGTCAGAACCCAACAGGCATCCCTGCTAAGCACAGGCCAGTGGAAATTTTGGATGATGCCCATCATATATAGCAGTGTGGCAGCTTTCAGGGGATTCTAAGAGCTGTAGTCCAACATATCCAGAACGCAGTGCAGTGATATTGAGGATTAATGATCTAAGCACTTTAATCTGAGATCAAGTCATGTCTGTCTTTCTCCTTCCTTCCTTCCTTCCTTCCTTCCTTCCTTCCTTCCTTCCTTCCTTCCTTCCTTCCTTCCTTCCTTCCTTCCTTCCCCCTCCCTTCCCTTCCCTGCCTGCCTTCCCTCCCTTCCTCCTTCCTCCTTCCTTCCTTCTCTCTCTCTCTCTCTCTTTCTTCTCTCCTTTCTTCTTTTCCTCCCTCCATCCCTTCTCTCTCTTCTCTTCTCTTCCTTCCTTCCTTCCTTCTCTCCTCCCTCCCTCCTTCCCTCCCTCTCCTTCCCTCCCCCTCTCTCCTCCCTCCCTTCCTTCTCTCCCTCCCTCCCTCCCTCCCTCCCTCCCTCTCCTCTCCTTCCTTCCTTCCTTCCTTCCTTCCTTCCTTCCTTCCTTCCTTCCTTCCTTCCTTCCTTCCTTCTCTCCTTCCTCCCTCTCCTTCCTTCCTTCCTTCCTTCCTTCCTTCCTTCCTTCCTTCCTTCCTTCCTTCCTTCCTTCCTTCCTTCCTTCCTTCCTTCCTTCCTTCCTCACACACACACACACACACACACACACACACACACACACACAGACATCCCCACAGACACAGCAGAGTTTGGTAAATTACTCAAGCAAATCTCTGTGTCGCTGGTGCAGAATTTCACAGGGCACGAATAAATTGACCAAGACTGCGGGCTGGGCAGACCGGCCGCGAACAGCTTGCAACTGGAATTCCAGCACACCATCAAGGGGCGGGAGAACCGAAGGGAGATGGGAAAAGGGGCAGCTGCCCTCCTTCCCAACGTTTGGCAGGCTGATGGGCCCCCCTCCTCCTGCCCCAGTCGGGGAGGGGCACCCTCAGCCCCAGGCCTGCCCGGGCTGCATGAGCTGGGCGGCTCTGCAGGGCTCTGAAATTCTTCCAAGCTTTTCAAGAGGGAAAGAGGAGGAATTAGATACACTTGCTTTCATATTAAGGGAGCAAGGGGAGCCTTAGAAGGATAGGGAGGAAGCCAAAAGAGAAACCACCGACTGCTTGCGAGCCTGCCCTGCCAAAAGAAAAAAAAAAAAAGGATGCCTGAAATATTAATTTCAAAATACACATTTCCCCTGGAAGCCAAGAAAGGCTGAGGGAATTCTTTCCACTGAGCAGTCAGGAGCCGAGGGCCGCACAGCAACCTCTCTTCCAGCGATCAGCCAACGGTTCAGAAGTCAGCAGGCACATTCAGCAAAGGTAGAGGGCATTCAACGTTGCCCCAGCCGCCCCGAAAGGGGGCAAAAGGCACAGGAAGCAGATAATCCCCAGAATTAGGCCCCAAACCAGGGGATGCAACATCACCAGGGAAAAACAAGGAAGGGGTTGGGGTTGGGAAGGTAATCCATTAAAAAAAAGCAGCTAACATCACCTCCCCAACTTTGGCTGATCCTGAAAAAGCGAAAGCAAGGCTGGACTTGGGGAGGATTTGGATGGGAGTCCACTAGGAAATCGCAGGTCAGTTGGGTGGACTGGGAAGTTGAAGAACTATTCCAGAAAAGAGCAAAGACAGACCACCTCCGTGGTGCTGCCAAGACAGAAGTAGAGTTCCACTTAAAACCAGTTTATGAAGCAATGAATGTCTTTATTACAGGTCAGGACCCTGCCAAGTACATCAAAAAGAAAACACAATAAAATACAGTGGAATTAGTGAAGACCAAGACAACTCTCTTAAACCTGCTTCAGGATCACCATAATCCAACTATGATCCATCCCAATGGGTGTCCGCAGGATGTGGTAAAAAAACTCTACCCTTCAGGAACTTCCTTCTCACCATCATGCCCGCCATCTTGACTTTTTCGACCACACCCTGGGGACACCCCCGAATCCCAAATTGATTTACTGTTAGAAAAGCACATGGTCCACAAGCTACAGATGCAACCTTAGCAAACAGGAGCACCATCGCGGGTCTCCGGTTTCATCAGATGGCCCCTTATCCGGAGATCATTTCCTCCCTGGATTCCCTTGATGCCAGCCAGACTTTTGTGCCATCTAACTTTGTTTATCTGTCAGCTGGAGAATTTAGGGGAGGAAACTTAGAGAGGAACCTGGAACGCTCTCAAAGGCAGGAGTCAGGCTGTAGCTTCCTTTGCATTTACAAGAAGACTCCTGCCCTCCAACCTTTGCTTTCCAGAGCCGTTGTTGTTCTCAGCTTATGTCTTCCTGGTGCAGCGCTGCGGAGTCTGGCTGGCATCAAGGGCAGGCTGAGTGGGGATGCCTCGACTCGACCAAACGACGTCATCTATTGGGACCTAGAAGGCTACATCTTTGTTGCAGTGTCTGCCCTCTGGAATGGTATCTCCCCCTCCCCGGATCCATAGGGCTCCCCTACCCCAATGAAGTTTTGGAAGGCATGGAAAAACTGGTTATTCTCCCAGGCCTGGGACTAGAATGGACTAGAATAGATCTGGGTTTGTTTAGATATTGGGTATGGTTTCTCTTCTGGAAGGGCACCTCTTTTTTCCTTGACTTAATTGTTCTGCCTTTGGATGGTGTAAAGTACCTAGTATTGCTGGAAGTCAGGCATTTTTTAAATTTGGGGGAGGGGGAGGGCAGGGGAGCGGGGAGGGAGGGAGGGAGGGAGGGAGAAGGAAGGAAGGAAGGAAGGAAGGGAGGGAGGGAGGAAGGAAGGAAGGAAGGAAGGAAGGAAGGAAGGAAGGAAGGAAGGAAGGAAGGAAGGAAGGAAGGAAGGAAGGAAGGAAGAGCAAGACAAGAAAGGGAGGGAGGGAGGGAAAGAGGAAGGAAGAGGGTCTGATGGTTAGTGCTTGGCTGGGAGCCCACCAGGGAAATCCAGACATTTAGGCTAGACCAGGGATTCATGGGAAAAGACAATGGAAAACCACTTCTATATTTTTTGCCAAGAAAACTGCGCAAGCCATTTACACAAGGAAAGTTACTGACCTTTTCAGTAATCAATACATCTTCAGTGATTCCACCCTTCCCCAAGCCATCTTCCTAGCTACCTGGCCCAAGAGTCATGCTGGCACGGGAAAATGACGGTTGTGACCCCAACCTTTAAGAGGGCACCAGTTTGCCAAAGGTTATTTTTTTAATCACATCTGAGCTATCCATGTCTTTACGACGGTAATAAAATAATTCACCTTTAAAAAAAATCAGACTTTTTCTGCAATTAAAAACAAAAAAAAAAACACCTACTACACAACCAAATCTGGAAACCCAACCCAGCAACACCACCAATTCATCAAAGGCTTGGCAAGAAAGAGGCAAGATTTCACCAACCTTTTAATTAATAGTACAGAAGCGATTGGGGGGGGGGTCAGTTTTCATCAGCCTGCTAATACGAGAGGGGTTGTGGGTGTATGTTTTAAGAAAGGGTGGTTTCAGGATGTTGTGAAAGAGAAGGAATTGCAGGAAGTGGGTGAGTGGGTGTGTTTTGTACAGCCTGATGCAGCCTTTGTCCCAAGTTTGGCAGACAGGCAAGAATTTCATCTACATAGAATACATTTAATTGCAGAGGTGCAAAAGGCTGTCTTGGAGACCATTGAGAACAATCTTGGGAAGAAACTGTTCCACTTGATTCTGCTTTAGTTGGATTCCACCCTGAATCCAGGTCTGGGCGCAACTCTTTAAGAAGGACCAAGAAAAATTAGCACAGGTTCAGAGATGGGCAGTGAAGAAGTTCAGGGATCTAGAAAGCCCTTCAGAAGCTCCACGGAGTGAGATCAAAAGAGCTGGGTATGCTTAGCCTTCAGAAAAGATGACCAAGGGGGTTATGATCGCATTTTTGAAATGTATGAAAAGGTGCCACTCAGAAGAAGATCAGGAGTTATCACCCAGCAAGTTTGGCTCCTGGTGACCACAGTGATGAAAAAGATGGAGGAGTATGCATTGTGGCTTCAGACAAGTCTTGTATCCTGATGTCAGATGTAAGTATGTGAGTCATGGGGTTTGCATCATGATGGCACAATGGACATTTTGTCACCCCCAGACAACTATGTTCTGGGGTGCTTTTTCAACATCCCAATCTAATCTTCAGCCTTGGGAAGATGGTGGTCTCCCATCCATAATTAAACAGAGGTGATCTTGCTTTAACTCTATCCTGTGAACTACTCTGATTCAGCGACATAAAGGAAACATCTCCTTGAAGTTGAGTTTAAGTCCTGGTGACTTAATGAACATGTTCACGTAGCTTTTATGGGAACAAATCAGAAGTGGTTTGCAACTGCCTTTTTTCCAGAGTTTCATTCATTCATCAACTTCTCAGTTTAGCCTACAGCTAGCCATCCAGCTGAAGTGTCACCAAAAACTCTAGCTTTGAAATATTACTGGGAGAAACCCAACCTGTCCTTGGGATGAACTTAGGCACAGAGCTCCAGATAAGATATTAGAAAAATTCCCCTGATGCTTACTACAAAAATAACATGGACATGTTTTATGGGTTTCTCTTTCCAAAAGCTTTCCAGGGAACAATAGGGTGGGGAAGAGCAGACAGAGAGTTGAATCACCTGTACAAATATGCAAGGGAGTTTCAATCCTTGCTCAGACTGATAAAAACAATCTAGACTAGAAATGTGTGAGCAAATCTGAGTCTACTTACTTAAGTGAGGCTAGAGGATTTCCCTCCCGCTACAGAAGTTAGACTAATATAACCATGCTGCACATAACATTATTGTCAATTACTGCTATTATGAAGAATCCCTGGTTTACTTTACATCCATTTGGATTTTGCAAAAGGAAACTTGCCCAACAGGGATGTCCATAGGGGAGGGGTCAAAATAATCAGGAGAGTGGGTGCAACCATGCAATTGAAGCCACCATCTTGACTTTTTGACACCTACACCCTCGTGGATGCCCCTCTTATCCAACACTGTCTTGGCTTGGAACTCAAGCTAGATCAGGTCTGGTCCTTCTTGGAAGGGAGACTAACAGGGAACCCTAATCCTGTATTGTATACCGTACTGGGATTTAAAAAAAAAATAAAATTATAGCTACATAGTCACAGAGGTCAAGCATAATTTAAGGACTCTTCACTTTTATCCTACCTCCCAGGCTTCCCTTCATTCATTTCTTATTTGCTAGGATTTATTTGTGGCCCCTACCAAGAATGCCCCTGATTGGTTTCTCCCCTTTAAGGAAAGAGCTGGTGAAAGTGGCTGCCAAACTGAACAAGCCAACATTCACCAACACAAGCCAACACAATTCCAGCAAGTAAAAATGATCAGCAAGGACAAAACTTAGCAAGACCAGAATTCATACACTAAGCCAGTTTTTTCAACCTTGGCCACTTTAAGATGTGTGGACTTCAACTCCCAGAATTCCCCAGTCAGAATTCTGGGAGTTGAAGCCCACACATCTTAAAGTGGCCAAGGTTGAAAAACACTGCACTAAGCCATGGTTTGAAAATGGCAGTTTATTAAATAAACCTCAGTTGGCTGGCCTCAAACAGCATGCTAAGCCATAAAACATGAGTTTCAATCTAGAGTCCCCAGATTCATACAACCCTAAGCCAAAAAAATTAAAAGGCCGCATGGCTTCGCATGATATGTGCATTCAGCAAAACAGTTAAACTTAGCAGTGAGTAAATAAAGTTTCATTTCAGCAAAATGGCCTATCTGCAACTCCGCCCTCCCTACCCTCTATTTCCATGTAAATATGTTTGTGTAAATTATTTTAATGTATGGACCAATTTGAGTTACGTGCCATCGGACGGGCAAAAACCTATATTTTGGCAGATTAAAGTACTATCTGCAGTTCTCTGGGTATCATTGCAGCAAATTGGTTAATGAATGCTTGCTTAACGGTATCACTTTAATAACTGCTTTCAAAAGTGCCGGGAGTCGGTTGCCTCTCGATTGTTCAAGTAGAGTAATTGGATTATTGGAAAAGAGATTTCAGCAACTCGCCCAGCCCTTTTTTCTGCATGGCTGCGAGATGAGTTTCCATCTCTGGTTTTGCAGATGGTCGTGGATATCCTGACCCCTCTTGTTGCTCGAAAGACAAGGAGCAATGGCTTGGCTTTCTCCCTTCCTCTTCTAATCCTTGCTGAGATGGGGAAATTGCTTCGGCTCGTTCTGTCCAGTGCGCGCTGGGAACTGTCCAGCAAAAGAGCCCACAGGATCTGTGCTGAATTGTAACATCCGGACATTCTGGAAAACACTACAGCAGTTCTGTCCTTCTTTCCAAGATGGGTGGAAGTTGACTTGGATCTTTTAAGTCAGCGCTGGCCAAATGAAAGTGTCTACAAAAAAAGTTGGCTTCGGGCCAATGCCATAAGGCTTCCCTCAAAGTGAAGAAATGGTAAGATTTATCCTGGTATGGCCATCTCCCTCCCTCCCTCCTTTCTGCTTTGGTCTGACCACATCTTAAAGATCATGTCCAGTTTTGGGCACCATGTTTTAGGAAAGATTCCAAGAAACTGGATGAGTTCAGAGATGGGCAGGGAACAAGACAAGCCCTATGAAGAGAGGTTGACGGAGTTTATGTTTAGCCTGGAGAAAAGATGGCCAAAGGATATGAAAGCATTTTAGAGTATTGGAAAGGATGTCATATAGATAGCCTCTCTCTTTCCCAGGAAGGCTTTGTAGACCAGTGATAGGACAATATGGCTGCATTTATACAACACACTAAAAAGATAAGGATTCCCTCAAGCTAAGCTTGACTGCTGGGAACAGGGGAAAGGATACCATCTTCAAATAGCTGAATTAATTCAGCAAACAGGTTATGTATGTGGTGTGAATATCCAAAACACCTTGGACTTTCAGAACATTTTGCACAGAAGCAAGCAAGATGGCGAGCATCCTGTAGGCCCGTCTCCATCCACACCAATATTTTGAGTAAGGGTTTACCCCACCCTTCCTCTACGGCTCTCGAGTTAGCCCCCATGGCCCCTCATTTGCCATTTGATCCTCACCACAAGCCTGGAAGATACTAAGTCAGGTTAAAGGGTTGTGATTAACCCAAGTTGACCCCATGAGCTTTTAATAGCTGAGCGGAAATATGAACTTCAACAGACCCCAATCCAACACCAACCTTCTGTTACGTTAGAACGTGGCTTGTGCAACTAGCTCTCAAGTTCCATCGTCTCATGGTGTGGGCGTTTTACTGCCAGAGCAGATGCTTCAAAAATAAGAATACCTAGCTGGACCATGTATTTAATACTATACTGATAAAGTAGCCCTCAGTTCTGAGTCAGGAAGAGACTAGGTTTGGGGGGATATTTTCATAAGCATTTTAGTCTTCACTCTTGGGATAGTGGAGTGACCCCCAAAGAGGATTTCATAGCTTCATTCTCACTCTCTACTTCGGTCAAGTCATGCTAAGTCAATATTTTCTCTGTTAACAAAGCAGTAGCTTTTCCCCCCATTTTTTGATGAAATCCCTCCGTAGAAGGGATGTTGAATCAGCAGCAGACGTCGCAACCGAGGGCTCAAATAATTCCAGCTGCTTGGATTCCCACTCCTGTTTATATTACCCTGGCCTTGACCACTGATCCAGTGGACAGAGGCCAAAATACCAGCACTGCCAATCCTCATCCTTGGGTGGATCTTTTTGAGAAAGAACTTTGAAAGAAGTTGTGTGTGTGTGTGTGTGTGTGTGAGTGAGTGAGAGAGAGAGAGAGCACATATATGTGTGCTTTACACACAGGCTAACACAAACGTGGATGCCTGTAACAATCTCTGGTTGTCCCCTTCCCCTTCTTCTCTCTCCTTCTCCTTCTCCTTCTCCTTCTCCTTCTCCTTCTCCTTCTCCTTCTCCTTCTCCTTCTCCTTCTCCTTCTCCTTCTCCTTCTCCTTTTTCCTGCCTTTTAATTTTCTCTCTCCATTTCTCCATTCCAGCTTGAAACCACATCTCTTTCATAAGCTCCCACCTTTATAATCACAATGTAGCACGTTATTAGATCAATTCTAGAGGGAACCAATAATGGATGGATGGATGGATGGATGGATGGATGGATGGATGGATGGATGGATGGATGGTTGGATGGGGAGAAGGATAGGTGAGGAGTGCATTAAGCCTCCAAACTTCTATCATTTCTCCACCCTAAGCTGCTCTTCCTCAACTGTGTTTTTCACTCCATTTTAAAGACCTTTTGGGTTTCATTGAACACAAATATACCTAACCACTAGGAACTATTGTGGATGACTCTCTAACATCCATGGCTTATTTATTCGGGTGATGTATACCCTACCTTTCTCATATGAGGTCATCTGTGTGACTTAAAAGATACATAGTCGTAGCATTTACTATAGGAAGAGAGCTGTGTTAGTCTCTGGTAGCAAAACATCAGGAGTTGGTGAGCTCCATTTCTGCCTAACACATTTTATTGAAAGGCACAAGCTTTTGGGAGCTTCAGCAAACTTCATCAGGAAGCCAGTAATATCCCTGTATTTTATAAACCTCAACAGGGGTGGTTTAGGAATCAGTAGACCTGGGTTCAGCCATGGAGAACACCGGGTGAGCCCAAACACTATACCTTACCCTACCTGTGTTGTAAAGTTATTTGAAGATTAAACGGGGTTGGCATGAATTCATCTGCAGCTCCTCCAGAACTGAGGACAATAAAATAAGCTTTACCAGGGAAGCAAGGTGAACATATCAACCCACACAACACAAAGGCACAACCATATTCCTGGCTCTAAAGCAATGAAAGTGCATAATTCTATACGATGCAATGTTTGGAAAGGCTGGTTTCTCCCATGGTGTGATCCTGAGCCATCATCCCAACCTCTGCAACAGAATGGATCTTACCCCATCTGCCCAATTTACATATTTATTAAACCAACTTATATAATTTGCCAGTGACTTGGAAGGGCCTCAAGACCATCATCCATAGGAAGCTTACGCTTTCCTCGTAAACCTGCAAAAGTTGATCCTGATGATCCAATCCAATCCAATTTATTTAAATACAGCCAATGACCAGCCAGGTAAAAAAAAGGAAAACTCAAAAACAGTGACCAAAGGCAGCAAATACGATTTGATTTGATAATTATGAAGACGTTACCGGAGGGGGGAAATAAGAATTCTTGCAATTATTATAATCTTATTATTTTGCAACGATACCAAATGGGCATATCTAGAACTCCTACATGTGAAAAAAAAGATATTTCAAAGCGAGAAGAGAATAAAACCGATAGCAATCTTTTTTCTTATTATTTTTGCAGCCGATCTTTCAAAATACTTTTGAAGAGCCATGTCACCAGACCTCATGGAAAAGACATTTCCCTTGCCAGACTTATGTTATTAATCCTACGTCTCGTAATATAAACAGGCATACCTAATTTTCTTTGTATTTAGATTAGCCCGCACCCTAGGCTAGATGGCCTGCGTTTGGCTTAGTACGCCCACTTTTCCACAACAAATTGGCCACATCAATCAGAGGTAGGTCTGGAATTTGGGCACCATGCCCAGAGTAGGGTTTTCATATTATTTTAATGGTTAAAGAGAAAAGTCCAAAACAAGAGAGTTTAGGTTAAACAGCATCCCTCTTCAGGGGAATGGACTTCTCTCTCTCCCCTTTTTACAAACTAATTACCCTTTTTACACTTTTTAAATCATTCCTTTTGCTCACAGAGCTGATTGTATAAATGCTATCTCCTGGTTCCATGGCCTTGTTGAGCAGGAAGAAACTTTATGACGACAGATTTCTTTTCTCCTTGCTCTGTTTTTGTTTTTTGGGTTTTTTTCCCGGCCAGGATTTCATTGGTTCAAAGCTAGTGTGTTTTCCACAAGTGCAAAAGGACGGTGTTTTTAAGTGATCAAAAAGTTATAAACAGTGGCTTACAGACCATAGTCTTAACCATGAGTTACAATAGCCATCGATTATTTGAAGACATCCTTTTTTTAAAAAAAACAAACACCTGTCCAGTTCAAGTCCAGTTTAAAGATAAAGAACATCTGAAAGGAGACACCAGGAGCTGTGACACTGTTTGTCAGCTAAAGGTGTCCTCAAGGTGTGATAAAGAAAGTGAAGGTGGTGATCATGACAATGCACACAAAAAACTGGCATTTTGATCACATCTTTGTGGGTACCATCTTGACTTTTTTGACTCTACCTTGTGGACCCCCATGAGACTGGCTAAACACAAAGACCATCTGATCATAATATAGAGAAAAATATTGTCTTTCCGTTTGAATTGTAGCAATTCTTTCTCAACATTTAATAATTATAGCAAGTATTTCTCAACATTTCTCAACGCCAAGTATTGACTGCTTCATTATAAATATATTTAACCTGGAAATGGTGCTTAGAGCCAATAAACCTAGATATATTGGAACAAGCCAGGGTCATCCCTCACAGCTTTTAAATAGAATTTGACTAAGCCTGGATATACCCTGGCCTAAGCCAGGATATACCTGGATATACAATCTGAAGTTGACAGTTCAACTAGTTCACATTGAAAAGTTGAAGTAGAAGAGACCAGTGCTCATATATAAAGAGTTTAGTGCACTGATAAGCAGGCTGATATCTTCTTCCAGATGTTTTGTAGTAGAAGTCCCAAGACATCAGCTAGTTTGGAGTAGTGGTTAAGGTGCTGGACTAGAAACTGAAAGACTGTGACATCTAGTCCTCCTTAGGCATGAAGGCCAGCTGGGTGATTTTGGATCACTCACTCTCTCTCAATCCAACCCACCTCACATGGTGGTTCTTTTGGGGAAAACAGGTGGTGGGAGTATTAGGTTGCCACCTTAAGTTGTATAAAATTGGTTACAAATGTAATAATAAATGGTCAGAGATGTTTATCGATGTCCTTCAAGACACTTGGTGAATAGATGGCCCAACCTAGATTTATTTGCCTATACTGCCAATGAGATTTCAAAAGAGCTTCATTGAATGACGCATCTCTATGGCAGAACTATGTTTCTTTACAGTTAATTGGAGGTGGTGTTGAAATCCCATCATGGCACAAGAGGAGAATGAAGTGAGAGGTAAGGGACTACATAGAAATTGTTCTAAGAGCAACTGCATCCTTCTGAAAAGGCAGCAGAAGTATGTTGTTTTCTCTGTATAGGCATTGTTAGTAAGGGTAATACAGATTGGGTCTGCATTAAACCATGATTTGTGGAACAAGCCATAATTGGTTGTGTGCATACAGAACAAGACAAAACAGCAGGGGCATTGCAGGGATGGGATGGAGGTCAAAAAGGTCCAGAGGGCATCTGTGACACACAATTGAAGCCCCACCTTTTTATGTAAAAGGGGGTGGGGCTTTGACCATGCGGCCTCAGCCATCTTTGACTCCCCCCAGCAGATGATCCTGTAAATCAGGCTTTGCAAACCACAATGTGGTTTCATACAAGTCCCTACGCCTCAAAAGTATTATGCTTTGACAAAATATATGACTCCAATCACGTACCTAATAACATAAATCCAGAACAATCTTCCCAAATTTGAAAGGGGCAGATTTTTTTTTATTTAAGTTTTTTTCTAAATTATCTAGAACGTCATCCTCTTTCACACCCACCTGTAGATAATTTTATAGTAGATGAGCTTTTACCATATGCATAATTTTATAGTACAGTGGTACCTCGGGTTATGAACGCCTCTACTAACGAACATTTCGGGTTACGACCAGCTTCGGCAGGAAAAATTTACCTCGGGTTACAAATTCGCCTCGACTTACGAACCGGATCCGCGGCCATTTTCCCTGCTGCCACGTGGTCGCGGCTTCCTGTGGGCGAGGTCACGGTAGCAAGGAGACGTTCGGTGAGGCTTGTGGTGTGTTTTGTGGTGTTTTGCGAAGGTTTTTGGTGTGCGTGTTAGCATGGCTCCAAAGAAAATGCAGAGCAGGCTTGGCAGGAGTAAGGCTCTGAAGAGAAAATTGCCTCGGGTTGCGACCAAATTCGGGCGGAGGGTGGAACGGATTAACCGGATTTACATTGAACCCTATGGGGAAATTTGCCTCGGGTTGCGACCAAATTCGGAGGGCGGAACGGATTAACCGGATTTACATTGAACCTTATGGGAAACTTTACCTCGACTTGAGACCAACTCGAGTTGCAACCAGAGTCACGGAACGGATTAAGTTCGTATCCCGAGGTACCACTGTAGTTTGGCTTCTATGATTCTGTATTCCTTGAGCTTTGAAATCCCACATCTTTTCACCCTCCAGCAACGGAGAAGTGTGTCTTTGTTCTACAACACAGAGTTTTGCCCTGGAAAGACTTAAAACAAGCATTATTGGGAAATGCCAAATTTTGCAAGTCAGTCAAGCTATTGAAAAGGCTATTTGGCACGCAGGTTTCAGATCTGAGCACGGTTTCTCAAAACACGGACACCCATCAGCCATCAGAATATATAATGAGATAGTCCAACAATAGCTGGGAAGTTAGCTGAACTCTCCAATCAGCCAGCATGCCAAGATGTTTAAAAAAAAGAAGAGAGAGTTTGTGGTTGATTATTAATAAAAGATGACAAGCAGGACAATAACAGAATGATAAACAATACTAGATTGGAGAAGGTCAGGGAGATTCCAGATGAGAAGAGTCATTCACTGACCTTCCGTCATGATGGTGGATCAAGATTATGTCTTCCAAGAACCGTTCTAATACTCTGGAAACAGAGGCCCTTAACCCTAGTTATTCCCTTTCTTCCTAGGCAGCCAGGGAGGAAAAACTCAGCTTCCTGTAGGGCCTTATATCTTTCTTTCTTCCAGTTTGGGAATTTTTTTGCCTTATTTGGAATTGATATCGAAGATGAATGATTATATATATATATTCCATTCCACAGATCATGTCTCTCTCTCACCCATCTACCCACCAAAACACATATATAGACAATGGTTTAACGTCCAGAAAAGGATACTGGATAGTTATTTAATTTCTCAGCAGAATCCATTTTGCATGCTAAAAAAAAAAAAAAAGCACAATTTAGCTCAAAGCTGCATGCAGCTTCAGCCTGGGGGGAGAAATGCACCCTTGAGCTAAACTGTGCCTTTTTATGGGGGTGGGGTGCCGGGTTTGGGCCAGGAGTCAAAACAAGGAAGCGGGAAGAACAAAAACTACATTTGGATTAATTGAAAAATAGGCCAAATTGCATTAGATAAGGAACCCTCTTCAGTTGAGTATGTAATATTATCTTCCTTCTGTCACACAAACAAAGGAAGACGTGTGTGGCTAGGCGCAGCCCCATAAACTCAAGATGGGGAACCCGGATTTAGCTTCAGACTTGATTTTGTTTCTCCTGACAGGTACAACGGTTGCTGGAGATAGACTTTTCTACCAGCCTGAGCATCTGTACTGTAAGTATTGATTCTTGGCAAAAGCAGTTTTGAAATCTGGTGG
This sequence comes from Python bivittatus, assembly GCF_059951505.1. NCBI lineage: Eukaryota > Metazoa > Chordata > Lepidosauria > Squamata > Pythonidae > Python > Python bivittatus. The sequence goes on from NW_028277083.1 coordinate 9,557,162, forward strand.
GCTTGGAACTCTCATTTTACAGAAGAAACGCTGTTCAACATCTCCCCCCTCTGCAACCCTATCTTTGTGGGTTAATTTATTTATTGCAGCTTTGTTGAACGACTGTAGGAATTTGTAAGCTTTGAGAGCTCGTAACTCTTGTCTGCAGTTGGACAAGTTTCGAAAGCTTTATTAACTCGCGTCGCTTGCCAAAGTTTGGGCCTCAGGGCGAAGTCGGAAGGCACAAGACATCGCAATTTTATTGAAGCAGACCCAGGTCAGGTCATTGACTAGATGGGAAAATGGCTGGAAGTCCCGTTGTTTGAGTTTTATGGAAGAAAAGAAGGACATGATCTACACCATGGAAATATAAATGCAAACTCGTACACCCTTGTATTTTCCTAATTTGGGGTCATTGATTTTTGTCATGAATGTTGTTGGGCTTTAGAAGTTCTGCAAGAAACTAAATACAAAATGTCAGGGTTGCAAAAAAATTGCATGTCTTCTGGGGTTGTAAAACCCATGGGGAAATTTAAAATTTTTGAGATGCAGCCATTCCGAATGGAAATGTCATACAGTATTTAAGCAATCCAGATTCAATGGATTGAATCCAGTGTTTGAATCCCCTCAAGTTTCAACCCTCATGAAGAGTATATCAATTTATCTAATTTCTGCCCTGATTTGTTCCATGATTAGGAACAACCCTAAGGTTGTTTTTAACCCCTACCAATTGTTAACCATTTGAAAGCAGGCCCAAGGTCTTTAGAGCTCATGTCAACAATACTGATTAACACGTCAACATTGGACACAGCAGTTTTTCATGCCAAGCTTTATGTGACGCTGATGTGAAGATGGGGGGAAAAGGAATAGCAACTACCCGAGTCATGCTCTTTGCACCATTTGCACACTCAGCCACTACGCCCTTGAAGTACAATGGGCAGTATCAAAACAGGAGCCAACTTGCAGCCTTGGGTTCATTGCAACACGAGTCCCTTTTCCCTTCTTTCTTGTCTGAAACTTTATTTGACTTTGGCGTCTTTCTCTCTTGAGCCCAAGACCACGATGGAACATCTCTGCCTTCATCCAATAAGAGGATATGCCAAGAACTGAATTTAGCTCTGGACATAGATAAATCAATCCATGTGTCATTGGGGTAAGCATGCATAAAACTGACAAATATCTAAAGGCAAAACGACAGAGCCAAACAGGCGGGAGAAATTGGCTCCAAGCGGTCAAAATTCTGTCGCGGGATGCTTGTTTTGCACAAGCGGTCCCGGGATTTGAGCTCTCATCTCTTCAAAGAAATCAGTCTTGGGCAGCTGAAAAAAATACCCCCAACTCAAACATTGTAGAGCTGTTGCCAGTCTGAGTAGACAGGGTTATACCACAGGGTTCCTCAACCTCAGCAACTTTAAGATGGGTGGACTTCAACTCCCAGTATTCCCCAGCCAGCATGGCTGGCTGGGGAATTCTGGGAGTTGAAGTCCACCCATCTTAAAGTTGCTGAGGTTGAAGAACCCTGTTATACCAGATGTATATGGTATTTGGATGTGATGGCGCCAAAAAGAGACAGAAACTAATAGCAGACACAAACCCACAGCAGGGAGCAATAGGATGTTTAGTGGGTTTGTGTAGGAACATCAAAAAGAGATTGGCTGACCTAGTTAACTAGCTCTAAGTGGGTTAGATTTATCCCGGGGCAGGCCCAGTCTTACACAGAATTAAACATGTTTAACCCAAGTCAGTGGAACTCCAACCCCCAGTCAACTGTCCGATTTAGGTGTCCTGGCCTTCCAAGGAAAGCTGGGGAGAAAGAGCAGCTGAAAAAACCAGATTCTCCATTTCAGAACCACAGATTGGCTTCAACAACACTTCTGCTGCTGCTGGCTTAGCTAATTGGAAAAGATCTGATGGTGATGATCTCAAACCTTGTCTGCACTCTCTGGATGGGAGGACTTCTAATCACTCTCTGGAAAAGGAGAGTGGAGTTCGTATCCCTAAAATGGTGTGACTGGGTACTTCCAGAACTACCAGTAAGGAGATTTGCTTGGAAGAGTAGCTGTGTGGGATAAGGAAGTTGTGGGAATCAACTGTAATGGTTGATTTCCAGACTGATAAAGTTTCAGGAGACTAGAATGTAAACAGTCAACTGCAATCTTTTCTGACATCAGTGAAAAGATCAAACTCCTCAATGGAAGGAAGGAAGATCCTTGGAAAGAAAATAAGAAAGTCTCCACCATAATGTATATAAGAATGTATTAGTTCTAAATGGGAAATAGTTCAGTTGCTGGAATTTTTGTTACCCCATCCTTTCATTTCAAGCAATCTTGGTAAAGAGAACTCTGTGAGAATTGTGCTTGGAAAAGACTTAACTTTCTGTTCCAGGCAGCTGCCAAAAAGGATGACAACACCACCATGGGGAAGGCATAGAAGTAAAAACTGATCAGAAGGATAATAATATAGTCAAAAAAGACATGTGAACTTCACAGGTCATAATCCAGTTATGAAATCAGTGGATGTAAACATGCCTACCTTTAAGCCAGATTAGATCTGTTTCTAGTATGCTAATAGAGGCATGAAGGACGTTGCAAACCCATTCAGGGCAAAAGAAATATAGTGATGGAAGAGATGAGCACATCACAGAGGACATTCCGTTTGTATCCATTGTTAACCCTGACCAGAATGGCATTACCATAAACTGCAAACCCCAGGAGGGATCCTTTGTCTAGCTAACTGGTGAGACAGAACTGCTAGTTGGATACCTAGCCACAATCAACTACAGTCCATGTTGGCATGGAGAGAGAAGAGGAAACAGAAGTCGTTGGGCCAAAAGGTGGCCTTGTAGAATCTAGGACGCCTTGTAGATCTAGGGACAAGGTTAGGCATGAAACCTCTGAAGCAAACAGGGATGTACTTTGGACCATGTGAAGCTTGATCAAGAAGGCAGGAGAGAATGGAGGGAAGATAAGAGTCCATAACATTATTTTGGCTCACCAAGCCAAAGCCACCTTCATGGTTTAAGACATTGGGCTATTGTCCATCTCCTCAAAAATCTGTAGCTCAACTCTAACTATGGATAATGGCCCTGAAATAAATATTTGACTCCAGGTTATTGGCTGAAAAGGTTCCTAGACGGTAAGGAAATGTATATTTTAAAGTTAAGTCTTCCACAAAGGTCAGGAAGATCAGAATGAGGGCAGCAGTGATCAAGAGTGCATCTGAGTAGGGAGTGTCAATTTTTACCTGAGATGGATTTCTCAGACTGAGTTAGTAGCTTTTAGGCAAAGCCTTTTAATGTATTAATACAATATTTCAAATTTTTATCTCACTCTTGTTTCAAAGGTAGGTTATAGGGGTGTCTTCTCTTCCTTTAACCTCCCTCTCCAAAATCATAGTCTAAGGCTCAAAGCACTGTATCAAGAACCACTGTTGTTTTCTGGAATAGGTGTGTTTAATTAGCATGGTCTGTGTGACCCTGGGGCCAAAGCTGGACCTATGCGGCTGTTTTTAGCACCTGCCAGTATCCTATGCCCAGTAGACCTGGCCCACTTGCTTATGCACAACTCATCCTGTTCCTTCAACTGTGGTTATCAACCCCTACCTTTTGCTCATTCCCCCAGGGTGCAATCAGTCCGGTGCAGTATCTCTCAGAACTCAACCTGTGGGTTGCAGAACCTGAGTCAAATTAATATCAGGTCCTGCCTTTCCTGGAGACCCAGTTTGGTGTGGTGGTTAAGGCTTCAGGCTAGAAACCAGGAGACCATGAGTTGTAGTCCTGCCTTAGGCACAAAGCCAGCTGGGTAATCTTGGGCCAGTCACTTTCTCTCAGCCCTAGGAAGGAGGTAATGGCAAACCACTTCTGAAAATCTTGCCAAGAAAACTGCAGAGATTTGTCCTGGCAATCACTAGGAGTCAACATTGACTTGAAGGCACGCGCGCACACACACACACCTGCAGGGCAAGAGAAAAATTAGCATCTCATGGAGGGAGGGGATTGAGAAGACAGATTTTCTACATTCCCAAACGTAATGGTAGGACATTGGAATGAACTCCAAAGGTCTTTATCCTGAGCGTTTCCTTCACTGAAGTCCCAATCCAGTGGTGGATCCCATTTCTCTCCACAGGAGAAGCTCCAGGCTGAGTCACAACCATGCTCTTTGGCTCCCTACTTCCTCAGCAGCATGGCCCAGGCATGCACAAACTCAACACCCTGTTCATCCCACGCAAACCACAATAGCTGTCATGAATCCGGGGGCCCTACTGACTCAAGTTTGGCTCACCAGGTTCCTAGGCCAAAACCACCTCCTTATATGGCACCCGGAGATATGATTTATCTGCACTTTGCAATGGTTCAGCCCCCTTTGATGCCTGGTTTGATTGCCCTAGTGCATTGTGTCATCACGTTTCCCAATTGGAAACATCGTTTGGTTGGAGTGCATGGAAATGGAATGGGTTACTCCACATTGTCAAGGGGAACTAGCACTCAGCTAGCACTTGCACATTGTCCTACTAGAACAACCAACCAACATAATTCTGCCTTCAGCCTCAGATTTTTCATCCTCTTGGTCTCTCCTTCTTTTTAGTAATGTTTTAAATTAAGGTTTTATGTGTTTATATATTTTATGTTCTAATGCTTGTTGTGAATCACCCAGAGTTCCCCCATTGGGGGGAAATGGGCGGTTGAAAAATCAAATAAATAAATAAATAAATTTTTTAAAAGGGGGGGGGCCTGGAAAGAAAAACTCACAGGGAATGGTTGGAACTTTGGATATGTTTGGCCTGGAGTAGAGCAGACTGCAGGGAGACCTGATAGCTTTCTTCAAATATGAGAAAGGCCATCATGTAGAAGATGGAGCAAAGTTGTTCATGGTTGCTCCAGAAGACTGAACACAGTCTTATAAGGAAGTAGATTCTGGCTGGATAGCAAGAACTTTCTGACACCAAGAGATACTCAAGAATGGAACAGGTGGTGTGAAGGGAGGTGGTGAATAATTCTTCCCTGGAGATGTTTAAGCAAAGGCTGGGTGACCATCTGTCAGGAACGCTAGAGTTGTGGATTCCTGTAATGGGACTAGAGGTTGGACTAGATAACCCTGGAGTTCCCTTCCAACCTTTCCATTCTAGAGTTCCATGAATGAAAACTGGGATGTTTATGTAATCACTTTATCCTATTTTCAGGCCATGTCATTTTATGTGGAGTTCTTCCTGCAATCCCCAGCAGTGAAGGTCGACTTGCTGAACCATAACAAGAACAATACCCTAACCGGGAAGTGACGAACAAAGCTTTTTCTCCAAAACAGGGTACTTGAGGAGGAGGCCATTCCTCGGGCGCTGAGGTCCCCAACCCATTTTCAGGTTTTGAAAGAGAGCCATGCCCAGGAGTGGCGCTTCTGCAAAGAAACCCAGAGAGCAGTAGCAAAGAAGATGATAATGGAGAAAATGTCACTGCTCCTTCACTCTCTACAGCAGTGTTGTCCGAACTTGGCCACTTTAAGATGAGTGGATTTCAACTCCCAGGATTCCCTAGCCAGCCATGCTGGCTGGGGAATTCTGGGAGTTGAAGTCCACTCATCTTAAAGTGGCCAAGTTCGGACAACACTGCTCTACAGTCTCATAGACAAGGTCATCCTGGACTTGAGATGTAACTTTCCAAAGATTGAGTGACAGAGTTAAGCTAGTTTGTGGAATGAACTGTCTAGCAGCAAACCTGGGGATGAAGCACAGCGAAGAAAACGGCGGTCTGGCCTGCAATGCACCAGCCGTAAGCTCTTTGCTAATGCTTAATAGCATCCAGCTTGCTGCTTTGCAAGACTTTAATCCCAGCCTAGTCATCCTAAACCCCTTCACACATTCCTGCTGCATTGTTTGGCCGCCTCACGTGTTCTTGAAAAGGGCCCTTGGTATGCAAAGAGCTTTATTATCCCTGATCTGAATCCCACACGGGGCGGCTGTGTGTGTGGGTTCGTGTTTAGCACAGCTTCTGTTGTTCCTGTTTTGCCCGATCCCATCTTGGAAGACTGCCATCTGCTTTCTCCAAAGACGCTGTCACCATGTCGTGAATTGTGGGGATAACTTGATGGAAAACACTGCAGCTCCAGTCTTTTAAACACCGGCCTGTTTTTTTTTTTGGTTTTGTTTTGTTTTACTGGTCAATTGCAGTCAGGGGCCGATCCCGGTAGATTTTGCCTCTGCCTGAAATATGAAGTTTTTACATTTGGCCTGAACACCCCCCAAGAATGTCATAAGGAGCCAGAGAGATCATGAAGCAACCTTAGACGTTAGCAAGCTTGAAAGAGAATTAGCTAGCGTTGCAGTGCTGGCAAATCTCTTCCAAATGCCAAGTTTGACCTGTACACCAATCCAGAACTTAAAAACTGGGCAAGGGGGCTTGGAGGATGCAGAAGAGAAGAGAAGGAACGTAGAAGATGGGGTTCTCCTTCATAACTCAGCCCAGGTTTTCCTCGTGGGGGTGCTAGTGTATGTAGTTCATCAACTATTAGCAGCTGCTTAATCTGTTAAACTTCAGGAACACAAATATGCAGCGTCTGGTTACTTGCTGTAGACCAGTGTTGTCCAAACTTGGCCACTTTGAGTGGACTTCAACTCCCAGAATTCCCCAGCCAGCATGGCTGGCTGGGGAATTCTGGGAGTTGAAGTCCACTCATCTTAAAGTGGCCAAGTTTGGACAACACTGCTGTAGACGGTTGAGGGCCTTTTCTAAAATTTAAGAAGGATGGGGACATCTAGAAGAAACAGTCCCGCTTTTTGCAGGAAACGAGCCGGCATATCATCAAGAGGACCGCCTTTTACATCAAAAACTATCCCAAAGCAGACGGAATATTCTGAAGATCGGAAATGATTGCCGGGCGACGACTTTGTGGATGAAGTTAACCTAGATTTTTCTCTTTCTTTCTCATCATGTGTTCTCCTTCTTAGTCAGTGTTGTTTTATCACTTGCTTGATATGGCCAAGGAGTCATTAATAAAATCCGTGCTTGTTCTAGGTACTAGATGGTACAATGAAGTATGCCCAGATTTATGGCTGTGGCGCTTTTTTTAAAAAAATTCCCAGATAGTAAGGAGAGAGCTCTTTTAAAGCCAGCCCTTCCCTAGTTCTCCCAGTGGTCAGGACGGTTACTACCTGCACAGATGTTGGTAAAAGATCTTCCGAAGCATTTTCAGCCAGCAGAAGTTTGCAATCTGTTTCACATATTTTTCTCGTTGTTGAGTTGGCAGTAATGGGGGGAGGTTGGGGGTCAGGGGGAGGAGTTGAACTGCACCCTCTCAGTCCTAAACCTTCAGAATGCTTAATTGCTTGAAAAGATAAATCTGAATTTCCACTTGTTAATTCCCAAGTAAAACCCAGCTTCTGGTGACTTCAATGACAGGTCTATGACATTTTCTTGCACGGATACAGAAGGGGTTGCCGTTGCAAAACATGTGATTCCACTTCCCCAACATCCCCTTTAGGAAACAAGACTTCAAGACCACGGCCACACAGCCCGGAAGACCCACACCAGCCATCGTATGCCGGCCGTGAAAGCCTTCGACAATACATCCCCTTTAGTCTATAGCGCTGGATTTCCTTGTGGTCTCCCATCCAGATCTGACTTTGCTTAGCTTTCTAAGACTGGCTCAGGGTGGCCACCTGCGGTAGAGTCAAGAAAAGGCAGGGGGAATTTGAATATGGGGCAGAGGGCTCCACTTTGCTTTATCAAAGTGTTTCAACCAAAGCTTCATCTAGGGCAGTGTTTCTCAACACTTGGCCTCTTTAAGAGGTGTGGACTTCAACTCCCAGAATTCTCCAGCCAGCATTGCAGTGGCCAAGGATGAGAAACACAGAACTAGGGAAAGACCCTTTCAGGCTTTACATCCCCCCACTTCCTCCTAGTCCACTGCATCTCTCAATGAAGAATCAAAATACAGTAACGGAAGACTCAATTTTTTAAAAGGAGAACCATCATAATCTTAGCAGATCTTTAGACTATGAAAAGCAGATCCTAAAACTGAATCAGCGGGCAAGCCAGAAGCGTCTCTAGTCTCTCTGCAGACCCTGCTAACCAGCTCATATAACCTGTATACATGTAGCTCATGAAAGTAAGCCAAGCTGTATGTTGGAATAGAAGATACTGTTGGAAGAAAGGCAGGCCCATTTTTCTGCTCATCTCCAAAAGCTAACCAATCATTTCAGCTTCAAGAGATAGGAACCCAAGAAGCTGTTGTGAGGGACAATTGACCAGCCTAGCTAAATATGGTCAACAATGTGCACCCAACTAGAGTTTAGACATAATCATGCCCACCTTTCTCCCCACTACCATTCCCCATGCAACTGTAAAATTCACCCATGGTTAGTTTGGTTTTTTGGTTGCTATATGCTGTTTCTCAGTTGAGCACACTTGGGAGATCAACGGTTTTCAGTTTTTTAATGGGTTTTTTGTCTGGCTCATTCCAGCCAGAGGAACTATCACAAAAGGACCGTGCTAGGTGTTTCAGTTCCTGGACATCTGGTAACAAGTGGGCTTCAGGACTGTTGGCTGAGCAACCAGGGCCGGCAGCTGCAGGACTACTGGAAGAAAAGTTGTTTACCCGCCGCAAATATACGAAGAATGAAAACAAAGAAATAATGATCTGCTATTACAAATCAAGTCCAACGAGGATACCTGAAAAGAATGCACCAGTTTTAGAAAGAAGAACATCCAGAATCAGAAATAAGAGAGCAGAGGCTAACAGATCAATGTTGATTTATAATACGAAATAAAGTATTCATAGAAGTAGAATTGGAAGAGCTGCAAAGGTCTACCCAGGGCAAAGAAACCGAAGCCTTGCCAGAAGTAGCTCAGACTGTTGGGGCAAACCGGGGGGAGTCGGCAGTAGAGGAAGCCAGCATCGCTATTGAATCGTTTTCATTCCCAAACCAGGCACCCTCTGCTCTGCGTTCTCCTCAGAAAGAACAAAGCCCTCTAACTAAAAACCAAGAGGGATTGAAACAGAGAATAACTGGGCATCAGGAATAGCACAGAAACAACAGAATAAGGTTGCCTGCATTGAAGCTTGTTACAAAGAATCAGCTAGCACAAGATGCCAATACTGTGATATCAAATATAAGCACCATCTCACTGCAAGAAACAAACCAACTAATGTATAGCACAGCTGCAGTTATAACTCAATACCTTGGATGCAAAATCAATAAACAAGGAAAAAAGCCAACAGTGCACCACCAAAATGGGAGATCAGGTTGGAAAATAAGAGCAGCATGCTAAGATCAGATGCAAGCACGCTAGAACAGATGAAAGAAAAGAGGCTGAAGAACAAGAAGACCAAAGTATACCTGCTCAAGAGATATCATGTAGAAACAAGGGAGATCAAGGAAGCACTGGAAATAATACAGCAGCAAATAACAGCTATAGCCAAGAAGATCAGCAGATACAAAGCTCGAATTGCACGCTATAGGCAGGATCTCCAATTTCAGTCAAATCAGCAACGTTTCTACCAATCCACTAATGGAGAGACTGCAATGAACCAGTCAACCCCTGACAAAAAAGAAACAGTGCAGTTCTGGGCGCAGCTGTGGGACAAAGCAAAGAAATACAACAAAAATGCAGCTTGAATAAAGGAGGTAGATAAGAATAAAGCAGAAGCTGAAATGAAAGAACTTGTAATAACAGCAGAAATGGTGGAGAAAAGGGCAAGGAAGATCAAGAATTCGTCAGCATCAGGTGAAGATGAACTGCATGGTTTTTGGTTGAAACATCTGACTGGTCTGCGCCCACTCATTGCCAAGCAGTCTAAGAACATACTGCAAGGGGGTGACATTGAAGATTGGTTAACATCTGGCAAAACCTACCTGATACTGAAAGATCCAGCAAAAGGGGCAGCACCAGGCAACTACAGGCCAGTGATCTGTTTACCAACAACTTTCAAATTGCTAACTGGTGTGGTAGCTGATGCAGTCCAACAGCATCTAAGCTGAAAACAAGCTCTTTCCACCTGAGCAGAAAGGAAACCACCCAAACAGTAGAGGAACAAAATCATCTTAATTGACAAGATGATTTTGGAAAACTGCAGAAGGAAGACCAACTTGAACGTAGCTTGGACTGATTACAAGAAGGCATTCAACTCCCTGCCACAAGATTGGATAATCAAGTGCCTAGAAATAACAGGAGTCGGTAGAAACATCAGAAACTTTGTGCAAAGATCAGTGGCACAAGGGAAGACCCAGTTGCTGGTCAATGGGGATAGACTGGGAGAGGTTAATATCAAGAGAGGAATCTTTCAAGGAGACTCACTATCACCACTACTGTTTGTCATGGCATTGATTCCTCTGTCAACAATACTGAACAAGTCAGGCCATGGCTATCCAACATCAAAAACATCTGCCAGACTATCCCACCTCCTTTACATGGATGATCTGAAGCTGTATGGAAAAACACAATGTGAAATGGAATCGCTGCTCGGCACTGTCCAGATATACAGCCAAGATTTTGCAATGGAGTTTGGACTGGACAAATGTGCCACCCTGACCATTAACAGGGAAAATAGTGCTCTGGGACTTTAGAATTCAGACAGACAAGCACCTGCCCCATAACACCCCAGACTTAATTGTGGATAAGAAAGACAAAAAAGTCTGGATAGTGGACATTGCCATATCTGGAGACAGCAGAACAGAACAGAAAGAACTAGAGAAATTCACAAAACATAAAGACCTGCAAATAGAAGTAGAACGACTGTGGCAAAAGAAAGCAAAGATAGTGCCAATAGTAATAGGCGCCTTGGGTGCAATCCCAGAACATCTGGAGCACCCCTTGAAGACCATCAGCCTTGACAAAATCACCATCAGTCAACTGCAAAAGGCAGCTTTACCTGGAATAGCTTCCATCCTGTGACAATACTTTTAACCTCATCAAACAACAACATCTGCCTATCCCTGGTCCTTTGGAAGGATTCGATAGGTGGATAAAAATGCCAAATCCAGTCTAAACATCTGTGCGACCAATGATAATATATTAAATTATGTGGGGATGAGGAATAGAAATTCACAAAGCAAGTTGATTGTGTTCATTGGCTCCACCCAGTTGCCTAATGCATACAGTTCTCCAGAAATTTAGACAGCTGCTGGGGAGTCAGTAGGATGTGGTCAAAAAAGTCAAGATGGTGGCTGCAAATGAAGTTCCAGCTATTTATTATGTGCTTTGCATTGAGAGTTGCCTTCTCAAGCCACCCTTGGAGATGTTGGACCACAGTTGCCCCTAATTAACCAAAAAACTACAGCTATTCCTCACACCTCCCTTTACCATTTCAAAATAGGTGGAGAGTTTGTGAAACGTTATATTTTGCCCAGCCCTTGGGGGAAAAACAACCACTCTCACAACTTTGGACAGGAAGTGGTCTCTCCTCCAGAATCCAAGGGTTGGCCAGTTCCAGCCAAGAGAGTCCTTGACAGCAGAAAACAAGCTTCTTGCATCCCACTGAATCGACGAAGGGAGCCCCAGAAGATGCCAACCAACAAGAAAGATGGGAATCCGTTCCAGGGGGTTGACTCACGACTCCTACAAGGGTTGTTCTAGCTCACAGATTATATGACAGCAAACCCATCCTGTTTATTTGCATTCATCTCACACTTTTTCTGTAGGAACTCAAGGTAACATATACAGGGGTGTCCACTCCCTCAATAACAACCTAGTGTGGTAGGCTGGGCTAAGATCCAAAGACTGGCCTAAAGTCTTCTGGGGTCCAGTGAAGATTTGAACCTGGGATTCTCTAGTCAAAGTCCAACAAGTTTACTAACCTAGATTAAACTATCAGTTGCATTCTGATTAAGGAATTCATGCCAATCTTACTTGTGAGCTGAATGTGGGACCTTGGTCCCCTTAGGGACATCAGTCTGGAAAAGATGGTTCTATTGTTAGTCAGAATAAGAGAGTTCTCAAGGTGGCAGATGCTAGAAGTGGCTATAAGATTTCTAGGTGGCCTGTTTGCTGCTCTGTCTACATTATCTTGGATTCCTTCCAGACAAGGCAGGATGCTGGCTTGTCATTCATGTGATGTCCAAAAATAGAGTCCTCTCACCAACGTTGCACGTGGAAGGGGAGGAGGTGCCTTTTGGTCCTGGCCTGGCCAGGGGTGTCTGCAGGGTGGTCAAAACAATCAAGATGGTGCCCACCATGGTCACGCTTCAGGAGAGATTTGAAAGAAACAAAGATTTGTGGATTTGTAGGTACATAGGGTAGCAATGTGGAAGAAACTAAAGAAGCAGAGTTTACAACAAAGGGGGTCACTTTCCTTCAGAGTCGGGCTCCCCATCTGAGTGGACCAAGGGCCACAATGGGTGGGGCAACTGGGCAGTGTGGGCGGAGCTACAAGACCGACATGGATGGGGCCAGGATTTTCTGCTTTAGTCCCCAGGATGGTGTTGGGGAGAGAGAAAGATTTAGTTTCTTTTTTTTAATTGTGCAAAGGCTATTTTAAAGCAGACGCTGCATTGTCTTAAGTTATCAGTTTCTGATTTTAAGCAATGATGCCCCTGAAATTTGATGGTATAGGTTGAGGAGGCCCCAGGAGCAGGGAGGGGAGGGGAGGGGAGGGGAGGGGAGGGGAGGAATAGCAGGCTGGAGGCCCCAGATTGCCCATCCCTATTTTAGGATGCTCAACATGATTATGACTGAGTCTCCACCTAACTCTCAAGGAAGAGAGGTTCCTTTCCAGCCCAGAAGGATGTAGCACATTTTTGGTCATGGCACCACAGCTTACTTGCCAACATGTTCATGCATTTCAGAATTTGGAACAACGAGAGAACTGCTTTGCAATTGAGACAAACAGGCGGCAGCCGCTGCTGTGAGACAGATGGAATTAAGGTTTGGAAACAAGCACTAAGTCCAGGATTTGAAATATTAAGCAGAAAGGTGAAGCTAAACTGAAGCGGAGCGGGGCAAACTCTCTGTTTGCATGCCATTCCGGAAACGGGGAGTCCCTCTGGCACAGTTTGAAGAAGCCCTCTCTAAAATAATCTTCTGCAGCTTCTGCCCCCCTCCAGATCTATATGGCTCTGTAATTCCCAGCGAGCATAGGGTGGCTGGGGATTATGGGAGCTGACATCCCAGATGGCTGGAGGGCACCAAGCAAAGGAAGGCTGTTTTAAAAGAGCTAAACTATTTTAGTATGACAAGCAAATGGAATAATTTATAAAAGGATGGCTGTTTAGAAGGATTTGACTGAGAACTAGAGACTCATTTCTTCGACAAGACTTCTCAGTGATCTTTCCAAGAGAATTGATGCTGTGGGAGGTTTTGGATGCAAGATGGGAAGGTCATGAAATGCTAATTGCCCGAATAGCAATGGAGGGTCTTCACTACTGTGAAGTTCACCCACAACTCTTGTTGGGGGGATGAATGCAAACTCCGGCCACAGAAGAAGACCCAGCAGCAGCCCTGGGAGCCATTGAAAAGGAGCATCACTTTGATATGGAATGACCTGATGCATGAGACCTTAATGCTCACCACTGCATGTGCATTCACTTCCAGGCACAACAGAATGGGGTCTATCCATTCAACAGTTAATCTGGATCAGCGTTTCTCAGCCTTGGCCACTTTAAGATGTATGGACTCCAACTCCCAGAATCCCCCAGCCAGCCATGCTGGCTGGGGAATTCTGGGAGTTGAAGTCCACACGTCTTAAAGTGCCCAAGGTTGAGAAACACTGAACTGGATACAAAAGAGAGATGCATGTTCGGTGTAAGTCCCTGGTTTTGTCAGCAAAATGCTGGGAAGTCCCCTTACACCCTCCCCACCCCCAGACATTAATTTGTCTCAGAAAACTAATGCCTCCTAGTTTAACATTTCATTTCAGCTTGAATTGTAAAGCCCTTTCCTTCAGTACTGAATGATTCTTGATAACATTCTGGGAAGTGAGAGACATGTATCCCCTACATTATTACTACTATTTTTTTAGAAAACAACTTCACTATGATATCTGCTGAGCACACAATGTGTTTGGCTTGATTAATTTAGTTGTTCATGAGCAACGAAGGGGGCAGACAAGTTGCTGGGTGGAAGGCGCTGTAAACTAGAGACACTTCAAATGAGAACAACAAATCCTGTGGTCCAGGACACAGAACTGGAAAAGTGAAATCGCCCAAGTGTTAAGCGATTGAGAGAAGAGAAGATTCCCCAACCAGTAGCCTCTGATCAAAAGAGGCCCTGGAAAACAGGAAATGTGTTCCAAATATTAGGACTTGGGTTTTACAGCTGGAGACACTCTTTAGAGCAGCTTCCTCAGCCTGGTGGGCTGCAGATGTGTTGAGAAAAAAACCTGTCAGGCAGCCGGGCCAGTACTGAAGTCTGTGAGATGTCAACTCAACACTTTGGAAGTCCAGCAGGTTGGAGGATCATGACCCTGATGTACCAGGTTGCACTCAATGCCCAAGTCTGTCTCCAACAAGATGAAGAGGTAAGAGCTCTGGGCAAGGAACCCTTGTCGAGACCCATAAGAAGGATGTTCTGGTATTGACCTCTCTGTCCTACTGAAGAAATAGAGAGGGCTCTGGTCAAAGGCAAGGGGACATCCCCTGGTCCAGCTCCCTGGACTTGTCTCCAGGAGGAGAGATCCAGAGAGATGTTTGTATTAGATCCCTTGGGGCACAGGCCTTCATTCCAGATGTGCAAAGCTGGAGACATCCTTTTCAAAAGCATCTGGCATCTCTGATAGAAATGCCACACATGCGGCCAGCGATGCAGCGTGCGACAGGGTGAGCGCACATATGCATACCATCTGCAAAATCTCTGCTTGGGATGCTTATAAAATCCCCCCCCCAGCCCCTCACAAGCCTTAAACGTCTCTTGTTGGGAGCTGGGATGTGGGTCTCCTCTGCTTGCTGCTCCCGCTTTTTATAACCAGCTGCTCTCTCACTTGTCTTCAGGATTTCATTTCAGAATCACGCCGAGTTGTTGCCCCAACTTAGCCCAGCATAGCCCATTGCACCAAACTGCTTTGCTGGCCTGCCATGAAATAAATGCCCTTCCAACCAAGGGTCGGATCAATCCTGGTAGAAGACAAAGTGTTTAAACTTCCAATTTGCTGTATAATGCCAAGACTCTCAGCCGCCCCACACAGGCACACTCTGAGGGACCCTAACAGCCAGCACAGGCTGTATCCTAGAGAAAGTCTTTTAAGTGTTCCATCCTTTCACTCAGACTCTGGGATGAAGCAATGAAAGGATTAAAGGGGAAATAAAGAGGAGGGGAAGAAACAAGGGAGAGAAAAAAGGATGGAAACAGAGAGGAGGGGAATTAACCCCCCATTAAGTACTATTTCTCTTTAACTGACAGTGAAGAGGGTGCATATAGAAGTCGCTTAATCCATGTAATCAGTCATCATCATCATCATCATCATCATCATCATCATCATCTTCCATTTGTCTATAAACAGGAATAATAATAAGGGGATTTTCCACTTTATAAACAGGAATAATAATAACAACAACAATAACAACAATAATAATAATCTTCCATTTGTCTATAAACAGGAATAATAATAATAAGGGGATTTTCCCATTTATAAACAGGAATAAAAAAATAATAAGATCTTACACTTTATAAATAATAATAATAATAATAATAATAATAATAATAATGATATCTTCCACTTGTCTGTAAACAGGAATAATAATAATGATAATGGGATCTTCCGCCTTATAAACAGGAATAGTAAGAGTAATAATAATATTGGGATCTCCCATTTGTCTATAATCAGGAATAAGAATAAGGGGATTTTCCACTTTATAAACAGGAATAAAAATAACAAGAATAAGAACTTCCCCTTTATAAACAGTTATTATAATAAGGGGACCCCCAACAATAATAGTAACCGGGGGACCTTCCACTTGATAAACAGGCATGAATGATGATCACAGAAGGAGACTTTCCACTTGCCGACAGACCGAGCTTCAAAAGCGTGTCAAAAGAAGTTTGGAAGTGCCGGGGGTGGGGCGGGGGGCAGGGCGAGGGCCCCCGACTTGCCCCCTTCGCGAAGGACCCGCTCCGGGAAGGAGAGAAAGACCGACTTACTGCGAGGAGGGGGACAGACAGGTAGAGCGCCCGCCGGGAGATGTCAGACGCCGCCCCGGCCGAAGCGAGATCGGAGCGCGGCGCTCCGGGAAGCCCAGCGGCTGCTCGTAGGTGCGCGGTGGCTGCAGAGCCGGGCAGGAAGGAGGCGAGAAAGAAAAACTCCCCGCTCCGAGAACGAGCAAATGAAGACACGCCAAAACATCGGCGGCGGCGAAACGGGACGCCCCCGTCTCTTTGCTCCCTGGCACGGTGGCCAAGGTTCCCCAGCCCGTCTCTCTCTCTCTCTCTCGCTCTCTCGCTCTCGCTCTCCCCCCGCCCGCCCGAACGGCTCAGAGCGAAGAGCTGCCTGGCTGGGAGGAACCGAGCGGAGGAAGGGAAGGGGGGCCGAAAGAAACCCAAACGGGGGGATAGAAATGCAACGGTGGAGAAACTGAGCCCCGGCGGGCTGCTTTTAAACGAAGGATTGCGGGGCGGGGGGGGGGGGGTTTCAATAAATCCAAGGGTTGAAAAGACGGCGGAGCGGGGTGGCGGGGGGGGGGGGGACGTCAATTCCCCGAGGAAAATGAGAAGCAGATTTCAAGACATTTAATCGCATTCAGGGATACGTGGATGTGTGTGCGCGCGTGTAAGGCGGAGAGCGGCCAGCCCTGCGCTCGGCTGGGTTATTCGCGTCTCTTCCCCTCAATTTTTTCCTGCCTTTTGTCGTTTCTCAAAGGGACTCGCTAGTTTCTCCTCACACACACACACACCCGCTCGCCCCCTCCAAAGAGGAGCTCCAAAAGCGCCAGAAAGGGAGAGGAAAAGGGGAGGCGAAGTTAGAAAGCGGGGGGGGGGGGGGGGTCCAAAACCGAGCTAGGATGGAGAAAAGCAATCGGTGGAAATGTAAACGAAGGAGCATTTGCCGAGGGAAAGTGAGTTTCAGGGATGGGGAGGGAGGAAAGGGGTATCCAGCTCGGCTGAACCTCCAACTTTCTGGAAATGCAGAGAGGTGGAGACAGGAAATTTTTATTATTAGTTCTCTCTCCCTCTCTCTCTCTCTCCCCCCACATCCCCCTTCCAGCTTCACAGGCTGTTGGGTTGTTGAAGGTTTTAGGAAATTGAAAAAGGAGGGGTGGGCTTCAGGAGTTTCACCTCCAGCTCAGCCAAGGTGGGTAGGTATGGAGGGGAAATGCCTGCTGTGCTGGGGGAGAGGGGGGGTGGGCTAGGGGGTGGGGTGGGGTGGCCCTATCATCCCCCCCCCCCTTTGCTGCAGAGCCAAGAGCCACACCTGTGGAACTGGCTGATGGAGACATAGTTCTTCTGAAATGTTCTGAACTTGCATTCTTGTCCCCCCACCCCACCCCCATGGCAATTTGGCCAGTTCAGCCATACCCCCATTTTATAGATGGGCCAATGGAGATTGAAGGAGAAAAGTTGCCCAGCAGGGCCACTTGAAGAGCCTCCCTTTGGGGTGGCCCACTCTCCCAAAACTCACAATCTTGGTTTGCTAAAACACTGGCTTTTTGCTCAGCCCAGGGGATACAACATCACACAAGCCAACATCCATGTGTCACACGCGGCAAAGAATTTACTCTGGAAGTCCCACTGTGGCCCACCATCCTGAGAAAAGCTGTGATGCTTCCCATACCCAAGCAATTTCCATCCATTGTCAACTGTGGTTGGACAATCTATTTGTCCAACAACAAACTATGGCAGCTGACTGCCCCCCCCAAAAAATGAAAAAGCAAACAAAAGAGTGGAAAAATGTACATTTTTAAAACATAAGGAGACAAGAAATGAACGCATCCCCATGTTCTAACCAGGTGAAACGCTCTTTCCTTCTATGTCCACCTACGCAACAGTATCTATGCAACATCTTCCTGAACGCTTTATCAAACTTAAATGAGGGAAATCAGTTTAAATGAGGAAACCAGCAATGGCTCCCATCCAAAAGAAAGAAAACTTGGCCTTTGGAGGTATGTTCAAATGCTTCTCTATTACGGCTAATGAACCCTAGCCCTTGCCCACAGAGAAGAGGTCTTCCAAGCCAGAGAGCTGCCCAGACTCCAAATCTGGGTGGTGTGTCTTGTGTATTTCCATTAGTGCATACATAGGAAGCTGATTTACCCCACACTGGACTCTTAGCCCATGTACAAAGTATTATAACCGCCCTCTGGAACACCATTCCCCCTGAGGTCAGACTGGCCCCGACCTTATGGGCCTTCCCTAAGAGTCTGAAGACAAGGTTTTGCCATCCATCTGGCCCGGGGATAAGGTAGCGGTGGTGTGGAGCCAGTAAAACATCTGTACAATGGTTTGTGCTTTCCCGCTGATTGTGTTTTCGTGGTTTTTAATTGTTTTATTGTTCTAATGCTTTCTGTGGTCATGATTTGGGCTATTTTTTGTATTGTTTTTTGCGTTTTTAACTTCGTAAGCTGCCAGAGTCACAGGTGTGAGATGGGCGGCTATATAAATCATACAGTATATAAATCATAACATAAATTATCCACCCTGAGGAAATTCACAAAGGCTTTCCTTTTCCCAATATGAAAATTAAGAGAGCCAGCATGGTGTTGGAATAGGAGCAGAAAGACCCACCTCCAAGGCCCACCCTCAGCCACAGATTCTCCCTGGATGACTTTGGTTCAGAGCCTCCTTTTTGACCAATGGCCAGGATGGTCCAGTGGTGAAGGGGCTGGACCACGAGCAGGCAGACCCAGATTCTAATCCACCTTCAGTCTAAGCTACCTTGAGCCAGTTTCTCTCAGCCCAGCTTATGGGATGTCATGGGGAAAAAATGGGAGGAGGGAGTGCTATCTTGAGTTCTTAAATGAAAAAGTGGGCTGTAAGCCCAACAGACACAATTCCAGAGATGAATACTAGGATCTGCTATGCGTAATGTGTGCATTCTGCCTAAACCTCTAGCCATAGGTATCTACAGGGACAGGTAAGGCCGGGCAGTGATGTCACACACAACACGATATCATCATGACATGAATTACACAACTCACCAGGTTTCCATGATGACATCAAGGTATGCATGATGTCTGTGACTTTGGGAGGAAAGTGAAGAAGATGACAAGCAGCAAGGTGGATGGTCTCAGTTACAGTGGTGATGGGTGCACCATTGGAAGACCTGAAGGACCAGGTTGGGGACAGATCATGGAGAAAATCTGTGGTCGCTAAGAGTCAACACCAACTTGATGGCACATAATCAATCAATCAATCAATCGATCAGTCTTTGTTTGTGGGATGCCAATGGCTATAGCCAGAAGATCACATCACTCTGATATTGGTAAGATGAGATTTCTACAAATGTCTTCATGTGTGTGGAAGAATGCAAGGTGGCAACAGTCCTACTCAACGGGTTGTAAGAAAACTGAACATCCAGAGTGCATTCAGTGTAATGTACTGTTGTGGATCCTGCAGGAATGTGAGCCTTCTTTCTTCTAAATTTGGATCTGGAAAACTTCACTGCACCAGAAATGGCTACAGATATTATAACAGTCACTAACATAGACTTAATAAAATCTCCTTTAAGTTGAGCTTTTCTCTTGGCGGCTTCATATAAGTGTCCATGTAGTTTTGCAAAATATGGAAATGATTTGCTATTACTTCATTCTGGGATTTTCTTTTTATTTCCAAGCCTTAGCGGGAAAGCATTTTGCCCCTAACCTTCATGGACTGGTGGTCTCCCATCCAACTATTAACCCAATCTGACCCGACTTCCTTGACCGCACAGATTCTAGAACTGACCATGTGAAAATAGGAAAACAGCTTCTACATTTGGATAGGGTTCTTTGTGATTGCCAAATATTGGACGTAAATACATAAAGGAATGACAAATTCTAGCATATCTCAAATCTTGGGACCTCATCCACCAGGACAGAGTCCTCTATGGGCAACTGTGAACTGCTATTTAACATTGCTTCCCATTTCCTGAAGATACATAATATACGATTGCTCTGGAATCTAGAGCACTGCGGACATTTAAAATAGTAGTGCTCCTCAGGGCATTATGGGAAATTTAAAAGGGCAGCTCAGTGATTGCATCATCACTGGGGGAAGCCTTGGGGAGGGATGCAAAGAAAGCCCTAGGCTAGACTACCCTCAAGTCTGTAGCTGGCCCTAACTTGCATCATTATTGCAATATGTCATCTGACCAGCATTAGAAGGGGAAAGACAGATAGTTCTCTGGTCTGATTCAGCACAGGATGCGGGCCAAGGAACACAGAGGAAATCTGTGAGATGCCTCTGAAGCAGCTTTTCAGCCTCCATATGTTTCTGACTCAGCTGTCTCTTCTTCAGGACAATGAATCCCAATTTATCCAAAATTAATGAAATAATTCTATCTGCTAAGCACGGTTCAGCAGTTTGGAGTCCTCCAGAAGTTTTGACTGACTAATCTTATAAGGCCTAGACACCATAATTAATGATTAGGAATTACAGAAGTTGTATCATGGTTTAAAAATCTGGAGGTCAGCAGGTTGTTTCAATTTACAGTAAAGAAAGTTATCTAAACATGCTTACTTTGAGTAAACGGATATAGAAATGTATGGTTCCTACATTGTTCCAGCTCCATCTTTTGAGGTTCCCTCTTCTCATCACACTCACCGCTTTTTAATTTTAATTTCCCCATCAACTAATTCAAAAATTAGCATGCAACATCGTTTGCTGAATCCCAACTTTTTATAATGGAGGCTTTCAAGTTTCCCTATTCCTTGCTTATAGGATCTGGCCACAATTCAAGGGGAGAGGGGAATCCCAGATCCTTTATTTGAAAAGAAGAGCAAGATTTTAATTAAATCGTTGCTGCTACGTTTGATTGAACACAGAAAATAAATAAGGATAGTGAAAACATTCAAGAATTGGACATGGGAGAGAGGAAAGACACCAGGACAGAAATCCAGGATCTTCTCAAGCTATATATTTCAATAAGTTTTTCCCCCAAGAGTTGTGCTCAGTTATTTTGGAAGGAAGGAAAATAACCAAACTTGCCCCTCTTCCCCGCAAAACCCCAAACACAGTGTTCATCAACCATGTCTATGCAACTACAACACTCCTAGTAATCTGCAAATTGGGTTGAGCACCACACAAAACTTGTCCAACCATCCCCAAATCTCTGGGGTCCACCTTGACATGGAAGAATGGCTCTTGGTACAAGTCAAATGGCTACAGGAGTGACCCCCTAAATCTTGGAGATTCCAGATTAGTTCCTGTTCTGTATTTCACCCATCTTGTTCCAGATCCTTACAATGGACATAGGAGTTTTAGAATAGAAAACACAGAACCAGAACATTGATTAACTGCAACCTCCAGAGTCAGTCATTCAACTGCAGAGGATCTTGGGGGGAAAACACACGCTAGTGGGCTCCTTTCCATGTTGGCGGGCCCAGGAGGACTTACTAGCCAGTCTTGGTGGCCAGGGGTACCAGAGGGGAACGGAAAACTTGATGACTGAAAGCTTCCATTTTTATTTTCCATTGGATCTCAAGGTGATGCCACAGAAATTAGATTGACCATGGAGCTCAGATTCTTGGGTTGGGGAAGAAGAGAGCCCAGGGCAACATCTCTCATATTTAAATTTGTGATGAAATTTGCTCTTCAATTTCTCCAAAGTTTTCTCTCCCTGAGCAGAGTCTCCTTCTCCTTCTCTGTCTCTTCCTCCTGCAAATCAACCTTTATTCTCCGATTGCTCAAGACTTTCTTATGAATTTCTCCCTGTGGCACTGATGAGCGGAGATGGTCGAATGTGTTTTTGGCTAGGGCTGTTTTTCTATTCCACTTCTTCCCATCCTCCCTCTTCTTGCCCTTATTTTATTTTTAGAGATTTGCAAAACTCCTCTCACAATGAGGGCCCCCAGGGGGCCCCCAAGAATAAAAATCAGAAAACGAAATCCAAAGAATCAAAAAGAAAGAAAATACCAGGTGCAACCAAGATCAGCAAGTAAGGAGAACATCATCAATCTTGGCACATTCTCGTCACAGAACAAGCTCATCTACCACCCCAATGCCCTGCAGGGGGGAAAAGTCAGGTCTTTACAGCTCTGCACAAGGCCAAAAGAATCAAGATGGCAGGGTATGTTAAAAAAAAAAACCAAGATGGCAGCTATGACAATGTGATGGAAACCCCACATGTTTTCCGTGTACATCACACATGCGATGCCCACAGAAAACAGACAGAGCTTCCATTGCACCATTATGGCCTCCTTGACTCTTTTGATCATACTTGATGGACACCCTTGGGGCCATCCTTTCCTTCCTGGACTTTCTACTTTGTACACCACTTCCCATTCAAAATCTCCAAGCAGTTCTCTTGAGATCAGAAGAATGGCCAGGGAGGCTGACAAGGGCTGGAGACAGGATCTGTTGCACACGGAAAGACAGGACCTTGACCCAGATGCAAAACCCTTGGTTATCCTGTCACTCAGTGCAAAAATACCACCCACCAGACAAATGCTCCTCTGCTTCGATAGAACTGTGGACGGCAAAATCTCTTTCTTCAAGCTGAAGGAAAAATGAGGTCGGACCATTCTTCTTTAGGGCCCTACTTTCAACACATTAAAATGCCTTCTGATGAGATAAACTATGTTCCAGTTTAACTCAATGAGATCTAGCAAAGCCCTTCCCCCAGAACCTTCATGTAGGCTGACTTGACCATGCTGGGCTATGGGTTCTGGAAGTCCAGGCCCAAAACCTGGAGAAGGGGGAGCAATCTGTTTCCATCCTCTTCCTCACACCTGACTTTATAAGGCACTGTTACTCAACCTTGGCCATTTCCAGGTGTGTGGACGTCAAGTCCAAGATTCCACAGGCCACATGGCCATTGATGGGAATTCTGGGAGTTGAGGTCCATACATCTGGAAGTTGCCAAGGTAGGAAAACCCTGTTCTGAGGGTTCAAGGCTTTCACCACTGCAAAGCACATGCTCTCCCACCAGGTAGAATTATTGTTGTTGGTATTTGACAAGTAATAACACTGTACCAAGAAAAAGCAAAAAGAATCACATATTTGACTGTTGTTCTTTGGAAATTCCAGGAAGCTAGGAATTATCTAAATACTATCTTAAGATACAACATATGTCCAGCAAAGTTATTTCTCTCTTTCTCTCTTTCTCTCTCTCTTTCTCTTTCTTTCTTTCTCTCTCTCTCTCTCTCTCTCTTTCTTTTTCTCTCTCTCTCTCCCTCCCTTTCTTCCTTTCTTTTATTTTTTTGCAGATCTCCAGTTGATATAGCCAAAATATTTGCAAATCTGCAGTTGATGTAGCCAAAATATTTAGTTCTTGTAAAACTGTATTTAATCTGTTTCTGATTTGGTCTAATGCACCAATAACCATAGGGATGATTTTGTAAGCTCTTTTCCATAATCTACCCATTTTGATCATTGAACCCCTCAGTTCTGCTTTCCCCTAGTATTGCCACATCTACAAACATTTATTTTCAGTGACTGTTATATCTGGTGTGTTGCCTTCTCAGTGGCTGTCAGGTTTCTTGTGAAAATCCCACAACATTTGAACATCATTTTCAACCACCCTTTCAATTTTGTGATCGTACCACCTGTGGGAAACTTAAAATTATAATTTTTGCACACGTGCCAATGACCTCCTCCTCCTCCTTCTCCATCTGCCTTTTCTCTAGAAGCTCAAGGCAGGTTATGAGGGTCATTTCTTCCCTTTATCCCACCAATCCTGAGAAGCAGATGAGAAATAGGCTGGGTTGAGAAAGAGTACCTGGCTGCATTTTCATGATGGATGGTAGACTTTGACCTGGGTCTCCCCAGTCCTAGTTCAACTTCTGGACCACGACACATTATAATCCACCGCATTTATAAGCCAAGGGTGGATTTTAGCTTGATTTTCCCATCTTTCCTTCCACCCATCCTTGCTTTTCCTTTTCTTCCAGATCATCAGCTAAAGCTATCAATCATCTCTTTCCAGTGTGGATGGAAGTAATTTAATCTACAGTTTGTAGAAAGGAAAGATTGCAGTTTGCACTGGGCTGCAGAGCTGCGTATACACCAGGATCTGACTATCACTGCCAATATCCCATGCAGGACCTTCCTCCCTTTTATATCTCTCACAGGGAGCGAACCTCTACAATAGGCATTCTGCAAGGGAACAGGAAGAAAGAACTGCACGTGATGCGTGAGAATATTTGATCCTATTACTTCCCTGGTTTAAGGATAGACATAATGTCTGGCTAGCATGCAAAGGTTTGCAGAACTCCATGCATCTCCTCTGTCTACTTCTCTTCCATTCCTAGCTGAAAGACAACCCCTCCCCAGTTTTTCCAAACCAACCATTCTTTAGAAGTCATAATGTAAGAAATTAACATGGATGGATGGAAACAGTTGGATGAATAAGTCAATTACTTGGAGTGGGGAAGACGCCATTTCATATTACCTTGTGGAAAGGGACAACTCAGCTCATGGACCAGAGATGCTGGGGGTTGCTGTGAAGACGACATTCTGTCCAGGGTTTAACGAGTACAGATGCCTTTGGGAAGTAGAAGGAAAGCTTAAGGGCAAAAAAGCTCAGGATTTAGGTTGCCAACAGGATGCAACTTTTGTGTCGGACAGCTATAGCCATGCCCTGAAAAGCAATTCCTTCCAGGGCGTGAAAAACCAGAAAATGTGGATTTAGAACTGGCTGTACCACTAAATGTTCACAGAAGTGTTTTCCAACCTTGGCAACTTGAAGATGTCTGGACTTCAGCTCCCAGAATTCCACAGCCAGTATGCATGGACTTCAACTCCCAGAATTACCCAGTGGCTGGGAAAGTATGATTGAAGCTCTGCCCCTTTTTTATGTGAACCACCCATGTGATGTACATAAAATGGGTGGGGTTTCAACTGCCCAGTCCTGGCAGACATCTTGACTTTTTTGACACCCTCTTGCTGATGGCCCTGGATCCAGCTTTCTTCCCTTTTTTCTGGCAAAATTTCCAGCTCTGTCCTTCAATGACCAATTAATCTTGGCTCCCTCCTCACCTGCCACATGTTGATTTCTTTTTATTGAAAATATTTACTGCCCACCCATTCTCCAGATGCTCCCCTGGTGGGTTACAAGCCACAGAAAGAAGATCAAACAATAAAACAAGTAAATGGACTAACAAATTAGTTAAAAGCACACCATATTGAACACACAGGCAAGGAGTACCCCTAACTCAGAAAGGCATGGTCAGGATGGGGCTGCTAAAATTCAAACGTGTGAGTAAAAATACAGGTTGATTCCCAAAAGATACGTTGAGTTGCTATTCCAAAACCCATCAGGTTTGGTCTTGGCATCACTTCTAGCCCTGATGAAGGACATAGAATGTTCAACGTTTCTTTTTCAATCCAAAGTTGAAAAGGTGCCAATAAAATTGTATAATAGATCCCAGGGGTTATTATATTAAAACTATGCACACAAAGTTACTCATGGTAATTAGGATGAAACCTGGCATTGTCCCAAGCTATTTTTTTTAATGCTACTTCCTTAGGGAAGTAATTCAGATATCCTACAGAGGATTCCTAACAAAAAGGCCTCTTCGGTCTTGTACAGCTTTCCCTGAGTGGTTTTATCACTCACTGATGTCCCTCTGGAAGCAGAAAACAGGGAGAGATGATCCAAGGGATGAAACATAACTTGCATCACTCAAAGTCTCCTATGATTTAAGCATTAGAAAAGGTCAGGTGATCACAGGTTAGTCCTGATTCTCATGTCTTTTCACCCCTAGAACCACTCGTTACTCTATTTGCGGACCACTAGCTCTGGTAATCAGGTCGTAAGAAATTGAGCAAACGTATTTGCAGAGATGGCACTTGGATTTAAACATCACTACAATTCTGTCTCATTCTCTCTCACACACACACACAAATATTGGCTGAGTTCATCAACCAAGCTTATCATGATTTACAAACCTCATGTTTCCATAAGATGTAACCCAAAATTGAGAAAACCATGTTATGGCTTAGGATAATGTGTGAACCCAGTTGTCCTTGGATGAAGGATGGATAAGAATAGTTTTTTTTATTTCATTTAGGTTTCCTAAAGACTCACCTGAGAGGCAATTTGGTGTAATGGTTAAAGGCACCAGGTTAGAAACTGGGAGTCCATGAGTTCTAGTCCCACCTTAGGTATGAAGCCAGTTGGGGGACTTGGGGCCAGATCCTCTCTCTCAACCCTGGGTTAAAGGGAAGGGCAAACCACTTCTAAAAATGACACCAAGAAAACTTCAGGGAATTGTCCAGGCAGCCACCAGGAGTCAAGAATGACTTGAAGGCAGATAAAGAGACTGGTAAAGGAAAATTTCTCCAACCAGAGGATAAAACTGTGTTTGGAAGTAGAGGAAGAGGATAAAACTGTGTTTGGAAGTGGATAACTTTGACTTTAAGTTTTATGGGCTTCAACTCCCTGAATTCTCCAGCCAGCTCATTCTGGGAGTTGAAGTCCACAAATCTTCAAGCTGCCAAGATTGACAAACACTGCTCTAGAGTCTGCCATACAGTACTGGAATAAGGAATTTGATCTTCCCGACAAGACTGTTGTAAGAAGTGTTAAAGGTTATTTCTGTATTCACTTGTCACACCAAGCCATAGTTTAGATAAGCTACAATTGGCTGGGTTTGTGTTAAGCACTAAGCCATGGCTTCCAAACTACCATGGCTGGATTCACCAACCTCCTAAGCCAAAATCAAACAACCATGTTATACCTTATCAAGATGTGTGAACCTACCCGATTAGATCATTTCTGGTCAAAAAGGAACAGAGTGCGCATGGTACAACTGTCAATCAAGCCACTGTATCCAGAATCCAGCTACCTATGTAAGTTGGTGATGGGAGCACTGTTGGGAATTTGGGTGGGGGCACTGTGTGACATCATCCCATGAATGCTTTAAATTATGTCTCTGAATCAGCTGTTTCAAGCTCTTTGCATTAGGCAAATTCAGGAAACAAGAATGCTTGTTAGTAGGCACTGTAACAGAATCTTGAAAGCCTACCAAAGCTATTCTCCAGGTCAAGTTATACCTAGCATAATAAAGGTAGAGTAGCTCTGAATCTCATTTTCATGTTTCCCCTGTTCCCAGGACTCAGGAATCTTATTTGTAACGGTCGTGCTTCCTCTTTCTTATAACTGTAGTCCTCCATCCTCCACTTTCCCCAGATCCGTTAGACCTTCCATCACACACAAATAGCATCATTTGCACAAGGATGTCACACTAGGGTTTGATATCACTGTACGTTCTAATTGGAGCCCATGAATGGGAGCTGTAGTCCAGCATGTCCAAAAGATGCTAAGAAAGGGCTGATATAAACATAGCAGAGGATTAATAAGTCGGTTTGGGCTGCTGAATTTCGGGATCTCCCCCCCCCCCCCCCCCCCGCAGGAGCTTATAGTTAGGAAAATCTTGAGTGTTTTTCAGTGTGAGAACTGCTGGATCTTGAAATGGCACATCTGTTGCCTGGCTAATGGGAAGTGGCAGAAATTAGGGAGAAAGAAAACAGGGCAAAAGAGAAATGTGAGCTGAAAGTAGGGACATTCACATGGTGGGGGTTAAAAAAGTCAAGATGGTGGCTGCAATGATTTGATCAAAACTCTGCTATTTTTTGTGTGAAGTGAGGCACATGTGCAACACACAGGAAAAAAAGACAGGGCTTTGATCATGGGGTCACAGCCATCTTATTTCTATTGAAAACAGCCATATCCCTGTCATTGGCTGTGTTCTTACATTGCACTAAACCATCATTTGTTTTGCTGGTGTTGGTTTAGCCCAGTGTTTCTCAACCTTGGCAACTTTAAGACATGTGGACTTCAGCTCCCAGAATTCCCCAGCCAGCCTGGCTGGGGAATTCTGGGAGTTGAAGTCCACATGTCTTAAAGTTGCCAAGGTTGAGAAACACTGATTTAACCAAACAAGCCACCCAATTGTGGGATGTTCAACAAAACATGGTTAAAATAATAAGACCACAGCACCTTGTGAAAAACCAGACCCCGTGTGCATGAGATGAAATTCAAGCGGGCAACATGTGGTAGGGTGCATGTGTGAGTACGTGAAAAACTAGACAGTAAATTGAATGATGTGCTTCCCACATAAAGGGAGATGTTTCTGGCTCCATCACAAGCCAAGTGTGGATCTTTGATTGACATTGCACCAAAATGTGGGGTTGGGATGACTCAGAAGACTGTCATATAAATGCCAGATTGACTTGTAGCAGAGCAGTAGCGACAACCACAATCGCTATTACTACTACTATATTGGTTTAATGGTTAAGTTCTACCACTGGTTGCTGTAGGAGTTTTGGTGAGCTTCGCGTGCCCTCTGCTGGTGACATAGACAGCATTTTCATTTTCGTTTTTTTTTTAAAAACATGCATGATTCTTGAGGATGAGGATGTTTGGGGTTTCTGGGAAGGAATGTCTATACTCATTCCCTTTCACTTATAAACTAGGAATGTGGGACTGGTCAGAGATTAGCAAAGGAAACATTTATTTATGGGATTTATTTACAGCCCCAATCTGTAGGACTCTAGGCAATGTAGAAAATCCAACTGCAGGATAATGCAACGATAAGACCATTATTCCAAAGGATATAAACTCATTATACCAGAATCAATTCCCCAAACTCCTCTGGAAAAACTACATTCATTTCTTCTGCAAATCCAAGAATTGATCACCAGAGGAATGAGTGCAAGCAAGATTTACGTCACAGGGAATGTGAGTTGTAAATAGTTGAGACTGTGTCCAGACTCGCATCTAACCATGACCCATGCTTGCCTCAGCAACCTCTTTTTTTCTGCCTTATCCCCTTGAGGTTGGCATCATCTCATCCCCAACCCATGAGTGAGACTAGCTTAAATCACCCTTCCTGGTTGTGGTTTTACAAGAGTGTTTCCCCTCTTATTCCAACGCCCTCCAAGGGCAGCATCAAGATATGTATAATCAGGGTTTGTCACTGATTTGGGTCAAGAGGAAGTGCCCAAGGTTCCCAGCTGGTTTCCATGGTTGAGTGAGGGCTAGAATTTGGGTTCTGTTCTTCTTAGTCCAGCACTGCATCTGTTGGCTCTTGTGTTGAGAGAGAGGAATTGGCCCCAAGTCCCCCAGGGACCTTCCATAGCTGAAGGAGAACTAGAACCTGGGTCTCCCCACTCCTAGCCCAGCATCTTCACCCATATTACATGCTGGCTCTTTCAAATAATGGAGAGTATACACCAATATTTTGGAGAGCCAGTTTGGTCTAGTGGTTGAGGTGCTGGCCTAGAATCCAGAAGATGGTGAGTTCTAGTCCCACCTTAGGCAGGAAAGCTGGCTGGGTGACTTTGGGCCAGTCCCTCTCTCTCACCCCAACTCACCTCACAGGGTTGTTGTGGGGAAAAAAGGAAGAGGAAGGAGCATTATGTATGTTCACCACCTTGAGTTATTTATAAAAAATAATAAAGGCAGGGTAAAAATCTAATAAATAAATAAAATAAAATCAGGAGATGGCCCTGTGGTTTCCCCTATCAATAGGATTTCAACAGCATGGTCCAGAACAGCTCTCTCTAAAAGTAGGTGGCTTTTTCATCCAAGGGTTTTTCAGTTGACACAGAATCCTTAAAACTAGGGAGAGAGCTGGAGATCATGGAGACCCTCCATTGACAAAATGACACCAAGAGAGGCAAGGCCAGTGTTTGGAACAAGTATGATGGAAAGAATCATAATCAGATTTTTGGAGGAGAACATCTAATTGGACAAAAGCCATCAAAACCATCCCTTCATGATTTTTTGAAAAGCACCAACCTTTTCATCTCTTGCTGATACCATCAGACCTTCCAGCCCCTGGCCTTTAACTCTTCCTTAGCTGGAAACAAGGATGTATGTGAGGAGCCTTAAATTTGGGAACAGCTGCCTTAAATTAATCAGCAACACCCAATTAAAACCCACCTTGGTTATCTTCACATTAAGGACCACACGATTGGTCTTACCTCCTCTGGAGACCTTCCTACAGACCAGGGCATTCCCTTTTATTCCTTGGAAGCTTTACGCTTAAAAAACACTGTATTTTGGCAAGGCGGTTTATATTTGTTACAGATTCAACTCTTTCAAAAATTGCTGAAGTCTATTAGCCCTTTCAACTCTCTCTTCCTACTTCTGGGGCGTCCCTCTCATTCAGACTGGCTTTTCATGAATACACAAATGCATATACATGAAATGTGCCCGTTTTCTGCTGTTTTCCTTAACAAACCCCAAAAGTACACATCTAAAAACTGCAGAGAACTGGAAGGGAAACGGTGCCTTTGAGCAGATGTAAGATGACACAAATACCGTATCTGTGACAACTTTTTTAGACCTGCAAACCATCATAAACAGGTCTGCTTATTTGTAACGAGTCATCAGACCATCACAAAGTAAAGTATCTGTATAAAAATAACAAAAGTTAACCTAAATCACATTGGTACAGGTCCATATTATATGTTACAAACAAACAGAGCGTTCTCCATCTCTTAAGCAAAAGGCGGTATTTCCTTTTTAAAATGCAGTCCCTGTTTTAGTGCAGAATAAATAGAGAACGCTCAGGAGCTCGAAGAAGATAATATAAAAGCAAACCTGAATTTAAATTAGAATTCAGAATCTCTCCAGCAATTTAAAATTCTTCCTTATTTCCCCTCTCTAACAGCCAGAAAACGTTCAGACTTTGTCAATTCCCGTCTGCAAATTATCAAGGGATCATTGTGAGAGAGAAACCCCTGGTAGTTTTATCATTCACGGTATTTAAGGGGCCATTCTCATAAAATTAAGGGGGTTTTTTCCTTCTAATTTTCCATTAATAGAAGCGCTACATCCAAAGCCTCTGTTCAGACAACAACTGAATCAAGTAACTGAAATAAAGTCTTTGCTGGATTTGTTACGATACATTAAACCTATACAACGTAACAAAGGGCCTGCATTTGACTAAGCCACAGAAGCTAATCAAAGTTAATGCTAATATTGTCTGAATGCAGCCCCTAAAGTCGTGATTGACCTAATGCAACTTTCTGTGTGACCACCGCCACAGAGAGAGTGGGTTTATAAACATAATAAACTAGGTTAAAATGAGGTTGGGCCTGCCTCTTCTCCGTGCATCCATTACAACACTGTTTTTCAAACTTGGCCACTTTAAGATGTGTGGACTTCAGCTTGACATCCACACATCTTAAAGTTGAAGTCCACACATCTTAAAGTGGCCAAGTTTGAAAAACATCGCATTAGAACATCTGCATGTCTGGCTTCTGCACAAAAGAGATTCTACGGTAGCTGGGCCTTGCGAAAACACGGCTTGTGAGAAATCCTCCTCCACAGCACCACAGGTAAATCTGTTTTAATAATAATTTAGAGAAATAGGTGTGTTTCGTGCTTAACCTGCATCCTTCTTGCATCCAGGACATTTGTTCCAGGTACAGTCAGATGCTTTTGAAATTCTCTCTCTCCCTGCACACACATTTACCTTCTGTATTTTGGGACACTGCCATGGGATTTCAAGGAGTCGGGGAAAGCTTGCAGGGCATGGTTTCTGGAATTCTATACCGTCTGTTGTGGAATAAAGTAACGTGTTGCATCTCCTTGTGTCTGTGCATTGGGTATCCTCCCCTTGGGGTCATGTGACTGGGAGGGAGGGAGGGAGGGAGGGGGCTTACAATGGAGGAGTCGTCAGCACTCCAAGCCGATGCCCCACTGCCTCTCCCATACTGGGGAACTTTTCTCTGGATTTTTTTTTTCTCTGAAATTCCCGGCTGGATCTGGCCCATTTTCGAACCTGATCTTTCTTTTGTCAGATTCTCCTTCCATCCCACGTTTGATCTTTCTTTGCACTCTTTTTGCAATTTTTTTTAAAAGGTTTTCTCCAAGTTTGGAGCATCACCTGTAGCAAGTGTGTCTCAAGCTTGGCAGCGTTAAGCTGGGTGGACTTCAACCCCAGAATTCCCCAGCCAGCATGCTGGCTGGGGAATTCTGGGGGTTGAAGTCCACCCAGCTTAACGCTGCCAAGCTTGAGAAACACTGGTCTGTAGAAAGGTATTCCTCATATTTATTTTTATTTTATTTATTGAATTTATATAGCCACCTATCTCACTTGCGTGTGACTCTATCCACTCCACTGTATTTCCAGGGCTCTATTTCCCAAAAGCTTTCATTCAAGGTGTTGTGTTGGGACGCAAAGCGTTGTTGAATCCATTGCATCTTTGCAATTTAGCAATTTTCCCATTGATGGCTCTTTCCCATTGGAAGCTCTTGTTGATTTCGAGCCATTTTCGTGTTCCGGTTCATGCTGCTTCTGGGATTCTGATTTTAAATAGCGGTTTTCTAATTCTCCGTGGTTTGGCTCTACGCCACCTGTCAATTTCTAAATCAAGGGAACAAGATCAAGGAAATCAAGGTCCCCGGGTTCATGTCTTGCAATTAGGTGACAAGCCACCTAACTCCAATTCTGCGCCTATGGGAGTTACCTGGAAGTCAGCTCTAACCAGCAATGCTCGCTTTCGAAGCACAATGGTTGAACCTGAAAAGCACCATTTTAATCACCCGCTGAAGCTCCTCACCACTGCCTTTCCCCCACTGCCGTTTCGCGACATCTTGCCTTTTTTTTTTTAATTTATTTTTTTCATTACAAAAAGAGAGGGAAAAGTGCTTTAACCAAAAAATGAAAAAGGGGGAAAAAAAAGTTAATATGCCTTTATAACAAGAAAGAATTACCATTCTATCCAGGCGTATCTAATGCAAATATTATCCAAGGACATATTTATTTCTAATAGATGTATATGGCGATCCTGTGTTTTTTTTAACCTACTGTATTTTGCAGAAACGAGTCCTATATTTCATTATACTTGTCCATGCAAAGTCTACGTCTATGGGCGATCTGCTCATAAGTGGCGAGTGCCATCAGGTCTTCGATCCATTGAATAAATCGGGCCATGCATTGATCTTTCCAATACTGCAATATCAATCTTTTGGCCATAGTAAGGCACGGAGAATCCATTTCCGTTATCCAGATGTCAAAGTTTCGTGACATCTGCCTGATGTGTTAGACCTCTGCAAATTCTGCAGTCTTAGAAATACTCTCTTGGAATGCTTTAAAACTGTGGCTGTAACATAGGAACCCCATCACATTTTTAAAAGGATCCAGGCTATGGTGATTTTCCCCATTCTTTCACTCCCCATATACTAATCTCTCACAGACAGACTTAAAAGACTTTTTAGCACTTCCTTCCCTGGCCAGTTACAAGGAATGCATTTTAATTAGTGCTTAGCAGAGAAATTCTCTTGCATCCCCCCCCCCCCCCCCATTTTCCTTTGGCTGGAAGAAAGTGACTTAGCTTCTAAATGTCTTTTGCAAGAAAAGAATGCTAGAGAAATGCTCGGAGTTGGCGTGCGGTAGTGTTGTACATTTAGCAGTGAGATGGCCCGGGAGTGTGTTTGTGTGTCAATGAAAGTCCTGTCTTTCATTTCCACTCTTGAGGAAGAGAATTGATAATAAAACTGTCCATGCAATAATGCCTTTCCACAAATCTAGGAGGAGACCACACATGAGTAGGGCGTTCTGTTCTGGTCGCTGCCTCTTAAAAAAAGGCAGAAGAGGACAACCAAAATAATTAGGAGTCTGGAGTTAGCTCCCTACAAAGAAAGGCTTCCAGCATTTAGGGCTGTTTTGCTTGGAGCAAAAGAGGGTGGAAGTTGAGACTATCCACTGAAACCGAATGCAGCGGGATTTAGAGCTACCTGAAGAGAAATCCTTTTTTTACACAATGCACCACGGTGGGATTTACTGCCAGCTGTTGGGTTCATGCCCACCATTTGACGGTTTGAAAAGGGGACTGGATGGCTATAGGAAGAATCAACGATCAGTGGCTACTAAGAGTGATGGTGGTTTACTACTTGCAGAAACACGGGCAGGAGGCTTTAGATACTGGTTGCTGAGAAGGGACATCGAAGGGGGCTCTTGGCTCTGGCCCAGACTTGGGAGCACCCCAAATGCAGCCTGTGGTCACTGGGAGACCAAAATATTGGGCTAGGTGGATCTTACCACCTTCTCTCCGGCACTCTGCAGCTTTCCTATCTTCCTGTGCTTCTATTACATCTTAAGAGATAGAATAGGAGGAAACATCTCCTGTGGGTTTTCTTTCTTTCTTTTTTTCAGTAGCAGTGCTCCCACCGCTGCCAAGAATGAAGCCTGCTCTTGAGAGAGGGTTGTCGAATTTCTCTTTCCCCTAGAGAAATTCTGAGAAATAGACCATCTGCTTTCTCTACTCACAAATGTGGGGGAGACTTGCGAAAGGCCCTCAGCAATAATGTCAGTTCTCTTCTAGCAGATGATACCATCTATTATGCCTGGGTTGGAAAAAGTCCCAGGTTTCTCTGTACCTTTCTTCCACTAAGCTCCTGACAATGATAATCTTACTTTGGAACATCTACCCTGGAGGCTGGTCCAACACCATTTCAGAGATACAGAAAATGCCCCTTTCTCTCACCAGTTTTCCCTGTCCGAAACATGAGCCAAATGCCCCTATTTTTTTAAAAAAATGGAACTGCTAACCTTCTAGTATCACATTGCAATAGATTACTTAAGTAAAAGATGTGCAAGGCTGAATTTATTCACCAGATTTAATCCTCCCTTCCCCATCCTGAAATCTCACAAGAGTATGTTGTTGAATCAAGAGTATGTGTTGGAATGTACAAAGTGTCCACGCTTTAAAGCACAGAAGGATCTTCATTTGATACACACATGGGCTGTCATCATGTCTAGCGTTGGATGTAAAACTTTGGGGTGAACAAGTAGCAAGAATCTAGCATCCATCTGCTTGCCAAAACCAAAGTCTTTGGAGCATCCTGAGGCATATGTGCTTCGGTTGGATGAATCTGACCTTTCTGGAGGAATTATGATGTTCTGATATTGTTGTCCTGTCTTTCCATGACTACTTTCCATAATATGAAGATGATGCAGACACTGAGCTCTTCTCAAACTGATTTCTAAGAGGAAATGGTATTGCAAGTGTCTTTAATCAGATTTCTAGCTTTGTAGGTATCACACCTCATCCACTCTCCTCTTATTCTTTGCAACACAGCCCTGGATCCTCCTGTGAGAACAAAAGAATGTAAAGCTGCAGAGCATCTTGTACAAACTCAACAGTAACATTGCCAACTGTATGGCTGGTTGGACTACAAATGTCATCATATCCTGGCAACACGGCCAGTGGTCCTTGGATCCTTGCTTGCTGCTCCTGAAGTCCAATCTTCTGCTCTGTGATGGAATCCAAAGTAAGAATCCCTAACAGATTTATTTTATTTTATTGTATGTTTGGATTTTATTGAATATTGGATTTTATTGAATATTGGATTCAGCCAAAAATAACTCCTGGCAGTTTACAGCATAAAAACCAATAAAACATAAATAGCCATGCAGTGGTAAATGTAATGGTCGCCATTCATTCCCTAAAGGACAACTCTGTCTAACAGTTTATGTAAGGCCAACAATGAGGGTGCCAATTTAATCTGGGGAGGGGTGTAGAAGAGTGTTTCTTGCATGCGGGCTGCTCCAGAGAAACATCACTTGCGACCTCCTCTTCATCTCCCCAACATGGGGGACCACTAAAATTTGTTGGTGGGAACAAGTTGGGTGAACGTATCTTTACAGAACACATCTAGTAATGAAGAATCTACTTTCCTTAGTCTTTGGTTCTAATGTCAAACTGCTGTCAATGTTTTTCCTCACATTCAACCAGACTCTGCCTTCCTGTGATTTAAGATCATTATTTCATGTCCTCACTGTGGGGTAATTGTGAACAGGTCTGGTCTTCTTTGCAATGCCTTTCAGATACCTCATCTCCCCTCAGTCTTGTCTACTAAACTTGAAATGCACCCAGTTTGTTTCATACCTCTCAGTAAGACTTTGTCTCCAGTCCCGTGGTCATCCTTGTTGCCTTTCATTGGATCTGTTCCTCTTCTAAAATGTGGTGCCCAGAACTGGAGACAATCCTCGGGATGTGAGGTGTAATCAGCACAAAACAGTCTTGACTTATGGCAATGACACAAGTCCGCCTAGGCAACATTTTCAGAAGTGGTTGGCCCTTGTCTTCTTCCTCCTAGGGATGAAAGAAAGGGAGTGGCCCAAGGTCACCCAGCTGGCTTTGTGCCTAAGATAGGACTAGAACTCACAATCTCACAATCTCCTGATTTCTGCTGCCTGCTGCCTTTAACCACAATACCAAACCATCTCTGTTGAATGCAAACCGTACTGAAACCCTTATCATCTCCTCCTCCTCCTCCTCCTCTTCCTCCTCCTCCTCCTCTTAGCACCATCACAAATGGTCTATTGACTAGTGTGCATGAAGCCCATATGTGCTAAAAGCAGAAGGTGTGAAGTGTGTGTCAAAGAAATGTGGATTTCCTTTTGTTGTTGCAATTTAGCATATTGCCACTAGATGGGAGAATTCTCTTAGGATCAAGAAGTCCTCTGTTCTTCTGCCTCAAAGGTGAGTTTTTAATCAGGGCTTCCAGAGAACAAACTTGCAGCATCTCCATTTAATGGCTCTACCTAATCTCTCAGTAGATTAATCTAGCATTGAAAATGATTTTGAAATCTGTTTATGGATCTGAATGAAATTCTTACAGGATCATCATCTGTAGATCTTAACAAGAGGCTACTGGACTGCAACTGTCCACAATTATTAACCAACATATCCATGATAAGGGAGGCTGAGAATTGTAGCCCCAGGTCCTGACATATATACATAAACCATCCGAGATGATCCCTACCTGATAGAGTTGAGTTCCGCATTTTAAGATTTCAGATTCCTCCTCTTCATACGGCAAATCTAGAATCCTTCCAAAATCCCAATACTGGTGGATATGTTTATGTGCACATCCATTTTTGTTTTTTAAATGAGTGTTTGGCTTTAGTGAGAAGTGTTGTCAGCAATTGATGAGGGATTCCACCCACTCTAATGAACCTGATGGTGTGTTCTTGCAGAAATGGGATGAAATCAGTTTAAGGTTATCAAAATGAGAAGCTTAGCAGGATTGAACATCATCTCTTTCTGCACAGGATGCTAAATGAGGTTAGAATCGGAGCATTCCAGCCTAGCATTTTGCAGCTGGTGGGTACTCGGAAGTTATCTCAGTTTTCTTTCTTTTTATTTGTGGATTATACGATCAGGCCTCCAACCTTTTGCTTTGCTGGACATTTTCTTTATTATGAATTAATTGTTCCTTGCCAATGCTGGCCATCCCTTATTGCCTTCAAGGATTCAGGTTTACAAGTTCCACTTGGCTAGTTGGAAAATTTTAGCTTACCAAAGCTACAGTCTGCCACAGCTGGCCTTCTGAAATAGATGCCAGGCAGGTAACACCAAACAATTACCCCCAAGTAGTAGAGTGATTCTTTTTTAATACGAGGACTTGATTTAAGAGTCAGTTGGACAATTTGTAAGCTGCCAAGAAAGCAAGCAAGGTGATTCTGTCACCAGAAGGAGGAGAATGCAATGTCCTGGACTTTAAAGAAAGATATGAGAGATCCACAGCCCTCCAGTGGCTGTTGGACTACAACCAATGGGATAGTTGTATACATTAAGATTATACAAGTGTTGCATAATCTTATACAAGATTAAGATGTGTTGGCAAGCTACCTTGAAGTCTTGGGAACCAGCCTGCTTGCCCTGCTAAGATGGGTCCTCAATTTCTATCCTGAAGTCCTCTCCTGATAAGACCACCAATGTCACCTTTCACTACTGGGCCTTCAAATTTCACAAGCCAGCAATGGAGGCAGAGGTCAAGGACAACAAAGTGCTTTTGGGGGGCTTTCCAACGATTGAGCAAATGGCTTGGGGCCGATTCTGTTACTTGTTTGGGGTTAAATCCCTCTCACCTTTGTAGATGAAGGCTGTGAAAAAACAACAGGACCTTGGCTTGATCAAGGGCTTAAATTGCAAGTGAGGAACCTTTTCTCTGGCAAGATCATCCTTTGCTTTGGACAAAGGTAAAATACCTAACAGCTGAGAAAAGCTGTCTTAAGCCGAAACTGCAATCAGGCTAAATCACTGCTGACTCTCCAGCTTCTATTTACAAGGATCACCCTTGATTTTCTGGTTTGGGCATTACCTGGTAAAATTTTAAAAATCACTACATTGGAAATATGAATACAGTATTAAGGAGCACAATTGTGTGGTCAACTTAGTCATTTGCCAAGGTTCCAATCACTTCCTTTGTTTCTCGAGAGAAGAGTTGATACATTCACAGGTAGAGACACTATGACACTATGCAGTGAACATGGGTCTTCCATTTGTCACGTTATGGATGCCAGACAATATTTTGACAATATCCCAAAGGCCAAGAGTGGAGGACCTAGAGCCCTTCAGCTGATGCAGGCTTCCAAGTCCCGTTATCCCAATTCAGCACAAAGAATGTCCAGACTTATAGGTGTTGAAGCCCAGCAACATCTGGAAGGTTGCTGTTTTCTCACTCTTGGTATGGAACGACTCAATTTTTCTCTTCTTTAATCCCATGGACAAATACCCAGCTTTTAAACCTTGGCAAGAAAGCTTATGATGGCTGTATCAAGGACAGTGCACAGCAGGTGGACTGGAATCTTTAGCAACCTGAGTGACTATGGTTGGAGGTGGCTACGGACATCTTGAAAAATAGGGGTGCTACAAACATGCCTCTGTGTTTGTGAAATGCTGGAGACTACCTGTCTCCCAAGGATGAGTATACTGTCTTGTTCTTTTTTTAAGCTGGATCTAGGTGCCTAAAGCATCGTCTTACAATGAAGGAAACAGCTGACTCTGAGCATATTCTAAAACTATGTCTAGGATTTTTTTCCCACTCTAACAGCAGAAATCAGCAGAGTTCATAGCAGATGCTACACCTGAGCACCTGATTTAAGTACAAACTCCTTATATCACCATCAAGTCACTGGCAATCTATTGCAAATTATTCAAAACTTTAACCAGGTGGAACTGATATACCTTTTGGCTGTTTCTGTCTAGCAAAGAGGTCTAAATTCATTCTTTTGGAAAAGAAGGGGTGAAACATTCAGTACCAGACCCACGTTTTTAGACTGATTTAGGAAGAATGCAAGTAGTTCAAAATGCTGATTTGGGGGTGTGATTCCTCTCTATCTACATGGCCTGAGCACTACAGCCTGAGCACAATTCAAGAAGATGAAGAAACCCAGACGGTTGCTGTTCTCATTTAATCTTGTCCTTTGCAACCACATGTCCCTCTTGCTCTTTGGAGTTAGAGGGGCATAAGCCACTGATCCCCCAAACTCATCCTGTTCTGTCTGTAAGCAGCACCTGCCAGGTTAGACGTCACCTTTTGAGCCTGTCAGAAAATTTGTTCAGTGCATATTCATCAAGATTGCTGACTTCATCCTACAAACTGAGTGGTTGGGCGCTAATCGAACCAAGGTTGAAAAAAAATCTCCTATGTGGACTATGTAGGATGTTGAAGAAATAGCTAGGAATCATCCATGGAGAACCTGCAATTGTGCCATAATAGGGGTCAGTGATGTTGGCCCTCCTCCCTATTATGGAGACTATCTAGTCTTCTGTACAACAATTGTATATGGGTCTTCTCTTGGCACTCATAAACCCAATGGTCAGAAATTTTAGCTGTCTGTCTGATCAAGACATCACTGTCTTCCTTCTGCAAGACCTAACTTGGACAACCACTATAAAGTTTCTAGCAACAGTTGTGGCTTGCAGAAGCTGGTTGATATTCCTCTTCTCATCCTTCATTGCTTCAAGTTGGGTTCTCTGTATTTTACAAGTTGTGTTTAATTGGTCTGGGACTGTAAATAATTTGATTTTGAGGGGTTCTGTAAATAATTTGATTTTGAGGGGTGTAAGTAAAACAAATATTAACTACAAATGGGAGGAACTGTGGAAAGAGAGAAAGGCAGGAAGGGTGATGGTAGAAGCCAGGGTCTCGACTAGAGTTACAAAGCATCAGGGGGCTGAATAGGGTGCATTCTTAGCATGTAGGGAAAGAAAGGGATCATCCTGGCCATAAAACTGGGAAATGTAGGAGCTGAAATAATTAAAAAGGACCACCCAGTGAAAACCAAATACTTTTAAGTGAGCTGAGTGAGATCCTAGAAGAATCTCATGCACACCCTGAGTTGTGCTACCAAGAAACAAACAGCTTTTGCAGAGTTTTGAAGCACCTCCTGAATCTGGGAAACTTCATCACCAGAGGCCCAGCGGGCTGTGCTGTGGGTGTGCCTATTATAATGTGACGGTGTCTCTTACCCTTTAATAGGGTTGGGGAGAAAGAGATTGTCTGACTCCAGCTGTAATTTCAAGGGAACTGGATGCCTGGGAATGGGGAGAGGGGGAAATCCAAGCTAAGTAGGGAATGCCACTTGGGGGAAGTTGGGCTGTTGAGAGCATTGCAACAGGGTCACTGTTGGGAAACGGGCAGCTCTTTTTAATCACTTTTCCCATTTCTCAATATAATTCTTTTAGACACTTTCCCATGCTCAATGCACCCATAATTCCTGATTAACAGTCAAATTCCAAAGCTTTGGATGTTCAGGAATGGTTGTCGGAAAGGCGTGATTTATCTGTTTTGGAAAAGGCAGTATTTTCTACTAATTGAAGGATCCGGCAATATGTGTAACTAGGCAGAGATTTTGTGATATCTTCTGTTATTGTAAGATATCACGAAAACTCTGCCATTGCAACACATATTTGGTATTGTTCATATTACAGTAATGAATTCATTACAGTAGTAAACCAGTGACTATCGATAAATGTAAAATATAAGGTAGATTTCTTTCTTTTTTTCTTTCTTAGTTTGTATTTTTAATTGTTTTAACTTTCTTTTTCTTTAGGATTAAAGATTGACTGATTAAAAAAAAGATGGGCAGTTTTGTAAAATATTTCAATAAAGAATAGAAGAGAGGAGAAGACAAAACAAAACCAGTGGGATGACCTCATGTCCAAGTTTGTATTCCTCCGGCCTGAACAATTGAGCAGAAGTCCCTTTTTTATTAGGCCGCATTCACAGGGAGGGGAGCAGTAAGTAAACTGTTGGGGCTGTATGGCAGGTGAGTGTAATGGTATGCGGGAAAGACCTTGGGAGACGGGGTGAAGAGATGCTGCCAAGGGAATGGTCAGATAAGAGGGAGCGTAGCCCGCAGCTGGATAATGGGTGAGGCAAGAGGTTTAGAAGGGATCCTCCCTAGTGTCTCGGGCTGTAAAGGAGATGGCAAGAGGATTGTACTTTCAGACTTGCAAGATTCTGTTAATGTAGCTTTATAATAAAGAGGAATTAGCTCATCTACACGTGTTTCCTGCCTAGTAAGGCTGACAGTGAGGTTGAAGCAAGGAATGAGTGGGGATACCCATTCTCTAACACACTTTCTTTTTTCTCTTTTGCTTTCAAATATCCTTCTTTCTCTGTTATTGTCTTTCCCTTTCTGATGCCCGAAGCAGAGACGGGCAAGAGAGAGACACAACTCAAGTTCTTAGGGGTTGCTTTTGGAGATAACTCCGAAAGGACTACGTGATATAAAACCCAGGTTGATTCACAGACTGCCAAGCACATGAGCTCTCTAGACGATGTCAGAGGACTTCTCTCTCTCTCATCCCATTCCCATCTTTTCGTTTCCCTGGCCTATCTTTCCACACTTGCTAACTGGGTTTCCACATCATCATGAGATTCATCTGTTTGGGGTTGACCGTGTTGGGTGAACCCAGCCATTGTGAGTTATGGTTTACATGATGTATACCAAACCACCCTGGCTTGATCAAACTACCCATGGTCTAGCAATAATATTGTCTGGAGGGTCTTGAAAAGAAGCATTTTTGTTAGGAGACACGGCTCTAGTACAACATGTTATGGTGGTTGCCGCATATTCGCCCAGTGGGGCCATGATCTTGTGATTGTGGTGGGTATAAATACAATAAATAAATAAATCTTCTGATGGCGTCTCTCAGTTGGAGGGAGAAATTCTATATCTCCAGAGGGGGAAAAAAGGAGAATAGATTTCATAAATATGATTTCACAATTCTCCTTGCTGTAGGAGAAAAGAGGCGAAATGTTTTTCATAAAGATCTTGAAAAAAGTTACAAAAATAAGACAAACTCCTAAATGCATCTCCCTTCCAAATGCTCACACATGCACATAGGTTAACCCTCCCATTAAAAAAAAAAACCTAATTCTTAACTACTTAAATGTTGGATAAGGGATTTGGAACATTGTATAACAAAGAGTTTAAAGGGGGAAAGCTGATTCTCACAACAAGAAATCTGTTTCTTCACCCCCTGTGTGCAAATACCACCCCACCAAATAAATGAGATTTAGGTTGGCAGGTGAAAAAAAAGATATATAGATACAAGTTCACTCTTTTATAGATATTGATAGATATTGATAGAAAATAAAGGCATGGGTCATATCTATATATGTATATATCTATCATTTATCTATCTCAGTATTTTTCAAACATGCTGGCTGGGGAATTCTGGGAGTTGAAGTCCACACATCTTAAAGTTGCCACTTTGAAAAACATTGATCTATATCTATTGCAAACATTGTCTATAGTTTGCAAAATTGCAGAGTGGTACAGAGTGCGCCCAGCCTTGTCCGGAAGCACACGTGTGTGTGTGCACGTGCACATTTC
This sequence comes from Python bivittatus, assembly GCF_059951505.1. NCBI lineage: Eukaryota > Metazoa > Chordata > Lepidosauria > Squamata > Pythonidae > Python > Python bivittatus. The sequence continues at coordinate 9,599,786 of NW_028277083.1, forward strand.
TGTATGTATATAATTTATATGTATAAATTATTCTTCAATTCTTAAGCAAACTTTGCACTTCTAGATTTTAATATTTGCCCAAATTTCTTTCCCTGTCCATATGAAAAGAAAAATCTCCTAATTCTTGCTTATTATCCTTCTTGTAGAAGATAGAGGCTGGAGACGTGTGAGTCTTTCCTCAGCCTTCTGGCAAGGAGCAGGCATCGGAAAGAAAAAGAAATATTCTACCATCCCCCTTCCAGAAACAAATTCAGCCATCAATCCTATCCTAGGTTTATTTCCCAAGATACTGCAATACAAGGGGTCTCTGCATGTCCCTGAAAACACAGCAGAACAAAATGCGGTAAGACGCTAAGGGGCCATTTGTAACCAAATCCCATTACACCAGATACGGCTGGGATTAGATCAGAAATATTTTCCCAGAATACCCTCCCCCACCCCCCCAAAAGCCTTCTACAGATGTTCACCGTCCATACCACAGATGTTGTTCCTCCTGCAAGACAAGCTTCCCTTTTCATTTCCAGAACACCAAGAATAACCACGTCTCTCTGCTCTCAAGGGCCCAGGAGAAGTTCAATATCATGTCAGAGACTGAGGACAAGGGGAAAAGCAGCTTCAAATGACAGGAAAGGTTAGCCATTGACATGTGGTTGAACTTACATCATTTCTCTGCCTCTCCCTTGTCTGAAACACCCATTTTTTTCTTCTCTTCTTCCAGATCCACTTGGCCAACCAAGTTTGCACCTTTAAACATGTTTAAACCCATCCTCCCATAGGTCAACCCTTCTTTTGCAGAAATTCAGCCTGTATGCTACCAAAGAATGACCTCTCTGGAGAGGCTTGAAGGATCAGCCTTCTCCCCAAGTGATTGTTTCAACAGAGTCAACTCTCTGCAGGCATGCCAGTGTCATACAGCTATGGAATGGACATAGACCCAAGAACAATCTCTTGATCCAATTCAGTCTTGCTTCTCCCCCATTTTACAGGAAGGAAACAGTTTCAGGTGCAACCATCAGAGTTCCTTTCCAAAGGATGGGTCATTGTGCTAAGTCAAAACCGCCTTATTCTCATCCTTTCTACCCATCCCATTATGTCAGGAAGAAGGGACATGTTCCAAGTCCCATCCATTAAGGAAGGAAATGTGCATTTTCTGTAGCTGCGCCTGCCCCCTGGAACACCATATCTCTTGAAGTTCACCTGGTCCTGATTCTGTTCACTTTTTGGAAAGCTTTGAAGACCTGGCTGTTTTCCCAGGCATGGTGGCCAGGAGAATAACTGAGCCCACACTGCTAGTGGACGGTGTTTCCAGGAGGCACTTGTGTTAGCCGGCTGGGAGTGTATTTTTTATATATATTGTGTTTATATTGTATTTTAATTCTTAGCCACAGAGTCGCACTGGTATGTTGAGCAACCATGAAAATGGAGATACAAATAAATAATGCAATTCGTGTGGTTTAGGTTTGGCATCCTGTGGGAATCCAGCCATTACAGTTTGTAAAGCAGGCTTTATGACTTAATGTGCAGTGTGAAGCCAACCAGTTGTGGTTTAGTCAATAGATCATGGTTAAACAAACTATAGCTTAACCTATTTCCTGAATAGAAATTCACTGTCCACCCTACCTGACTAAAGGACATAGGGAATGGCCTTGAAGGACAGGAGGAAGAGCTGCTACTGAGGCAATGCCCTGATAAGTGGGGCTTGAGCCTGGGCCAAGAAAGTAATGTGAGAAAGCATCTCAGATAAGCCCCTCCCTAGTTCACACAAAGGGAGAGGGAAGCAGATCCAGACTTGCAAGATTCTGTTATTATAGATGTTACAATAAAAGTAGTCCTGACCTATATGGCTTTGGTTTCTTAGTCTAATCTACCTTGTAGGGCTGATACTGACATACAACTTGTGCTTCTGTTCTTCTAGTAAGAATTAGATGCATCTTCTGGGAAAGCAATTGTTTGCATCTCTCCTGATCAAGGTCCCTCTCTGTAGAAGTGGTAGAAAGATGGCCCTTTGGGTTCCCTGCCCGCTTCTGTTATAGACAGAAACTCAAGCTATTGTGGTACATCTTCACACCTGAGGGAAAACTTCACCTGTGGCAGTGTTTTCTGACAAGCACAGGTAAATACAAGTGGCCCCAGAAGCAAGCAGATATAATGTCTCCATTATGTTATGGTAGTGACAGAATCAGATTGAAGAAGACATCTAGAATTGAAATCTCATTCAGCCATAAAGTCCTGAGTAATTGGGACCAGTAGTTATCTTTCAGCTAAACATCTGTGTGATTTTGTCACAAGAGTAAAATTCAGCTCTCTTAGTTTTCTGGAAGGAAAATTAAAGGCTCCCTCTGGTCAAAGTTGACTCCTGGTGAAGCAATACCTTCTCAGGATTAGATGTCTTTAGATCCTATCTTCCCTGGAGCAAAGTCAAGGTTAACTCTTGGTCTTATCCTCTCCTCTGAATGGGCAAATTGTGGGACAGCCTTAAAAGCACCTTCTGCTAATGTCCACCATTTAACAAGGGGCCCCGGATTAAGCATTGCAGAGCATCCTTCATACTTCTAGCTGAGTGATTCGCATCTACCATTCCATTCAAAATCCTTTTCCCAAATTGTCCATTTTGTCCTCACATGCTCTGTCCTTCCTGGGACTGTAGGAGGTGGGCCGCCTCCCCTTGTTAATATTGCTGTGGCTTTTTTAAAAAAAATTTCAACATTTCTCTGAACATGTTCCAGCTCTTGTCCTGTTTCTGAAGGTTCCCATGTTGGCTCTGTGGTTCACACCTGCTGTCTTCCTATTAGAGCAGTGTTGTCCAAACTTGGCCACTTTAAGATGAGTGGACTTCAACTCCCAGAATTCTCGTCCTGTTTCTGAAGGTTCCCATGTTGGTTCTGTGGTTCACACCTGCTGTCTTCCTATTAGAGCAGTGTTGTCCAAACTTGGCCACTTTAAGATGAGTGGACTTCAACTCCCAGAATTCCCCAGCCAGCATGGCTGGCTGGGGAATTCTGGGAGTTGAAGTCCACTCATCTTAAAGTGGCCAAGTTTGGACAACACTGTATTAGAGGGAGAGATGTTTTCCTTTAAACCACCAAGACCTGATTCCAGAAGGTTGTAAAGGGACACAAATATGATTGAAGGCACTTGGTTCTACTTTTTCTGAATTAGGTCTGGTTTTTTTCCTGGACTGATTGTGTGTGCATTAAACTCTAACCAGATGCAGAAGAATTTAAAGAGTCCATCTCTTGCTCATTTTTTGCTTCCCCCCCCCCGCCCCCCGCCTGGAAAAAACATCACCTGTGATGTTTTGCGGTGTTTGGCAGGTGTTAATAGCAGATAAGAGAAAGGTGCCAAACTTCATCACGTCTGCTCAAAGGGTTGTCTCTGAATGCTTCAGATCATGCTATCGTGCTTCAAGACCATGGAGAATAGGTGATAACCTTTTTCTCTGTGACATCAGCCCCCATGATCCCCAACCAGTCTTCTGTTTTCAAGGCAAAACATTGGCCCAGTGTGCCTAATATTCTCTTTATGGGGCTTAGTTCCCAATCCTTTAGTTCCCAATCTCCTAGAAGACTGGAATCCCAAATCTGTCCCCATTTCTCCCACAAGGTCCTCTGAGTCAGTGCAGTTCAATGCAAAGGGGATTTAATTTCAGGGAAGTCTCCTATGACTCTGGACTTCTGATTTTTTCTTCCACATTAGCATATTGTCAGCCCTTCAAAATAGACCAGACTAGGAAACCAAAGTCATGCAGACTAATACTATTTTTACTGTAAAGTGGTAGTAACCGAATCTTGCAAGTCTGAATGTGCCTCCCCACTCCCTCCTTTTATTTTTGTGTGAACTAGAGAGGAGCTTGTCTGAGATGCTTACTCATGTTACTTTCTTGGCCCAGACTCAGGCCCCTCTTATCTGCCCATTGCTTTGGCAGTGGCTCTTCCTCCGGTCCCTCAAGGCCATTCCCTCTGTCCTCTACACATATACAGAATGAGATGGCCAGCTGCATTTGCATTTAATTCAAATAAATGAGTCAGTTCTGGGACTAATATGCACACCATCTGGGCTGTGGAGACATCCTTGAGTAAAGCAATCCTCCAATCCCAGGGGCTTTGAAACATTCCTTCTTCCAGAAGGCTTTTCAGTATTAATGGTTCACCTTGCATTGATCCCTGCACAGGAAAGGAACATGCCAGTTGATTTGGATCAAACTCTCTCCAGGATGATAGGAAGTCATTGGTATCCCAACTGAGCTGAGTGTATGAACTGAAACAAGGATGGCAACTGTGCAAATGTTGAAAAATGATCAGGGCAGTTGTAGAATGTATAAGTGAAGAAATGTTAACATACAGATGTAGTTAGGTTATGGAATGGCTATCCAACTTTATTAATGGGGTGTGGGTTGTGAAGACGGCATCTTTGCCCAATGATTGGAAGAATGCCCATTGTTTAATGTATTTATGGATAAATATATCAGGAATGTTTGTGGTGACATTAGAGGTGTACTGTTGGGGTAATGAATGTTCATGATGCATATAGTTGATGCCATGTTGTTGGCTGAGAACCCAAATGATTTGCACAAATGTTAGAAAGAAGGTATGATAGAGTTACAAGCTGGAATCTGAACATTAATGAATCAAAAGTCAAGGTTGCTTTGTTTGACAGGGAAAATGGAGTGAATTGTTGCACGTTATATGCAAGTGGCCAAAAAACTAAAGCAAGTCAATGAATTTGTGTGCAGGTAGTCCCCAGTTTAAGAACAAGTCCCGTTCCTATTGTCTGTCCTTGCTGAATTTGTATGTAAGCCGGAGCAGTATTATTGCATAATATTGTATAAGTAGAATTGTGTAATGAACTCGAATCATTGTGTATTTAACCTGAATTTTGCTACAGTAGGCTCCATTCTTAACTATGGGTTGTCTGCAACCCGGGCGTTCTTAACCCAGGGACTACCTGTATCTTGGCAGAATGGAGGAAATGGAAAATTTTAAGATATGCGCATGCAGGAAGAAAGGCAGGAGTAATTTGTTGAGATGAATGAGTTGGTTGCGAGAAGGGTCAGCTTCTACCTGATTATGTCAGGAGATGCATAAAAAGTAGCTGAATGCAGTGGGAATGGGGCATATGAGAAGTGGGGGAAGGGTACCGAATAAATGTGGATTGAATACAGAAGTGAGTGACTAGCGCGTGATGAGACGGTTTGGTCCTGTGCAAAGAAGGAATGAGGATCAAATTGCAAAAGAGTTGTGTGAAGGACGAGTGAACGGATCAAGAAGGTGTAAGGCCACAGTTGGGTGTTGGTGTGAGAGAGGTGAGAAGTCAGAAGGCCATGCACGAAGCAATATACAAGCAGTGGAAGCAATGTATGAACCATGGAAGCAAGAATGGAAACCACGAAGAGATACAGTGAATGGGGGTGGCATTGTAAGAGAATCCTGAAACTTCCTGTGGGGTTGCAAAAGAAATGGGAGTGAGTCAAAATATTAATAACACCATGCAGATGGGTATTTCAGGGACATCTGACCTGGAAAAAGGATGGTTCGCCCTTTGGTCTTGCATCCTGGGAGAAAGAAGATCCCATCACTCTTGGAGACCCACCTGAATGAAGTCACCAATCATTGAGTGCTAGAATTTGGGCTTGTTCAATTTCCAAGATTCTGTAGATTAACCCTCTGACCATAAGCCTAATTAATGAGATTCCATCTCTTTCTGGATTTTACTCTGCTGTTAGGAGCATGACAAGCGTAAACTATTTTTACCTACATTTCCTTTTCTTATCTCATACTTTTAATTTCTTTGGCTTCCTATATTGTACTCTTTCCTGTGCTAGGCATACTGTTGCCTACCCTGAAAGCGGGATGGGTGTGTGAGGATGTGTAAAGGGAGCAAGTCCAGATGTTGTGATCACCAGACCCTGCTCTGGTTACAACAGACCAAAATGTCAGAATGGCTTCCCATCCTTTCGAGGTGAGGTGCATACGGAAGGGGGCTTTAGCACTGAAAAAGAAGGAAGCAACAGCTGTAAAACAGCAACAACAAAATGCCTGGGTTTGCCCATATGTGACAGAACCCTACCCACAGGGCTGCAATCACCTTCTCCAAAGTCTTAAAATTTGCCTCTCAGCCTTCCCAAGATTGCTTATTTCTACCTTAAAATATATTATAGGAGATTAATATTGATGGTTGGTGAGCTGGATTTGACATCAGAGGTACAGTTATGGACTTTAACAGCCTAGTGCAGTGTTTCTCAACTTCGGCAACTTTAAGATGTGTGGACTTCAACTCCCAGAATTCCCCTGCTGGCTGAGGAATTCTGGGAGTTGAAGTCCATATATCTTAAAGTTGCCAAGGTCGAGAAACACTGGCCTAGTGACTTAACTGAAATAGCCTTTTTCCCCCTGTTAATCTTCTATCAACTGGTTTTTGCTGGTAATCTGCCTCTAAATCTGGAGTTTATACTTCTATTTTTTCCTCCCTGGTTCTGTGATCTTTATCTATATTAGTGCCTTCAAGTCCTTCTTGACTTCTGGAGACTGCCTGGACAACTCCCTGCAGTTTTCCTGGCAAGGTTTTTTGGAATTAGCTTGCCATTACAGTACCTTCTTCCTAGGGCTGAGAGAAGGACTGGCCCTAAGTCACCCAGCTGGCTTCATGCCCAAGGCAAGACTCAAACTCAGATTTCTCTGCTCCTAGTCCAGCACCTTAACCTCTAGAGCAGCGTTCTTCAAACTCAGCAACTTTAAGATGTGTGGACTTCAACTCCCAGAATTCCCCAACCTGCACCAGCTGGGGAATTCTGGGAGTTGAAGTCTACCCATGTTAAAGTTGCCGAGTTTGAACTGCTCTACACCAAACTGAACTGGGGGAAATGCAACTTTCTGCAGTATTTGGTCTTGTCCATTCACTTGTATTTCCTATCCCCCTCTCCATATTTCTGTTGCACAATGCATACCCTGATGAAATACTGGGGGGAAAAAATCCAGATGTAGTCTTAGATATGGTTGCATCAAGGTTCATGTGTGGAATGACATTCTATCACAAGAACAGAATCTTGATTCAATGTTATCTTTCAAGATTGATTTTATCTGTGCGTATTTTTCCTCCAGGTGTGCATTCATAAAACACTACCTAAACAGAATCTCAAATTAATCCTATGGGCAACTCCATCCTTGGGACTGTCCTCTTCCTTCCCGCCAGCATTTTTTCAATGCACAAATTACAGACCCGATGAAAAGGCCAAATGAGGGATGAATAAATAGAAATTAACAGAGGCAGCATCCAAAAGAGTGCGCACGGACAATTTCTGAACATGGAGCATGAACTGATGGTCAACCCCTAATGCATCCAGTTGCCCTTTAGACATGAGGTAAGAAGTTTAGGAATCCCCAAAGTCAGGGCAGAAATTCAGATAAGAAGAAGTCTGCAGGTGATAGATCAACCTAGCTAACAGTCATCAATCAGACCTCAAACTCCTGGGGTACAGTTAAAAGCCATTTCCTTTTCCTACTGTTAGGAATTACAGTGATTTGTTTCACTGCCTCTAAAGGGGAAACAAAGCAAGACCAGGACCCACTTTTCAAAGAAATACACACACATCACAAGCAAGATAAATAACAACAACCATTTGTAAGAAAGGTCAGGGGTTTCTCTGAAATCCTCCCATCGCTGGCAAATTCACTTCCAAGAATGGAAATCCTGTCCCCCCCCCCTTTTTTTTTAAATACCTAACCCACAACCTTTTGGAAATTTTGTCCAGGCCTTTTAATGGCTCAGCCCTCTGTCATACAGAAAATGTGCAAAGCCCACTGGTCACATGAGACAGATTTGTGATCACCAAGAATCTAAAATGTATCTAAAGTCTATAATATCTTTATATATTTTACTGCAGTGCCTGGTTAACATGAATGGATGTCTTAGGTACTCAAGGCACCCCCTGTCCTGGCTATTTCATCCTGTCTTTAGATGACAGAAGAATTTCCACGAGAGCATTTCTCAGAGATCATCATGGGGGAGTTTCTTCAAAGATAGAGTTTATTGCTAAAAATGTTTTGCTCAGTCATGGTTGATATGTACACTGATATGTTGTCAAAGGAGTATTCAAGTAAACATTTTCAATATCTCTAGCTTTTCCCCCCTGCCCTTCTATACACAAACATTAAAAATAAATAAACTGTACACGAGAAAGTTCTTTTAACATCTCTACATTACTATATGTATTCCAAAAAAAAAAAAAAATCACTCTTTCATAACAACATACACTTAAAAACAAAACAAAAAAAATATTCTTATTCAATATACGTTAAAAAACAAAACGAAACAGAACCCTAGACAACTCGGAAAATCTGTCTGAAAATCAGTAACACGTTTGGAAGAGGAAAAACGAGCAAACAAACAGGAGCACAGGAAACAGAAATCACATCTTAAAGGAGTTATAGGGACCAGGCATTATAAACCAGCTTTATAGGAAAATATTCTCCTTTTCTCATATGCCAAAGGAAACTGTTCAGTTTCAAAATGGTGGGGGCTTCAATATGTGGTCCTGCATTGTCATTATCTTATTATTAATAACAAGAATTAAAAAAAAACCTCAACAACGACAAAAAAAATACAGCTGGATTCCCTCCTCCTTTAAAACTCTCTATATTTACAGTGGGTGGCAATTCTAATTTTTGTTAGAACGCTATATATGTATAAAAATAGACATCTTAGCTAATGCTTAGCTTTTTTTTTTTTTCATGGCCTGCACTGCAGTTCCTCTGGGGTTTCTCTTTTCCCATTTCAAATAAAATAAAATAATTAAAAAAGGGGGGGGAGGGAAAAAAGGGGGGGAAAAAACAGTGCAAGGGGCTGAGGGGGCGGCGGGTGGGGAAGAGGACAGAGAAATGAATAAGCAAAGTGTCTTGCGAACACAGATCCGTGTCTGTACGTCTCTTTGTCAAAGCGACACTAAGTAGGCAACAAGTTTTCAATTCAACCGTCCAAGCTTTGCTCAGGGTTGCAGGATGATTGGCACCTGTCAAGTCCGTTAACCAAGATGGCTTGAATCCCTGGCCACCCTCTCTGGATGCTTCAGCCTTCCGGATGGATTCCCGTCTGTCGGATCGGTGCAGCCTTACTTCCTCGCCAACGTCCCCCATCCCAAGGCCCTAGCATGACTCCCAGCGGAGGTTTTCTGGACCTAGGCCACATAACCACACACCACGCATCCAGGAGTGGGGACGTCCCCTAAGTCTTCAGCCTGCCCCCCTCCCCATAATTAACAGGAGCACTTGCACTCTGAAATCACTGGATACTGAACGGGGATCCATGTGCAGTATTTTTGCCTGGACCATCCTTGGCAGTACCATCTCAGGAACGTCTTGGTGACAGACCTGATGGGTTTGCAGGACATACCCTCCGGAAAGGAACAGGACCTTTCCGCCAAGCAGTTCCCTTCCTTGATGTACCGAGGCCAAAATCGGCTGCCCAGGTCCTTCCAAGTATACATCACCGGGCAGTAGGTATACGCCCAAAGCCACTGAAGAAATTTCCGGCGGGCTTTTTTGCCCATCTTGACCTTGGTCCTATACGGCGTCTCGCCAAGGTCCAGCTTCTTCAGCTCCCCGGGCAAAGGTCCCTGTCCCTTGAACCTGTGCAAGGGCTCCAAGCTGGAGACGTTCCCCTGCGCCGGCGCCGCCACCGACATGAAGTTGGGGTCAAAATTGCTCCCCAGCTTCTTGCGCAAAGTCCGATCATCCAAATCTTGCTCCTTGGGGTCATACTCTGGATCCGGATGCTCGATAATATCCTTGATGGGCAGGTTGTCGCTAGGCGAAGGCCGGAGGCGAAGGTAGGGCTGGAGGGAGCCGGGCTGGAGCAGCAACGCCAGGGAAGAGCAGACCAGGAGTGCCTGGGAGGCCTTCATGCTCTCCTCTGCCGGTCCCGGGGGTCCCTTGGCGACGGCGCTGCAAGGGAGCCACGTCCCTCGCTCTCCCGATTGTTCCCGAGCGGGGCGTTAATGCTCCGCAGACCCCCTTGCCAAGTCCAAGGGATTCATAAATAGGTTGAGAGAAAATCCAACCAGGCCTCTTGCTTTAAATAGATCGCCAGGGGGTTAGATGACAGGCGCAGGCGAGGTCCCCTCTCACGCTCCCCTCTGCGCGAGCATGGTGAAGAGCAAAAACGTGGGGTGCTGGGGGTGGGGGCGGCAGGGCAGGAGCCAATGGCCTTTGGGGGGCAGGGAGCAGCGGCCCCCTCCTTGCGCACCCGAGGGCAGCCGGTTTCTTTTCGCTCCCGGCGAAGCCCCACCCGCCCTTCTCCTGTCTCTCCCCTCGCTCTCCCTCTCTCTTCCCAAAAATTCACAGCGGTCCCGACTTCATCCCCATGGTGACAGCTGGACTTAGACCCACGGCAACATGTCTAGACTGCATGACAGCGTTTGGCGTGAGATTGGAGGCCAAGAATAAAACCTTCTTTTATAGATGGGGGAGCCGTGAAAAGGGGGGGAAGAATTGGCTGCAGCAAGGGAGGGGGCGGGAGGGGAGAAAGAGAGCCGGAGGTCACAAGGAGCGCTTCCAGTTTTTGGAGGGGGTCTTCCAACTTCTGGGTTGGGGGCGGCGGCGCCTGCTTTTTTTCCTTGGCCGCCTCTCTTCTCGTAGCTCCTCAGAGGAGAACGGCCGGGGACCCCCCAGGAATGGTGCCGCCCCAGTGCAAAACGGGCTTCATCGCGGGGCTCTCGGCGGCGAGGGGGAGGCCACGGGGCGGGGAGGCCGGCGAGCTGGCTCCGGCTTCAGCGGCTGCCCCCGAGCCCGACTCCGCGGCCCATCCGCTCGCCCCTCAGCATCGCGGGCGCCCGCTGCAGCCCCGGCCGGCGGAGGCGAGAAGACGCGGCGGCCGGAGCACGGAAACCCGGCGCGCGGGAGCAGGGCTTCTCCGGGGGGCGTCTTCGCAGGCAGGAAGCCCCCTGCCCCCGGGTCCGGCGGCTCGGCAGGCGCTCAGGATCGCGGCGGGGGAGGCGCCGGTGCGGTCCCCGTCCTGGCGCGGCTCTCGCTGCCGCCGCCCGGCGCGGCGCGGCGCTCCCTCGCAGGCAGCAGGCAGGCGCTGGAGGCGCGCCGCTGCGCTCGGCCGGGTGGCTGGAGCCGCCGGCGGAGCAGCGACCGGTGCGCTCGGCGGCTCCGCTGCGGCGCCCGCCGGGAGGGCTCTCCGGCTGGCTGGCCCGCGGTCGATGGCTGGCCGGCTGGCTGGCGTCGGCGTCCCCCGGGCGCGCTCCCTCGGCGGCGGCGGCTCCTCCCCGCGCCTCGCTCCGCTCCCCAGCCAGCGCGCGACTGCCGCG